>NC_083362.1:63220651-63838343 GCF_030254825.1 Meriones unguiculatus | reverse complement strand
AATCAATGAGGTGGAAAAATGGAGTTAATAGTTTTCCTTCCTCCATCTGTTCACATCTTCTGCATGACAAAGACCCAATTAAGCAAATTTCTATACAGCTAGGCAAAAGAAAAGGAACTGAGAATTAAAAACTCAGACTCTTCACAGAAACTCAGAATCTCTTGCTGCCTGTGGGCTGGAGAGGGCAAAGTGGAGGACGAAGGGCGTGTAAAGTTGTCTTAAGCTTTCTGGAGACTGCCAAGCAGCTGTGCAGAGCACCTAACAGAATCAATTTGAATTTCACCAAGTAGGAGACCCAGGGACAGAACGTGCGATTCCTAATGTTAACACGAGTCTTCTCTGCTGTTGCTGTAGGGCCAGAGACAGTTTCAACGACAGAGAAAACTAGTGACATTGCAGAGGAATGTGTTGAAATGAAGGATGTCCCCTCCTTCCTGCCACCTCTGATCACTTATTAATATTGTCAGTCCTCAACCACATTTACTTCCATCTCAGACCTCCTTCTCCTTCTCCTTCTCCTTCTCCTTCTCCTTCTCCTTCTCCTTCTCCTTCTCCTTCTCCTTCTCCTTCTCCTTCTCCTTCTCCTTCTTCTCCTTCTCCTTCTCCTTCTCTTCCTCCTCCTCCTCCTCCTCCTCCTCCTCCTCCTCCTCCTTCTCCTCCTCCTCCTCGTCCTCCTCCTCCTCCTTCTTCTTCTTCCTCTTCTTCTTCTGTGTGTTATGCTTACTTTTCCAGTTCCTGGTTTCATTTATCTCTTCAATCACTGATACATCATTTATTGATGACCCTCCTTTGTTCTAAGAATATGAGAAGGAGGGAATTACAAGCATTCTTCTTAAAACTTATGGTTTTCTTGAGGACCCCCAGCCACTGTCTCTTCAGTTCTAGGAGCCTACAGCACACAGTATCAGTTGGCTGAACCATCAGTTCTCAATAGCTTTCTGATTTTTTTTTCTTCCCCCTTCCATTGTATTTATCTTTTCTCTTTCACACATATCCAGGAATGATCATGTGTTACTGTTCTGACCAATGAAGAAGAGTCCAAAGGGAACAGATAATATGCCTATTCCATAAAAAAAAAAAAGGCTAAAAATTACTTGGCTCTTTCCCTCTTATTTTTCTGTTTGTTTTTTATTTTATTTTATTGAGACAGGATTTCTCTGTATAGCCTTGCTATCCTGCACTCACTTTGTAGACCAGGCTGGCCTGCAACTCACAGAGATCCACCTGCCTCTGTCTCCCTGATTGCTGGTATTACAGACATGTGTAATTTTTTTAAACAAAATATGTGGCTCAAGGGAAGCCATTGTGGGATCATGAAGTGATCATCTAGAAAGAAATAAAAAGGCCAAGAGGATTGCAGATATGCAGGCTGTCTGAACAAACACCACCATTAACCACTTCCAGCCTGTCTGTTGTCTACTTTAGGTCTATAAACAAGGTGAACTTGCATGGACTGCATCTCATAGTTTACCTGATTGTGAAGTGACCGGCTTCCTGTCTCCATCTTGTACTCTACCACGTCACTTAATCCTCCAGCAGGTAACCAGGCTATGAGCATTCCTGATGGCTACCAGGAGGCCTAGATCTGTCAAATCTCTTTTGTTCCACTTTCTCTTATTCTCCTTCTAACTATTTAAAAAGGGTTTCATCGGAAAAGATGGAAAGAACACCCGTTAGACTTTGTTGCTGTGGAATTTAGTTCCTCAGCAATGTGGAGATAGCCTATGATGAACTCCCTAGTGCATAGAAGATGCTCTGAGCATCCTGGCGTCCTTGCCTGACTTCTGTCAGAGAAGGCAACACTGCTCTTTCTAGTCAGCTGAAGACCAGTTATGGGATTACATATAGTTCGGGATCTGAGGGGAAAACATCAATTAACTTTTAGTCATTTTGCCTAAAAAAAAAAAAAAAAAAAATTCAAAGTTTTTCCTTGTCAGCTGAAGAGCCTCTTTCCTCTCCCATGTACCTTCCTGTGTCTTAGAAAGGTGCCTGGCCTGAATGAAGAGAACTGTCTTACTCTCTGATCCACTGTTAGTTCCTGGTATGAACTGAAAGAGGTCATACTGGTTTCACAGGCCCTGTGGCCCCTCTTGCAGGCTGAGAGATAGATTCTGCTATTGAGCAGCATCAGTGTTTCCAGAGTAGCAATCACATGAGCAAAGGCTATTTTCTTCTGTGTAATTTGAAATTCTTGGATTTGTGATTCACAAGGTCTCTTGTGGCGTCTATGTGTTATTCTGTGTTTGTTTTACCTCTTGGGAATATGAATGAATATTGCCCCTAGAGCTATCAAGCAAGAATACAAAGGAAAAGCAGAAGAAAGAACCTGTGTTGATGGAGCTGAACATAGCAATAATTTCTGCATCTCTTCTTTAGTGTCTGAGATTTTATTACAGTGGAATGAGATATGCCTGATTTCATTATCTTCCACGAATAAAACTTTATTAAATACTTAAAGTATCATTATGCCTCACTGCAGCTATTGCTATATACTATGAGGGAAATGCTTTGAATACAAATGACTTACTAACTTAAAAGGAAGAAGGCTCCCTCTAATGCTAAGTCCAAGGTGTCCTAGAGAAGAGAGCACCAGAAGTTCTCTCCTTCTGTCTCTAGCCAAAGAAGGACCAATGTTCTGTAAGCTGTATAGTGGGTCAGGAAAGGGGTGTAGAGTGTAATTCCTCCTGTTCTATGTCTGATCCCCAACGTCTAGCACTATACACAATGCACACTATGTACTTTGTAAGTGTTTTAGTTTCCTACTTTTGCTATGACAAATATCATGCCCAAAAATCAACTGAGGGAAAGAGGGGATTTATTTCATCATATAGGTTACAGTCCATCACTGAGGGAAGTTAGGACAAGAACTCAAGCAGAAACTTGAAGCAAAAACCATGGAAAGACACAGCTCACTGGCTTCCTTTCAGGATCGTGCTTAGCTTCGTTTTTCATAGAACCCAGGACCACTTCCCCAGGGAATGGTGTTGCCCACAGTGGACTGCCGAACCCTCCTGCTTCCATTAACAATCAAGACAACACTCTCTGACATGCTCACAGGCCATGTCGGACATCCCTCAGTTGAGATTCCCTTCTCTGGTGACTCTAGGCTGTATCAAGTTGACAGTGAAAAGAATTGGGTGATTAGGATGATCACCTTTATTATCAACCTCTTCTAATCATAATCAAGCATCGTAGATTCAGGTGACAGAAGTGGCAAGTCTGATTAGCCCTTGACGTGACCAAATACCGAAAAGGATGACTTTCTGAAAAAAGGGCTTATTTTGGCTCAGTGGTCTCAGTTCATAGTCATTGCTGCCACTAGTGCTTGGCCCATGGAGAGGCGGGTTATCAAGGAGGCCAGACACTGTGAGGGGGAGGCTGTTCATCTCATGACAGAGGGGAAGCGAAAGGAGAGAAAGATTGTCTGGTGACCAGGCATAACCTTGAAAGGTATGTGTCCATGACCTCCATGACCTCCATGACTATCTCTAGTCAGGTTCTACTTCCCAAGGTTTCCACCATCTCTGATAGTATTAGGGGCTATACTTTCAACAGATAAGCCTGTGGAGGACATTTTATATTCAAGAAGGTAAGAACATTAATTTTAATTTTAGATTAATACTCTAAGACAATTAAGGATGAACTTTTTGACACAGGGATTCCTCCCCCCCCCAAAAAAAATCTTTCAAGCTTTCTTGCAGGCTAAGAAGCATGGACTTCTTTCTTCATTTATGACCCACTGAAGCCTTTCTTCCCCACATGTTTTCAGCCTATAGATCAGCAAATCTGGCCTCAGTACAGCTGGACAAAAATCAGCTTTGTTCAATGCTTAGGAAAAATTGAAAGACATATCGCACAAAACTAATGGCACCCTGGAACCCCATAATACATTTCTTAACAAATGCAACTTGTGTTTAAGTTTAAGTGCTTGGTGGTACCTTGTTGATTAGATGACCTTGAATGTGGGCAGACATTTTTACAGATGAACTTTCCACGAACCTGGAGAGACAAAGAAATGATGAACAACTGGGTGAGGGTTAAGGAACTGACTTTGCCTGGGTCACTGTGACTTCCCCCCCCCCCATCCCCTTAGGGACACTGGAGAAGGTCCTGCCATAAAGGCCAGTAAAAGAGAGATTTTGTCCTGGTGTGGTGTCAGCACCACTATAAATTCTCATGCAATAATAAAATAATAGGATGTTATTAATTCAGCCAGTCTAGGTTTTCCTGAAATGATATGGGAGTCTTATCACTGATTCATATTTTCAACTGCTAATACTTTATTTTTTTAGAACTATTAACTGCTGGAAGCCAGTGTGCTATCACATAGTGGAAGAGATGATGAAATATTTCGACTGTTTCTGGCAATTAACTTAATTTAAAGCCATCCTGTACCTTTTAGAAGTAAGAACTATGCTTTGAAACAGCTTGGAGGGGGAAAAAATTAAATGAGACAATGAGTAGGATTTTAACTGTCCAGCTCAGTCTTGCAGATAGGTGAAAAACTGGATCGTGTCTTGTTTTTCAATTGGCATTAGACAATTAAATGCTTTAAATAATTAAATAATTAAAATATTAGCGGTGCATTTATTTTGTATTCCATTGACCAGGGGCACTGAATAAGTATAGGCTTCATTGGGTTCTTATTATAGAGAGAGTACTGAGCTGAGAACTTTCCTGTATGTTGGTTTATCCAATCATCATCTCCATGAAACCGAGACAGTGTTGATAACTTCTCCCAGCTGGACTGACAGTCTTCAAGGAAAACTTCACCAACCTCTCTAACTTCTCAGAAGAGGAAGGTATGATGGAGCGTTGGTGCTTTGAATTGAATTAAAGTCTCTGTCAATAAACAACAAAAGCTCAGCAGCTGGGCTAAAAGGAAGACAGGAAATGCCATAGTCATTGCTGTGTGGAAGGCAGCAAAGGGGAGTGGGGCTGAAAACCCGAGCCATCACAGCAGTGTAGGAGGCAGTTATGCTTGTGGATTTCCCTCATTTACAGTGTTTGTTGTGATCCATTCATCGATTGAGGAAGCATTCACTTCAGACCTACAACTTGTACGCCTTTATAAAGTGAGGACCCTCGTGATGATCGAAGTTTGTGGTGCTCTTTATTGGGAAGACCAACAACAGTCCCAGCTACCTGATGTCAGTTCTTAGCGGGCAACAAGAAACGGAAGTAGTGGCTTTATCTCCGTAGCTTGGTGCCAAATACAGATGTGGGCCACCACATCTAAACTGTGGCAATGATTTCAGTATAAGAGCAACTGAGCAGTGAGCTACCTCGAGGGGTATCTCTGACTCAGGGCCAATGAACCTGCATGGGTCCTATACCCATGAAACCAGCCCAGACAGTAGAGTTGTGAAGGGCTACACCGAGTTCCTCATTCTATCTTTCCGCCCTGACAGCTAGTTACTGCTTCAACAGTCCTTAGGTTGATAGTTGCTCTCCTCATTCCTCCAGTGAATACACACAGCTCCTCTCTCTCTCTTCCTGACTTTGGCCTCCTGGCTGTGTTTGCCTCCACACTTATGTTTTTCTACTGCATCTCGAATTCAAAGTCTCTGAGGGTGGTGTTTGTTTAGGTTGATTAATAATTATCCAGCATGAAATCCCTTGTTGGCTAGAATTCTCAGGTGCAGCTGTTTCATGGGTCATTAGATGCTCTATAAATGGCTGCACTAGGTCATGTGACAGTTGTGGTCTGATCAGTTTGTGGCAAGGTTTGCGGTGATAGTGGGAAACATGTACAGTGACAAAACATTCTGGCTTACTTGCCTTTTCTTCTTTTTCTCTGCCTCCTCCACTTTCTCCTCCTCCTCCTTCTGCAAGAGTTGTGACCTTGAGAACCATGGAAGCCTTTTTAAAGTGCCTCAGGGATGACTGATAACATTGGACCTGCCCTGCCCAATCCAGCGAAAGTAAGATTCAGTGCTGGGAGTCTGGAAAATATATTAAAGCATATCATACATTACAGCACAATATTTGACGTTTTCGAGTTAAGAAGTACTGGGTTCCCAAACTGGGATGATTTTAACATTGGAAAAACAGAATGAGAGCCATGCGCCCTCTGAGAATCTCCCTCTGCTTATCAGATTTCTGCCTTCTGCAAAGA
Source organism: Meriones unguiculatus (assembly GCF_030254825.1). NCBI lineage: Eukaryota > Metazoa > Chordata > Mammalia > Rodentia > Muridae > Meriones > Meriones unguiculatus. The sequence continues at coordinate 63,832,225 of NC_083362.1, read as the reverse complement.
CATTCTCTAGTGTGCTGTAATTGCTTGCTGATACACGTAGTAGTCTCATAAATCTTCACCAACACAGAAGAGTAAATTGTGTTGTGCCGGGGAGTTGTTTGGAAATACATTGCCGTTAGAGAGTGTGAAGGATACAAGGGAGGCATTGAGTTCTCAAGGTGAAAGTCGTCATTAGGAGCTCGGGTCCTAGAAGATAGATGTGAAGGCAGAGTGTGGCTGGAGAGGCACCCTTCCCGCGTCTAGCATCAGCACAGTGGTGGGATGGCTGTGTTACCACGTCTTCAGGGCCCTATGGAGGTGACCTAACTGGTGGCCTCTGTTCTAGAGACTGTCCCATTTCTCAGGGTGAATGGGGTAGCAGCATTTTATGTTATTTGTTTACATCATTATTCTTTATATTGGTAGAGTGTCAGCATCACCTGGAAAGACTTTTATAATGAGAAACTTTGAAGAACCACATTTCTTTCAGGGGAACAGTGTCGTGGTGGTTCTAAGCCCAGCTGAGGAGCATTCTATTGGTTTGAACCCCAGCTTTGTGAGACGAGGTGGGACGTATTCTCATCTCACCTATGAAGTGTAGACGGCATTCTTACCCTCCCCACCTGCTTTTGAGAGGAGAAATGACAGGAATGTTAGCACTGTGTTTATAACCTTGGGACTGTCCAGGAAGATTCCATTGCTTGCACTGTTGTACATCAGACATAATTAAGGGTAAAGGCGCTCATATACACTTGTGAACACACTCACTAAAGCACATGTAAATCATATTAAGGTGCAATGCACTGTTGGAAAGAGGATACTTTACTATACAGTTTCTTTTGGTATTTGCCCTTGGAAGATGGATGGGGCACACTTGAACACGTGTTAAAAATTAATAAGAATCCCAAATGAGAGATTTGTAAAGGGGGCTTAGTTATATCAAGGGGGACCTCAGATTTGACAAAATAACTCAGAGGTAAATCTAATTTATTCTAAGGGCAGGAAGATTCAGAAGCTTGATAGGTTATCGCCTGCATTCCCAAGCACAGAGAGGACAACCATCCCAGCAAACATTATGATTTTGTCATGTGAAAGTCTTGCTAATTCAGAGCGCTATTGGCAGTGGTGGAGAAAGGAAGGTAGCATAATCTCTCTCCCCTCTCTCCTAGGTCTATAACTACAGCTGTCTGCATTGTCAGGTTCCTGCAGGGCATGGACAAGTCTGCTTCACTCCCTTGAGCTAGATCCTTAAACACGAAGCCCACTAGAAAATTAGCATTTAATGAGTATTTGCAAAGATGAAGGATAGGCCAGCCTGTGCGCTAGGCAGTTTTGGGCAGGCAATATCATGGTGGGTTTTCTTCCCTTTCCTATGAGAACCCTTTTGCCGACTTTCTGTTGCTGGTACGTTCCCTTCGGTAGGAAGGAGACTTGTTTGTCTGTACATTTATTAAGAGACATTGAGCAAATTGCAACTAACCACACAGTGATAACCACGAGTAAAAATTTCATGAGATGCTATCAAATGATTCATTAAAAGAAGGATCCAGGATATTACCACCAACTGCTACATTAACTAGTCATGTCATAACATCATCAAAATGCTAATTAGGTTGTCTGGCATGATTTGTTATTTAAAAAAAATAGACTAATGTTTCCTGTAGTTTTTCAATTTGGATAGGTTTTATTTATTCCCCTTTCAGATATTTGCGTCAGAGTTTATTGGGCAGGTAAACAGTTTTTGTCACTGCTCCTGTGAATCTCCAGAGAACTCATAAATTTCAGATGGGGAATCCCCAGAGTAGGGGACTTAGGCACCACTGAGAGTGGATGGATGTGGCGTTAGGGGGGCGCTGAGGAAAGAGACTCTTTAGGTGTACTGTGGCCTCCAGCCAGGGCTTGCTGACTGTGTGCTTGCAGCTTTGCCTGGCAGGTGTCAAGGACGAAGACCTAGGGCTCAGCTCTCCTCTGCTGTTAATCACCAGCTCACAAGGGAGTAACAAAAGCAAATTTACACAGAGGAGGGTGTGTCTGACATCTAAGTCTGGTTATTTGGGAACCGAAGTTGCATAACAATGACTGTTAGACAGAATCCATGATGAAGAATGAGAGTACCTTTACAAGTAAGGGTAAGTAATGGGGAATCTAGAGAAAAGGACATGTCCAAAATTAAATCGAAAGTGGATGAGTCTCATGGAAGACTATCAACACGTAGTAATCCTTGGGGTTAAAATTTGGGGATATGGCTCTGGGTCTCCTGAGAAGAAAAAAACACAAACATGTCACAAAGCCAAGCCAGACATGTAAAGGAGGCACATTCACGCCTTTACTAAGTGAACAGTCGAGGCCAATGTCTAGCTATGGGGGTAGGATTTAGAGTAGACTGCTGATGGGAAAGAACATGACATCTCAGTTCTAGTCCCCACATTATCACTGAGGGGACTGAAAAGGGACACTCAAGTGCTGATGCCAGCAGGCTCAAAATCACTGCTTTAGTTTAGGACCTGGGATTCAAAGCATGGAAACAAGGAGAGTTTAAGTAATGGCTCTGGGATGTACAAGTGGAAACCAAACCTCTGCCTTGATTTTTGTTCACAAACCATGCAATTGGTGTCAGTATTGAAAGTCCAGATAGCAGATGGGGATAGCAGACACACATTTTGCAGTCAGACTTGGTACCTTTGGGCTCTTGGATTGATAGCTATTGTTCATTTTCATCTGCTAGTTGAACATTGAGAATGTTAAGAAGAATTTAAGCTTCAAGTAAACCAATGAAGAACATTTTAGAGTCAGTCACTCTGTTCTGTCTATCCCATGGCACATGACTATAGTAAGTGTAATTATTCTCCTATGTGGTTCTGCAATACAGCTATCGTAAAGCACTTATCTATAATTCACATTTGACTGGGTATTTTATATTATCACTAACTAGTAGAAATTAAAGAGTCATTTAGCACCGTTTTTCCTCATGATAGAGTGAGGGATTATTTAGTTCATAGCTCTGTTTTGAAGGTGGAATAAAATAATGGATGGAACCTCTTCAGAACGTCCATGATAAAATGTTGAAACATGGTTACTTTCACTTATCATCATTATCACCACCACTGTCATCATCATCATCACCACCACCATCACCATCTTCACCATTATTTGTAGTATGGGAATAGTACTCCTTGTAGTAATAGCACTATTCCTACGATATCTGAGTTTCTGGTAATGAACAGGATCATTGTTTGTTGTTTAATGAAATAATTCAGGACAAAGCCTCAGGAATGTAGTGATGTTTGCTTGCTCATTTATTCCCTATTTGCATTAAAAAATTTAAATAGGAATTTTGATAAAAGATCAGGCAAAATATTTCTGTGAGAAAAAAATATAATCACCTCTGAGGAGAGTGAGGATGAGAGTTTGGTTTCTCAGAAGCACAGAAAAGCTAAGCGGGTGTGGTAACCTGTCTACAGTCCCAACAGTCAGGAGGCACAGACACGGGATCTCTGGGGTCAGCTGGCTAGTGAGACCAGCAAAGTCAGAGAGGTCTGGGTTCAGCCAGAGAGCTGACTGAGGAAATAAAGGGGAGAATGAGTGAGGATAGCTGATGTCAATCTCTTGTCTCCACCCAAATGCACACATGTGCATACACACATGCATGCATGGTGTGTACACAGGAGAAAGAAAAAAGTATTCATCACAGTTAAGAAAAAGGCAAAAGGAAAACTATCGAGAGATGTTGGCTGGGGGCATAGCTTCGCCTGGGGAAAGATGAACTTGAGCTCTGTGTTTGCTGGTAACCTCAAAGAGACAAAGGGATGATGGGAAACGGGAAGATTCAGGGTGTATTTGATGTTCCCAGGCTCCCTTCTGGGAACCACATCTCCCTCCTGATTGCTTATTGTATTTTCTCCTCTCCAAATCTGCTCCAGAGAAATGCTCTCAGGCCCTCCTGTCAGCTTAAATCAGTGAACAACTTCGAAAGAATATTTCCGCTTAGACTCCTTGCTGAACAAAAGGGCAGACTCTCCATTAGGAAGGATTCCTGGTGCTCGTGGGGAAGAGAGAGAATTTTGTGTTTGATGTCAGCCTTGGGGTGGTGAGGTCTCCAGCCATTGCTGTAAACCTTGACCTTGTCTGCCTGTCAGAATCATCTGGGAAAATTTTGCCACCAAGGCCTGATTCTTCAGAATCTCTGAGGGTAAGTCTTGGGCCATATTTTGCCAGCCCCTCCTCCCATATTATCTGCTTCCAGAAGCTGAGACGGAACTAGAAAATGGAGGTGACCTTGTGCAAAATATTGCTAAGCTTAGACTTAGGAGGAAACTGGAAAAAAAAATAACTTCTTGAAATAATGACTATAACTTTTGAATTCTTATTATATATCTGCCTCAAGGTTCTCCTTCTAGAATTTACTGTGTGGAGAAATAGGTAACTTGATCTATGTCTTTACTGAAAAGAAAACATAAAACTGTAAATGGCAGTGAGCAAATGAGCCCCAAATCAATTAGGGCTGTGACTCCAGATTGAATTCCTTTCCCACAGACCGTGTGGTGGATCTGAAGATTTGTGGAATCAGATTTGTGAAGAAGGGAGTATCATTCCCTTTGGCCTTAACTTCATCCATCCCTGGCTATTCTGCAACCAGGTTTCCCGCGGTTCAGGCCAGATTTGTGCCTTGGCAGTTTCCTGGGGTTTGCTGGTTTCCATGCTGACTTTTCAGTTGCCCAGTGGTACCTCTGACCCTCCCACGGCAGACTAGTTAGTTACCCAGAGTGAAACAGCAGGTCCACATAGGTGGGACTTGATGGACACACCCACACCCGCCTGTAAGACATGCTGAAGACGGTGTGCCAAGGTTCCTTGCCTGTAATCAAGCAGGGCTTTGCCTGACAGGTCTAGGCAGTCATGTAGAACTTACTGTACATGTGCTGATGACAAAGCTTGAATGAAAATTAGTAGTAAAACCAGGGGTTAACAGGCAAATCCAGCCCAGGTCATTAGGCTTTGGCTCACTGTTTTACTAGGGATGCCCTCTTTGGCAAAACAAAACACAGCCTCATCATATTTTATTATTAAGTTCATAAATGGAAGGAATTGCCACCAAAAGTAAGATTTTTTTAAAACTCTGTCTAGCCTATATGCCTGTATGTATATGTATATACATTTAGAACTTCACTCATTCATTGCTTATTTAGTCCCTTATTTACCTACTCATTTACATGCTCAGACAGAACAATATTTTTTGCGAGCTTTCTAAATGGTTGGTGCTATGATAGATCATATATATATATATATATATATATATATATATACAGATATGTGTGTGAGAGAGAGAGAGCAAGAAAAAATGTAAGTTGTCATATAGAGATGGAAGAAAGGGATAGATAATAAACAAATAAATTACACGTTTTAGCCATATAATTACCCATTGTGATAGAGGCTATTAAGCAGAGATTAAACTTTTGATGGAGAGAGGAGCGAGAGGTGTGGCTATCTTGGGAAAGTCTTTCCTGGGAAAGTTGTCGTTGCACGGACATATAATTTTCCTACTGTAAATATTTTTGTATCATATTTCCTAAACCATTTTTTTCTAAAGTCTTTCTTTCCCTTTAACGGAGCATATCAATGGTATGCACCCTTTCCTCAGACTTCCTTCTAATTTTTCAGGGATGGACTATTGAGCGACTTGATGGCTACATATGGGAAAATACCTGGATGACCCATAGAGCAACCCAGGTCAGCATCCCACAAAGGTCATGGCAGAGCTCACCTCTTCATGGACCTCATGCTTTCATCATAACCTTCTCCTTCTTTTGAGATATAGTATGTGGTTTTCAAGGCATCTTCATACCTCACCTTACCTAGTTGATACTCACCAGCACTCCTGAGTGTATAAAGAACACTCTGTCCTTGATAAAATGTGGGAAAGGACGATGCTGGTGCATTGATGTTTTGAGTTCAAGGTCATGTATTAGTGACTATTTGAAACAACTGTAAAATCTAGGAGTTGATTTGCACCATGACCAGGGAGCTTTTATGTATGATGCCTGCCCTCTACCCAACTTCTCCTCAATGTACAAATATTTCCATCTTGAATTCAGAGCATTTGGGAAAGACTGATTTAGGGAACCCATTTCCCTGACCTGTGGCTCAGCTGCCACGTTGGCCACCTATAGTTAATAAACAGATTTTATTTTTAAAGAATTAAAAGCAACAGTTATATAGTGGCTTCTACTGTGCATCAGACACTGGTGGTACATTGCTTTGCTGACATGAATCCCTGTCCTTCACTGGGTGGATGAGTCTCCAAAGGCATGTAAATCAGCACCAGGTAAAAGAGCGTGTTCTGGAGAAAAGAAACAAGAAGAGAAGGTCCAGTGTTAGATGCATAGATGAGAGGGCCAGGAACAACCTTCTTGAGAATGTGCTACTTGTGTTATAGCCTGAGGTCATCTGGGGAAAAAGAGTTTGAGACAGAATGGATATGGCTAAGTTGTAGGCCTCTGGCCCGGGACCGGTCAGTGTGTCCCACCTTTGAACTCAAATTCTGATTTTTTTAAAAAATTTTTTTCCAAAGACACAGTATTAAAAAAATGCTGCTTAGACACAGTTGAAATCATATTTTTGAGGATTAGGCCGTATATTCGATTTCATTTTGGGCTAAATATCCTATTGTGGCTTGTCCAGAAAGCCAAACCACCATGAATAATATTTCCACGAGAAAAATGCGTTCTGACATTAACTCACTGACTCATGAGTGAACTTGAAGGCAGCTGCTCCCTACATGGAAAGATGGGGCACTAATGAGAGGGCAGCATTCCTTCCCAGTTGTCCTGATAGGACAAAACAAGACTGTGCTGAGCCACCCTAGGGGATACACACACCTTGACTTTCCTTTCTGTCTCTATTGTCTCCTCTGGTTTCTTTGGTTCCACCTAGCCTTTTCCCTTTCCCCCTCAGGGCATCTCTTTTTGCCCTTAGATCTCGGAATAATCCTTCCTGAAGCCACACTGAAAGCCCTTGAGTCCTTTCTTCTTTCTTGGTAGAGCTGCTGGCTGTCTGGCCTTAATCGTAGCCTCTCACAGGCTTCTCAGGTTTTTCTTTCTCCGTGCACATGTGTTTCTTTGTGCTATGCCACTATCTGCTTCTGGCGGTGGCAACCCTCTTAATGCCGGCACTGAGCATTGCACCTGGAAAGTGCAATGCTGGAAACTCTGAATGCCTCACAGATCGCTTAATGAATGGGTGCTCCATTGTTTATGAAGCTAATGAATGACCTGCTTTCCCCGGTAAATGGTTGAATCCTTACAGAGGCTTTTCTCTGTTTGAAATGGATCCTGTGTGTTCTTAGACATAGACAGTCTTTCTTTTTCTCTGATGCCAACCGGTATTCCTTGAAGATAGACAGGGAAGTTTTCATTTAGATCCAAAATGGTGTGGCGGAACGTCATACCTAGAGCACCAGGACAAAAAAACAAAACAAAAAAAAACAGACAAGAAGGAGAGTTTGGGGTACCTCTACCCTGGGAGGTTATTTGGGGTTACTCTGTGAATTTGTGCTTGCAGTTTGCCTGGATCTGCATGGAAAAGAACCATATATCCGTATATGCAGTATATTTTAGAATTACCCAGAAGGCCTGTTCTTAAAGCTGGGTTCCTCTTGAAGTTTTGGTTTTGAGGGAGACAGCAACTTTCCTGGCAAAGCTGCTGCTGCTGACGACGACGACCAGGGAAACACATCCAGAGAACCACTGGTCTAGGCGCTCCTCGGGGCTGGGGGATTTCTCACATTAATAGTGACACCTTTGCTCAGCCTTTGCTCAGCTCTGTGAGCCACCGTGTCTCTACCCTGCCTCAGTTTCCCAGTGCTGGGCTTCATCTTGGGTACTCCCCCCCCCCCCCCGTGTGGGGGAGAAAGCACAGTTTCCTGTCACTAAGAGTGACACAGTCTCCTTGGCACCCTGCCAAGCTACCAACTCGTTTCACTCCTCCTTCTACCAGGTTCAAGCTGAAAAAGAGCCTAGCCTCTGTGGGCTGCATTGCATACCTCCCAAACTGGTTTGTTCACTTTTCCTTTTCAACTCGGGCTTATAAGAATGAATAGGGCAGGGGAGATCATCTTTTGCTGAAGAGAAGAAACTGTGTCCCCAGAGCCCCACATAACTGAGCACAAAGGAGGGCGGGCCTGTTCATCTCTGCAAAACAAGATCCCCACACTTACATCCAAATTAAAGGGCTTTGAACTTGAATGGAGATATTGCTCTGCCCGTCCAGGTTTGCTGAACTTATAAATATCAATTATAAAGCTGAGTAAATTATAGGGATGTGGAACTCCGCTTTGTTCCAGCTCCTCTAAGTGTCTATGTAGGGCTAACAAGGAGATTGCAAGAATCTGCTGCGAGGAATCCGCACATATTTATAGATAATTAATACAGAGAGAGGAATGGGAAATCAGGCTTGAATTTCTTAAAGCAGTAATTTAAAAATGCATTATGGCAACACATTAAGTTAGCGGTTATTCAACAAGGATATGTGAAGATTATTAAGCTAATTAAAGGTAATAAAAACAAGTTAAAGTAGTCTGCATGTAACTTTGAAATTAAAAAGAAAAAAAAAAAAAAAAAAAAAGAAACCTCCTTCAGTCTTTCTCCAGGCTGGGCAAATCCCAGATGGCAAAGGATACAGAGGTAAATTTCTGGATATCTGTGGAACAAGAAGTGATTTTTGGATTTAAAAATATATTTGCCAGGGAGGGTCCCCTTTGCCTCTTACCCCAAAGCACAAGGGAATGTTTCTGAGAAACTCTTTTAGTGGAGACCCAGGATGTGCCTCTCTTCTCTGGACACTGGATGACCGTTGGTCTTTGAAGTTGGAAGACTTTCTGCAAAACATTCTGTCCTTCTCACTAGGCTTCTCAGATGCTCCGGCCCTGTTCCTGATCTTTGGGCTCTCTTCCCACTTAGAAGTGACGGCAGTGTGAGCAATGCTGTCTCCTGCTTCTCCTTGATTGTAGCGCCTGTTATCTGCTCCGGAAACACTCTTGATGTAAAAGGGAACCGCACTCCAAAAGAAGGATGCTGAAATTGCTGGTGGGACGAGAAATAGACGGGGCTTTCTGGTGGATGCTTTAGTTAGGAAGGTTCAACTCCGAAGGGCTCAAAAGTTTCTTTGGAGAAAGAAAACTGAGCAAGGTGGTAAAGATAATAAATAGTGATTAAAAAAATAGCATTTATCATGTGCAGTAAAGTATCGTGTCCGTGTCCCACATTTTATTTTGTTGTTTTGACTGCTTTTGTTTGCTTATGATTAGGGTCAAGGAGGTAGTAGCAACAGGAGGGAACAGCCAGACTTCCAAGAAAACCATTCCCCTGCTGCCAGCCCAATTAAACAGATTATTAAATGCTTCGGGAGGAAATCTTGGGGGTGTTTATTGTAGCAAAGGACTTGGCGAGTTCAAATTAAAGCAGGCTCACCGTTATTAATTCTGGTAGAGGACCCTTGTAAAGTTTACCACTGAGCAAATGGAGGTGTGCAGAGTTAAATGGGGTCAGAGGACAAAGCTGATCACAGAGAATTGTCCAATGCTCATATAGGGATAACAAGTGAGGCAAAATTAGAACTGGGGCATCAAAAACAAAACAAAACAAAACAAAACAAAAACAAAAAAAGAGTTGAAATTGTCTCACCAGCTATACTGTTATTGAGAGCATAGCTGCCAGGTGGAGAGGTAAAAAAGGTAAACTTTAGGACTCATGCTACAAAGGAGTTTGAGTTCCTTTTCCTGGATTTCATAATAGTCCTTAGAACCCAGACTTTCCTTTTTTTTTTCTTTTTAATTAATTTATTTTTTACTAATTACAGTTTATTCACTTTGTATCCCAGCTGTGGCCCCCCTCCCTCAGCCCCTCCCAACACCACCCTCTCTCCCTCTTTTCCTCCCATGCCCCTCCCCCAGTCTACTGATAGGGGAGGTCCTCCTCCCCTTCTATCGAACTCGGACTTTCTTAAAACCAGGTCTGGGGCGGGGAGGATTTCATCCTTAAAAGCAATTTTGGTCTAACACTTAAATTAAGGGATGGGGTTTAATATTGCAAGTTAGTTGGTCTGTAATTATGCAAATCCTGAGTGGTCTACAACCTTCGAAGAGTCTAAAAAAGAAAATATTTCTTTGGGAGAAACTTGCACACCTTTATCAGCAAATTCATGATCAGAATTTCAGGAGGAAGAGAAAGAGAGAGAGAGAGAGAGAGAGAGACTTTCTCCAGCATAAGGGATCCTTTCTGGTTGCTTGAAACCTTCAAAGCAGCTGCAGTCCTCATTACCGGAGCCAGCCTTTGCAAGGGATGCCTTTTTTCAATTATTTTCACTTTCATTAGAAGCCTTTGGAGTTGTTGCTCACCTCATTAAGTTCACTAAAATACTATGCATTTAATTCTCGTGTTATAATCTGGAGTAAATTGTTTGACGTGAAACCTGGCTTTCTGAGTCAGCTTTCTGAAGATTTTTGTTGTCCGTCCTTGGCTAATCAGTTACTGCTGAAAAGACTGAAAGGAATGGACGCAACGAACATGATCTGTAACTTGACAAGCCTCGATTACTGGAGTTTGGCTGGGGGAGGCTGTGCCTTCTAAGTGCCCAGGCACTCATTACCATGTGCTTTCCGGAGCTTTCCCCTGCCTGCTTGTAAAAGGCCCTTCCTGCTCCAGCCTCCACTTTCATTAGGCAGCCATCGGTGGGCTAATTGAATGCTTTTTCTCACAACCTCTTTCTCCTTGGAAGCCAACTCTTTCCTACACTAATTTACAACAGGGGGTATTTTCCTTGCTTGAAGTTTGCACATTTCAGGTATTTGTAGCTTTTATCATTTTGCCCCCCAGCTACAGCTCTGTCAGATTCCCTGATTTGCCTCTTTTATTCTCTCCTGATGATAGTCAGGCCCTTCTAGTTCTCCTTCCTTTCATTACCTTCGTTGAACTCAGCTCAAGATATTGGGTCGGCAAGTATTCAAGTTACAGGGCAGATGTCTAGGAGTGGTCTTCTCACAGTTCTGTGGGTTGAGGAGGGGAAATTCCAGCTAAGGAGTCTTTGAGGATCCTTACACTTATTCTGATTTCCATTTCAAAACCAAACAGGCTTTTCTGCCTTACACTCAGCATCCCTCTTCCTGCAGGCATCCCAGTCTTTCTCCGTCAGTAAGAAGAAAAATCTCTTCTGTTTGTTATTCCACATCACATCCCAGTCAGACCAGACTCACATTTTAAAGGAGGTGGTATCCCAGGGCCCGGAGTTATCTTTCAAGACATTGGGTCTCAAAGACATATTCTGCTAACCCGTGGGGCCTTTGGCCTTTCTAATAAGAGCTCACCTTGTCTCAAATCTCCCCATTATTTTCAAGAGCTGAGAGGATATATGTGGTTTGTGGATCATCTGGCGAACATCAGAACACTTGTTGAAACTTGTTAGATGAGAGTATTTCCTGAGCCGCATGAATAAACATTCCAAATACAACCTTACCTTCAAGTTCCAGGAAATTCCAGGGCTTTCTGCAGAGCTCTGAAGTGCAGCTTTGGGAAGGTGGGAAGGGAAGGTACGACTGTGATTAGGACGGGGTGCCTGGACACTGTAATGTCACCTTTAATCCCCACGTCATGAATGGGCCCCAAGAGGTTCCATATTATTTTGGTGAATGTAAAAGATGTCATCCCAGCAAAAGACAAGGCTTGGTACCATTGCCATTTAGGATGAAGTATGAGGACTTTGCCCCTCATTAGACTTGGAAATCAGGCTTGCACCACGGGGCAGGATGGATCCCTCAGCTGCACTTGATGGGGCTCTATTAAATTCACTGCAGCTTCCCAGCGAAGGAACTCTATAGTGTTAGATTCCTCATCGGCTTAGGGACTGAGTTTTTCATTTCACAGCTCACCCTCTCTCCTAGTAATAAATTGACCGGAATCGGAGTCCTGTGACTGTCAATTTGCACTGTTCCTTTGTACTCTCTCCTCACAAATGTGTAGGGCCATGACAGGATATTAATATTGAAAGAGAACCTTCCCCCTGTTCCATCATACCTGCGCATTTTACTACTTTCTCTATGACGTATTTCAGTCCAGCAAAGGCTTTCAAGTGAATTAAACGAAGGACTCTTCCCCACCTTACCCGAGTTTCCTGTCCACGGGTACCCTGTTCTTCCACTGATTGATATTTGTCGCTAAGCAATTCGGAATGTTGATCTTGCTCCTTTGAGCTAAGTGAGAGCAGTGTGCCTTCAGGTCAATATCCTCCCTAACCACAACAGAATGTAAGTCTCATTCTCAGACAGAGCGCAATACATGTGTTCAAAGCTGAAGAAAACATAAAAGGGATGAGGCTAAGGATGGAGACAGTTTCTGGGCGTTCACAGGTAAGCTGATACTTTGAGATTCTGGGAGATTAGTGTTCTATCAAACAACAGAACATCTTTGGCAAGGAAAAATCTCAGGGATTAATGGTGAGTGGGGGAAGCTGACTGTGGGAGTATGGGGGACAGATGTGAACAGAGGGTGTAAAAGCCATTCTTCTTAGAGCCGGGAAAAGTTTAGACATTCTGGGGATTGAGCCAGATGAATTTTAGTTTAAGCCTTTCAGATCGCAGATTACAACAAGCAGGGACAAGTTTAACTACAGTAGACACAGGTTAAAACACACACACACACACATACACATTTACACCCAAATGTGCGTGTACCCAAGCTCAGCGGCATAGTGGCATTCATTTGTTTGTTTTCATTGTTTTGTTTGATTTTTTTTTTCTGGTGATATTGTGCTTAGGGGTAGAGGTCGTGGACAAATGCTATAAGGCATGTGGAATTGTCAAAAGAGCAATAAAACTTTGCACCTTAACTGACACTTTCGAGACAGCATATAGAAGAGTGAAAACAAAAATTGGCTCATATGCAGATCTTAGCTGATTTTAAATAGTGTGTGGTGAACTGAGAAATTTCATTAGAAAGTTGAAGAATAAAGGAATTGTCAACAAAATGCATTTGACTTTGTATAGCATATTACTTTTAGGAATAGTACAGAAATAGCAGAGGTAAGATTGTAAGCTTCAGTGGTGAAGTACATGATTTTTTTTTCTTTCATTTCTGCTGTGGAGTAACAGACCATGTCCTAACCCACTGATTTATTATTCTCCATGTCAGCTGATCCGAGTTGAGTGTTTTTATCTGTTTGTGTGGGTTCAGCTGAGGGCTCCCACTACCTTCACTCAGGAGAGCCCAGGGGCCTAGGATATCCAAGACAGCCTCAGTCAAGTACCCTGCTGGTGTCAGCTCTAGTGTTGGTCCTCCCTTCTCTGTCAGCCCCCATTCCGTCAGGTGGGGATGGATTTCTAAACAATGACCTTGAGAAGACGGCAGACAGCTCAAATCAGACAGGTGTATTTCAAAATATAGGAAATTAAAGATAGATAAATCAATAAGAATAATGGAAGGTTTAAAAATGATGGTGTCACTCTCCATATTCCACTCTGATGAATGTTTCAAGACGTCACAGAGCCAGCAATACAGTAGACTTTATGTTTCTCTATTAACTCTTTGTTTTCTAATTCTAAACTCGGGGTCCTGGTGGAAGGTAGCAAACATTAACAGAGATGGTGGATGGTGAGAACGAGAAAATGAGGGCTGATGACATGTAAAACTATACAGTTATTTCAGAAAAGAAAGGCTTTTACTTGCTTCCAGTTGTAATGGAGTTTAAGCAGACAGAATTGGCTTACTCATGCAGGAATTTGGCAGGGCACTGGGGTTAACAAATTGAGCCTCATGACAAAGGTTATGGGATCTCAAATGAGGACAACTGGCCCTGAACATCTGCTTAATATCCTTTTCATCTTATAGAAGGGAGTTTGAAAATGTATTTTGGCCCAGGATTTCATCATCTTTGCTAAATAGATTTCTGTTTATTATACTTCTAATAATATTATTACTACACATTGATAAAAGTTAGAAGAAAAGGAAGCCATTAGCCATTACTACCTGCTATATCTTTTAAGAGGGAGGATGTTTTCAACTGCCATGAAAGATCTAATAGTCAGTAATTACTGAGGAGTTAATACCTATGTCCCTTCATTTTAATGGCACCATCAATTTTATAGATGAAAGTCTGAATAAAAACTTTAGGAAACTTTCCTTGTAGGCACTCAGCCAAAGTGGAATTACCATGCTTAAGAGCCCCACCATTTGAGCTCACATGTGTGTGTTTCTTGATATGATCATATCTTTGTTCTATGTGAATGTATTCTTTTTAAAAAACAGACCGCTGTGGCTGGGAAAATAGCCTATAAAATGCTTGCCTTGCAAACATAAGGACCTGAGTTTGATCCTCATAATTCACATTAAAAAGGCAGGCCATGGTGATGTGCCCTTCCTATCTCCGTGCTGGGGAAATAGAGATAGGATCATCCTTGAGGTCTACTGAGTAGCCAGTCCAGTCCACTTGGAGAGTTCCAGGCTAGTGAGAGACCCGGTATAAAGAAAAAGAAAGGTGGGTAGCATTTAAAGAATGGCATTTGAGGTTGTCCCTGGCCCTAGATACTTGTGCATCCATGTACACACACACATACACACACACACACCATCGGTGTCAGAGCTAACATGGACTACTATATACAGTGTCTGGTTTATGTGTCTAGTATTTGGGGGAAACAACATTGATGAAAATGCAGTAATAGCCTGTGGCATGGAAGATGTCCTGAACTAGGAGTCAGGGTTTCTGGATGTGAGCTCTGGCTTTGCTATCACATAAATTGTGACTTTGGATGACCATGCTTACACTTTGTGTGTGTGTTGGCTTGTTTGTTTTTATGAGACAGGGTTTCTCTGTGTTGCCTGGCTGTCTTGGACCATGCTCTGTAGACCAGGCCCGCCTCAAACTTAGAGATCTACCTGCCTCTGCCTTCTAAGTGCAGAGATGAAAGGTGTGTTCCACCACAGCTGGCTACACCATGCCCATTCTTACAGTGTCCAGTTTCACTTGTACAACACAAGGACTTATCAGTGTGTCTAGACACCACTGTCCTGCTGATTCCGTGGTAAGACATGCTACAGTTGCTTTTATTTCACTGGAGTGTTTCCAAGACAACCTTTTGAAAATTATTAGAGAATCTTACCATTGTATTGTTTTTTATCAGTCTATCTATAGAACTTCCTAAACCCTACAGACTTGTAATTTGTAAAAGACAACATGATATGCTTTGGAAACCCCCAAACATTACATGTTTCAGAAAAGACTGGATTGCCTGTTGAAATGACTCTTACACCCTACTTCTGTAATGTTTTCTGATTCAGGAGGAGTAAGACCAGCACCCAAATTTGGATGTCTAACAACTTTTTTTTAGGCGATGTTGATACACTGTCCCGCTCACCACATCGCTCTGGTGACCATCGCTCTGGTCTCTCAAACTATTTATTTACCAGCCTGGGGAACGAACCTTGCCAAGTTAATTGAATTACCCATGCTTACTCATCAAGTGAACCAATGACTGACAACAGCAAAACCCAAGTCTCACAGACACTAAGGCCAGAGCATTTGTCCAGGATACCACAATTCCCCTCTTTGAATGGGAGTTATATGATACACACTGAAAGTTCCAAATGAATTCACTCCAGTCCACGCTGCTGCTTGGATTGGCTTCTGTGGAGAGACAAATTTTCAGTCAGCAACAAGAGTCCAAACATCCAATGATTTTCTTTTCCTTTCTTCCTTTTGTCCTTCTTTACTTCATCCATCCTTTTTTTCTTCTCTCTTTTCCTTTCTCCCTCTTCCCTCCCTCTCTTTATCCTTTCTCTTTCTTGTGGTTTTTACTAGGCTATGTATCTATAAAGAAATAACCTTGAAATTGGGCAAAGAAAAAGAGCCTCATTATGAGTAACAGACTGATGCTGTGACAAGGGCAGATTCAAAGTAAATAGTCCAACAACTAAATACACTTTGAAACTATTTTTACGATTTTACTTTTTTTCAATTAATAATAAAAACACGAACCAAGTTTGCTCTTTGTTATGCCTGATTTTGGTAAAATTGAAACGTGTTTTTGTTTGTTTGTTTGTTTGTTTTGGAAAGCAATCATCTACATCCTGACAATACAGCTCTATAACCTGTAATACAGAGGGTGATTTTCTATTTAAAATGAGGACTATTTTCAAGTCCTCAGATTTGCACAAACTGTGCCCGTGAATTCAAGTGGGATGTGAGGAGAAGCTTGTTTCCCTTCTAGGCAGTGTCTCTGCTTCAGCCTTGGTCTTAGGGCTCCCCTCACTCTCTAGCATCATCCCTGGGCTCTTCTTTTTCTCCTCACATTGCCTCTAGTCCTCAAGTCTGACATTAGAGTTTTGCTGAGGGCCAGCGGCAATGGAAGCTCTCTGAGAAGGCTCTCTACTTCCTGGCATTCTTGTCCATATCGTTATACTTGAGTTTGTGCTAGAACTTGCTCCAAACTATATGTTGAACATTCCTGATATTAAAATTCGAAATCCCATATGGTTTAAAATCTAAGAACTTTTACGCTTTGATATGATATCACAAGTGGGAAAATTCCACACCTGACCTTTGATGAGATATCATAGCCAAAATACAGACACATCAAAAATATTGTATAAAGTTACTCTCAAACTATTCTTATAAGCTGTATATGAATATAAAGGGATTGTATGTTTATATCCAGGCTTCTCTCCAAGATATCTCAGGATATTTATAAAAACCATCCAAAATCTCACAAAAATCTAGTATCTTAAAAACTGCTGGTTGCAAGCATTTCAGACAGGGCTACTCAACGAGTAATAAATGTGGCCAGTGGATGGGGTGACCCTTTTAAAAGCAGGGTACACAAAGGATCTTTCTTGGCTTTTGCTTGTCATGTCTATAGGACTCTGTGGCAAGATTAACAGAGGTCTCTGGCTGTAGCTGACAAGGCACAAAGGCTCTCAGTCCCCTAGCTGGTAAAAGTCCTCCATAACCACATGAGTGGACTTAAAAGCTCATCTTCCTTTTGCCAAAACTCTGAGGTGCCTTCTTGGCAGGTTTTGTGGATCCTTGAGGCAAAGACATACAAACAAGTTGTACTCAGTCCCTGGTCTCAGAGTCACTGTGGAATAAAAGGCATTTGTTGTTATAAGCCCCACTGAGTTGTGGGGGTAAATTTTACTGCAGCAGGCAGTCAGTGTGGAGTTGAACACGGTCACCTACAGACTAAGAAATCACACATTTTAGGTGTCAATTTCTTAAAACTTGAGATTCCGGCCTGGAGAAATGGCCCTGCTCTTCCAGAGGAAGAAGTTAGATCCCTAGCACCCATAAGAGATTCACAACCCTATATAACTCTGGTCCCAGGGAATGTAACAACCCCTCCTGGCCACCACGGATGCTGCATGCATGCAATGCATCGGCATGAATGCGGGTAACACACTCACACACATACAATGCGGTGTAAGAAGTTTTAAAAATCGACATTCCCAGCCTTAGCCTTCAGATAGTTTGGGTCAACCGGTCTTGACTAGACTAGAGCTCGGAAATCAGCTTTGAAACAACCATTCCAGGTAGTTTTAATGCATAGAATCTTGGGATCTCACTTTGGAAAATACTAGGTTATAGGTTGTTTTTTCAGATTACAGCTTATGTTTGAAGAGAGACCCCCTTCAAGAAGTTAAAAGGAGGCCCTCTTAGGGCAGGTCCATTCTGATCGGTGTAACCCTGATAGGGACAATTTAGACCCAGATATCAGGTCTGAACTGCATGGAGAAAAACCTTCATGAAGACACCATCAGAAGGAGATCATTCATAAGCCAAGGGAGGGGACTTTAGAAGAAAATATCCCTGCTGGCACCTGTACCTCAGTCTTCTGACCTCCTGAGTTGCAAGAAATTTACTTTCTGCTTGGTAAACCCACCCACTCTGTGGCATTTTGTTACGCAGTCTCTCTCTCTCTCTCTCTCTCTCTCTCTCTCTCTCTCTCTCTCTCACACACACACACACACACACACACACACAAAGCCCACCACCACCACCACCAAAACCATACCAGTTCTCGCACAGGACTACACGACTGCCTGTTCACAGACATGTATGAACGGCTGTGTACTATGCCCCAGAGATGCTGCAAAGTCTACAATTCAAACAGAACTTCATTGTTCTTGTTCCAATGTAAACAGCCTTTCCAGGCTCAGGCTGGTTTCTTTTTTTAACAAATTTTATTATACAGAGTTACATAAGACTGTTTTCGTACAAATATATAATTTTGTAGCTCTTAATCTTGGTTAACAACTTGACTGAAAAAAGAAATGAAAAAGTTGGTTAAAGCCTACTTTTGGGTATATCTGCCGGGGCATTTCTAGAGAGGACTGGCATGTGGGTCAGCAAAGTGAGTGGGGAAGACCTGCCCCGAGTATCAGGTCCAATTGGCATATGAAACAAAAACCAATGCCAGAAGAAAGCCAAAACCCACACTTGACAATCAAAGGAGTGGGTTCACATGGGAATGCTGGACTCTTTTCAACTGGGTGAGATTTTTTGCCACTGCTGTTAACCCTGAGCAGCTGACTCCAACTTCCTGCGACGCCAGCTTCTTCAGCTTTTGAGCACAGACTCACACCAACGAGTGACTCTCTAGGACTAGGCCTTCAGCCTCAGCTTGGAGCAGCCTCCTTGCACATCCTTCTAGCTTCTTGAACTGAACAGCTACTGGTTTCTGTAGCTCTATAGCCCGAGGGTGGCCATGGTGGGACTAATCATATTGAGTATGTAAACTCGTGTACAAGTCCTCTTTTGTTGGGGTTTTATTGGTCCTTTCTCTCTGGGAGAGCCCTCACCTACACAGCCATCCTCTCGGTTTTCAGAGGTAGCAATGATTTTCATGCCATCATACTTTTCTCACTCCATTCTAAGCATCAACTGTGTCCTGAGGAACAAGAGAATGCTTAGAAGCTCCTGGACTCTGAGCTAGGCTCACCCTCGACCCCAGATGGGTTAGGAATCTACCCTGCTCCCCACTTCTGTATTTTGTGCTTCTGATGTTATCTTTGGACTTTTGACTTGGCCTCAGGTACTGGCCCTTCACCTACTACTGATTGTCACTTATCCAGAACAACTCAGTTTAGATTTAATATTTACTAGTCACCTCTTTTCCTAATCCAGGATTCAGGGCGAGTTTATGTAGTTATGTTTCACAAATAAAGTCATGTCGTCATGCTCAGGACAAGACTAGAAAGAGTGAAGGCACTTAGTGATGGTGGATGGAAAAACCGCTGGTGCCCCTTCTAAGACTCTAATGGTCTCTCTGCTTTAAAAGTTGGCCCCAAAGCCATGAAAAACAGACCAGAAAAGATTCCACTTCTACAAAAAATGGAAAAAAAATAGCAGACATGGCCCATATTTCAACTGCAAGCAGAAGGCTTTTGATTATAAATAAGGAAAAAAATATTCTAAAAAGAAAAGAGGAGAAACACCATAGAGTTCTCCTGAAGGACTTGCTCAATTACTCTAATGGCTGGTCTTTAAAACACAGAATGTCTCCCCTATTTAGGCTCATGTAAGTAGAGTGGATTCAAGCCTGCAGTGGAGAAAAAAAAAAAAGCTTATTAAGAGCACATTCACCCCTATAATTCTATGGTCTTCATGAATCAGCAGCCTGTTCTCAGTAGGTTTACCAGTCATTAATAGTTGATATTATTTTAGGCTAACCAGTGGCTGATTCTTAAGCATGCTTCAGGCTCCAAAACTGTGCATACCAAGATTTCTGGGAACAGCTGGAAACCAATAATTATAGTTCACAGGGTACATGCTCATCTGGCAAAATCTGTAAATAAAGCTTAAAAAGCAAATATCCCATTTATATAAACAGCTTCTGAATACTGGGAGATCAATTGTCAAGGGAACAGAGAGCTAGCGTTCCTCAATTATTTCTTTCCTTCTATCAGAGGGTAATAATTTATTATTTTCTACAAGAATGAGGAAAATTTTAATATTTAAAGACTTGGAGGTGAAGAGTGAAATTTATCTTAGAACATTATCTCTTTCTGTGCCTCGTATTAACTTGAAACATGGGTTGATTCTTCATTGTTGAAACATCAGAAAGAAAATTAACCAGTGGAAAGCAATTTTCCTACTGGAATCTATCCCCTGCAGGTTTGTTGTAAGGAACCTTCTGGATTAGCTGCCAAAAACCGTGAGGACTTTCTCTCTTAATGCCTTTTTAAAAAATTGTTTGAAATACTATAAACCAACAGGAATGAAAACAGTATGAGATCAAGAAATAATTCTATGTTCATAAATAGAAGACAATTGCTGTGCAAGTTGCTTTTGAAACAGTTTATAGTGCAGGGTATGGGGCGGTTAAGCTTTGCTTTCCAAACCCATTTGTATGCACTTCCCAGTTTATTCCGAGTTTTTATTCAAGAGTGGCTTTTGATGGAAAATATTTTCAACTGAATGAACTCTTAAGCAATTAATGATTATAACTCTAGTAGAAGTGACATGATATGAAGCCACAGATGGACCACAGGAGACATTCCAGTGACTGGTTAGTACTTGTGGTGGCAAAGGAATGAGGGCATGGTTGTCCCTGGTTGCTGCGACAGCAATTAGAGTGGTCAGTCATGCTCAACTCCCCACAGTATACCACTGGTTTAAGGATAAAGGCAAACATATTCTTTCTTTCCCTTTGCAGTATTTTTTTATTATTATTATTTTAGTTTGGCTTTGAACATGTTTAAACTAATTATTTAGGTACTTAACACAATTTAAACAAAATAAATGAACCAGAAAAAATGCAATTTGCCTATATTCGTCACACATCACCCTCACTGGCACCAGTCACTGTCTGAATGGCCTGGGGCATGGGCTGATGTAAAATCTGATTTGTGAAGATTCCAAACTAGATGGTTGTATATTTTACCATATAGAAAGTTGATTATTGTGTATCTTGGGTGAAACCAAAGATGTCTGCCAACTAGGCTGGGCATATATTACTGTTTTCTAACTCTTGTGGCCTAGGACTCTGAGCTTTGTTGCTTTTTTTTTTATGGCATATGCTTAACTCCATTCAGCAATCCTTTTACATCTTACCTGGCAGTTAAAGACAGACAGAGAGAGAGACTGACAGAGAGGAGGAGGAGGAGGAGAAGAAGAGAGAATCCTTAGGAACCGATGAAAGAAGTGACTTGCATTCTATAATAAAGCAGGAGGCCGCAGTAACATAAACACTTTCATTTTTGCAGAAGCTGTGTGGTCACCATGTGAATAAAAAGTACCCATGTCCATCAGTCGGGAAGTTTCTCCAGCTTGATATACCTTTCCTTTTCTGGAAAGCAGTAACTATTCTAATTTTTATGGTAACCAATAATTTTATGTTTAACATTTATTTTAATTGAAACACACCCCCCCATATATATTGCATCTAGATTCATATATAAAATTATTACTACTTTAATCTCAATCTAATAAAGGAAAATGACAGGTAAAATATTTTTCCATGCTCAGCATTAATCATATTTCTAGGAAGGAATTCTACCATACAGTAAACATGTGTTTTAGAAATTATTTTTTCCCTAAATCTTGTTTAGAAATTCTAAATAAACCAAACCAAGATTAGGAAAGGAAGACAGATGTTCTAAAACTTTAATACTCATGGGCTTCTTTTGTTGATTTCAAGTCAAGTTTGTTTAAAGTCAGACTAAGAGACGAGAAGCCTAGCTGGAAACTGTGGTTCTGCAGGCAGCCCAGTTAGTTGCGTTTAGAGAAAAGATACCGAATGGGGCACATTGTGAAGGAAAGGAGTAAAAATTGGGTAATTAAAATGGGACAATTTGTGTTTGCTCTTAAGAAAACAGTATGGCGCTCCTGGGAGGGCTTATCAGAGACTCTGGTGTTAGTCTGAGCTCTGTCACCAACCACAGGTTGAATGACTAGTGACCTCTCGGGCTCTCTCTCTTTTCTTATCTGAAAGATAAATCCCTATGGGGCCAGGCAGGTGACCCTCATGTGTGAAATGCTGTGTAAGTGACAGGGCAGCTGAGCTGCAGCTGATCCCAGGTCACCAAATGGAGAATGTGGCCAAATGGCCCAATGTTGTTCAAATCCCCAGTTCCCAAGGACATCTAACAATCTGAGATCTTCATATGACATCTCCTATCTTAGCATTTTTTTTTTTCTCTGTAAAATAAATAAAGACCAACGCAAGCAAAGAAACACTTTCTACAGCTAATAAACCGTCAGGCAAAGATAGATTATTTACCCTGCAGTGAGTATTGTAGCCAGTATCTACCCCTGGCCCATAGGCTGTGGCTAATCCAAATTAAAATGTTAATGTAAACTAATTATTGACTTTCAAACCTTAACACAAGGAGAAACTGATTTCTTGTTGATAATACATGCTGATTATGTATTGGGACAGTATTTTTGCTATATCGACTTAAATATAATAAAAAGTTATTTTTATGTATTTCTTGTTACTTTAAAAACATACTTAATGATAATACATTGCAACATAAACTATCTTTCTGGCTCACAGCTGTGAGGTCTTTATGCATCTGTCTGTGTGCATAAAGAATTACTATTTCCCTTTTAAATTAAAAAAAATTAGAACTAAAAAAAAAAAAAGCTCCTTGAACTGTGGTTATGAGCTACCACGTGTGTACTGGGAATTGAATACAGGTCCTCTGTAAGGGCATTAAGGGCCCTTAGCTATCTCTCTGGCCAGTCCCCAGCCTTATATTTTTAATAATTATGACCTTCATTGTGTTTGAAGTATCTGCTCCAGTCATAAAGTATTAAATTCGTATACAATCCCCTGACTATAAAATACACAATTGTCTTTCTCTTCTTCCTCTTCAGAAAAAAAAAACCAAAAAACCAAAAAAAAAACCTAGGGGGAGTGGAAGGAAGGATGACAGGTACTTTGATGAGAGAGCTTTTGACTGCTCTAATCTAGAAGGCAGGCTAACTTTCATAAACCGATGTGCACAGTGGCTTTCTACCTTGAAGGACCTCGAACATTCTCTTTTTTATGATCTTCAAATACAGTCTGCTTACTCTGTGTAGATCATCATGAAATTTTACTCTAAGAAAGCACTAAATGGTACACTCAAACTTTTATGATTTTTCCTCAAATTATTTAACTGATAAACATAATTGTGTTGTACACTAGGAGAATCATCAAACTCTGACAACAGTCACTAATTGGGGAAGGATTCCAAGGAATTCTAAGGAGAAAAGATTTAGAAAAAGAAAAAAGAAATCCAAACAACTTATACAATACTGAATTATTTGGCCAGGTGATTAAAAACCACTTAAGAGTTTTAAAATTCAGTTTCAAGGTTTGGGAAAAATTAGTAATTAATACAGAGAACTTTTATGTAATTCTTTTAAAGGACACCCTTAACTCCTAGAAAATAAGCCATGTTGATAAAAAAGAAAATGAGCCTCACACACATATTTTTTTGCTCAGCAACTGTTAATACTTAGATAGTTGTAAAATGGTTAGCAGCATTTTATATAAGAAAAACATCATAGTGTAAGAGGGAAAAAGAGAGAGGATATAGGGCCTAAAAATGCTGCATGTTGCCTGAGTGCAGTTATTGGTACAAAAAGTCAATGCCTAGAATTATAAATCAAATAGTAAGAAATCAGTAAGGAATATTGAAATAATGGAGGAGAAAATCACCTGGGAGGGTTGAATTTGTTGCTTCTGGGTCAGGAGTTGACATGGAGATTGCTGTTTTTATTATTGTCCATGTACTGGTTGATTTTTGGGAAACATTCCCTTGCATTTGTCTGGGGAAAAAGGATATAATTATAAAAGGGCTTGACTTACGGAGCTCACTATCTCGAAAGAAATCATAGAACATAAAATTACTTCCATTCACTGTTAAGAAAAAGAAGGAGAGGAATATTCTGAAATATATAAAGGCTTTGTTTGAGATTGGTTAGTTCCATAAATTTAACCCAATCAAATGACAGTTTAAAACAGTGCCTAGCAGCCTGGTTCCTGAGTTTGATCAATGGGACCAACATGATGAAAGTTCCAACTCTTGAATGTTGTTTTCTGATCCCCACAAGAACATTAGAGCATGCACATACACACACACACACACACACACACACGAATACAGACACACACAGACACACACACACAAGAAAGAAAAAGAGATAGAGACAGAGACAGAGACAGAATAAAACATAAAAAGTAAACTGAGAACACCAGAATAGAAAATGAGGATTGTGGGTGGATCCTGGTGCTAAGGAATTAATAAGATATTCAACTTATTTAGCCATGAGAGATCTACAGCACAAATGTGATTTTTTTTCTCCTCAAATATTCACTTCTGAGTATATTTAAAAAAATTTGTTATATAGTTGTGTGTGTGTGTGTGTGTGCGCGCGCGAGTGCACACACGCACATATACACAGGCTTTCTCTTTATACCATGTGAATCCTGGGGATCAAACCCAAGTTACCAGGTTTGAGGACAACTGCTTTTACCTGCTGAGACAGCTCATCAACCCTGAATGTCTTAACATAAATCATTTAAAAATATATCCCTTCTGTTGTGTATTTCTCAGTGCAATGAGATGCTTTCCATAACAAATTTTGTTAAAAATCATGCCTAGCTTCTGCTAACTGTAGCCAAGCCAGAGGCAGTAGAATGAGTTTAACCCTATACACAACTCTGAAAGACTAAATGTTGCTTTAAGTATTTTTCCAGGCTTTGCAAGCTATTACACTCATACTAGATTTAGACAATGAACAAAATATTAAAAAGCAAATAAAAATCTATTAGAATGATGTCACCCCAAGATGGAAAAATAATTAGTGTTTTAAGTATCATTGCGCATGAGGACAGTATCTACCTTTTTTGACACTATATTTTTATTGCCTGCCATAATGCCTGGAAAAGATCCGGCATTTTATTTAGTCCTGAGTGGCTGGACAAAAGGCTTACAACTCATGATTGGCAGTACGAATTTAATGAGTTAGCCTGAGACACTGAGGTTGAACCTGACAACCTGCCCAGGCAGGTACTCTACCAGTAAGCTCTACAACCCTTCCACCCTTGCTCGTTCTGTTTTTATTTGGAAACAGTGTTTGAGGAAGCCACCCCAAACGGCTTTGAATTCACTGTATGACCTAACCAGGTCTTCAATTTGCCCATCTTTCTATGCCATCCAGCCAAGCAGCTGGGATCACAGAATTGCGCCATAGGCTTAGCCACAAATTTCATTTATGAGGATTCTAATGCCTTCACTTCTGAGATGGGAGGTCATTGTCAAAATGACTGGACAAATGAGATTCTGGCGTGTTTCTAGTACTTATAATCGATTAGACTTCTGCAAAATGTCAACTTTCAGCACTTGTTTCATCTTCCATAGTACTGTGTAGTTAGTCTCTCTAGAGAGCTACAAAAATGTCTCATGAAAATTAATTAGTGATAATAAGGATATGCATAATTGGATGCTGTGTTTTGCAAAGTGTGCCTAGCAGATGTACAATCCTCCCAATGGTAGCCTACACACACCCCTTGCCTGCCATGGATTGGGGAGTATGGGGGCAAATGCCGCTTCTCACCGTGGATTAAATTCTCCCATACATCCTTTAAGAGAGAACAGGGAAGAAAGGCCTAGACCGAGGAAAAGATAGAGAGACATATTACTGAATCTGGCACAGAAAGATCAGGTACCAGTGACATCTGGGGCAGCCCCAACAAACACTGTATCATCAGACACCTCAATTGTCAGTTAGTAAAGAACCTTGACTAAAAGTGACAAAGATGGTTTCCCTGTATTTGTTTGTTTTTGCAATGCTGAGGGTTGAACCCATGGCTGCACACATGCTCAGAAAGCTCCCTACCTCTGAGCTGTATACACCTCAGCCCATGGATTTCTCTGCATGTGAGAATGATCTCACGGTTCATCGTGTCTCCACTGACCGCCAGTTTGGCATTTAGAGCTGGGGGTCTTGGTACTCACTCAGGCTAAGATGTCCATGTGGAGAAGAGGAAATGAATATTGGAGGAGTCAGACCATTAAAACAAGGTCAGAGAGATTGAGTTGCAAAGTAGACTAAGCCTAGTCTATTATCATTACTATGTATAGCATCATGTACCAAGGTCTCATAGCCAACACGGTCTATTTACACTGAAATGGAAAGGCTCTCTTTTTATGAGTACATATCTTAATCCACAGATAAATGTTATTTCATGTTCCTTATGCCTTACATGTATTTTCATACTTTCTGCAAGCCCTTAGAAGCTGAATTGAGATGTTTGGGTTAAAAGATGGAAAAAAGTAGGTAAGTAGTTCTGCATGTGAAAATGGGTGGTCTTGAGCCATCTGGTCCTCATTGTAAATGAATCTCAAAAGGTAGGGATAAATAAGATTCCAGAGGAATGGAGATTGTAAGGTCACCATCTTTTGATGTTAAAAAAGAATAACAGATATTCGTTCAATTGTATGCATAGAGATTTTATATATTTTCATATATGTTGATCCTGGAGACTTTTATTTCCCTTAGGAATCCTGTAATATTAGGTAGCACAAAGTCCAAACAATGTCTTGTTTCTCAAGTCAGAAAAATTGTGACCACTGATGTGAAGTTACTTTACCCTGGAGTGTGACAGACACTTAAAATAAATAAATAAATAAATAAATAAAGCTAAGCATTTTCATTACAAATGCATTTGTAATTTATCTTCATTGTTTGTAAGATAGATATTTCTTTACAGGTTTAATCTCTGAACAGATACATCTTCAGAAACCTGTTGTTGGCTCTGAAACAATTTCCCTTGAGATGAAACAGTTTAGCCACCATATATGCTCACACAGACATGAAGATTCATTTCAAACTTATGTCTTTTGACTCTTAATTTTCTGACATTATTTTAAAAATGGGCATTGCTTTAACACACTTAATTTTCCAAAGCAACTTGTGCTTGTGATGTCTTCCTTGAGAGGAAGGTTTATGTTATATACTGTCATACTTCTGCTATTGCCTAAAATAAGGACAGACGACATCTCTTTAAAAGCTTACGCAAGCAACAGGAAGTCACCCACATCAGCAAATTATATGAAGAGAAGCAAAGTGCTGAAAGATTCGTTTCAACTTACCTGTCAAGATACAATGACTGGGGATGGAGAGATAGTTAAGAGTACATATATATACTGCTTGCTCTTCCAGAAGACCCGGGCTTGACCCCAGCACCTATGTTAGGCAGAACATGGAACTGTTTTTGAATCCAAATCTCAGGGAACTGATTTTTCTCCCCTGTCCTCCAAGGGTACCTACAAACATTAGCACATGCTAAGATAGACAGCTAAGATAGTCAGACAGACAGACACACACACATATACACTCACACACAGAGAAAGTTATAATGATATTTTTAATAGCTGTTTCATTGTTAGATAAAAGTTATTAACTGAATTGTGGGTTATAAATACTATATATTTTTATTTACTTATATTGACTATATATATTTACCATATATTACTACATATACTTACTACATAATTTAAAAATGTTTTAAATTATGTATTTGTTAATTTAAATATATTTAAATTAAAGTTTAATACCTCATTCTCCCTTTCCCTTTTTCTTTCTTCATCCTCTTCCATGTCTCCTCCTTCCAAGTGTACTCTCAAATTCCTAGCCTTGTTCTTTGATTAAAATATCTATGCACAAATACAAAAATACAACGGGCTGAGTCTAATATTCATTGTTTGCATGTATATGGTTTCAGGGATGACCATTTTGTGTTGAGTAACCAATTAGAGGCCCATCTCTGGGAGGGGTTAACTCTCCCTCTCTCAGTAGCCATTACTTTCCTGCAGTTCTTTGTATAGAGGTGGGGCCCCATGAGATCAAACCCCTTCTGAGTTAGCATGTCTGTTGGTGTTGCCATTGCTCAGGTCTTGCTTGTGCAAGCCTTTTCTAGCACAGGCAGTCTCATTGCAGACTTCCTGGCATCCTGGCTCTTACAGTCTTTCCTCCCCATCTTCTGTGATGTTCCCTGAACCATCGTACAAGAGCTGTGCTCCAGATAGTTCCACTGTGGTCTCCATGATCTATTGACTTCTGCATTGTGTCCAGGTATAGTTTTCCATCTGCTGTAAAACTTTTTTTTTATTTTTCCTTTATCAAAGGTGTAATTCATCCTAATATATATTATATACACATACATAACATATTATATACACATATAATTTAATAACACATACATATGCCAGGTAGTGAGCATGTTGGGTATGGTGCTTGCTATACTAGAACTTACTTTAAAACAGATCATACATCTATTTTCTCAAAGTCATGTGCTTTGCCAAATATGTTCATTCAACATAAAGTTGGACTCCATGACCTTTCAACGAACCCTATGATTTAGTTACACATATTGGTTTCAAATGGATTTACTTTCCTAAAATTATTCTTCACATGTAACACTAGATAGGCAGGGGGATTAAAAAAAATTAAACATTTGGAGAAAGGCATTTTATATAACATTTACAAGAGAATATATTGATTATCTCTGATATATTTCTCAGTTAGGTGACCAAGGCCAGTGATGATGCAGGTATGCACATCTCTCTGTGAAGGTGAGCCACAACTCTCACCTCATTCCCTCAGAAGACTGTGACATTGACTTAATGGCAGGAAAAACTGAATTTCCTACAGTATCTGAAAGTTCATGAACTACTTTACTTTTAGAAATCTATGTGTCTGTAGAAACATGTATACCTCGAGGATTAAAAATGGCTGAAATATAATATATAATAAGACATCTTACAGTTGCAGTGGGAAAAAGTGGTGGCTTTAAAAAAATTTTTTTGTGGGTAACCCTCAACTTAAAATTAACCTTAATTGCAAGTTTAGAATAAGTAGGCATTACTTACTTGGCTTGTGACAGGAAAACTAGGATAATCAACCAACAATTTAAGCTTATTTTTTCTACCATGATGTATTGTGCATCGTGGTAGATGATATAGAAACAAAGGGATCTACAAAACCGGTCTTCATTGAAGTGGAACGGTAACCCTTAGGTATGGTGTTCTTCCTAATGGTAAGTGTTTCTTCACAATCAGTGTAAGTCAGCGTTGAGTGAGAATCTGTCTTATCAAACAGCAACGCAGTGTGCCCTTCCATATCCTATTTTCTATTGCCTTGGAAATCCAGGATGAGGAAAACTTATGCCTCTACTTACTTTCTATTGCTGTGATAAAATGCTATGATCAATAGCAGCTTGGGAAGAGGATGGGCTTAATTTGGCTTACAAGTCCTGATCACAGCCCATCATTAAAGGAAGACAAAATGGGGACTCAAGACTGGGCAGGAACCTAGAGGCAGGAACTGAAGCTGAGACCATGGTGGAGCACTTCTTACTGGCATGGCTTCCTTAGCTTGCTTTCTTATACCACCCAGGACCACCTGTCTAGGAGGTGGCATTCCCCTCGGTGGACTGGGTCCTTCCACATAAATCCTTAACCAAGAAAATCTCCTACAGATTTGCCTAGAGGCCATCAGATGGAGGAGCTATTTTCTCACTTGGGGTTCCTCTTCTCAGATAATTCTTGCCTGGGCCATGTTGACCAAAAGCTAACCACTGCCCTATCTTAAAGCATAATACGTAATTATAACTAATATTTACTGGGAACTTCCTATGTACCAAGAATTTTGTTTTTAATATATTTTAAAGGGCTTAGAAATGCCAAATATTGGAAAGAGAGCAAACAGTAAAATGTAGTTTTTGAGCCCAAACAGCCTTCTTCTAAAAATAGCATTTTTAAACACTCTCACATGATAGCTCCACTATTTCATGATTCTTTAAGTATAACAAAAAACAACTTTGAGTTTAGTAATGCTTTGAAATAAATTTATGCTTCATGATCAGGGTGACATATGTGCATATTTTAAAATGTAGGTATAGAGATTTACATATCTGGTATATATACATATGGTACATATAAAGATATTTAAACTGCATATGGATATCTGCATAGCAAGTTCCCTACATATATTTATGTGATTTTTCATATACAAACATATAATCATGCATTTCTATGAATTAACAGTTATACAACCATTCTACATGTAACCTTAAGAAGTGTTTGAGTGAATACTGGTCTCTCAAACTGTCCCTTTTAAAGTAATCTGGAGGCCTTCCAGGTAAGCAACATTATTTTTGAAGACAGGGAGTTACCCTAAGCTGGTACCTCAGCAAACCAATTCATGCACAGCTCAATTCAAGGTGGAAAATAGATGCATTCTGCCTTGCTAGTTTCTCACCTGTTTTGTTTAATGTTTCTGATATTCTTAGAGTCTTCTTACATAAGGCAGAGTTAGTTTCCTTTTATGGTAAGTTTATTTTTATATTTTAAGGTATTCTCCATTCCTATCTTGTCAAATGCTATGGTCCCCCACAACCACCAAATTTAATATGACAAAATATTAACTCCCACCACAATGGATCAGGAATTGGAGCCTTGGGAGCCTATTTAGTTATGGGACAGAGCTGTAAAAAGTGGAAATACTGTCCTTGTAAAAGGCTCTGAGACACTCTTCTCCAATTCTACTAGGAATGTGCACGGAAGAGCCATCTACAAACTAGGAAATAGGTACCCATTAGACCTCACATCTATTGATACTTTCTTATTAGATCCCTGGTGTCCTGAGCTATGAGATATATTTCTATTATTTATAAGTCAGCCAGTCTATATTTTTTTTAAAAATAGCATCTGGAATTAACTAAGGCACTGGATTACTTTTTCTTTCTTAATAATTACATGGCAAAGACAGTATTTCTCAAGGTCTTTCGGGATCTTATTTTTTATTAATCAGTGTTTTCTTAGTGTGAATGTGAGTCTATGTGAACAAGAGTTCTATTTGTATAGCAAACATGGTTTCCACAGAGCTTATCTTCCTTGACTTTCCTTCTTCCCATCCTTCTCATAGCTAGTGGAACCTACTTTCAGAGATCTTTCTTGTTTTTTTTTTTTAAACATTAAAAAAGTCTTCTACTTCTAAGCATTTTCTAAAGTGCTGCTTCGTTCTGAGAGTTTAAACACTGTATCAGTGTATTCTGACTTGTCCTGTACAGTAGCCCCTAAGTCCTTTCCAGCTCAGCCCAGAATGTAAATTTTAAACAATTAGGCAATAAATATAATTGAAGTTTCCACAGTGTGTGTGTGGGGGGGGGGGGGGTAGTGGAGAGATCAGATCAACTCCAGGTGTCATTTCTCAGGTGTCATCATTTTCTTTCCTTTGGGGAAAAAAAAATGAAGTGGTCTGCAGTTCAACAAGGAAGCAAGGCTGGTGACCATCTTGCCCGCGATATCACATATCTCCACATTCCCATGCTGGGATTACAAGTGCTCACTACCATACCCAGCATTTGAATATAGGTTCTGGGGACCAAGCTCAGGGCATCAGTACTTGCAAGGCAAGCACTTCACTCACTGAGCCATTTCCCCTAAGGAGACCTTTGAAAAGTTTCCCCATATGCCTGCAGAGACTTAAATCCACAACTGGCTTGAGATTGAAAGACCCAAATCAGTCGATGACCGAGTCATAAATTCTCAGAAATTGTTTAGGATCTGGAAAGCAGAATGAATTTAGAAAGCATCCTCAGTGATGAGATGCACTTGACTGCTCCCGGCGTCCATCACCTCCCTAGAGTCTTATACTTAACTTGAATACAAGCACGGATTTCTTATGTTGGCCAAACATTCCTCATTAACTTGGCTGAACTCTGCTCGATGTGGCTTCTCATTCTTCCCTCAGACTCTGTAACTTAATTCTTTGGACCGAATGAAGCATTTTCTTTTCCCTTCAGGAACAGCTGCTGAGTAGCTGCCCTGAGAAGGACCATCACTCTCTTACCCAGACGACGGACCCATCATTGCCGAAGAGCCAGAGAGCAATCTCGTCACATTGTCCCCAACTACGTATCTCATTAGTGTCCCCTCCTTCTATTCTGTACTTGTGTAGGGATGCTTCTTTTTGTTCCATAAAGCCTTTAAAGCCTTTAGATTTTCTGATATGTCTTCTGGGAATTCTTGAGGATGGAGAAGGTAATTTTTTTTCTAGACCACAAGAGGAAGGAAGGATTTCAATCCAGTTTTTGTGAACTTGAAACCCAGATGATGGGATAAGGATGGGAATTACAGCACTTTGTCTGATAGCCCCTTCATCCTGTACCTATTCTGAATCAATACGTCTCAGACTTTGTCTCACAATCTGGAAAGGATAATGCATTCTGACTTCAGTTGATTTTAGTTTCTATTTCATACATCCATGAGAAAGGATGGTTGTATATTATCTTGAGAACCTAAGTGTTTCTACTGGTCAGCTCTGATGATTTAGCACAATCGCTCTGCAGAACCCAAATAAATAACATCCTTATGTTTGAATGATTTGATTTGACATCATGAATAAACAAGATGTCTTTGTAATTAATGGCTCCCTTCCCAGGCGTCTCAGTTTCAACAGCATATAGGCACAAACACAGATATTTATGTGTGTGGAAATTTTCGAGTGGAAATGTATGCATCGATGTATAAATAAATTTATATAATGGAAAACCTGTGCTTTAGTGATTTTTCCATACTTGTATATTCATTATTTGTCTTGGCCACTTATAATTGAATATCATCTATAGTCATGAAAATTCTATGAGGCATATTTGAAGAATCCGCTTTTGTTTCCCATCACATTAAAATGTGCCTTCCCATTCTCATATCTGTATAATCTTCAGCAGGATATTTTTATTGCCACCTGGAATTATTTAATAATTAAAGATATAAAATTTGAAAACTGTGTAACTATTCTAGATAATGATTTTCTCAAGAAAGTGTGAATTCCCATCATGAGAAACCATGTTCAACATAAAGTTTGGGGAGATGGAGAAGGAGCAGGGAAGATTAGGCCTAAAACAGAAGTTTATTAACACTTGTAAAAACAACTCAAAACTCTCCAATTTATGGCATTTCAACAAGTTCTCATGTTGGAAATCACTTGATACTTCATGTCTAAGGAAGATCATTGATGTTTTCTGCATGAGCAGAGAGCTAAGTGACAGATAGCACATTTTATGGAAGATTTTATTTTTATATTGTGTTCTTTTGAGCCTGTCTGCCTGCCACCTTCCTTCCTTCCTTCCTCCTTTTCTTCCTTCCTTTATTTTTTCTCTCATCATCCTTCTTTCTTTCTTTTTTAAAAACAGTTTGTTTATTTTTATTTTTATATGTGTTTGTATTTTGCCTATATGTGTCTATGTACCAGGTGCCAATGGGACCCAGAAAAGGAAGTCAGATGCCCTGGAACAGTTGGCTCTTAGCTGCCATGTGGGTGTTGGGAATTTAACCTGGGTTCCCTGAAAGAACATGCAGTGCTCCTTTTTACCACAGAGCCATCTTTTCACTTCTGCCTTCTGTTTCTTTCTTTCTTTCTTTCTTTCTTTCTTTCTTTCTTTCTTTCTTTCTTTCTTTCTTTCTTTCTTTCCTTTCTTTCTTTCCTTCCTTCCTTCCTTCCTTCCTTCCTTCCTTCCTTCCTTTCTTTCTTTCTTTCTTTCTTTCTTTCTTTCTTT
This sequence comes from Meriones unguiculatus, assembly GCF_030254825.1. Lineage (NCBI taxonomy): Eukaryota > Metazoa > Chordata > Mammalia > Rodentia > Muridae > Meriones > Meriones unguiculatus. Next base: position 63,798,654 of record NC_083362.1, on the reverse strand, counting down.
CTTTCTTTCTTTCTTTCTTTCTTTCTTTCTTTCTTTCTTAAATACTGTCTTGCTATATAGTTCAGCTAAACTTGAACTTCCAGTACTTTCACCCAAGTCTTTTGAATACTAATGTAAAGATGGCTGGTCCATGTCACCCCTTCAAGTCTGAGATCTTTCCTAATGTATTTCATTTGACAAGAATGATTCCAGGAAATAATCATCTATTTAAAAGGTTATAAGAAGGAATAATGGAAGAGGAAACTGAAAAAAATTCACTTTCCTTTCCTGGCAATTATGGAAAGTCTGGGTTGATAAGATTAAGCAACAGAAACAAATATAGGAGAATAGGGTTGGAGAGATGGCTCCACGGGTAAGAGAGTAAGAGAGCATGCTGCACAGGCATGATGACCCAGGTGCAGATCCCAGGCCAATTGTGGTCTCGTTTGCTTGTAAACTTGGCAATGTAGGCAAGTGGATTGTTGGTGCTGCCAGCCTAACAACAAAAAACAAAAAAACAAAAACAAAAACAAAAACAAAACCCCAAAACCTGAGCTCCATATGCAGGGAGAGACCCTGCCTCAGAAGAATAAAGCAGTTCTCACCTCCCTGTAATTCTAACAGCATCAGCGTTCCAACATGCCCTTCTGGCCTCCAAAGGCGACTGCATATAAGTGGTATAAACACAGATAAAAGGAATAAATTTTAAATGATTATTTTTTAAAAAGCAACCTGATGTGTTCATCACAATATTTTGCCTTCTCTTTTCAATTCTCAGTCATGTGTATGTGTATATATATATATTCACATATACCTCAAAATGAACTTCATGTGAGGACAAACCACGTGAAGAGCTCCTATAGCTACCAAAGACCCACAGTTTGGTGGAGATCCTGCTGCCTGACTTCCAGGCATGTGACCTGTTCCCATCTTTGTTCGGCAGAATTTGTTCATCCCCCTTCTCTTCTTTCCATTAAACCTTATTTTAGTTGTAAACAATTGCTTTGGCAACACATTCCATTGCATTGGACTATATCATCCAAATTCCAGGAATCTGCCTGCCCCTTCTTATCTGCAGAGTTTAGTGAGAACATTTTCTCTACTGATTGTCTCCTTAGGTCATCCAGAGACATGTTAAACTCCCAAGCACTCAGAGCCGATGCTGGGGTAACCATGGCACCATTTGTTGAATGTCCCCTAGCTGACACTGATCCATTGATAACCTCTCCCTGGGTCTGACTTTCCAGCTGTTTTTCCACTCACCCCATAGCTGAGTAGTTCAGACCTTGTTTTTTCACTTAATTGATGTGAGTGTTGTGTGGGGTAGAATCAAAGTCACTGCTACCCTGTGAAGATTGATTATATCACTGGTTTCTTTTGCATCCCCCAGAACTCCGCAAGGAGGTCAGTCTGGTCAGACCAGCCACACTCTTGTCACAGCTAAACTTCTCTTCTTATCAAAGCGTTTATCATGTTGGATTGTAATGTTTTTGCCAATATTTTCTCTAAGTATTCCAACCTTGCTGAAATTACTATATAGAGCTTACCTGGAAAGTGAGTGAGAAATTCAGAATAGCTTTTAACTGAATTTACAGAGGGGAAAAACAAAACAAAACAAAACAAAACAAAAAAAAAACTTTCAGAGACTCTTTTAGTGTACTAAACCAAAAGTTGGAGTTTAGAGGGAAAGATTACTGGGTACAAAATAAAGAGATTGTGGTTTTAAAGGGAACTTTCAAGAGACCATGTCTATGCCATTTCTTTTCTTGATTTCTTTTGCTCGTGCCTGAGCTTGGCATATATCCCACAGCTATTCAAGTAAGAAATCATCCCATTTTGAGAGCCATAGCTTCATCTTGTTTGTTAATATTTCTGCTTTAGGATAAAAAAGGTCTATCATCATCTTCCTATGGGTATACTAAACATTGATATATCATGCAGGGATGGAGCATTTGTTGGGTTTATAGGGAATTCCTTTCTGTGCCCAGGGAATTTAAGCATCGACTTGAAAGGAGCAGATGTGGTCATGAGGCTTCTCCCGTCCCGACTCACCACAGAGCAGTAACTCAGTTAATTTATTGCTTTGGAAGACTTTGACACCATAGTGATGTACCTGGCCTACTCATGGTGGGGCTAGGTGAAATGCTGTATTGGCAACAGCCTCTCATCCTTGCAGTGAGACATGATACTATTGAAAGCATTCTGAGGGGTAGAAATGCACAGTGGAACATTCAAGCTGAAAGAAAGGGGATGTAAAGCCATTGGCTGGATGAGCTGTGTAACAATTCCTTCACGTGTGGGAAGGCTTCAGGTCCTGAAGCGATATTATCTACCTAATCTTGGAAAGGAAAATTTTACTTCTGCCTCCTTATTTTAAGGGAAAGACTCCATAATAATTTTCTAGATCTTTATGTAGTTTCTTTGAATAAAAAGTGTCTAAGAAATCTAGCCAGAGACACAGATAGGAATGAGCTATAGGGAGAGGAAAGAAGATGACAAGTTCAAAGTCGGCCTCAGCTACATAATGACACCTAATCTCCCAAATAAAATTTATCAAGAACAACAACCTTATCCCTGTTCTTTCTTTTAGGAATAAACTTCCAGCAGTGTTTTACAATAAGGGGAAGGATTGCCAGGCTGATGAACCCTCCAGGTTTATTCTAAGGATCCACTGGAACCTAGAGAAGGTGACAAAACAATAGAGAAAATATGTCCTGTCTCTACAGAACTTCTATACCTATTCTTGGATGGAAAGGGCACTCAAAGCGAGTCCTGTTAACATCAATCATATTGCTGGTCCAAGAATTAACGTCTAACATAATACAGTGTCCTGGGTCATTGCAATAATTAAAATTGACCACCCTGTACATTAAACTCCCCTCCCCACAGTAAGGTAGTTTGTAAACTATGTGGGACCCTAGACCAAGACGATCTAGTTCATGCTCTGCCACTCATACTTTTGTCTATGCAACCGATTCTACCTTGCTTGGAGTTCTGTGCTCCCTGGGTGAGGGTGAATGCAAGTAGGCAGTTTCCTTAAGGTAGCAATATTCAATATTTGTTTCCAGTTTGTTTTAAAGGCTCTGATGCAGGAATCCCAAGATAGCTGGTATAGGACAGACACAATGTCATAGTGCCACAGAAAGAGCAAATTTAAGTAGGCCTGAAAACAAATAGCTGCTTTAACCACACCCACTGAAAGCCCCAGCAACTCTGTTGGAAAGCACATATCTCATGTAGATATGTGTCTTTCACTTATAATTTGTTTGATAGATAGCATTAACTATGCTTTGGTTGCTCATTGGTAAACTATTTGGAGTTCACACTCTTATGTTGGTTCTTGTGTTTAGTGATGCCGCACTCCGTCATGTTGATACCTAAGCTGAAAAACATAAACAACGATTACTGTGGTATAGGAGATTCCTGCATCAAAAGAATGCCTCAGATCACCACAACCATGACCCAGCTGTCAGAGTGTGGAGGTCAGACAGACAAAAATACACTGAATAACTCCTTTCCAGGAGGTTCCTGAGCAGCAGTAGGCCAGAGGAGGCCAGAAGAGGGCACTGGAATCTGGCAGTTGTGAGCTGCCAGACACGGGTGCTAAGAACCAAACATGTATCCTCTGGAAGAGCAATTAAGTGCTCTTAACTGCTGAGCTATCACTTCTGCCCCAGTTCTGGGTACCTTAAAATAAGCGAATAGTCCCACAATTTACCCTCTATACATCCATGGCTATTATCCTACCTTGGGTACTATGACAGGTATCACATTCATGAAGATGATGGCTTTGTGATAAAGCATTGGGAAGTTGCCACTTTAGGAAGAAAAGAAAAGACAGATGTTTCAGGTAGGGTTTGCTTACTGGTGGCTAATGGGGTAAAGTCAGTTATTGTGTATATTTATCGGAGCCTGAGGTAAGATATGACTGATCAAATCACAGAGAGTATATGATATAATACCTTAGCCAGTAGCTTTATTCTTTAGTGTATCCTGCAAGTCTCCCACAAGAAGCAGAGTTTTAAATGCCATGAGCTTCTTATCTGGGGAGTAACATTGGAAAAGGAATAATGACCTTGAAAGAGAGTGGACAGGAAAACTTGGAGCATTTAGTGCAAGATTAAATTGTGATATAATGACTAATTAGGAACATGACAATTTCTTTGAATGCTTGCCCTTAATGAACCTTATTGGACACACACCATAAAAGTGATGTCAAACTGTTTCCAGAACCCAAGAACGATACTGAATATATATATTATATTAAGTATAATATATATATATATATATATATATAATATACTTGAATTAAATAGAATTGTGACTTTGAGATGCAGTTTCTCAAGTATTTAACTGAATGGAAAAAAGACTTTCCAGTGTTCAAAATGCAATAAAGATGAAAAAAATAAAAGAAAGAAAACCGAGTTCTGTAATCATATTTTTTCAAAATATTTGAGGTTTGTGAATCTTACCAGGAAAGACGTTATAAACTAACCCCAAATTATTTCCAAGGTTCATAATTGGAGCTGTGTAAGTGAGCACTGAGCAATATTATGACCTGCAAATACATCTCATATGAACTTGAATCCACAATAGTTTTCGAGTTTCCATGGGTTAGATTTTGACTGGGTAGGGGTTGAAGGAATGCAAGAAAGAAGTTTAAGGGCTAGACAGTTCTGGGGTTAAAACCAAAAGAATGTAATAATGCGCGGTTCAGCTATGTGGCCTCTCAGTGCTGCAGAGCTAACCCTCTTATTTCCTTTGACACTGGGAAGCTGCTTGTTTGACATTGTGAGATCGGGTACAGTTCTGAAGAGGAGACTCAGAACAGCAAGACAACCTCATGAATCACATCATCTTAGCAAGGCAAGGAGTCAGTATGTGCTCTGAGGGTTCACCCACAAGGCCTATGATTCCTTAAAGCCTTTTATATTGAGAAATTTGTCGAACTCATATTCTGCTCCCTGGTATTTTCTGCCTTATTAGGTATTCTTAATTTCACAGTAGTGTGTAAAGCTGGTGGTCTTGCATATGTGTGTGTTCCTCTGCAAAGGGCAGAGGTTAATGTCAACTGTCTTCCTCAATCACTCTCTGCCTTATTTATTTAAAATAAAACAAGGCTACCTTTTAAATTTTGTTTTATTACATTTTGTGAGTGTGTGCCTGTGTTTGTGTGTTTGTATCCATGAACTTGCTCATATATCATACCATGTTTATGGAGGTCCAAAGGCAACTTAGGGTTGTCCCTTTCTGCCATGTGGGTCCTGGAGATAGAACTCAGGTCATCAAACTTGGTGGCAAATGGTTTTACATGCTGAGCCATCGTGCTGGTTCCCTGTCTTAATCTTTGAGCTATGATCTCTCACTGAGCCTGTAGGTCACTGGCTCGGAGTGGCTATCCAGCAAGCCCTGTGTGTGCACCTTTCTGTGTCATTGTCTCCTCCATTCTCCTCTCTTCCTGGAAGTACTAGGATTACAGGTATTTTTCTGTACTTGGATTCTTTTTCTTAGTGAGATTTCTGGAAATTAAACTCAGGTCTCAAGTCACATGTTCCCCAGCTTGCAAAACTGATATTTTTGGGAGTAACTACTTGCTTGTCCATTGGACCTTAGAATTCAGTTCTCCGTAGTGCTGTAGCTAGAGGAGGTCTTGTAAGTCCAAGCATTCAGAGGCGTGGTGATAATGACAGACAAGATCCTTTAAAGCAGTAGTTCTCAGCCTGTGGGTCATGACCCCTTTGGAGCTCGAATGACCCTTTCACAAGGGTTGCCTAAGACCACTTGCATATTGGGTGTATATGTTAAGATTCAGAACAGTAGCAGAATTACAGTCATGAAATGGCAATGAAAATAATTTTATGGTTGGGGTCACCACAACATGCAGAACTGTATTAAAGGGTCGCAGTGTTAGGAAGGTCAAGAATCACTGCTTTAGAGGTAGCTGTGTCTGCCCTGGGACAACTCAGTTCTAATGAGGGGAGACTGAGGAGCATTCCCAAAGGAGGGTTTCATTTACACGACTGCTCCATCCCTGGCTTACATCCTTTCCACAAAACACTCAAAAGAGACACTGGCTACAGTCCCTCAGACATTTGACACCTGTCCAGGCCAAAGGGGCCCAACATGCACTAATTAGATGAAAACAACTTCCTAAAGGGTTCTGGTGCCCACCAGATTCTCACCAACCCTTTTGCTCACTATGGAAGGGGTACGTAACAACCTCATAATCATTTTACTTCCTCTTTCAGCTGACTTTTTTGTTCAAAGCTGTTTTCACTTTCTGCCTAAATCTCCTTGCAGAGAACTGTGGCCGGGTCTCCGAACATCACAGGCGATGTTTTCTGACAGACATGAAGAATTAAAGTGAAATGCATGCACTGTTTAAAATAAAAATCATCTATGTCATGAATAAGAAAAACAAAACAGATGGAATTACGTCTTTGGTCATGCCCCAGAACAGTTTCAAGCTCTTCTAAAATACTTAATTTAATAAAGAAAGGGGGGGGATCCTTCAAGATTCTAAATGCAATAAAACAAAAAGGCTAATTCTCAATCATGTAAGAATTTGGTATCAATAGTTTCGGTGTAAGGAATTCACTGGTAATATGCACTGCGTTTATGGGTCATAGGTTGAGGGTAAATCACTGAAGCGGAATGACTATTGATTGGAATGTCAGGGACAAAGTAGTTTTGCCTTAGCCTATGCCAATATAAAAGAAGGATCTATTGTGTGGAGCTGTGGTCAGAAAAGGGAAACCTCCTATCAAATGGGGTGATGTGTGCCTGCAGTCTGGTGGACACAACGTTCCTCCAGAGGCATTCTGAGCAAAAGATTCCTCACAGACCATTTCTCTTTCACAGCTTCAAAGGCAGGAGGGTGCATGTAATCCTTCGGTTAGTTCCAGAGTCACCAGGAAAGCCCACAGTCCTCAGGCTGCCTGGCTGCTTTGTGGATGGAATGCTTCAACTTGACATCAACAGGAAAGCACAATCAGTCTTAGCCAGGGGACGTTGGAAATCTCTTTCTCAACTGATCGGTGGGGGAAAGACAGGAGAGAAAGGAAGGGTTTACTCAATACCAGAGTGCTTCGTAAACAAGTGCCCGTGGTCGTTTCCTGCAGGGAAGTGGAAAGATTAGCCTGGTTTATACGGAGCTGAGGAGAGGGCTTAGCCCACGTTGTAGCTAATTAAACAAGAGTGAATCATTGCCCAGCCACATCTAGATAATCTCCAGCCATTATCTTTTATAATAACAGAGGACTCTTGAGGGGTCCATTCTCCTCTGACTGATGTCTATGAAGAGGTGAGTGCGCCCTTCCCGTGCGTGACATACAGGGCCGTTCGAGTGTCACTTTCTGGTCTCCATCCTTTCACTTGTTCTTTATGTATTTAAGATCATACACAAGATACTGTTACAGACCCTAATTGTAAGCTTTTAAAACCGTGTGTTAGGAAGCTCAGGATCACTTTCAGGTTCTTAGAAGCAAAGTCCCTCTTGCCAAGTATCCTTGGGGACCTTTGTTACTCGAAGTGGGCTCTTTGCCAGATGCTGTAGCAAAGCTTTATAGAAATAGACAAGATAAATGGATTTTTAGTGTAGTACTGTGCCAGACTTTTAATTTTCGGGAAATTATTTTTTTAACCTAGCTGAGAGTCAAGTCAATTTGTGACTTAGTTGAGAGGTTGGGGGATTGGGGGTGGGGTGGCATGTGACATCTTAAAGTCAGAAAAGCCTGCCACACGAAACAGATTTCTCTTGGCAATCAAGATAACGTAAGAACCACAAACACATTGTCACAGGGAAAAATTACATCTTGCACTGATCATGTATAGATGACTTATTCCTCTTTCAAGTTCAAGCACAAAAGGACTGTTTATATATTTCCCCTTCTGACCCAGGAGGGCAGAACAACCTCAGAGGCCTGAAGAGACGCTGAAGAGTTTCCAGCTATTCCTTTGGTAAAGAAGTAGCATGTGTGATCTCACAGACAACCCAAGCCGCTGAGAACCAGAATGAAGTCACAGCCAGAGATGATCCGCTGTGTTTGTTAATGTTTTGATAACCCCCGCACAGAAACCAACATCATTGCCACCATTTCAGTATTTTTTTTACTTTTAAAAGATTTTATTTATTTTTGTTTTCTGAGTATGTGCGTCTCACACATGTGTACCTATGTGTCCCTCATGTGGGCCTGATGCCTCAGTGGCTGGAAGTAGGCCTAGGATGGCTGTGAGCCATCCTGTGGTGCTGAGAAATGAACCCAGGCTTCTGAAGAGTAACAAGTACTCTTCAACATTGAGCCATCTCTCCTGCCCCAGTGTTGTTTTTTTTTGTTTTGTTTTGTTTTGTTTTTGTTTTTGTTTTGTTTTTTAATACTTCGCTTGATTTCTTTCTATTAGAGCAGGTCTTTCCCTAAATGGGATACTGGCTGCCAGTGTGACTTCAAGGGATCCTACGATAGCACCCTCAAATTTTATGATATCGTTAAATTTTATAACATATCCATCACATGGTGAACATAATTGTGTGAAACAATTGAAAAATGTTCGCTGAGCCCCTTTGAAGTGCTGAGTTACGTGACTGAAACAGATATCTGTGCAAAAGCAATGAACGGTCCTTTAAAAATGTTCCAAGGAGGTGCAGAGGAGGAAGTGTTTGTGCTTAGCTTAGAAATATACAAACACATACACTCAGCATTAAGCAGCAATACAGGACAGTAATGTCAGCAGGGAAACAGTGACAGGAGGCAGTGGTGTGGATGAACGCCTGCTTTCATAATAACGTCTGTGCGTGTGTGTGTGTGTGTGTGTGTGTGTGATAGAGATTGTTCTTTTCAGTTTTTTTTATAGCTAATCTTCCCTTCTTTCTCCCTCCCTTCCCCCTTCTTCTCACCTCCCTTCCTCCCTCTCTTTCCCTACCTGCACCCCCTTTTCTCTCTGAGACAGAACCTTGTATAGGCCAGACTGGCTTTGAACTTGCTATTTAGAAAGGATCTTGAACTCCTTATTCTCCTGCCTCCACCTTTCAAGTGCTGACATTACAGCCATGTGCGACCATGTTCAGTCAGCACTATGCATACTAGGCAAGTGCTCCACTCAGCCTCTGCTATCACTTTATATAACTTAAATGTGTCCCCATTGAAAGGGGACCTATGCTAGGCACCTGTCACATAATTGTCATACCAAAAAACTGAAGTAGGTATATGAGCAAACCCATTTTACAGACCTCGAAAAGGAGCCTTAGAGACCAAGCAAGTTACCTAAATCTACCAGTGAGCAAATGACTGAGCCATACTTCTTTAGATTTTTGTTCCTTTTTTTAAATTTTTTTTTTCATTACATATCCTGATTGAAGCCCCCTCCCTCAACTCCCCCCAGTCCCACCCTCCATCCTTCTCCTCATCCCCTTCCCGTAATCTACTGAAAGGGGGAATTCTCCACCATTGCCATCTGCCCCTAGCTTGTTAAGTCTCATCAGGACTTCCTGGATCCTCTTCCTCCGTGGCCTGGCAAGGCTTCATCACCAGGGGCGAGTGATGAAAGGACAGGCAACCCAGTTCATGAAAGAAGCAGCCCCTGCTCTCCCCACTCAGAGATCCACATGGAGCCTGAGCTGCCAATTGGCCACATCTGAGCAGGAGGTCTAGGCCCTCAGTTGGTGCATCAATCTCTGACCCCCTCCCCCCACCCAGGCTCAGATCCTTCAGCTTTGTTGGTCTCCTTGTGGGGCTCCTGTCCCTTCCATGTCCCCCTATCCCCATACTTATCTTCTTCCATAAGATTCCCTGTGCTCTGCCCAAAGTTTGGCAGTGAGTCTCAGCATCTGCTTCAATCCCCTATTGGGTGGAGCTTTTCAGAGGACCCTCTTTAGTAGGCTCACAAGCAACCTGTTTCTTCTCTTCCACCACTTCTGGTGTCTATCCTGTTTTCCATTCTGAATGAGATTTAAGGACTCCCTAGAGTCCTCCTTAGCGTTTAGCTTCTTTAAGTCTGTAGATGGCTGTCCTGTATTATATGGTTAATATCTGCTTATAAGTGAGTGTATACCATGCCTGTCTTTCTGTTTCTGGGTTACCTCACTCAGGATAATCTTTTCTAGTTCCATCCATCTGCCTGCAAATTTCATGATTTCCTTGTTTTTAATTGCTGAGTAGTATTCTATTGTGTAAATGTACCACAATTTCTGTATCTATTCCTCTGTTGAGGGACATCTAGGTTGTTTCCAGATTCTGACTATTACAAGTAAAGCTGCTATGAACATAGTTGAGCAAATGTCCTTATTGAATGGTGGGGCATCTTTTGATCTACAATTAATAAATGGGACTCCGTGAAACTGAAAACCTTCTGTAAAGCAAAGAACACTGCCAACAGAACAAAATGACAGCTACAGTCTGGAAAAAGATCTTCACCAACCCTACATTTGATAGAGCGTTAATATCCAGAATATATAAAGAACTCAAGAAATTAGACACCAACAAACCAAATAATCTAATTAAAAATGGGGTACAAAGCCAAGTAGAGAATTTTCAACAGAGGACTATTGAATAGCAGAGAAACACTTAAAGAAATGCTCAGTATCCTCAGCCATCAGGAAAATGCAAATCAAAACAATTCTGAGATTCCATCTTACACTGATCAGAATGGCTAAGATCAAAACCTCAAGTGACTGCACATGCTGGAGAGGATGTAGAGAAAGGGGAACCCTCCTCCATTGCTGGTTGGAGTGCAAACTTGTACAACAACTTTGGAAATCAATCTAATGCTTCTCAGAAAATTGAGAATAGCACTACCTCAAGATCCAGCTATACCACTCCTGGTCATATACTTCTTTAGATTTTTATGTGCTCCGATTCAATACACTGTTCATTACCAGCATTTTAAAACATAAGCATGGCGGACCTGTATTTGATCCTTTAGCAGAGCCATAGTAAAACACAGATCACTCAGTGCTGAGCTAGAGTCTAAGCACGTTGGAAAGCCTTCACTGTACTCTCTGCTCCCAGGACCTTTGTGACTTCAGATATTCGATGTTTTAACTAAATACAGTTGTGTGAGATGAAACCCCAGTTTGTAGCTGGGGCCACTTGAGTTGATCTCTCTTCAGTTTTCCAGGATAGCCTTTCAGGAGCCTACAAATCATAAAGCATGTAAAAAATTCTATTTCTTCTCCAGAGGGAAGCAAGGGGAAATGGGATTCCCTAGTGAGTGGCTGGTGTCTGAAGGATGCTGTGTATCTCAAAGATGAATTTCTAGGTAGCTAATCGGAACCAAATGTGCATCTTATCCTCCTCTCAAGAACCCTCTTGCTCAACACCCCCCCATGCCCCTGCCCTGGGTTAAAAGACTCAAAATAAATTTGGGCAGAATTTAGAAGGAAAAAAACTTTTTCCACTAGATTTTGGGATGAAACGAAAGTTAATTGTAGCAAAGAAATATTTTCATCTGTTTTATAAGATTCAATTGGGAGATAATAGGTAATTGCAAGCTAATTCCCAGATTTAAAGAACCCCAAGATTGAATGGAAATGTGATTATGTCTGTTTGGGAAAAGGCATTTGTGAAATATTTGCGTTCATTACCCTTTCTCTGAGCAGAAGAATGCTTAAATCAAGCTCTGTCTTCCTCTGGGGAAACAGTTTCTGCAATTGAAGATCCAGGATTTTCTTTTACCTAGTTCTGTTGAAATGAGAATCTAGGGATACATTCAGTGAGACTTATAATAGGCAGTACATCTTAGGCAGTTGCCAAAGCCACCAAACACTGGGATAATTACTCTATTGCCATCTTTCATTAAGCACTGGATCATTTTAGAGATGAAACTCAACGTCCCTTTTCAGACCTTGCATTTACTTTATGGGTAAAGGATCAGCTGTTGTATTTTATAAATGTCATAATTTACTTCTCAAAACCTTGGACATCATATTTTTGAAAATATTTATATATACTTTAAATTATGTATATGCTCATGTGTCTGTGTGGAGGAATGTGCAGGTAAGTGTATTTGCCTGTGGACGACAAAGGAGAATGTTCGCTCTCTGGAGCTAGATTTATGGGTGGTTGTGAACTGTCCAGTCAGGGTCCTGGGGGCTGAGTTTGGGTTCCTCTGCAAGAGCAGTGGGATTCAACTATTGAGCTACAGCCCCAGTCATGCAGCCACATTTAATCATTGATAGTAATACTAATAATAACAGTTCAGGCCTATTTAAAACCCATGAAAACTCTTCAGAGCAGATGCTGTGTTCATGTTGCAGGCGGTGGCATGAGGTTTAGCAAGTGGAGAGAAGAAATGTGGGTCAGGAGAGAAGGCTCAGTGGATGAAGATGGGCTTGCTTGTGCAAGCATGAGGACCTGCGGTCATGAGCCAGCACTCACATGAAAGAGTGGGTGTGGCAATGCACACCTGTACTCCCAATGCAGGGGAAGCAGGGACTGACAGATTCCTGGACCTCATGGGCAGAAAAAGGTCAGCCCAATACCAGGAAAACAAACCAAATAGAGACCACGTTATAGAAAACATAATGACAAGGCCCAGATGAAGCAGGGGTGGCTGAGCATGTCCCCGGGGACACAGAACGGCTCTGTTACAAATGATTTTACTATTCATGCTAGTCTATGTCAACAGTCTGGTCTGTGCTCTTAAAAATCATGGGAATTCAGGACAGGAGGGACCCATGTCATCATCCTGTCACCATATAGCCACTCTAGGCTACTTCCTCTACTTTCACCCAAATTACTAGAGTCTAGAAAATGAAGGAGGGAGATATTTAAAGACAAAAGGATACTTGGAAGGAAATATTTTTTCAACTCAAATGTCAAGAGCTAAGAAAGCAACTGTGGTTTCTCTGTCCCCAAGAAATGAGGAGAGATCTGTCTCTTCTAGCATCCATGCCTTGGGTTAACTGGTCCCCTCTGACATGCTTAGTCTGGCTTCTCATGTTCTGGGAAGCTGGGGGACATGGCAGGGCTCCATGGCTGGGCATTGACCCTGCACAAGTGTAGCCATATATAATGGCAGCTGCTATGATATTTTCTTCATCCAGGACTCTACTGGAATTCCGTCATGCTTGCCTATCCAGCATTATTTTCTCCAAAGGCTTATTTTATTTTGTCTGCATATGTATATCTATGAGATACATGCCTGCTGCCCATAGAAACCAGAAGAAGATATTGATTCCATGGAACTGGGATTACAGATGGCTGTGAAACACCACGTAGACACTGCAAACTGAGCCCCTGGTATCTGTAAGAACAGCAAGTGCTCGTAACTGCTGAATCATCTCTCCAGCCCTATATAGCGTTTCTACCCGGGGCTCTGCTAGCATTATCTTGTAGCTGACTTAGACTATGGCCTGTGGTAGACTTTGCAGAAATGTCAGCTCGTTTTCCTCGAACCTTTTCAACCTATAAGGAGGGGAACCCAGTAGAAATGAGAGTGAACCCCAGAAGACAGAAAAGAGATCCTGGACAGGAGAAAGAAGTCTCAGTGACGTTTGGGTGCTTTCCTCAATCACTTCTCTATCTCTCACTGAACCTGCAGCTTAGCAACTGGCTAGACTGTCTGGCTTGGCAACTCAGGGATCTTTATGTCTCTCTTCCATGTTACCCCAAGTACTAGAGGTAGAGACATTTGCCACCATGCTTGGATTTTACTTGGGTGCTGGGATCTGGACTCAGGTCCTCATGTTACACAAGCACTGACCTGCTGAGCCATCTCCCCAGCCCCTTCATGATGTTCTTTGAACACCTGAATCAAGACTACTCACAGTCAACCATTAAACTTCTTTCTCTTTCTTCCTGTTTCCCTCTTTCCCTTCTCCTTATCTCCTTCTTCCTCCCCTTCCTGTCTTCATTCCTTCCATCTTTTCTCTTTTTCCTCTCAGTCTTTCCTCCAACCTTCCTTCTCTCCGTTCTTCCTCACTCTCCCTTCGTCTATCCCTCCTTCCCTCCCTCCCTCCCTTGCTCCCTTCTTTCCTTCTTGTTTTCATTATGTCATTCCTTCCTCTTTTCTCCATCCATTACTCCCTCCCTCCTTTCTTCCTTGCCTGTTTTTGGAAGCAGGTGGAGTAAGTTCACAGTCAGAACTTGACTCAGGTTTGAGATGTTAAACCAGAATGACTTGTGAGCACTTCTTCATCAGAATATGCAAACCCACATGTCTGTGCAAATGCCAGCCAAACTTGAGGAAGTTTGGTTCTCGGCCCCGAGTGCTTCAGGTTGTTTTCAGTTTCAGAGCACCAGGATTTTGCGGGATGCAGCGTCTGTGAAGTGGCTACAAGGGGCCAGACCGTGTTCAGGAAAGAAGGCAGCTGACCTAGACGAAGGAGGGTCTGAAGGGAGATGGGACCGGCAAGAGCTGCAGCAGCAGGAACACAGGCTGCCTATGGGCAATGGAGCCACTTGCTGGTAGGACATGATGTCCCCATTTATCAACCACTGGCTGTACCGCAGGCCTCAGACAAATAAGACAAGCAGAAAAATCAACTATGGAAACAGGAAGGCAACCTATACCATTAGCAGGTGACTTTGGCTTTAGTGGGTTGCCTGCTGTTGCTATGTGAGGGAAACCACAGGTTAGGGAGAGTAGCCTCAGAAACTTCTTTCAAAGGAGGACATTTCAAAGACCATCAAGGACTTTGGGTACAAGATTCAAAGCATTTTTACAAAGCTAAATATCACATTTCATGTGTGTGTTTCAAACATTCGTTCTTTCTTTTTTTCTTTTTAATCACTGCTCTGTCATTGGCATCCTGGTAAATCTTTAATAACCAACTCCTTAGGAAAAGCAGGGCCGGGGGTGGGGGGAGTTCTGGTTAGTGCTGGTTTTAGCTGTGTAAATAGACCCTGATGGCCAATTTCCAGCAGCCAATATATCAACTGACTCATGAAATTCCTTAAATTTAACAATTGGCTCTGGTATGAGCCAACTCCACCTACCCTGAAATTACAGAGCAGAGGTTCTAATTACCAGAGTTTTTGTGTGGATGAAGGGCCAGCCATGAGTCCTCTGTGCAGGACTCAGCTGTCAATCACATCGCAGGAGCTCAGAATGGAAGGGTAGCCATGCCTTTCACATCCTGTCCTCAAGGAGGACCATTCTGGGTGCCTATAGACTTTAAGGTGACTTCAGAACAGACCCTAGCTGCTGAGGTCATGGAAGGTCATTATCTGCCATCACCTCCACATGCAACCTATGGTAAGTGGCCTGTTGTTCTGTGTGAATCAGGTGCTGAGCAGCTGAACACAAAGGCATCCATTGTGAGGACAAGGGACGATGCAATCTTTGCAAAGGAGAGTAGCGTTTCCCTCGGGGCAGAAGACAATCACCAGAGGGGAACAAGGTGGAGTCTCCTCACCTGTCCAAGACCTGTAACGTGTTCAGACACAGCAGGCAGACAATGAAGCAGCCCCCGCCAAAGGATAGCAGAGAAGAAGGAAAAAGGTGGGGACACTTTCTTAGTGGCAGCTGCAGCAGGAGGAATGAGGAAGAGGAGGGAGGGACAAAGAGGAAGGCGGCAGCTAGCTGCAGTTAGTTGGCAGGAAAAGGCTTCACCTGAGAAGCAGGTGGGGTGGCTGGCGCAGCCAGCACACAGGTGGGGCTGTGTTCTGGGAAGCTGCCAATGGTACAAAGCAGGGAAGGATGGAGATAGGAAGTTTTGACCAGCAGGTATCAGTTTGTTTTAATATTAGTCATTTCGCCCAAACTGTATTTGCAAACAAAAGAGTAGCAGTTGTCATAAAAGAATACACACACACACACACACACTGAAGTCTGGATGGAATTTAACAGAACAAAGTTGTGGTGTTAAAAGGAAGAAAGGGAAGATGGCTAGTCCTCTTTTCACCTTTCCAGGTCCCTGTGTCATTTCATGCCCGAGTGCCCCAAATTAAAGGGACAAAGCCAACTTTTTTAAAGGAGAAAAAAAAAAAAAAAAAAAAAAAAAAGAAAGGCAAGTTTTAAATGTGTCTTTTGCTCTACACAGCAAGTAAAAGTCTGAGAGGCAGGAAGATCACAATGAGTTTACAGCCTGAGCTATGATGAGGCTGCGTCAAAACAAAACCAAAGATGAATTGACAACTATTACTACTACTACTACATTTCTCTCTCTCTCTCTCTCTTTCTCTCTCTCTCTCTCTCTCTCTCTCTCTCTCTCTCTCTCTTTCCATTTTTCCTTCCTTTATTCATTTTTCAAGACAGGGTCTCTCCATGTGGCCTTGGCTGGCCAGGAACTTGCTATATGGGCTAGGCTTGCCTCAAATTCACGATGGTTCTAAGGTGTGTGCCTCCACACCTGCCTACTGGACTGACTTCTGGTCACTTACTTTTAGGTCTAAGTATATGTGTATGTTGAACACAGAGCTTATCCCCGCAATCTGAGCCTTGCCGTGATCCCCTTTCTCTCCTGCTCCCCATCACTTAATTCTCCCCTTTCCTAGACAGTTTTACTTCTACTTCCATGCCGTACACATTTAGCTTGATTTTATAAAATGTAAAATATAAAATCAATGAAAGGAGAAAAGCCATATGGTGTTTTGGCTTTCTGAGGGTGGCTCAATTTGCTTAATGTGATTCTCTCTAGCAGCATCGGTTTCCCTCCGAAGAACATGATTTTGATCTTCTTTAGGGCTCAAAAAATTCCACTGTGTCTGCATGCCACATTTGCCTTACCATTCCTCTGCTTGGTTGTTTTCACAGCCTAGCTATTGTGACCAGCGCTGACATGAATGTTGACTGAGCAGTAGCTCCATGATTGTGAGTGCAGGGTCTGGTGGGTAAATTCCCAGGAGTGGTTTGGCAGAGTCACATGGCAGATCTGTTGTTAGGTTTGTGACACTGACTTCCATCATGGCTGAAGTAGTCTACATTTTTGGCATTGGTTTGTTTGCTTGATTATGTTTTTGAGACAGGGTTTCTCTGTGTACCCTCTATAGACCAGGCTGGCCTCGAACTCAGAGACCTGCCTTCTTCTGCTTGGGATTAAAGGTGTGAGGCATCCACTTCCCTGCTCTTTGGAGATTTTTGAAAGGAGAAAAAGACAGAGTGCTTTTGGGGGAAAAGATTTGTGCACACAACAGACTGATTTAAACAGCAATAACGACAGCAAAACAAATGATTCTGATGGGCATTTCAGCACAGCACCTTTGGCCTTGCAATGAGGCAGAGGGCCAGCAGTGTGCTTCCCATGTGCCATGCTTCATGTACAGATGTGCATGTGTTGACTTTCTACATGAACACGAGCTACAACATCAATTCAGCTAGTAACTGTTGAGTATTTGACCCACCCTGTCCCCCAAAAGGAGAAGATACGGATCTCCTTTAACCAGGTTCTTTCATGAATAATAAAGATGGCAGGAAACTGATATCACTCTAATCCCTAAAACTCCCATCTGAGGAAGTTTTATGGGTTTTACACCAGAAAGGAATCAAAGATTAAGATGCAAGTGCATATTAATTCAGAAAGAAATAAAAATGAGCCCATTGGGAACTCTCTGTCCTGGGCTGAAGGGTTTGCCAGGTTTCAGCTCCAGTGCGTTCTCAGCCTTCTCTGCTTGCTGGACACATCACTTTCTTTCCTCAGCCCATCTTTTGTAAACCCAGAAACTAGGCCAGATACCTAAGGCCCCTGCTAGGCATGAAATTGACAAGGCAATCTACAACTAAGGGAGGCTTAGTCCCTCTAAACACAGATAAATAATTTATTTTAAAATTTAGTTAATTCATCATAAGTACATAAATAATGCACGATTAAGTGTTCTATATAAAAATGTCTAAAATGTGAAGGCTGTCGGGCATGGAGTAACTAAACATATTCCTCCCTGATGGTTTCTCTCACAGAATACAAACTATGGCTTCTGATGTGCTGAGTATCCATGCTGGTACTTTTTCTAATTGTTTATCCATAATCTTCACTTAGAATACTTTTTACCACTGACATCATGGAGTTACATTAGATGCCTTTCTTCCTGAGGGAATAATCTTTCAGTGGTTGGTAGACCATCACAAAAACTATAATGAACCATACGTCATGTTCTTTGCTTTAACTGCCTGGAATTCAGCCGAGAACCTAAGTTACACTGAAAGAGAAAGGCAGGGCAGGGAGGGGGGAATTCAAAATATGGAGGGGTTCAGAGGAACATGACTACTTTTGGCTCCTGCTTCCAGGAGGGACCTTATGGTGAGCACAGCCTTGGGTGGTATCATACTGTAAGGTGGGATAGCTAGTGGGAACAAAAGGAAGGCATTTTAGATGAAGGAAACAAGAGGTTGGTGGATGCTGGAGGCAACTCTACAGCCTGAAAACCTCTAAAACACCCGTCTCTCAGGCTGAGTTTGCTATGTTGTCTCTCAATGAAAGAGAGAGAGAGGGGGAGGGATGGAGAGAAAGAAAACATGAATCACTTTACCATCCTTTTTTTCTCTTGCTGGCTTTCAGACTCTTGGGAAATAATTAGCTTATCTTTCAAAGGATAAACATGTGTTGAGCTACTGAACTGGTTGGACAACCAGCCTAGAGCTTGGTAAACTGAACCCTGACCTTCTGAAGGGCTGGAGAGCTGTTCAGGTGGCCAGAGATCATCCTACAGACAATGAGCTCTCAACTGAATCTTACCAGAAGGTGGTCTTCTATAACAAATATTGTGCAATGCCTATGATGTTTGCCTGAAATAAAATAGACTCTGCAATGCATTCTCCACTCATATAATATTTAAAAAAAAAATCAATGTAATGCCCTGCCCCCCAGTAGAAAAAAAAAAAGCACATAACAAAATCATGTACTTATCTTCTCTATGTGTGTGAGGGCTTCAAGATAGAGGACAGGGCAGGTGCTTGTGCAAGGACTTGCAAGAATACTGCAGATGGTTTGTTTTGATGCTCAACTTGTATATTATGGGTTTTTTTTGGAATGGAGAACACCTAGTCATCTAAATTGAAGAAGCCCCGTATATCTCTCGGAATACTCAGGCACCACCATCGCTGTATATATCTCCATCAGCGAGATGGCCTGCACTAGTTAGTTACAGGTGGGTTACTCCTTGTTTGCGATGCTCTTGCTCACAGTTGCCTGCCTAGCAGCCTATTAACTACTGATCACCTCCCCATTCACACCATCATGACAAGGTGCAACTGTCCGGCCACATTTCTGAATTATTCCCTAGGGCCAGTAGTATTACCTTCACTAAAAGCCACTGCCTTGTATCAATCAAAATTCACAATCAGAACAGTCCTTGGAGCTGTGAGATGGTATAAGACATGTTCTAATAATCCTTTAATTCTGTGTTAATTGCGCATCAATAATAAGTAGTGGATGATTTGTGGGTGCGAAAGGCACGCTATGGTAAAGATCTTTTCTCTTTATTGATCAGGAATTCTGTCACCTCTGCAAAGACATCCTGGCATCTAAATGAGGCCCACCAGTATACCCTTGTGGTGAACAAGGTTAGAATAAGAAAGGTAGTCTGTGCTCAGGAGTTTCTAAGACAACATAAAGAGAAACTAAAGAGGGAGAAGGCCAGACTCTTAGCCACTGCCTTGCTTTGGAAGATTCATGTCTAACTCTGAGCCAGGACTTAGGAGGACAGAGGGGCCAGTTACCAAGAGAGGGTGATGTCTCTGAGTCCTAAAGCACCTGGGTGACAAGCTGAGTCACCAGGACCCGGACAGGGAGAGCTCTTCCCTACACTTGTATACACCACAAAATTCATCTGAAAACCACAATAAAGGTCCATGTCCTCTGATCTCAGATGGGGAAGTGAAATGGTAACTAGTACACAGGACAGTCGCTTCTGAACCTAGAGAAACCCGTTGGTGTCACCTGTTTTGGTTTCTAAGTGACTGGGTTCGGCCTTCCCCTCAAACCTTTATGAGATGACCCTTGTTCCTTAACGAATTAAAAAGGTTTCAAACCTACTAAACTGTCCAAGGCACTTCTTAAACACTTTTTAATAGAGAACTAATTGGTATCTTCGAACGGGAGACACTTTGGCAGCAGGATTCAAGACACAGGGAGGAAGAGGAAGGAGGAAAAAAGAAGAAAGGCATGTCGTATTTTAATCGAAGGAGTCTACTCTAAGGAGTTAAAGTACATACTTAAAAAAAAAAACACAAGAATATTTGTGTGCATCAAGTACCACGCATGGAGAGAACCTAGGACCCCTGCACAGATGTAGCCCATGGCAGCTCAGTCTCCAAGTGGGTTCCCTAGTAAGGGGAACAGGGACTGCTTCTGACATGAACTGACTGGCCTGCTCTTTGATCACCTCCCCCCTGAGGGGAGAGCAGCCTTACCAGGCCACAGAGGAAGACAATGCAGAGCCACTTCTGATGAGACATAACAGACTAGGATCAGAAGGAAGAAAAAGAAACCCTCCCCTACCAATGGACTTGGGGAGGGGAGTGTGTGGAGAAGGGAGGGATTGGAAGGGGAGGAGGGAAGGAACTAGAGGGGGTATACAAAGTAAATAAAGTATAATTAAAAATAAAAAAAGAATATTTGTGTGCTAACAATGTCCATTTTTCTTGGTAATTTTTATTTATTTACTTACTGAAAATAGATTCTAAAAATATTATATTTAATTTTATTTTGCATGCATTAGTGTAAAGGTGTCAGATCTCTTGGAATTTCTGTTGCAGACAGTTGTGAGCTGTCATGTGGGTGCTGGGACTTGAACCCAGGTCCTTTGGAATTGTAGAGTGTACTCTTAATCACTGTGCCATCTTTCCAGCCCCCTGGAAATAGATTTTTATGCAACATATTCTGATTATGATTTTCCATATTGCAGTTTCTGCCAGATCCTTCCTAATTCCCCACCCAGCTGAAACTACATCCGTTCTTGCTCTCTTTTTAAATTAAAGACTGTCTAGCCAGTTTTTTTAACTTAACTACGGAAAAGCAAAGGCACAAAAAAAAAATCTCTATATATATCTGTGTGTATATGTATATAAAGTAACTTTTTACATACATACATATAATTTCAGATGTACAATAATGATATATGTAGCTTTCATTGATCAGTCCCAGTGTTTGTACTTTATATGTAAACACATGGATAAAATTATTTATATAGAGTGTATAAATATTTTCTCATGCTATTGTAGTTAATTACTGTATTCTTAAGTTGCTATTACAAATAATACTTTCAACATATTCTTTTATGGAACAATAGTTATTAAGACAATTTAAAACATTAGAGAATGTGTGTAAAAAGATCATTAAAAAAAAGAGATATTTAGCCCTAAAATTCTAGTATACCAACACTCCTGCGTCATATCTGGGTATTAATTATTCAGACTTTATTTCACACATTTATACCCAGTTCAAGCAGTAAGAGACACGTTTTTCCTAATATCTCTCAAAAGACTTTCTCTTACCATTGCTAGAAAATTCAAAAGAAGTCATAAAACCTTAGGGGACATATGCATGCATCGATCCACAGGTAAAGGGCTAAATATAACTAGACTGCAGAATTTCTCAGCCTCCATAGTTTCATCACACTTAATTCTGTTTTAAACAAACAAGCAGGGGGTGCTGCCGAAGACCAACTTTAGTAAATCCTTCTATTCAGCACTCAGAATGCTCCGATGTCTACCAAAAACCTTTGCTCCACCAGCTCGGAAGCTTCTGGATACTCTCCAGTAACTATGAGAGAGTAGGTGTGCAAATATTTAAAGAATCAATAAACACCCATCCATAAACCCTATAAAACATGGGCAGAGTTTTATATTAAATGTATTCCAAATACAACATGTGTCATTGTTGTTATATTTGATACACACAAAACATGTCGTGGTATTTTCCTGTACTGTTTAATTGAATGTGAGTGTTGTCATATTATAGCCAGGCAGCAAGTCTTTAAACATTGCTTTTCTATTTAACACGAAGAGCCATATATTCCCTGAATATGTTCATAGGTGCATGTTTCATTCACTAATTTTTTTCACGTCAATTTTGTTGAGCACTGATTTAGGAAAGTAATATGTAGACACTTAATGCGCACCACTGAGTGGCTTGTTCACATCTGTGAGACCGCCTGAATAACGAAAAATAATTGAAGGTATTCATTATCTAGGAAGCCACCCTCTTTTAGCTGAAGCATCTTTTATACGTCTTTTCTTTGCCCCTTCCCGAAGGCAACCGCTGATTGACTTTTTGCCTCTATAGAATAGCTTGTGTGCTCCGTAAATGAAATCGTACAGCCAGCATTTCCCTCTGCCTGGCTTGATTGCCTTAGCATGTTTTCTTTAGCTTGTTTTCTGAGACTGACTCCCGTTGTGTATTTCAGGGTTTTCCCCCTTTGTTGAGAAGTATTCTGCATTCCCACGCATGCCCACAGCGTGTTTACTTGTTCACCTGTGGGCAGAGTGCTGGGCTGTTTCTACTTTAGCTTATCATGAAATGAGGCTATCAGTAATGTTTATGGGCATGTTATTGGGGTGCACATAACTGTTTTTTGTTTTCTCTTGAAAAAAGGCCAAGGGTCATACTGTGTGTATATATATGTTTAACTTTTAAAAGATGCCTATACATACGTACATACATACACACACACACATACATACATACATACACACATACATTCCATTCTGTGGCTTTTTAAAACCTGTATACTAAATTTTCTGAAATAATCTCATTGCGTCTTAAACTTTGCCCATTTATTCAATGTTTTCTACTTTCTCCAGAGTAAATGCTTTTAACTGATCTATTTCCTACTGTTTGGTACTTTCTTCTGCCAACTCTTCTCCTACATGGCTCTTTAAGAAATGGACAACGGAGTTACATTAATACCATTGACTTTGGATATTGTATTTCAGTACTTTTTTTTTTTTTTTTGTGCCTTCTGTTTATTTCCTGAAACTTCCTGCTCAATTCTTTGCTTTTACTGCGGAGAACGCGTTAAAAACTGCTCATTTTAGAACCAGAGCTAATGGTTGCTTGTCTTCCTCCTTGAGGGCTGTTTCTGTTTTCTTGACTTTTCGCATGTTGAGACTTCTAAGTTATGATCCGGGACATGGAGAATGTCTCGCGATGACGACATCGGCTAGTACGGCGTTCCAGTTTAGCCGTCCGGGAGTGCAGCTCCCACTCACCATCGGATGGGATGCTTGTGCTCCTTCCTTCACCCAAGGGCTCTTTTGTTTGTCTGGTGTCTGCTTAGATCAGGGGCCAGCCGGGCTGGGTTTATACACAGGCAGGGGTCCTCCTCTCTACCTCTTTCATCGTTTGAGTTCCTAAGGTCTTGAAGCACCCTTGGTTTCAGCTGGCTTCTTTTGTCATTCCTCCGAGCAACCCACGTCACTCCCATTACCACCGTGTCTGGTAGTTTTCAGGACCCACCACCCCGAGTCAGGAAGCTCAGCCTCCGTTGCTGAGAGGATCATCGGAATTGACTCACCTCTATGCTTGCCGATTACTTGAGTTGCTGTACAATATTCTAACTGGCTGGCTATCCGTAGACCTTCGGTGTTCTGTGTTAATTACACAAAACAGTTAGGAGAATTCTCATTACGTCCACGTCTTTATGAATTTTGCATGCGAGATTATGGATGAAGAAATAGAAATTTGGGGTCCTACGGTCTGAACTTTAACTTGAGTAAAAATTGCTAAATTATTTCTGCAGTATGCTTAGAGCAGACATACTTTCATCAGCCGTTTATCAGCCTCTCAAGTCTTCACGTTCTAACCAATATTTGGTAGTATCAGTGATTAAACAAAGTGTTATCTTAATGTGGGGAATGCTGCTTGATTGCTGATTTTATCTGTAATTCCCTAATTACTGGTGAGGCTGAACAATTTTTCAATCATACTGATGTTCTATGTTGCTTCTCTTATGAATCACCAATTCGTTTTTTTTTTCTTCATTTTTAATTACGTGTTTTCTTCCTATTGACTGGGGTATTGTTCCATTTTTTTATTTCTTAGCCTTTACATTGCCAACATTTTCTTCCTACCCTGCTGCTCATATTTTACCTTAATTCATGGTATAGTTTCCAATAAACCAGTCTATGTTTTAAGCCAGAGGTGGTGTTCCATGCCTTGGAATCCCAGCACATGGAAAGTAGGTACAGGAAGCGCAGGAGTTCAAGGCCAGTCTAAGCTAAATAGCTTAGTAAGTATGAAAGCATCATGGACTACATAAGACCATGTATCCTGACCCCCCCCCCCCCGCCAAATAGTTTACGTTTTAACGATATACTCTTTAACTTTTAAATGTCGGATTGACATAGCCTAGAGTTATCTGTGGTAGGACTCTCAATTGATGGATTGCCCGGATTTGGCCTATAGGAAGGTCTGTGAAGGGGTGAGGAATTGAGGGTAAGAGAGTTGTTCTGGCTGTTAACAGAGGTAGGAGGACCCAGCCACTATGGGTGGCATTATTCCCTAGGCAGGTGGTCTTAGTCTGTTTAAGAAAGCTAGTTAACACGAGCCTCAGAAGCAGTCAGGAAGCAGTGTTCCTCTGTAGTTGCTTCAAGCTCCTGCTTGACTTCTGGTCCTCTCCCAAGGTGCTTTTGTTCCCAGTTTTTTATCACCACAACTGAGATGAAGCTGGAACAAACAGAGACATGTTTATTATATCTTGTTTTGTGATTTTTTTTCTTTGATAATCATTTAAGTGTCTGACAATTTTCATCCATAGTTAGTTTTAAATATCTATACGATACCTGTTATGGGTGCTTTTCTGGGCACTGGAGAATACGATGGTTAGAAAGAAAATAGGAAAATCAGGTAAGATGCGTGCTGCCAGAGTCACACTACACTTAACTTCAGGTACTGATTACTGGGTGAGCAGAAGGGCAGGGTGGCAGCATGTTGATGTGCTCAGCCTTTGGAGCTTGATTTTCCAGCTTTCTATCCCGGTTCCTATCACGCAGAAGCTGAGGGAAGCAATTCAATTGCTGTTTCATGCCTCAGTTTCCTTGCTCTAAGGGAGAATGGCTGTACTGTCTACTAGATGCTGAATGTATGCATTGGTTTTGAGAAACTAAGAGAATACCTGAGCATGTATAAGGTGCCTGCTTCACACTTCACACCCATTTGAGTAAATCAAATCCAACGTGATGAAGTCAGATGGTGAAGTGGGTACAGCACCAAAGACGAATGCTTCATGTGGAACGACCGCAGTCCTAATTGAGGAGAGTTGGAGAAACTCGTTCTGCGCGAGGCATAACACTTTAGGCTGTCACACCGTGACATCTTTTACTCGTTTCCATCCATCTTACCTTTTGGCATTTCTTAGTTCATCTTAGCATTTCTGAGCTATTCTTCGGGTTTCTTTTTCTTTTTTGTTTTCTCTTCCCATTGCATCCAGTTTCTGTTGCCTGGCTGGTCTTGGCAGAGGGGCCTGCCCCAGCATGTGGTAGACTTACCAGGGGTCACATCACTAAGGGAAACTAATTCCTTCTCTCCCAGAAGCTATCAGATGTTGGTATTCTAGAAGCATGCCAATCTCTTTCTGGTTCTACAAGTTTTTCTGTAAAGTTCCTGAGACTTTTTTTGGTGAAACTAACCAAAATATCTATAAAATTATCATATATTCATCTCCCTTTTCTAATCATATACTTCGTTTTCATTTTAATGGAGTGTATTATAATGCTGAATTAATGAGAGGCTGAAGACATATTTATAGTGTTCCTGGTTTAATGGGAATTCTTTAAATATTACATCATTAATTATTTATTATGATTGCTGTAGGTGTTTAATTGGCACTCTGCAACAGGTTAAGAACATTCCTCTTACTCTTACTTTATTAGAAATTGTGAAGTTGAAATTTTTTTTCTGAAATCATGCTAACTTTATTTCCTGATAATTTTCAACAAATGCATCCCTTTTAATTCAAGCCCATTGAGTAAAATGTCCTGAAGTAGACTCATTACACCTGCATTCTGTTGAGGAATTTGTGTCCATGTTCCCATATGGACTTTAATTGTTTGCCTGTCTGCTATGTGGGTGAGCCGGTCATTCCTTCTAGTCTTCTGTGTGTCCTAGAAAACAGCACCCATTTTCCCTCGACACATGTCTGTGGAGTAGTTTGGCTAATGAGAAACACCATGTACAGACATGACGGTGGGAAGGATAAGCTGTGTGACTCCCTATTGCCAGCTCAGACCATCTGATATGACTGCATGCCCTCTCGATGTCTTCCTACTGAAATTTTTCATTCTTCGAGCTTCCTAGACAGCTTAGGACAGCCTCAAGGCTGGTAATTGTTCTCTGATGCTGCTGATCCCTCAGTTGCTTCAAAGACATCCCTTACACCCTGATCCTTTAAGATAGGACAAGTGTCGCCAGCTCATTTCCCTGTTCTTAAGGTACCTCGCATGGTTTCTGTTTCCTGTGGCAACTCAGGCTGGTACATCTTTCAAAGCTTTGTGACCACGGCCTTTTTCAGCCCTTTTGATATTATGGCGTACTTGTATAAACAAAACAAAACAGAACTCTGTAGTCATCATTGTTTTAAAGGTATTCTGTAAAAGAGAGGCTTGAGTGAAAAGTTCTCACAAGAGCTGAAAAGCTAAGGAGAACGCATTTAAAGTAAATGGGGGTTGCAGGTGTTTATTTCCTCCAGTTATGTTAAAAAAAAAACAACAAAACTGGATCAATTCCTATGTCTAAAAGTTTTGTAACCATTTTTAGAAAACGGTTATAAATAACCCTCTTTAGTGAGGGCCATATCTTCTTCTGAAGCAATTAGTTATCCTCAGGACCTTTTAAACAGGAGTTCAGTTGGTGGAATTACTTAACTCCGGTCTTTGTTCTTCAGCCAGGCACGCTCAACCTGCATCCCATGGGCTATGTGGCAGCCATCGCTACAAATTCAGCCCAACACAAAATCAGAAAATTTCTTAAAATATTATGAAATAATTCTTGCAATGTTCTTTTGTTGTGACTTGATTGTGAGGCTCTAGAAGAGCATGAACTCAGCAGTTGACAACACCATGCTGCAACATCCGAAGGTTGGGAATGCCCGTAGAAGCATGGCTAAAGGCAATGGGAGGGGGTGGGGGGTGGGGGGCACTTTTGGGGCCCATGTATCTCTGAGGTAGAGCCTTGATAAACAAGATGCCCCTTATACCTGGAAGGTGTCATTAGTTTTGTTGTTCCAAGAGGATAATTTTCCTCCAGTCAGTGGAAGGTGACTTTACATGACTCCACCCAGCATTCCAACACCCTCTTTCTCACACAGACATACAGAAAGTAACTGAGACATTTAAAGCTTTGTCATCCTAAGCATGACACCTCTGAGGAATAGGATCCATCTGACAGAAGAAAACTGGATGCTGACCATTCACCGTATAAATAAGAAGAGAATGTGAACATCCTATAAACTCTCTCTATCCCTTCTCGCTGACATTTAAGACTCACTGATGCTATATGATTTCTAAGCATGATTGAGGCTGGAGTGATATTTCTGTTACCATATACATATACATATATATATATATAGTACTGTTTTAGCTCTTTCAATACATTCTCATTTACTTGTTAGAACGTTCTGGCATTTATTATTATATAACCCATTTGACAAGTGAGGGAACCAAAAGGAGTTAAATTACCAAATATTTATATTATTAAATTTTAAATTATCAAAACCTTGATAGCACATCTCCTGGTAAACCAACATGCCTAATTTAATGTCTTATTTATTGGCAACAGGCTTTTTTCTTTTCCATATGCAGACAGATCCCTCTATTCCAGGATTCTTTCCTAAGATAAAGGAGCACATGAGAACCACCATCGGGAACTTTCCTCTGTGTGTCTATGCTCAAGGGTGGGATTACACAGCTAATTACCTCTTTGTCTCAGAACATCCATAATTGGACCAAACTACAGGCCATCAATCTTACATATATGCTCAAGCTCATCTCTTTCTCCTCTGTGGCAGACACGAAAGGTTCAGCTCATTAAATTTAATAGTCCACGCAATGTTTCAGTCTATGGCACATTTGTGAATCTCCTGACACGTATTGAGGAGGAGGAGGAGGAAGAAGAAGAAAAAAAGGATGGTTATGAGCCACGTGTAGCTGTTTAACCATCAAACAGCTGCCATCTTCACAGGTGCACTCGCTAACTGGTGAGTCTTGCATCTCTCCATCTTTCATGCACACATCCACCCTTCTTTTCACTGGAGTTCTGTCTTTTTCTTGTTGAATGTCTGATGCCAAGAGATATAACCCAGGCTGTCACTCTAAACCAAAAGCCCAATATGGGTTTAGGGAGATTTGCCCACAGTTATTGGAGGCAATTTATTGGGTACTGATTTGTTACATTCTGGTGAACACTCACATATATAAAATAAGAATAGATCTTAAAATAAAAAAAGATTTAGTAACATTTACTTCTGTCCTAGCTCTGGCCACCCAGGTCGATGCTTCAGCTGAATAGGAACTTCATCTCCTCCCACTGAATAATGCAGGATCCTCAGTCTATAGCAAGGCTTCTTTCTAGGCACCCAGCCTCATGAGTCTGAGGTGTGAGGTATCTGGCAGGATCCAGAAAAGACATGTGAAGGGAAGAGTCGCCATCAGCTCAGGGACTATCTTCAGAGACCTCTACACAGGAAACCTAACTACGAATTCGAATTAATACCTGAGCTCCATAGTGAATGTAGACTCTTAAATAAGGATCTAGAATCACGAGCTGTTTCTCCCACTTCAAACATTTTATTATCATGTTTATTTATTGTGAGCGCACTCGTGCACACATCCCACAATGCACACTTGAAGGTCAGAGGACAACTTGTAGGAATTGGTTCTTCAGTTTCTCCAGGTGGGTTCCAAGGATCGAACTCAGGTTGGCAGCAAGCACCCTTAGCTGTAGATCCATCTGGGAACAGATGGCCACTGATTAAACAATCTTTTTTATATGCCATATTCATCTCCAGTGGGGTGGGTCTCAGGTTGGGTCAGTCATTGGTTGGCCATTCCCTCGTGTTCTGTTTCATCTTTAATCCCTGCACATCTTGTAGGCAGGATAAATTTTGGGTGGAAGGTTTTGTGGGTAGGTTGGTGTCCCCCTCCCTCTACTGGAAGTCCTGCCTGCCTAGGAGGTGGCCACTTGAGTCTCCATGTTCCCACAGCTAGGAGTCTCGGCTAGAGTCACCCCCATATTTTCCCAGGTGCCTACTCTGTCATAGGTCTCCAGCTTGTCTCAGAGACATCCTTCCCCCCTTGGTTTCCCTTCACCCTCCAACCCTTTAACAACTTACCCCGGCTCTCCCTGTGTCTGATCCCCATCCTCATTCCCCTCGCCACACCCTGACTCATCCGGTTCCCTCTCCATCCATTTTCAACATCCGTTCTATTTCCCCTTCTGAGTGGGATTCAAGCATCCTCCCTTGTTAGCTTCTCTGGGTCTATGGATATATTGAGTCCTGATGTGACATGATGGGCCAAGGTGGGTTTGTAAGGGGGAGGGGGAGTGAGTCCGGGACAGCCAAGGCTACACAGAAAAACCCTGACTCAAAACAAAAGTCCCATGAACTGCATGAAATTCATCATGCAGTTAACCAGAACTGTACTGTAACTTTAAATATTCTAGATCATGTTCACAAGTGTGCTTATTATTTTTGGTACCACTCTGTCTTGGCTGGAGATGGCTTATATGTTATATTTAATTAATTAGGGATGTGTATATTAATGCATATTGGTTCTTTACCAAACCAATGGGAAGCGAGAATCGTTACTAAGTTCACATAACCTTTGAGCCTTAACTCACTTCTCATCAATAAAATAAGGAAAGAAAAACAAGAGAACGGTGCCATGCATTTCTTTCCTCCGCGTAGAGGTCTGTGTTAGTGCTTTCTCTATAATAAGCATTTAATACATTAAATTATTTATTTCCCTTCTTGGTTGCATGCTCTGCAGCCAGGTATCATGGCTGTTACTTTAATTACATGGGAATCTAGCAACACCTACTTTAAAATCCAGGGAACACGGCAGAATCAAATTGTGAGTAATAAAACTCCGAAATGAATGTCAATGGAATTTCATTTCAATATAATGACATCAAAGCTCAGTTATGAGCTACATGAAAAGAAAGATCAGCCTCATTACTTCAATGTTACACCCTTTTGGACCACAACATGAATTGCTTGGTTTGATTACCCACCTTGTTTTTGCACTTGGCTCTAAATGACTTCTGATTGTTCCTCCAAATCAAATCCATCTTCAAAGGTATTTCTTAACACTGAAGGGATTCAAAAGACTACGCCATGGGCTTTAATCTGAATGCAGCAGAAAGAGGAGCCGGCAGTCTCTTTGTTATGAATTAATAAGCAACAAAGGGGGAAAAAAAAGACAGATTAGAATACCTGGATTCTAGCCCTCACTTTGCAAATAATTAGCTGGGTTTGAACAAGTTACTTCAGTATGGGTCTTTGCCTCTCCGACTGTATAATGAGGGATTTGGGTTGAGGATTCCTTTTAGCTCTGCTAGAATGATCTCAGTATAGTAGGGAAATATTGGGATGCCATTGTTTATACATAGAATCCTGGAACCTTGTGGAAATTCTTGAGTGTTAGTTATGTTATTGGTATTATGGAATGGGTTGGGTGTCTAAATGACTTATATCTTGACTGGTTCAATTTTTTCTTGAGATAGGCCAGCCTTCACTTTGTACTAGTCCAGACTGGCATGGAACTCAGGATGATGCTTTGTTTGTTTGTTTGCCTTATCCTCATGAAGGCTGAGATTATAGGCTTCTATTGCCATGCCACATCCTTAGATATGTATTTAAATAAAACCTTTTAAATGGAAGAAGGTGAAAGTAAAGTGAGATCGTTGTCACTTCTTGACAGAACAAAGTTCTTTGAACAGTCTATATGCTGCCATGTAGAAGTAACAGGGTATCTAATGGAAGCTCCCCAACAGAGCAGAGAAAAGTACTGGTCCCATGCTAGCAACTCGTCCTGAGGAAGGTCCAATGTGCTTGATTCAGCACTCAGGTAATGTCACTGGGACCCCAGTTTCTCCTTCTGTGTCCTTTCATGTTGCTATCTAAAGAAAGAGAAAGAGGGATGGGAGAGGTGGCTTAGAGTCCTTGATGTTCTCGCACAGGTCTTGAGCTTGGTTCTGAGCACACTCCAGCAGCATTTGTTGAAGATTCCTTCTCTTCTCCATTGTATGGCTTTGGTGTCTTCATCAAAAATCAAGTGTCCCAAAATATGTGGGTTTATTTCTGGGTCTTTGATTCAATTCCATTCTTCAACCTGTTTGCTTTTATGCCAATACCATGCGGTGTTTATTGCTATTGCTCTGTACCACCACTTTGGAATCACAGATGATGTACCTCCAGAAGTTCTTTTATTGTCAGATATTTTGTTACAGCCCTGAGAAAAGTAAAGTAATGCACCTGGCTAGCTCATTCACTTCTATCCTATCCCTTACTTCCGGGCAGACTTGCTATCACCTCTGCCAAGGTCATTGTGCTCAGTAATGTGCTCTCCCTGGGGCTCCTTACTTTCTCTATATCAGCCTATTGTGGTAGGTTTTATATATTTAGTGATTATCAGATTTCCCCAAGAATTCACAAGCTCCATTGAGCTGGGATGTGCCTATTGTGGTTCACCATTAATTCTAGAAAATCTGAAAGACAATAAATACTGGCATGGATGAATAACTAGCTAACAACAAAATTACTTAATTTTAGTAAGGAATAGGCATGACATTAGTTCAATTTATTTGCATACTGAATACCATACAGTGCCTGCATGTGGTTGCCATTTAGTAGATATTTCTTGCATAATGCATTAATTGCTAAGATTTTACTTGGCCTTCTAAAAATAATTTGTTAAGATAGTTCTGGTTTCAAGAGAAATTTGGATATACACATATATCTTTTTTTTTTCCAAAAAACCACAAGAACCCAAATTAATATTACATCCACAAGCATGTCTATGCAGCATTGATTTTAAAGTCATTTAAGCCATTCTATCTTAGACCATGCCTATGTACTGAAGAACTCAAATTGGATCTAGACAGTAAAATGGAGTATCATGTGGCAAAGATACCTCATGGATTTCTAAGAAGGAGCTGGCGTTTTTATTTATCTTGTTCTCACCTACTCTATGACAGATTTAACAGGCTTGGCTACTTGTACATTCAACTCTGAAAATTAAAAGAAAGAAAGAGTTTATGAAAGAATGGAAGAGAGTTGATCATAAGTAAGGCATTAGGGAACAGTCCAACACACACACACACACACACACACACACACACACACACGTGTACAACCATAAATGCACATACTTAAAGTGCAGGATGGAGAAGGGACAATTTATTTAATTGTGGGAGTTTTCCCGTATTGAATCTAAGGACATTTATGTAGTGTTTGAATATGCAATCTTTGTTAAAACGCTTTTGGCTAATTAAGAAACGACCAATTCAACTCCTGGTGCAGGGAATGCCAGGTACTTCTCAGTGTGTTTGGATTTCAAATAATTAAATAACCAAGTTCCAATACCCTGGGAGTAGGCCCTCAGGGACTTCAAGTTCTTGGCTCTCTGTAGGGACCCATTCCCTCAGGACTGCGAATGGCCAACATTTCACTGTATTTCCTTAGCTAAATTTCCTGCCCATAATAAAAGCGCACAGGGCTTCCTGTCAGGCTTCCCTTGTTTGTGTGTTGTCATAGAACTCATGCTTGCAGTTGAGCATAGAAGTGACAACAAAAATCCAGAATATGAGGAAGTAATTTTTCTCATGTCAAAGACTGAATTTTAAAGTGGTATCTTTGGCTGAAGTATTATCTTCACCTGTGAAATGGTAATGTGATAAACCTAGTAAAATCTGTACATCTAAAGAAACTAACCAAGAGAGAGGACCCTGACTAAAACGCTCAATCCCTATCCCAAAAGGCAAAGAGGATGGACATCAGAAGAAGAAAACAGGAAACAAGCTAGGAACCTGCCACAGAGGGCCTCTGAAAGGCTCTGCCCTGCAGACTATCAAAGCAGACACTGAGACTTATGGCCAACTGTTGGGCAGAGTGCATGGAATCTTATGTAAGAAGTAGGAAATAGTAAGATCTGGAGAGGACAAGAACTCCACAAGGAGAGCAACAGAACCAGAAATTTGAACACAGGGAATTTCCTAGAGACTCATACTCCAACCGAGTACCATGCATGGAGATAACCTAGGACCCCTGCACAGATGTAGCCCATGGCAGTTTAGTGTCCAAGTGGGTTCCATAGTAATGGGAAGAGGGGCTGCCTCTG
Source organism: Meriones unguiculatus (assembly GCF_030254825.1). Lineage (NCBI taxonomy): Eukaryota > Metazoa > Chordata > Mammalia > Rodentia > Muridae > Meriones > Meriones unguiculatus. The sequence continues at coordinate 63,765,468 of NC_083362.1, read as the reverse complement.
ACATAATCTGATTGGCCTGCTCTTTGATCACCTCCCCCTGAGGGGGGAGCAACCTTACCAGGCCACAGAAGATGACAATGCAGCCACTCTTGATGAGAGCTGATAGACTAAGATCAGAAAGGAGAGGAGGACCTCCCCTATCAGTGGACTTGGGGAGGGGCATGCGTGAAGAAGGGGGTGGAAGGGTGGGATTGGGAGGGGGGAGGGAGGGGCTTATGGGGGGATACAAAGTGAATAAAGTGTAATTAATAAAAAAATATTTGAAGGATTTTTAAATACCAGCGAGATAGTAGGACTAACTCTCTTCTCATTAATAAAGGGGAGGTACCGTATTTTTTTCCATTAAAAGAAAAATGAGTCGATACAAGGGTAGAATACTGTTGTTAACTACTCTCAGCACAACTACTGTGAGTAACAGTTCCCTATGACTATTAAGTAGATAAGCTAAGGGTCATCCTACCCACGGTTTAGGTTAGCTGAAGATGTCAAACATCAAGTCGAATGAAAGAAAATTACATTTAGGAATGCTCATAGCAGAGGCAACGTGACTCACTGACCCACGACCATTGTATAATTGTTCTGCTTTTTTAACACTCCCTGTTTGTACTGCTGTCTGACTCAGAGCAATTAGATGTAATGGCCTCAGAGAAGATTGTGTTATTTATTATTTGTCGCTTGCTGTGACTGGGTCGAACAACTTACGCGAGGAAATGTTTATTTTGGCTCATGGTTTCAGCCCAGGGTGTCGGGCTGTTTGGTCTGCCTTGCTGTCAGGCTGTGCTGAGGCAGACATGGAGGTGGGAGCGCATGCTGGAGTGAAGCCGCTGTCCTCATGGCAAACGTGAAACGGGAGGATAGGCAAAGGAGAGTCGAGGGGCCAGATACCTTCTTTAAAGACACACCCAGCTAGACTTCCTCAACCAGGGCCCTCCTGGCAGCCCATTCAGTTACGAACTCGTCAGTGAAATGATCCATCCATGAAGTTTGTGTCCTCACAGTCCAAGCACCTCTCAGTAGCTGTGGCAGCTGGAAGGTAACCTGTTTGGAGGGACATTCGTATCTAAATCATTGCACCCACTGCCGGGCTTACACGGACCTGGGCCCGACCAAACACAGTCAAATTTCTTTCCAGTCGAGATGTGATTCAGTTGCCACCCACTCCGTGGACATTATTCCTTATGTGCTGGGTTTCTTCTCCTTATAGACATCCAATGGCCACAGCCTCTGAGATATGACAAACAAGACCAACTCTATAGAGCATTTACATTTGGTTTTGTCAGATACTAATAATGGCGACACATTTCATTCAAATATAACACTATGAGCAAATGCTCAGGTATTCTGACATTGCCACAAATACAATATACAGGGAATGGTTAGCATTTTGTTTTCACTGCAATTGGATTGTGCTGACATCAGGATTGGGAACTAATTAATGTTACTCCTATTAGGCCTCATTATGGAGCTGGAAGAACAGAATGTTCCCAATGGTCTGACCTCTTGGGTGTGGGGAGATGGATTATGTATATTCAGACACTAGGGGAGAATAGACTTCCAGAAAGTCTCGAATGTTTGAAGTTTACACCACTTACCATTCCCTCTTTAAAACAAGTCATGTACTATTGAAAGCTAAGATTTTCAACAGAGCCCAAAAAATCCAAGTCATCACAAGGAAGAGGAAACCTCCTAGTATTTCTAAAAGGCTTGTGAAAGGGAAGAGCTTCAGAGGCGTGCAAGGCGGCAGGTGGACTCCACCACGTAGGCATGAACCACGTAGGTGTGTGGGCTCATGCCTAGGTCTTTTTAGCAATCTGCAGGAGGAAACATATATCTCAGGACTCCGACAGGTGGCTATTCTTAGCACCCAAGTTTAGGGAAATATCAGGCCAGAATGATTTATAGAAGGAAATGGATGAGTTTGTTTTGCTTCTTTTGACTTTTTTTTTTTTTGAGTTATGATCTCATTATGTTGCCCGGGCTGTTCTTGAACTGGCTGTAATACTCCTGCCTCAGCCTCCTGAATACTGGGATTATAGGGTATTCACTGCTACTGGACAGCGTTTTCTTATGTGAATCTTGTGACCATAATAAAGCTATCTAAAGGGGAAAACAACAGCCCTCTTTCAAAGTATTTCACATATATTCAGTAAAAGAAAAATAACAACATAAAGATTACAGAGCAATCAGCATGGCAGTGGGGTTAAAAGGCTTTTGGTATAAGAGGCAGGCCACTCAAGTAAGTAACACCAAGTGAAAATACTTTCTTTTTGTGTGTCCTTCCAAAATATCTACAAGCACCCAGAATTTTCGTTGTGAAACCTCCCCCTTTTCGTAAAGCATGCCATTTGCCTAATGGAAGGACATGTAAGCTCTGTTTGAAAGCCAAGATAAATTAATTAATTAATTAACCCCTTCTTAAATAAAGAAATAACTAGGATCAGAGTGTTTCTGAATCAGATAACAAAGATTTTTGTGCAATATTTTTTCCTTCAACGCCATCTAGTCTCATTACTTGAGTCGTCGTTTTAAATTCTTTTAGAATATTGTCCGCGGTGCTGAGAATCCTCTGCAGAGGCTAACTAGTAGAGCTTGGGTCTCAGAATATCTAGGTGGGCAGAGGAGAGCCCAGAGGTTTGGGTAACCCACAGACAAGCGCTGGAGGTTTCCAGAGATGAAGTGAACTCTGGCTACATGCTGAGTTGTCTGGTCCATCGTGTTGATTTATTAATTCCTAATGATTTGGGAAATGCTAAAAGGGACATACAAGCTGAGCTTCTGTCTTCCTGTCTACTCCTCTTATACTTGCCCATTGTTGTCTCCTTCCTGCTCCTTTCCAGCAATATTGTAATTAGGACCAAATTTAGATGATCTTTATGTCAGCAGAACAAAGACGTTTGAAAGACAGTAAGAGATAAAATTGTCAGTGATAATGCAAAATGGATTTGAAAGTCTCCGTTTGGAAAGTTAAATTTAGTGGGTCGTTAATATATGATCAAACAGCATACAGGTTCGGGGCAGAGATGGGTCATCAAACTGTCACCCCTGGGACTAATCTGCTTTACTGTTTTCTTTGGTAAGTGAAGTCACACAGAAGCACAGCTGTTGTGGTTATGGTTACAGATTGCATATGGTTGCTCACTGTCTGTAATGGTAAAGTTCAGTAGTTGGAAAAGAAAAGCCAGAAGTTCTTTTTATATCCTGTTGATCTCCACCCACAAAATTATGTTCCCCCATATTGGACATAATTTTTTATTGGTTGATTGATATTTATTTATTCCCTCCTCTCTCTTTCTGTGTGTGTGTGTGTGTATGTGTGTGTCTGTGTGTGTGTGTGTATGCATGCAGAGGTCAGAGGATTATCTTGAGGGAGTTGATTCTCTCCTACCATGCAGATCCCAGAGACTGAATTTACATAGTCAGTCATGGCTTTGGTGCCTTTACAAGCTGGTTTCTAGATTTTACTATTTTTTTTTTGTTGTTGTTGTTGTTGTTGTCAAATTACTGTCTCATTCTCAAGGTGTAAGATTATGGGTAAGGGAAAAGCCTAATTGAAGGCTTTTCTCTCCACTCCTCTCCTCTGGCTATAGTTTACATGTAAACTACCTCCCCCATGCTCATCATGGCTTGGGCACTGGTTCCCCAACTGGTAGTACTGTTTTTGAAGGCTGTGGAACTTTCCAGAGGCGGGCCTACCTAGTAGAAGCATGCTACAAGGGGCAGGCCTTTGAATGTCTTATTACTCTGTCTGCTTTCTGGGCTGTTTTGATATGAGTACCCTCCTTCTTCATGGCCAAGGATTACATGTCAAGGGAAAAGTATGAATTAATCAGATGACAACCACTTCTTGAAATGAAAAAAATAATTACTTTTATTTTTCGTGTCTGAGTGTGTTACCTGCTTGTGTGTATGTGTACCTTGTGGGTACAGTACCCAAAGAGGCCAAAAGAGGGCACTAAAGCCCCAAGAACTGGAGTCAGACTGTTTTGCCCTCACACGGGGTACTGGGAACTGAACTCAGGCCCTGTGAAAGAGCAGTGAATGCTCTTAACCACTAAGCCACCTCTCTAGCCCCCAAAACTATTCCTTCATCTAGAGATTTTTTAGAATTATCAAACTAAGACTTTCCTCTTCAGTGGACAACTACAAGGTCAAGAGGCTAATCTGCTGTTTTTTTCTCAAGGACACAACAGTGCTCTTGCTTCACCTTGGCCTCCTGTTTAGTTTCTATATGTTTATTTTATTATATTATCTGCAATGGTTATTTTAATGTTGTACTTTGAGTTTGTACTTTGAATATGGAGGCTTTTAAGAAGAAACCAGCACAGTTAAACCTGCTTATATTCGATAAATAGAAATCCTTTAACTTCCCCACTCTGTGTACATGGCAGACATTGCTAATCAAGAGTAGTTGTCATCAACTGAGTACAAATTGGTACTCTGTGATTTGATAGCTACTAGTTAGAATATTTTTTTTCCCATTCCAAAACAATATAGTGCTTCTTAAATACAACTTTGGTAAATTGTCTGTTAGCTTCCTTATAGTGATATTGGACCACAATATTAACCCTACAAATACTTAAAATTGATATTAGTAAGTAATTATTTTCTTAAAAATATTATCCCTCTTATTAGCTCTAAAAACCCAAGTTGTTATTCTTTTCTGGCTCACTGGTTTCTTAAAAAAATCAATTATTTTATTTTATGTGCATGAACGTTTTACCAACATGTATGTGTATGTACTACGTGCATGCCTGGTGTCCACAGAGGCCAGAAAGCAGTGTCAAATACCCTAGAACTGGTGTTGCAGGTTGTTGTGAGCCACTGTGTGGGTGTTGGGAGTTGAACCAGGGTCCTTTGAAAAAGCAGACAGTGCTCTTAACCACTGAGCCATATCCCCAGATCTTTGGCTTAGCAGCTTTTAAGACTATTTGGACTGTACCTTTACTTCAAATTACTTAGACTCTTGAAGATCATGGAAACCTATTCTAGGTGTGACTTATCTCAGCCATGTTTTGTGTAAGGAAAATTGTTTCCATATGTGCCCACTACTTTACAGCCAAAACATTTGCACCCAGGTTAGGTGAATGCCTCCCAGGGTTCACTCCCCTTATTTCAAGTCAGAAAGACTTCAGACTGTAGGAAAGACTTTGGTTTTATATTGTATGTGCCTCTCCCACTCCCGTCTTCTACCAACACTTAAAATGGTGTTGGGTTCATGAATTTGCTTTACATCTTTCAATGAGCATGCAATTATCAGTGTTAGTGAGTGGAATTTAAGTCAATGTTAGATCACAGACAACATATAATATAAACAGGAAATGAGTCTAAAAATATGTGAAAATTATTTTCGTGTCTGTCTTAAAAATCTTAGTGGTCCAAATATGTTGCTCTCCTATATTTCTACCTCCCTGGAGAAATGCCCATACCAAAGCCAAGCAATTTTGAAAATTAAAAACATATTTTATTAATAGCTCAAATACAGGAAGAACACAACAGCCCTTCCTGATGATGTAATTGAACCTGATGATTTGAATTAAAAATATGCTAACATCTGGTAGTTCCTCAAACATGGCCTATGAGGAACAGAATAGACTAAGCCCTGAAGCACACTATTCAGGCTTTCTCTACACTTATTATTATTTTTTTTTCAAAGGAAAAGAACCACAGCCCTCTAATAGCAGTCTGCATGATGAAAAAAAAAAAAGAAAGAAAAAAAGAAAAAAGAAAGAAATATTGAGACTATTTGGCTTTAAAGCTGTGTTCAAATTTACCAGAAATGTCAATCACTCACAGCGAGGCTCCTGGAGACCTGAGTGTCAGACAGGAGGTGAAAAAGAAAATTGTTCTCCTTGACATTATTTGAGCATGTGTCTCCAAAGCCAGGGCAAAAGTGTTACACGTTTTTCATCATGATAGAATTTGGGATAAAGCCCTATAGACAAGTACATGGGCATAAAGCTAAATTAACATAAGGACTTTAAATAGGTTCTCTAACACTGAGTTGTTATTAAGATATGGTTGGAAATTGAAAAGAATTAAATTAGATTCTGGCAATTTTAAACATTTATCTTTATATTTATAGACCCCCCTCCAACAAAATAAATCAGTATACAAAATTTCTTTCATTTCAATTTTCAAGGAAGTCTTAACCAGGGGTTTTCATACAATAAATATAAAAAGACAACTGAACCTCAGCTTGCTTTCTTCTAAAATTAGAAAAGGATAAAGGTGGAAATGAATGTGTCACATAATTCTCAAGAAAAGGAATACTTTTTCTTGGGGACTGAAAATAATAGATTTTTTTTTTTAATGTTTTTACTCAGGGCACGGAAAATTACTAGAAAGGTTACCGAAGGTATCCATAAAGCAGCTTCCTGAAAAGTCGTGAAAAATCCTTGATTTTATTCCCCCATTCCTGATGCCAGCAAGTGTTCTTAGAAAGAAACAAGGCTTTCTGTTTGGCGTCCTCAATAACAAACAGATCTTGCTTGTGATCTTGTCTGAGAATGTGCCCTGCACTTCTGTCTCCCCCAAGCATCATGGAAACCTGCCATCCCTGTGTCAGGGAGCAAACAGAGCCAGCCTCACTGTCCCCTCACCAGTTGGAGGGGAGCTCTCAGCAATTAAATGAAGCAACTGAGCCATACTCATTTGGATAGCAGAACAGCCAGGGAAATTGAGCAATCCCATCTCTTGGTCTTAAAAGGAATTCATTATGGAAAAATCACTATTTTATTTTTAATAACTTGTTTATTTTTGTACAGTATTTAACTTTCAGGAGACAACCTTTAAGAATACAGCAGAGATGCACTATTTATGAAGTGTTTCTATTTTACTCTGTCTTTATATTTTTCACCTCACCCTTTGTGCACGTGTATGGATACACACAGGCACACCATTATTTTGGGCAATCATTTGGGAGTAAGAGACATTTTGAATCTAGTTTCGAACAAATTCCGTGGGCTTTTGATCTTTTCTACATTATTGTTCTCTTCTCCAAAAGTGAGAAATGAAGTCTCCCATTGTCTTGACTGTAAACATTCATTGTCCCTGTCTAGACTATGTGAAAAGCAATTTCAGGATTGCTTATCATTTTACTGGAAAACGCAAGCTTAGGAGGTGAAGTTCACTGTTTGTAATTCTGTCAAGGTATAATGTGCATGCGACGGAGTGAAGAATCTTAAGCTAACCATTTAATGAGTAGTGACAAATTCATACACTCACTTCTACACCCTTATCAAGACAAAAAAAAAAAATACGTTTCCAGCCAGAGGCTCACATCTTTATTTCCAGCACTTGAGAGACAGAGGCAGGAGGATCTCTGTAAGTGTGAGGCTAGCCTTTTCTACATATTGAGTTGCAGGACAACCAGGCTGGAGAGAGAGAGAGAGAGAGAGACAGAGACAGAGACAGAGACAGAGACAGAGACAGAGAGAGAAAGAAAGAAAGAAACAAAGAAACAAAGAAAGAAAGAAAGAAAAAGAAATTTCACAGTCTAGTTTTTTTTTACAATTGACCCCTTCAAAGAAAATTAACACAAAGTAAATAAAATAATAGCATAGTATAAAGGACCAGGGGAGGGGAACTATTTAACTTTAGAGGGGGGGAAAACAGAAAAGGAGGCATGAACATATGTCTGTATTATAGGAAAATGCAACATGTTACTTTTCAGTTTATCAATACAAATGAAATGGAAATATTCCTAGAAGGACATAGCTTAACAATACTGACACAGGAAGAATGCTGGACTAGCCCTTTATTGGTCAAGGCAACTAACTGTATTCACAATGAAAGAACTTCATTGGCAATCAGTGGTAATCTGAAAGAAACCTTTACTTGTAGAATGACACAAATCCTCCATACACATATTTTTTAAAATGTAAGAAAAAAATCTCATCCCGTCAGACCAACAAAACTCTAACTTCAAGGTAAGATGAAGACATTATAATTAAATGGCATCTATAGCCTAATATTCCTAGAACATAAATTGAATCCATCAAAAGCCACAGTATTACTAAGTATGTTTGTCCCAGGAATAAAAATGGCTTACTGTTTAAAATCAGTAACTGCTACTTGTTCTGTAAGATAAAAATTTTAAAATATGTTATCTCAAAGAACATAGAACAATCAGCTGACAATATTTATCCATTTATTATTCAAGATAATAATTAAACCTGCAGAACGCCAGGAAGTTTGGAAATCTTAATAAAAGGCTTTTTCAGAAGTGTTATGGACTGTACCGTGCTTCATATTGGATGATTGTAAATTTCCGGGCAATTTTTTTGGACAAGGCACTATTTTCCATGTTCAAAGTTTTATTCGAAAGCTGTCAAACTGTCCTACGACCAGAGACATCAGAGATGCTTGCTGGGGCAATGGTGAGGGTTGATCAAGGAGACATTAGAAAATGTTGTGAAAGATCTATCTCTCTTGGATGTGTTCATTCTAATCTGAGCATTTGAAGGTATTGATATAAATTTCAATGGTATTTCTAGTTTAGTTTCGTCTCTTAAGCCATTTGACTTTTAGTTCTCATCTTATATTTTGCTAGTAATGTTTAAAAGTTTCCGTATTTAAGGTACTAGGTAAAGTTCTATAACCTGTAGTAATCAATAACTTATACAGTCTCTTTTTTGAGTGTGGGCAGGAAACTATAATCTACTTTTATCTAATAGTGGCACTCCAGTGTTTATATTAACTTATAGAGCAAAGATGAAGGGATTTTTCAGATGTATTTAAGGTCCTTAATCACTTGGCTTTAACTTAATCAGAGAAGAATTTTTTTTTTACTCACTAGGTCTGACTTGATCAAATAAACCCTTTAGAAGACAGTTGTACCTGGCTTCTGGGATAGCCATGTAATGAATTCTCATAGCAGCATGGATTTGAAAGAGAATTATTAACTGCACGGAAAAATGAAAATTCCCGTGGGTGTTTTGAATGCCATCTTGTGAGATCCTGAGCAGAGAATCCAGGCATATAATTCCCAGAGTCTTGACGTGAAAAAGGTGAGATAATATGTAAATGCTATTTTAAGCTCTTTAATTTGTGGCCATTTGATATTTCATATGGGTATAAAAGTGAATATGAGCTGAGCACACGGCTCAGTGATAACAGTACTTGTCTTTTTTGTGTTAGGCCCTGAGTTTGAACTTCAGAACCCAGAAGCACACACACACAGGGTGGGGTGGGGAGACAGACAGACAGACAGACACACAGAGAAAGGCAGGGGGAGAGGGAGAGGTAGTGGTGGTGAATAACCACTTAAAGTTTGTTTGGTTTTTGTTTTATTTTGTTTTTTGTTTTTTGGGTTTTTGGTTTTGTTTTTGAGAAAGGGTTTCTCTGTGTAGCCTTGGCTGTTCTGGACTTACTTTGTAGACCAGGCTGGCCTCAAACTCACAGAAGTCCTCCTGCCTCTGCCTCCTCAAATGCTGGAATTGTGTCACTTTGTTGGGCCACTTAAAGTTTTTTACTTCTGGTAATTGGCCAATGACCTTGTTCTATTTTTAGCACATGAGTTTCTGATCCTGGGAGTTCTGGAAAAGTTCTTCACTTGCTTGGCATGTGTTTGAGTGTATAATATCTCCCTTCTGCTCTCATTGATATGACCATCAGCTTCTCGTGTTAAGGATTCTTCCACATCTCTGGCCTTCCAGTGGCCAGTCTATCTTACTCTGTATTAACACAGACTCATACCAACTTTTGCTTTTCATCTTGTGAGATCTGAGGCAGAGGTGAAGTGCCTTTGAGCAGGTCTAATATTCTTAGCACAAAGGTGTTCAGATCAAAATGGTGGTAGAAATTAGATGAGAACAAAGAGGGGTCTGCATGACTTATGCCACATCACCACACTTGGCAAACCGTCTCGTCTGGAGCTGAGCTTAAATCATCTAACTCTCAAGTAGTGCACTATCCCTTCTCTAAATTACAAATGCTAACATCCTTTGTCACAGTAGTTAATGAGCATTTGCTACGCACTTATATTCTAAAGTAAATTACTTGGAGTTCTGGGAAACCACCTGGTCATAGTGATATTTTTATGTCTTTGGAATTCAGAATGTGACATGTGTTTTTTCTTTGCTCCCCTGGTTTCATACCCCATCTACCCCCTTAGCCCTTACAGTGCTATGCTTGTGTGCTAAGATTACATGGTAGGAACAGGGATTTTTTGTTTTGTTTTGTTTATTTATTTATTTATTTATTTATTTATTTTGTGGGAGAAGATGGGTATACACACCCATCTCTTCATTGCTCTTTCTCAGCGCTATTTCTACCAGTTGCTTCAGAAATGTTCATTTAAATGCCCATCCTGAAAGGGAATTGTTTCCAACCTTTTGCATAATGACCCCTGCCTCGTCATTTTATGGCCTCCTTCAGCTGGTCCCATTCATTTATCTTGTGCTGGTGGCTTAGAGCTCTGTGCCATGTCAACTGTGGATGATGTCGTAGCTCCAGGACTGGAACAAGGTCTCCCTGAAGACTATTTGAAAAGTTGAGGAAGCTATACCCAAAGCTCTCATTTGGCAAGATAATCTGGCACATAACCTCCCACTTTATCTAACTATCAATCTATCTGTCTATCTATCTATCTAGGCATTTAGATATCTATTTATTTCAAGACAGGTTTCCTTTGTGTAGCCTTGGCTGTCCTTGTCCTAGAACTCACTCTGTAGACTAGGCTGGCCTCAAACTCACAGAGATCCACTTGCTTCTGCCTCCAGAGTGCTGGGATCAAAGGCATGCGCCACCACTGCCTTCCCCCTCCCCCGTTTCTCTTATCTGTTTCCAGATCTGGATGCCAGCAGGTTCACGGTGTCTTCCCTCCTTCTTCCTGCGTGTGTCAATATTTTAGTCATTTCTGTTCCAAAAGGATCAATTGCTTTTGTTGATCTTCCTTTTTTCTTCAAAATACTTTTAGTTACCATGTTTATGGCACAAGGTTTCCTTCACAACATGAACTGTCAATGGTAATTTGACCAGGGCCCTACAACTTCTTAATTGGATCAGCTCTTCGGAGACAATTTTCCTCTCATGTGTTGGATGTGAAGGATTGGAACAGGCTCCTCCTTTACTGTGTTTCCAAAAGTTCATGGAGTCTCTGATAAAAAGCAATCTGTAATTAATTTATTCAGCTCAGTGACTGTTTAACAGCAGGACTAAAACACTTTTGAGTCGCACTTTGTGCCAGCCAGCTCAAGACCGGACAGATGCCAAAATATTTTCCATTTGTGTTTTGGTATTTCATATTTGCTAAATATGAGCCATTATGTGATATATTTACATATATATGATAAGCATGAATCAAAACATTTTCCCTCTGATTTTCTTAATTGGTTGTGGAAGGAAAAATGTCTTTAATCTTGTTTGTAAATGATGCTTAATTTTCTTAGTGTTAATTGGTGGTAATAAGAAAGCCTTCTAGTTTACCAACCAGACAAATACAGGAAGATCTTATTTACGGGTTTAATATTTTTAATGATTCTAGAACCTGGGGCTATTCTGCATAGCTGTAGTCCATGTGACTCCATAGGAGTGGTAACACTGGTAAGGTGAGTTGATACATCTCGTAAATTATAGACCTACAAGATCTAAGGCAAAACATTGTGGGAGAATGAATTAACCAAATCAATCTTTAGCAAAACATTTTTATGGGTACTAATCAGGCGTTTTTCATAAATGTGACCTGCTAGGCTAATCTGGACGATTATGAAGGACAGGGAAGCTTGCAGAATCAATGGGGAATGATAGCTACATGGGAATTACCGGCAGAAAATCAGCAGGCTTGTAACAGTCTTTTGTCATGAAGGGCTTAAATTTGAAAAACCTCAATTGACATTTTATTGACACAAACCTTGTCCACCTGGCCCGCACAGCCTTCCTATTATTTCTGAAAGGCTGAGAAAGGGCTTTTCAAATTTTGTTTACACTTGTATTCAAATTAAGCAGAATAACCTCACCATTGAAATGACTGAGACTTGTGACACGGGCTCATTTAACGAAAGGCTGATCCGGCCACACGCTGCACTGAGTCGGAATTCGCTAGGCAATAACAGATGGGCTTCCTTCCGTAGTTATCCTTGTCAGTACGGGGCACTAGGCATCAGACAGGACAGCTACATTCTGTCAAATGTACGGCTGAATCAGAGGGTTTGGGAAATGCGTATAGCACGGAAACTCTATCCTTACACGAATAGATTTTTTTTTTTTTAATAGATGAGAGAGAATATAATCCTGTATTTACCTTCCTTCCTCCCTCAGCTGCTTTCTTCCCTTCTATAGTCCACCTGGGACAGAGGAGGATATGACTTCTGACCTACTCAGGAAACTTGTTTATACTTCGAAATAAGCAATCTGATTAGCCTTATCATTATTGGGTCCTGCCTAATTCAGCTGTTATTGGAGCCCATAAAGTTACATGGCCCCTTTATTACCCAGCTTTCCTGCTGGAATGGAAGGCTATATTTTGATTAATTGTTGATTGCCACAGAATTACTAACAAGATTTTGTTGGGGAGAAGGGGAGCTGCCGATTTTTTTTTTAAACCAAGGAAGAAAACTCTCCAACTGTTCCATAAGAGAATAAAATTATATGGCGTATTAAGTAAAACAGGGCTGAAAAAATGTTTTCTCATTTGGCACCATGTCAAAGTTATTGTTGTGTTACCAAAAGCATAATGAGGAAAAAGGAACAAAAACCACTATAAAGACTATGGGCTAACAAATATTCAGTTCTTTGGTGAAAAAAAATATATTTATTAAATAAATTTGGGGAAAAACAGAGAATCTAAAAAGGAGAAAACTACAATAAGTATGTTGAAAGGGGTGAGAGCACTAGGCTGGGGGAAATTGGAGGGTCAGAGGTGGATGGAGTGAATCAATGGACCCTATGTAAGTGCACAGAATGTTCAAAGAATAAACAAAATTCAGATTTAAATAAAATAGGTATTTCGCATGGAAGACTGTACTGGTAGCAAACGTGATAGGACAAAGGCATTTGGGTGAGCATTCCCCACAAAGCTATGTGTCTTCCCTCCCACAAGGATGTGCAATCCAATCAATTCAGACATGAAGATTAAAAAAAAAAAAAGAAAAGAAAAGAAAGAAAAAGAAAAGCCACATTTTAAAATTTGAACCCATATGTCAGTGATGGTTTGAATCACCAAGAATTAAAGTTACTTGTACTGAGTCTGGAATTTCCTCCAGCTTTGTGTGCACGGACGGCAGAAGCAAGAAATAAAGAGAACGGCTATGTACCATACCATGCACATAAGCACGATTTAGTTCGAGTTGCAACTGTAAGTCGTATAATTACTTTGAAGCTGATGAGATAGATTTGAAAATCAGCAGAATTTAGAGAGGAAGTGAAATGGTGAGGGTGGGAAGTCAGAGCCGGAAGAGTCCCCTCAGGGCCTCCTGCCCCCGTTTAACATATGCTCTGTGGAGGCAGAGGGTTAGCGAGAAATAAACAAGGGAAAAGTATGGACGTGGGGATAATTTGTAGGCAAATTATATTTTTTAGAAAGGCAAACTCAAACACTTAAACTCCCTCTCCCCCCGCCACAGTGTGAGACTTTTCAAAAGCCTAGTCTCCTCAATGCCCGTGTTCCAATGGGATGTGTGCACAGGTTCACAAGGATGCGGATACAGCTGAAAGCGTGTTTGCGCAAGTGCTCTAGGGACCTGAGCTCAGGTGCTCCATGCTTGCCCAAGGAGCAACTTTCTGACTGAACCGTCTCCTCAGAACCTTCTAGCCTCTTTAATATGAAGGTGAATTCTGAATTTTTCAAGTGTAGCCCACTGAAGTGTCTGCAAGCACATATACGTATCCCTGTGAGGGAATGGGCTTTGGGAGACCCTTGCAAAGTTCTCCTTTCCCATGCCCCTGTCTTAGAAAGACTGAACCTGCCATGGCAACTCCATCGGGCTGGCTCCAGAGTTCTTGCTATGAGGGCTAGAGGAAGACAGCAATACCCAGTGGCCCAAGAAGAGAAGGCGGGGTAGGCCTGCCAAGGTTATACAGTTGGGGGAAAAAAAAAGAAAACTCAAAAAGTATCACCTTCTGGACCATTTAAAGTTCCAATAATACTGCTCTTTTGAGTCTTTCAGGACTGTGTGTGTGTGTGTGTGTGTGTGTGTGTGTGTGTTTTCAACAGGAAATGACTGGGCATCTTTGAATTTCAGGCAGCATTTATCTCAGCATAAGAGACTTTTCATGTTGTTGTTCAGGACTGGGAGGGAAAAGCACCACATAGAATTCTTCTTCTTGAAAGAGAACCTGAGATTCTGACGAATCCAGTATAGTGGCATTCAGACTTTAAGGACGTGAAGATTTTGTGGAGTGCAGTAAGTTTTGGTGAGGCCTGGAGTTCGGTGTTTTTGCAAGCTCTGGGGTCACGTCAGGGCTGCTGGCTCAGGGGACCACAGTTTTAGACAATTTGGAGAAGGATTTCTGTATGGATGTGAAGAAAGGAAGGTGGCAGGGGTATGGGGCACAAGCTTTCTGGATTGATTTCCTGATGGGTTTGCTGGAAAGTGGCTGTATCAGTTGGGCTTTCCACTGCTGTGACAAAATGTAAGAGAAGTGGAACTCAGGAAGAAAAGCTAATTTTGGTTTTTGTTTTCAGAGGCTTCAATCCATGAGCACGGGACTCTGTTGCTTGTTGGATGTAGAGAGCATGAGGCCCCCGTGCTCACACATAACCACCAAGAATGTTATGCACTCGTGCTGCTCTCTTTAACAGGAGGGGTGTGTACCTCTGTTTTCTACCCAGAAGGCTAGGTTGATAGCGTGGCCATCTGTGCTACCTGTAGGGCCAGGCCACACCCGAATCCCTCAGACTATTACGTTTATCCCAAATGCTTCCTCCTTTGAGCCTTGCTTATCAGTCAATAGAATCTATCCTAGGGGAAGATGTCACGCGCGTTTTTATTTTTATTTTTTAAACTTGGGGGCCTGGTGACCCCTAGGAGGACATAGGCCACACCATATTCTTCTCCTAGGTCCTTAAGCTATAGAACTCAGGTCACGAGTACATTGCAAAAGAGTTTTGATGTAGTTACACCCTATGCTTTATTGAGATAATTGTCACAAGGAAGTATTTTCCAAAAAAAAAAAAAAATCTACTGTAGATAAATATGTCTAAAACAGATTGCTCATTGTCAGATTCTAGAAGTTTGAAACAACTCAGATATGTCATGTTGGACAGGCTTTTCTTTTAGCCTTTCACATTTATTTACCTGCTGGTGTTTTTTTACTGTTGTTGTTTGTTGTTTTTTTCTTTTTTCTTTTTGGAAGGGGTCATGGTGAGTTTGTGGTAAATCGGACCTTACAACAGGGAGACTGTGATACAACAAAGCCAGTCATCCTGTAATAACCAGGCCACAAAAAGAGAAGAGGGGCAGAAGACAAAATGTAACCTTTCAGGGTGTGCCCCAGTAACCTACATCTACTGCTCAGCCCTGTATCCCAGAGTTTCCACATCTTAGTAGCCTGTGAGCTATGAACCAGTTGATGAATCAGTGATCAGTGAATTCATGAGGACAGGGCTTGGTAATTCAGTCACTTTCCAAGGCCCCTATCTCTCAGTACTGCTTATTATTATTAAGGTTTCACCACAGAGGCGTGTGGGAGACATTTAAACTTGGAGCTGTAACACAGTAGAAACAGAGGCAAATATCTCTCATAAAATATTGAACAGAACTCAGGAAGCATTCTAAGTTATAGATTATTTATTTAGCCAGTGTTCCCCCTGAATTTTCCATTTTTATTCACCCATTTTCTTCTCAGAGACCAGAGAAAGGCTGTAAGTGGGATTTCCTTCTTCCATTTACTTAATTTTTATTTATTTATTAGGATTATTTCCTTTGCATTATGTGTATTGACACTTTGGATGGATGGATGGATGCCAGGTGCATGCCTGGTATCTATACAGAGGTCATAAGAGAGCGAGGGATTCCCTGGTGTTACAGATGGCTGTAAGCCACCATGTGGGTGCTAGGAATCAGACCCAAGTCCTCTCTCAGAGCAATAAGGGCTCCAAACTGCCAAGCCCTGCCCTCAGCCTCCTCTCCTGTCTTCTATCTTCCCTAAAGCCCTGGCTTGGTGCTCTACCTAGTGAGGGTAAAGTAGATGACCACATTAAGTGAGAACTATGTGAACCTCACACAAGTCCCTCCTTTTCTCTCTGTTTCTCGAAAAGTATCGGCAGCTGGAATGCTGCTTCAGAAGTGAATACGTGTTTTGTACACCAGGAAATTCTCATTCCAGGGTTACTGTTTCATCTCCATTCTTGCTGAGACAGGCACCCATTCCAATAGGGCCTCTGTCTCTCCATCAATAAACATGGGCTTCTGTGGAGGAATAAGTGGTGCACATGGCAGGAGGCAGGGGTGTTTGGTTGCGTAAAAACAGTCCCTTGTTGTTATTTTTAATTAAAGATACTTATTTCTGTCACATGACGAGATAAGTTTTAGGGAAAGGCTTTGTGTAGACTGTCAAGGAATAAATTTTCTATTGCTTTATCTTAACCGCTCCCTTCGGACGAGAGACTCCAAGAGAGCAAACACAGTATCACACAGACATTGTGTAATATGCGGTGTGTGTGTGTGTGTGTGTGTGTGTGTGTGATTCTTGCAGCCTGCAATATACAAATCAGTTACTGAAATATCTTGCTGAGCCAGTTGAATCTACCTAAGGCATATGGGTGTGGCCAAGAGGGTGGGGATCTTTCTAAAGAGGAGCATCTGCCTCATTGCAAAGTACTGGTGAGTGTCTCTGGGCATAAAAGTGTCTCAGTGCATTTATGCATCAAAGCAGAAAACAGCTGCTTCAAGCAAACAGTGTTACACTGCCAGACCCTACCCTCCAATAGCTGTGGAATCACTTAACTTCTCTGAATGCATACTAAGTACTTATTTAACAAACATTATGGAATAGCTATCATATTTCTTTCTTTTTTTGTGTGTTACATTCTATTATAAAAGTAACTATAGTAGTTACTTCTTTCTTTGACAAAAGACAGCTTAGGAAATGAAGGTTTTATTTTGCCTCATAGTTTGAGAGGATACAGTCCATCTCAGGGAATTCATGGTGGATGAGCAACAGCTCATGCTCTCAGTCAGGGAGGAGAAGAAGGAAAGCAAATGCTGGGCCCCAGTTCTTTGGATCAGGCCAGCCACATGGATCTTCTGTCCTCACTTAAATATCTCAGGGAAATACCCTCACAGACAAGCCCTGACCTGTGTTTCTTAGGTGCTTCCAAATCCAGTCATGCTAACAAGGAATACTGATTTCTTGGCTATTATCACTCATTTTGCTACTTTCCTTCCTTGTCATCACTCTTGCTTGCTTTCAGAGCATTCATGTTGGAGCTCCATCCTCTGCTCTCCCTATGTGGTTCCTACTGTCTCCCTTTATCTTAGTGAACCCTCACCCCATTTCCCACTGTCATTTCTTCATCTGCCAACTACCCTATTTTCCACTTGCATACTGGTGTCCACAAAACTGCAGGCCCATTGGACACCCAAAGTACAAAGAAAGCCAAGGCACAGAGATGACTCCTAATTCCTCTCTAGGAAGTAAGTTTTTAAGTGCTAATGTGGCACATTCTAGATCCTATGCACATAGCGCCTGGGATTAGTTGGGGGCTGTTAAAGCATTTTTCCCTGCCTGCTCTGCCTTTTATAACCTTGAACAAGTCATTTTCACTGTTTTCTTCTCACTTCCCTAATGGAAAGATTAGGGAGATAATATCAGTGAGGTGCTATCTAAATATGAAATGGGGTATAAAGGAAATAAATATCAGACCGTGCCTGTCAGAAGCAGCTGATCCTCTCCACAACGTGTTTCTCTGTGACCTTCAGTCCCTAGGAGTGGTTGAGGAAGCAATAATGCATAAGTTAAGAACTTGTTCTGTTCTCTTTAAAGTGCATATCCTGCTTGCTCGCTGCAGGCACATTGCCAACTACTCATTCAACAACCCTTTCCAGAGTCCCTACTGTGGGCCCAGTGACTGACAGATTAGAAGCTGAGAATGTAGGCATGAAGACTTAGTGCCTGTCCTTAGGAAGATTGCATTCTTAGGAGAGAGTTGGAAACGCAAGCTTTACGGTACATGCCGAATGGAGGTGTACGAAGGATTCCAATATAGGAGAGCCTGTCAAGTCCTCACAGGTTTCTTTGCAGAGATGACTTTGACCTTACCCCTCAAAAAGCTACATTGGACAGGATAAGAAAAACTGGGTAGGCAAAATGAAGAGCAAGTACGTTGTCCTGGCAAGAGGAACAAACTGTACTTTTCTATCTAGAGTCAGCACGGAGAATGCTGAGGGAGGGGAAAGCGAAGGTAGGGCTGGTCTCTGGCCTGCAGAGGTATCCAGCCTGCAGAGAATGGTACTTCTGTGAAGCTAAGCATGCTCTGTGAAGAGGCTGAGAAGTGCAGGAAGCGATTTGTGTTTTCTCCTTGAAAGCAGTAGAGAAGGTTTAAAAAGCAGATGTGTTTGATCAGAAATACAGCTTTGGCTTTGCAAATATTTGCCTTCCTTTTGAGGTCTACTACCTGTATTCCTGCAGTGCCTACTGAGGTATGTTTCTGGCCTCTGAGCTGCCCATCCATTTGAGCCACAAATAGCTACACGTGACCACAGAATGTAAAGCTGAACTAATGAAAATTAAATAAAAATGTAATAGTATCACCGTTGCTGCTACCTCACCCACTTATTCCACTACCTCATCTCAGGTGTTTGAAAGTGATGTTCAAGAACCACTGGTGATGGAAATGGGTGGTGCCTATAGAGATCACTTCTGTCATTATGGAAAGCTCTGAAGGACAATGCTTCAGATTTCTGCTTAATTGAGTTGTGACCATGGGCCTGCCCACCTGTCCCACGAGAATGCATGATGCAGTGATAAAATGCAGAAGTGTTAAACGCCCTTCCCCAGGCTCAAATTCCAGCTTTGTTACCTCCAACAGTTTCTGACCTTGAACATATCCCCCTCCTTACATCTCTAGCTAGGCCCCAGTTTCCTAGGAACAGAACTTCAATGTTGAGGTTTAAATGAACTAGTGAGTGCAGAG
Source organism: Meriones unguiculatus (assembly GCF_030254825.1). Taxonomy (NCBI): domain Eukaryota; kingdom Metazoa; phylum Chordata; class Mammalia; order Rodentia; family Muridae; genus Meriones; species Meriones unguiculatus. The sequence continues at coordinate 63,746,393 of NC_083362.1, read as the reverse complement.
TGCAAGATGGAGCTTGGAAAATGTTGAGCACCAATGAAAGGTCAGCTGCCAGCACTCAGCCAGAAAGCTGGATCACTTGTTTGACTCTGATTGCTCTGCAACTCTTGTCCTCATGTTCCGTGTTCAGCGCTGTTCTTTGGGAACTCGATAATCACCATCTTGCAGACTCTTTCTTGAGCTGGAGATCTGGCCTTCCCAGTGTTCCTCCAGCTGTCACTATCCCTGAAGTAGATCGTGCACATTCTCATCAGAGCTCAGGGTCGGCAGGGACAGAACAAAGCACACTGCAAAAATGAGCCATTCTCACAGTAGTTCAGGATGCATCCTGGTGGCGCAAGGGAGTAGAACAACTGTAGCTGAGCTCAGAAATTTGCCGTATACTCTGTTAGGCTGCCGAGAGCATGAAAAAAGACCTTGGGAATGGGCTGCTTTTTAAACCTGAGAGTAGACGGTTTCCTATTATTTGAAGTAGCCTCACAAGCAAGCTTGTTCAAGATGTTGCCGCCATCAAGAGGTGTCTTGATGATTTGGTTTAACATTTCAGAATTTCAGAATTGCGCAGTTACGTGCGTGCTCAGTGCTTTTCCTAAAAAAATCAATGCACAGACGTTTTGGCTACGTGATATTCTATATTTCTAGGCCCCAATTTCTCTTTTACTTGCTTTCTACAAGGGTATGTATATGTGATGTGCACTTGTGTACGATTGCATGATCATATGTGTGTCTCTGTGGCTATACAGGCACATGTATAAACATCCATATAAAGGTCCAAAATTGATATGGAATGTCCTCCTCACTGGTTCTCTACTGATTGAGGTAGGCTCTCTTGCTAAGCAGAGCTCTTCAAATCTGCCTAGTCTGGCTAGCCAGCATGTCCCAGGGTCACCCATGTGTTTGTGAGTGCTGGGATTATAGGTGACTGTCACACCTGGCTGTTATATATATATATATATGGTCTCCATGCCATATGAAGACGATATGACCTGTTTGTTGTGTATACTTGTACCTGCAGACAATCCACCCCTAAGCATGGGGACTGAAAGGAAGAAGACATGAAGAATACAGAGAGGATTCGAAGCTGCCTTCTGCCATTCTATTACTATGGCTCTAATTACTCTCATTTGCAGGTAATAAAACCAGGAACAAACTTACTGGATAGAGTATGGGTGGCGGAGCTAGAAAGAATATGCACAGCTGTTTAGTCTTTCCCTGGCAAGCCTTCCTCTGAAGTCTGAGTTGCACAAAAGGCACTTAGGAAATCCCTCAACCTCCTCACCCTGGATGCATATGAAGGACCACACAAGCACACACAAAACAGGAATTTATGACCAAAACCTCAATTAAAAGAAAATTTCCTGTGTATGTGGTAAAATTAAAGACCTGCTTATGCTCACCACAAAAATCTGCTCCACGCCTAGACAAATGTACTCCTCTGAAACACTTTATTTTTGAAACTTACCTGCCAAATACAGAAGCATGCACACGCAGCCAAGGCTCACCCATGTGGTTACAAGCAGTATATGCTGCCAGCTTAGATTCTGAACTAACAACTCCCTGAATGCTGGCAATGTTCATTTATCTACCTCTCTCATTAGGAAGAAAAGAGTCTGATTGCAAATTAACCTTAAGAAATACTGTTTGCTAGGCCTTTGAAGATCTAAGATACTTTAAAAGTCAATCTATTGACTTTGTCACTGATTTTTGGAAATAGGTGTTATGTAATCTTTTAAACGACCAAGGGAAATGAGACCCAAACGTTATACTAACTTAGGCTCACATCTTCCATGCACGTGAATCAAATACAGCAGACAGTAATCTGAGACTCTAATCCTGAGCAGTAAGTAAGAAACGTGAATACACAGAGGCATCGGCTAAAATCAAACAAAGTATCAGGACTTCATTCACAAAAGCAAGGAAAGAAAATTCCATACTGTGGACTCGGTTCAATTTTGAATTATACATCTTAGAACACCGTTAAGTCAAATATTTGAATGTCTGTAAAGTTAAGCCTTGCTGTTTCAATTACAACCTATTAGGCATCTGTCTGTCTTCACAGGGCTGAGAGAAGCCTGTCCTCTGCTCAGTGAAGGCACAGCTTCAAAGGGAATCTGCCCGAACGAAATGATGCTAGGAGCCACGGCAGGAACTTCATTCTGTGGCTAGAGCTGAGAGAGTAAGTGATAAAGCATATAGCCTCCAGGAAATTGTTTCGAATCAAGTCTGTGTTCTTTAGAAGTCATTTCCATGTAATGGATGTTGAATGCTTCCTGTTAGGGTGATTTTATGGATTTTGGTTTCAGGGACTTTAAGAATTTCTATAGGCAGTCTCCCTGTTGACTTTCTCATAGTCTAAAGAAATTGATTCAAGCCAAAAGTGTGTGTGTGTGTGTGTGTGTGTGTTCGTGCACATGTCTATGTGTGTGGCATGCTGGGGGCTAGAGAGATGGATACAATGAGATTGCTCATTGTACAAACATAAGGAACTGAGTTCAGATCTTAGCACCTATGACAAAAAGGCCATGCCTGGAGCCCCAGTGTGATGGACGGAGACAGAAGGATTGTGAGGTCTTGCTCGCTGTCATCCTAGTTCCATATTCAGTGAGAGATCCTATCTCTAAGGAATAAGGTGGAGTGTGAGAGGGGAGGGCACTCAGTGTCGTCCTCCAGTCTCTGCACATATGTGTGGGCACATGTACACGCATGTATACATGTATAGAACGCACACACACCACACCACATCATACCACACAAAGACATCATACTCAGAAACATAGAGGAAGAACAAGTGGATTTGGTTCCCGTTTCTTTCCCTGCTCATGGCCACTCATTTAACCTACATTCTGTGGAAGGCACATCCTGCCACTGCTGTTAATATTGGTGCGTGGTTCCACACTGGCATTCCAGGACAGACCTTACTCAACTGAGTCCTGGCAGAGAGGTAATTTCTGACCTACACATCACCGATGCCTACGCATGTGACAGAGAACAAACTCCCTGGGTTATCTCTAAGCAAAGCATATTCGGGTCTAGCTTACAGACTCCAGTGCCTTGGCACCGAGTGATAAGCAGATAAGATAAAGTTGAAAGATAGGATGAGATATGCATTCCAAGTCTCAAGAACAAAATGATTTCTTTGTGGCCGACATTATTTGCTGCTCATAGTTACCCTTTGTGTCAGTTAGCGATTGCCATGTAACAAAGGACATAAAACCGGGGGCTTGGAAGTTTGCCATTTTCTCTTGCTCATGAGCCTATAAACCATTTGAACAGTTCCTGCAGCAGGCACATACAAACTTTTGACACCGCAATATAGTGTTATCTACAAAGTTCACACTCCAGAACCAAACAATTGAATTAAAAAAAAAATTCACACAAAAGTCTCATGTCCTCTGTGAGTTTACGATTTTGTGTTGGGCTGCATTTGTCAGTGTCCTGGAGGGCACACAGCCTGCATGGTGTCGGATGCAAATGTCTGTGACAAATACATCCAGAATCACTTATGCATCAGTGAGGACTTGCATCTGGGTACAGCGACATGTCCATCTCGATCAGTCTCTTTGACAGTTTGAAGGTCAGGCTAGCAGACCGTTGCCGGGAGTGAGATGACGGTGGCTCATGGCTAGACGTCTCGCCATCCTTCCTGCAGCTCTCCTGTCTGCATCCTCAGGCCCCTGGTAGAGAAGCAAGAACAAACATGGAAGCTCAAAAGAAATAGCTGGTCACAGCTTCTGTTCATGTAACATTTGCTCGCTTCATTGGCTAAAGCTGAACCCTGTGAACAGTGGGCAGAATGGTCACCTTCAGCTAGGAGCGGGAACATGAGACTCTCAATGCAATCCATGTAACAGACCCCATGGTGTGAATAACTCTTCGTTCTATAGCACAAAGCAAGTCTGAAGCCAACTTCATCATTCCCCCAAAGCGTGCTTGTAATCCCCCCGGAGGGCCAATTTCATAGCTACACCCAAAGATCTTGTGTTCTCTAGCATGTGTGTCTGCAATGCCTTTAGCTTTCTCCAGGGTCTCCCTTCTTGCTTTTTCTTGCTGCCTCCCCTACAAATGGAGCTAGCTGGCAGCCCACATATTTAGATGAAGTTTTCACAAGGTCACACATTTACACAGAAGTATTTCAAGGACGCCTTTACAGTTCTCAACCCCGTTCCCCAGTGACACTCTTTACTTCCTCTAAGAATTGTTGAAAGAGCCAGAGTGATACTTGTCAGTAAAGTGCTGGACGCACAAGCATGAGGACTCGAGTTCTATCCTGACCTCATGTAAAAAGCCCAGGTATGGCTCGTGTTTGTTAACCAGAGCCAGGGAGGCAGAGACACATGGATTTACAGGACTTGCTGGTCAGCCAGCCTTTCCTAGTTGGTCATCCATATGCTAGTGAGAGGCTCTATCTCAAAAAAATGTGAATAAATAAAAAGATAGGTGATGACTAAGGAGAAATAGCCAGTTTTGTCCATTGTCCTACACATGTCTATGTGCACGGATACCCATGTTCAGTTGCACACACGAACATTCTCTTTCACTCACATACATACAAACACACACACACACACATGTTTTAGTATCTCAATGAATATTTGTTTTGCTGTATCAGTGGTCACTATATCTTCCAAGACAATACATATTTAGTAAGACACAATGATGGTGCTTTGTATTTTTATAGGCTTTAGGAATTGTATAATATTACATAGTTTGAATTTTTTCTCCAACCATTGAAAACACAAAAATCCACTTTAGCTTTCAGGGCCATACAAAAACAGTTGTTGGGGTAGATATGGCTTCTAACTGTAGTTTGCAGAGCTTCGTCTTGTGGAAGGAGAAAGTATGGGGAGAAAGTGTCACAGCTGCTTGGGGAAAAGTGAGATATTTAATATGTATTGAAATGTCACGTTGTGTCTCCCTGAACATGTATGATTACTATTCGTCAAAGAAACATTAAAACTGCATAAGAGAAGAATGGGTAGAATAGACTGTTGGTGTAGGGCAATAGTAGAATATGAAAGATAGAGAAAGATGTTCTTGGAATACCTGAATGAGAACAGTGATAATTAGGACATCTGAATGTGGGTGTCATAAATTAAAATCACGTGACATTTAATATCACAGTCTCGTTTTATAGAGGAGAAAAGTTGATACAGAGATTTACTGACTTGGCTATGTCCACACTTCCAGTAAGTGACAGAACTGCAGTTTTTGTTTTTAGTTCATCTTTGCACTTAGTTTTCCTTCGGCTGTGCTGCATGGACCACATCTTATATGTTAGGGATGTAATACTTAAGTAGGAGAGACTCCTGCAAGAATTGTCCTTTCAGAGGGATGGAGGCACATTATTTTTTTGGAGGAGGTGTTTTCAAATTTGGGAAATATTTATTAAGTGTCTTAGTTGCTTTTCTATTGTCATGGCAAAACACCATGACCAAAGCCAAGCATTTATTTGGGGACTCACGGTGCCAGAGCATTAGAGCCCATGACCATCATTGCAGGGAGCATAGCAGCAGGGAGGCAGGTGGGTATGACACTAGAATAAACATGGCACAGATATAAACCTAAGAGTTTATATCTCATCTACAAGCATGAGGAAGAAAGGAATAGATACCAGGAAATGGCCTGGGGTTTTGAAACCTCAAAACCTGCTCCCACCAACACACCTCCTCCAACAAGGCCATACCTCCTAATCCTTCCCAAACAGTTCCATCTACTGGGACCAACTATTCAAGTGTGTGAGCATATGGGTTAGGTGGTAGGGGGCATTCTGATTCCAACACCACATTAGGATATTTATTCATGTGGAAACAAGACTTAGAATCCAACCCCGAGATATTGCACAGTTCTGCAGGACAAAGAAATAAGGGATTTGCTTATAATGCAAAGCTTTGCTTTTGAATCACCTGCCTACATAGAAGACACTCCTGGGCCAACACTAAAGTGAAAGAGAGAGAGAAAGAGAGAGAGGAGAAAGAGAGATAGAGAGAGGAGATAAGCTTAGCTCTTGCCTCTGGTGAATGAGCTAATTCCTTGGATTCCTAGGACTTAAACAGGGCTATGAGTTAGAGGCCATTGGGGACTAACTAGACTTAGAAATTGCCAGAAGAAAGGTTTATGTATCAGGTATGGTCTATGGACTTGAGAAAAGCAGCCTTTGATTTGAACATCTAGATGTACACTCTAGACACCATTGTTTTCTCATGTGACCTGGATGTTCAGACAAGAATGAGACAATACATATTGTAGCTTTTCATCAGCATTATCTTCAGAATGGAGGGCAGCGTCTTGTTATTGGTTGTGGGGCTGGAAGTTACCAAGTTGTATGAACCAAAACAAACTCCAAAGAGAACTCAAGAGCAGCAGATTAGGATAAGACGTAGCAAGTAAGTGAATACCAGGATGTGTGTTCATCCCTGGAACTCCCGGGAATATTTGTTATTTGTGGTGCCTCAAAAAAATGTAGCCAGTGTTTGTTTACACACACACACACACACACACACACACACACACACACACACACGCAGAAAAGAAAATAAATAAAATGAAATGAAATGAAATGAAAAAGAGAGAGAGAGACTAGAGACTCTGGGAACGAGGGAAAACCTACCTACATAGAAGATACTCCAAAGGTCAACATAAGGGGGCTTGAGAAAGAGAGGTAGGGGGAAGGGAGAGAGAAAGAGAAAAAGAGACAGAAAGAGAGAGAGAATGAAGATAAGAAAACCAGTTAGGATACTATTGCAGTCAAGATAAGGTGATCCTGAGTCAGGGTGGGGCCAGAAGGTGAAGACAAGGAGACAACATCAAACACCCCAGGAGGTTGGGAACCTAGAGATGTGGAAACCTTGAGAACATTGTTTCCTCTAAACACAGGCTAGTGAACCCGGGATGATGACATATGAGGAAAATTCAATTCCCTGGCATTGTAGTCAAAGCAATTTATTGTTGGTGACGGTCAAGTTACTACGCAAAGTAGCCTTTGTTGTGTGTTGCTTTTGAGGTAGAATTTCATGAAGGATAGGCTTGCGACCTTAGACTCCTCCCGCCTCTACCTCCTATGTACTTGGTTTATTGGCATGCGACACCATGCTTGGAGAGCCAACATATCTTAACCTGATCTGGAATAGATAAACTCCTTAAGCACCTTGAAAAACTGAGTGAGAGAGTATGTGCCTGATATTTCTGTGCACTTCTGCCCCTGGTGAGTTTGGGGAAACTAATTGCCTTTGGAAAAGCCCAAGTCCCCCAGAACTCTTTTACTTATCAACTCAGTGATTTCCAGTTCAATCCAATTGACAATTAAAATGATCATACTTTCCATGGCCCCATCATAGCAGGTAGTTGATGCAACTTCAGATCTTGCTTTTTAAAATTCTACCCTAGCTGTGAGTGCCTGGGAATAACTATTTGGAAGAATGTTCACAAACCTGTCCCAGTCATAGGAGCCGGTAGATGTGACGGGCATAAGCCACCATCCCCGCTCTATCGCCGTCCTAAATTTCTTCCAGAAATCGTGCTGGCAGCCTGGCTGAATTAATACTGTACATGTGAAAACCCAGAGTGCAATTCATTGCATATGTCTGAGTAGTTCAAGCTCAATGTTTTTTAAACTGCGCTATAACACCCGGATACACACAAACATTCCCAGCCAAAGGACCCTAGCCCTGATGTGTTCTCTCCTTCTTGCGCATATCTTCCCTACCCTGCATCATTATCATTGATGCAGTTTAACTACACAGCAATCATTCTATCCCTTGATCTTTTGGATAAGTATTGAGAACTCTTGAACGATCTCACCCTACTTCCCAACTGCCAAGGAAGAACACATCTGGTGAGCTCGCGATCGCTTGACATCTTGCCATATGTCTATCTGGGTACACTTTAACTTCACTGTGCCAGGACATCAGAGATCACAACTATTTAATCTTTGTTGGATAACGTATCCTTATCTTAGAGCTGGTGACTCACGTTCTGAGATGGAGAGAAGACTAGCAGGGATGGCCCAGGCCTGCCATGTCTGGCAGCTGAGAAGTGTGAAAGGAGAGGGCAAATCAGTAAATCCAGTTCAATAAATATTTAGAGTGCGATAACGAGAGGGGAGGCTTTGAGGTAGAGAAAAATGGCTCTTCTTTGTTGTGCCAAGAAAGTTCCAGGGCCAGCCTCCTTCTATTTGTAAAGTTGAGTCCAATAATGTCTGCAATTTATTAGGCCTTTTCTTCTAAGGACTTCAAAGTAATCAAACCCTGACTTTTTAATTAAGTATATATTTAAAAAAAAAACACTACGCTATTTGAACAAAGAGGTGGGGACATTTGCTAGCCTTATGGTCTGGAGATATAGACACATGTATGCATTTATGCGACACATATGCGCAGCATACATGTGCACCTACACGTGAGCTTCTTTTGTCTGTATGTTATGTGAGCATGCTTGTATACAATTATTTGTCCCCCCACCCCGCCAAGAGTAATGAAATACAATGTAATATGTTGTCTCCTTTCTGGGAAACCAGAAGATTCGCTATTTACTGCCTATGCAACTCAGACCTCCTCAGCCTCTGTTTCTTGACGTAGACCCATGAAAACACTGCCACTGGAGAAAATTAAATGTATTAATTAAAGGCATACAGGAGAAACAAGTGACACGTCAAGCCTTTTGAGGTCAGGGTTGGTGCTGGGATTGCTGGGACTGGCTCTTTCTCCAATGCTATTGCAAGGACTTCTGCTGAAGTCTGATCTAGTAAGTGTGCCAGGAAGCATATGGATGCATTTTTCTGGACAGATGGCTGTTGTGCTCCGAGCTGCACATGCATGGCTTTCTGTGGAGTTGCCTTAGCATGGAGAGCCTCTTTCAGGAATCTTTATGGGGCGAAAGTGTGTTAGGTGAACCTCAACAAACAAGGAGCTGTGGGCTTGAACCTAATGCAAACAGTTGCTCGGATGTCCAGGACTGAATGTAAATAACATCTTGAATGCCATTGAATGTCAATACTGATGTTTGACGATATTACACAAATTCAGCTTTAAGTGAACAAAGATAAATCCAACCAAAAGGATCCACGTTTTTATGCCTTGGGTCTGAGACATCCCCACACATAAGAGGTGAGTTTGTGTGTGTGTGTGTGCGCATGCGTGTGTGCACGTGCGTACACTCATATTTCCTAGCTTGACAATTCTTATCTCTTTGAGAACAAAGTCTCAAATAAATCGCCCTCCCCAGATACCAGCTGCTCCAGGGGCTACTCTGGAAAAGGGGCAAGGGTGATTTATGCTCCAGAATAAACTGTTTATATCATGTGGTAATGTGTCCCGGCGCCATTAAAATTAGTAATCAAATCCATCTATAACAACTTTCAATAATAACATGGGTTCGGAAGAGGGTCAGTGTCTGGGTGCTAGCATGCTTATATACTTGCAGTAGATAATCTAAATTTACACAGACCACTGAAATCAACCAGTGTTGAGGTGTAGCACTGAGGTGGAGCCGGGCTCTTTAAACAGCTGCTTTTAGGTATGAAATCCAACTCACCAACTACCTCATGCTCCTTAGCCAGATGTTTGTTATCAAAATAGATGCATCTATGTAAAATATAAAAATCCTGAAAGGACATCGCAGCTGGTGAGCAATAAAGATATTTATTTGATAAAGGCAATGTTTGAGAAAAGAGCAATTACAGACTCTGCAATAAGACCCAAATCTGGTTATGAAAACTGATCATCAAAAGATGAAACTCAGCTTGTACCAAGTAGAACTTCTGTATTTCATGATCCCAGTCTTTGCTCCCTATGCTGTACCTGGTTGATAATTATGGCTGGAGTTTTTCTTCATAGCTGAAGCCATGTATTCATGTGCAGTTGTTACTTTTCTCAGTCCCTGTGACTATTATACCTTCAGTACCTAAAAGGAGAAAAGGAGCATCATGGTCCACACATTCTTTTGGTTAAGACCACTGGAGCCCTGAAGGCATGAGAGCTGGAATGGTCTCTTTTGTGTTGGCGAGACTCTTTGGATGGCTTGTGCAGAAATGGTACTAGAAGGAGGATTTGCCAGAAGTTGTAACCCTCAAGGCCTGCTTCAAGTCAGCTAGTACACCGTGAAGTTCCACAGCTTCCCAAAACTGCATCGTGAGTTAGAGTGTAAGCGTGTGAACTCATGAGCCTGTTAGGGGACGTTTCCTACCCAAGTCATGTCAACATGGTTTACTAGTGTGCTGTTGTCAATGGCCTTTTTCTGCTAACTAGCTAACTAGCCTGCCTCTACCAGCCTTTCCCTGAGTGTAGATAACCCTCCACAGGTTAGTAGCCATCTTTGTTGTTTGCACCCACCCTTGAGTTTTCATCATCAGGAACTCTGTGTGGTGTATACTACACGGAGTACTGGGCACTGTGCTGGCTTTCGTTGCAAATGTCTTTCACCTGCCCCATGCTGTAGAGACACATTTACAGACAATGCAGATGAGATCATATATTTAATAAATACATCAACAACATACGGCCTTTGACTTACAGGAGAGAGAGAGAGAGAGAGAGAGAGAGAGAGAGAGAGAGAGAGGCATTGTTTGGGTCCTTTTACTCGTGTTTCACTTTTTTTTTCATTGATGTTCGGTTTGCTCACAAGGACTCATTGGATACTCCCTATTTTGGTGGGCTGTCGCTTTTCAATTCATAGTTCAATTGGTAGTTTTCAATTCAATGGGATCTGCTCAAAACTACCCCATTTAAGTGGTCCAAATGGAGAGAGGGGACTTTGAACTATATTCAGAATTATGTTGGGCTGTTAATCCAGAATGCCCAGAGAAGTGGCAGTGAACACTTGTGGGATACCAACTGGTGCACCTGCTGGTAATACAGAGCCATCTGTAAACCAGGAGGACGGTCCCCAAGCTGGAAGATCCAGGTATTGAGAAAGAATGGTATAAAAGTAACTCACCACCAATAACAGATAACAACACAAACAGCACAGAGATAATGATGGATCGGACCAACACCTCCTCCAGTAGCCCAGCAGCTGTTGAGTAAATACACTTAGCTGTTCTCTTTTGAGAATGGCATTGGGCCACTGGTGTGGTCAATAGAAGGGCCAGGTGCTGGCTGAGCTGTAGTTTGCCCTTGCACTGTGAGGAAGTGAAAAGAAAACTCACGGGGAAGAGCCCCTGCTTCCAACAATATACATCGGTTATTAAATAATAACACGACCTGTCTGTCTTGCCAAGCCCTCACTGACTGCTGGGAAGTGCAAGCCACATTTGCAGATGAACTACCCTAGTGAGCAAGAGAGCCCTTCCTACTGCACAGCTGTTCAATTCTTTTCCTCTTTACTTATCTTTGTTTTATACTCCTACATGCATTTTCACTGGTTCTGATTTTGTGTCCTTATTTACGTTTTCCCACACTTTATGGTGTGGAGTCATGTACCTTATCCTATAAAAATAAGACTGAGCATAAATAAATCAGTCTCAACATCTATAAAGCAAAAATCACTGAATGGATTGTAAAGTTTTGCTGGTGTACTTGTGCATACACTTTCTGGAGATATTTACTTCCCAATAGCTGTCTAGTTCTGCAGAATTTACAATCTACATAGAAATGAAAAAGAGTTATTTACCTGAAGTTTTCTTGTTTCCCTTAGTCATTAAATAAGAATATATATATATATGTTTTTTTTTCTCCCCATGAAACCTATCTCATGTTGTAGTCATCATCATGTTGAGTAAATAGTCTGATGATATATTTCTCCTGTGTTTTCTTAAAGATCCCTGGTGCTATAACCCAAACAACTTGAGGTGGGAAGGGTTTATTTTGCCTCACAGCGAGTGGGTACCGTCCCCCACAGTGGAGAAGGCATGGTGTCAAGAGTAGCTCTAGCTGTGTTGTAAAGAGCAGGAGGTGGCTGGTTATGTTGTGTTCACTGTTAAGAAGTACAGAGAGACAAATGCTGCTGTTCAACTCACTTTCCCGTCATGGGACTCCAGCCCCCAGGGTTCAGGGTGAGATTTCCCTCCCCAGTTAAAAACCTTTCTGGAAAGGTCCTCACAACACATCCGGAGTTAGGTCTCTCCAGTGACTCTAAATCCAGCCAGGTTGACCATCAAGCGAGACCAATCATCACACTGAGGAATGAGAGGATTTTTAAAATTTTCATTCAGGTCCCTTATCCACCCAAGAATCACAACAATGTGTGGAAAGGCTGTAACTTCTTGCCGTCATGAGTTTTAGTCGGCAGCTTTCTACCGACTCCGTGCTGCCATCGTCTATGACTTGACGTAGGATGTAAAATTTAACCCTGGGCTCTCTTTTGATTGATTGATTAATTAATTAATTAGTTGATTTTTCTCTCATATATTGTATCCTAACCACTGTATCCCCTCCCTCCTTTTCTCCCAGTAACTCTTCCTGACCTCCTCTTTCCCCTATATCCACTTCTCCTCTGTTTCTCTTCAGAAAAAAAAGCAGGCCTCCCAGGGATATTAACCAAGCATGGCGTACCAGTTACAAGACTAGGCACATACCTCATGTCAACGCTGGAAGAGGCAATCTATAAGGGAAAAAACATCTTCAGAACAGACAAAAGAGTCAAGAAGCAACACTTCCCCCTTCTATTATTAGGAGAACAAGCACACCAAGCTACACAACCATAACATATATGCAGAGGACCTATGTCAGACCCATGCAGGGTCTGTGGTTGCCACATCAGTTTCTGTGAGCCCCTGTGAGCCCTGCTCAGCTGATTCCATAGGCAGTGTTCTTGTGGTAAACACTGAACTTTTTATGATGACATCCTTAAAATATATTCTGTGCCATGCATCCCCCAATTTTTCTTACTCTGTAATGGGGAATATTCACAGTGAGATACAGTTTTTAATCTGTGCTGTTTTGAACTCAATATTTTATTCTGAGCATCTCCTTTTCCTTTGATTTTTGTTTCCTCCCATAATATTTCAGAGACGATGGGCTAAATGTGTAATGGAGACTTTATGAAATCTTTCCTCAGAAAGTGGAGCTTACCCTGGTTGAGAGTGCTGACCTTGCCACCTGTCAGTCTGGATTTCAGACTTTTTTTCCCAGTCATTATTTATACTTTGGTTTTAAAGGAGACATTGAAATCCCCAGGGCCTCATTTTCTTTATCAGCAAGATAATGATTGTGATTCTCTTTCAGCCCCATGGAAAGCACTTGAGATACATTGTACAAAACGTCAATGGTTCGGTTCTCTATTCACTCAAGGAATTGGCTCCCATGGTCGTAGCCTTGGCCATATCAGGCTTTCTGTCCTGGATTCCACTGTACATTAGATTGTTTTGTATGTAAGGGGAGCACATGCTTGCAAAGGTAAGCCACTGGCTAGTCTTCATCTTCCACTGATGCTTAGGGACTCATCCCTGCTCAGGTTAAAGTACTCAACTGTTCTCTGGGCACACATGGAGCCAGTGTTCCACAAGAAAATGATACAGGTTGCTGAACATTCTTGCTTTACTCTTTGGTTACAAACCTTGGACAGCTACTCCATGTTTCTGTGACTTCTGACTTCCTTGGTAATGACCTTGGCTCATATTCCTTAGGGACAATTGACTACCAGGCAAAATATCTCTCACTTGCCTGTGTCAACACTCTCTACCTCCTCTCTGTGCTTTGTAAACTGTAACAGATCTATGCATATTAATTACTTTTTCAGTTTGACAGTTCTTGGCCAGAGATAGCTAATGCGTTTAGAATCCTGTCTAAGACAAAAAAAAAAGTTCCTCAAATTTCATCTCTACTAAACTGGCAGAGAAAAAGGAAGAGAAAAGCATGGGACAATCTTAGGAAGTCTATCTATGGAAATATGTGCATGTAAAACACAGAGGGAGGTGCTTAAGTTTGATCAAGGTAATGAGCAATTTGACCATTTTGTCATTGATTTTTTTAAAAGGATGTTTATATTTGCGAGTATCAGGAAGACTCAGATTTAATTATAATTCCGCTAGGAACCAGTGTTAAGGATAGCAGCATTATTTCCTTTGGTATTTTCTATTTTACTTTCATAAAGCCACAATAACCCATGCTTAGGTTGCTGAGGGTCGAGGATACAGTGGAACAATATTTGTCCTGCAAACACAGTGCCCTGGCCTCCACCCACAAAACAAAATAACAACACCATGAAAAATTCCAACAATTTCAAAAGACCCATTTTGACTTTGCACCTTGTCATTTGCAAACAAAAGTCCAATTGGCTCAGAAGGTTAAGTCATTCTGTGGAGAAGGTCATCTTCACAGGATGTTAAACATACCCTGTGAAAGGCTCTTCATATGCAGTTTCTCAGAAAAGCAGCAGGAAGACAAATTAGCAACTTGGAAAATAAGGCTGTGTTTTCACAATCTGTCATAATCTCTTTGATCTTGTTATGAAAGTCTTGTCAGAGTCTCTCTCCTCATCTAATTTATGGCTCAAGAAGGATCCCAAACCCTACAGTGCTGTCATTTCTAGGTGGTCAGAAAGAGCCAGCCTTGACACAGTCCTCAGTGCCCAGTCTGCTTACCAACTGTATTCCTGCTCCTTAGAAGTGACGGTAAGACCTGAGCTCAGGCTAGCTAGTGTAAGACCTGAATGCAGGCTAGCAAATGCGAGACCTGAGCACAGGCTATCTAATATAAGATGTGAGCATAGGCTAGCTAGTGTAAGTTCTGTGCACAAGCTAGGTAGTATAAGACCTGACCACAGGCTAGCTACTGGGTTCGTTCATTGTTTGTTCATTTTGGTTGTTGTTGTTTCTTTGTTTTAAACATGTAAAACACTTTAGTTTGAGGGGACAGTGTAAAAAGGGTAAAAAACAAACCAATAAACAAAAGCTGAGAAACTTTGTACTTTCAGAAATTAAAAAACACACACACAAACACTACTGAAAAATCCTCTGTGTGACCTTAAATATCTTCCTTAACCTCTTAGTGTCTACCTGGCCATGAAATTAGGGCCAATACTAGCAACTATTTCATTAGATTGTCACAGCGATTAATAGGTCATACATGTAAAGCAGTAAACTGTGCCTGACACCGAAGAGAGAGACGACTTCTAACCAAATATTTTCCAAACTCGGAGCAGACAAACCATTAAAACCACAAACGAAATTGAAAAAACAATGTAAGCCTGTAATATCACTTGTTGTATGTGATGTTAAGTGTCATGAGATAAGGGCTTTGTTCGATTATTTGTATCTGTCCTGTTTGTAGCACGGCACTTGGCACCCAGTAGGTAAACACAGGAATGGATGAATGGGCTAGGGTACCTTGTCATTTATGTCACCCTTGCCTCCAGCCAAGCTAAGTGTAAGTAAGGTTGGCCTATTTTGGTTCTCAGCTGGACGAGCACAGATTCTTCAAACCTTAGTAGCAATAATAGTGTTTGATTGGCTAATACTTTAAAAAGATATTGTTATCTCATTTTTATCCAAATTTCATATGGTTAGTTTGGAATTCGTTCAGCTTATTCATCTGTGGCTGACTTGAGATTTGAACCCTGGGTGCATGGTAGCTCCCGCGATTACTCAGCAAAAAAGCCCATTTAGCTCTGTGAGGCTGGATGTGCCTTGAACCTAGATTTCCCTGTCGATATCCCACTTTCCTTCTTTAAATTTCTGCAGCTTCTTCACAGCTTTGGTGGCCCAAAGCTTATCTGACTAGGAAGGAACGCTGATGGATTCGATCTCTCTGTTGGGTACCGAGAGTTATAACTAAAGCTATAGGGCTTCATGCTAGTCTGTGGAGTCAATCTGCTCCTTACTTTTGTCAGGCTTTATTTTGTACGGTATGTGAATTTCTGGGAATGTCAAGGAAGTCTGGGTTTGTGAAGGGGACCCAGTGACTGGCTGAGAACTCTTAGGTTCCTTTGGTTTTATGTTTGCATTTTCTGTCACCCAAATTTGTACTTCAGTTTACAAAGATAGCCTTTGCATATTGGCTGATATAGGTATGAGAGCTTGTCAAGGACGCCTCTGATCAGTATTGTTCCCATTCCAAGTGTAGCACTGGTGTTGTCTCCTCTCAGCAGGAGAAGGGAAATTTGGTCACAATTTCCTTTTTATGTGAAGATATTTTATTCACATTGTATTTATTTCATTTTTGTTGAATTATTCTTTTAAGAATGATATGTTATTACTCAGTAGTCTAGAATGACCCTTCCTTTCTTTCCCCTCCTCTTTGAAGTTTTTGAGCCATCAAAGGCCTTTGTTCTCTCCTATGATAATAAGGGCTTTCATCACTGATGGTCTAAAAATACCTTTTTGAGACTAATTTTTAAGTCATAAATATGGAGAATGCCAGGGAAAGTTTGCCTTCCATTTTAGGCAAAAGACAGAGGAGCAAATAGAGCTTGAAATATGTTCAGTGGTAGAGTTCTGAAGCCATACAACACACCTCTTAAATCACAATTTCAGTTTTGCAAAGACAAATGGGAAAAATCTGAGCAATGACTGGGACCACCCAGCTCGTTCATTTAGGTTCATGAAACCATCACAATACAACACCTGAAAGAATCTTGTTTTTTTTGTTTGTTTGTTTTTGAGCTTTACTTAGAATTTAGTTTGAATTTTATTATGGCAGCTCCTTCTCCATGTCGATTCCTAGATTCCTAGTAAGGGGAGCAGGGGTTGTCTCTGACATGGACTTTGTTGCCCACTCTTTGATCACTTCCCCCTAGTGGTGGTGGGGCATTGCCAGGCCACAGAGGAAGACGATACAAGCAGTCCTAATGAGACTTGACAGTCTAGGGTCAGACGGTAGGGGAGGAAGGCTCTTCCTTTCTGAGAAATAGGGGAAGGGAATGGGGGGAAGAGGAAGGGAGATTGGGACCATGAAGAGGTGAGGGAGGGGTCTACTGTCAGGATGTAAACTAAATAAATTATAAAAAATAAATTAAAAATAAAATAAAATAAAAAGATTCAGAAACAGCACTGCCTGTAAACAAGTGCGATCAAATGAAATAATGGCTTTTAAAGAGTTCATGAATGGAGAATCCTATGCAAATATATACGGTAGGTCATGAATGTTGTACTGCTAGAAAAAGTGATGTTTAAAGGGGGACCTAGCTGTTCCTTCAGTCATCAACTAGACAACTGACAAGAAAAGCCTATCCATAGATCATAAAGACAGGTGAGTGCACTCTGTAAGTTCTGGGAGATGCTGAGAAAGGCTCAAGGCATATTCATTTAGTATCATTGTCGATAAGTACTCCCTCATTGCTTCATAGTCCTCTATTCATCTTGATTTAAGAGCAGTCATGGAACATCAGAAGGCTTTTAAAATTTATTTGTCTTTGATGTCTTCAATCTGAGTACAATAAGATGAATTTAATCTTTAATGTACGTTGAATGTTTCATTGACAAGGCAGCTTCCAATTGTATTTGCCAGCAATGAAATTCTCACTCAGATACCAAACAAATGCCCCATGATTCGATTCAATCCCGACACTATGTAGGTATAGTGAGCTACTTGACTCTACCTCAGATGACAGTCAGCAATCTTGTGTCTCTTGTGTTTTTGAGCAACTGACTATAAGTCATAGGTCTCACATTCCCACTTCTGAGGTTGAGTAATACACCAAAAGGGTTCAGGAAACTCACAGAACACTTTGCACACAGGTGGTGCATCTTTTTAAAGGCTACAACCAGGAGCAGATTCATAAGAGATTCATGTATAGGGCTGGGCATGGTGGAAGAGATGCCAGCACTCACTGGACACCTGGTTGTGTCTACCAACTGGGAAACATCCAGCCCTGCTCTTTAAGAGTTGAGTACTCAGTTCTGAACCTCTTGTTCTTCTAGATTCATCCACATTATCTCATTAACAAAAACTCAGGAGTGACCAAAAAGAGTTTCATTTTTTTGTTTGCTTTGATTGATTTTTTTAATAGACAAAAGTTAAAAGGCATTTACTGTATACATTTGATTTCTGAAGTATCTATGTATATAAATAAATGTATACATGGAGATACACTTTGGGATGGTTAGATCTACCTAATTAACATATATAATACCTTACAATGTTATCTGTTTTGGGTTGAACATATTTAAAAAATCTACCCTTAGCATTTTTTAAGAATATAACCCATTGCCACTAACAACAATCAGGTCACTGTATAACAGATCCTACCCCACTGAAAGTCTGAAAGTATCCCAAGTTTACCTGTAAACTCTGGCCTCAGTCCCTGGCCACCGACATTCTCAGAGGTCACCTTTAGATTCCACATCTCTGAGATCCTTTGGCACTTCTGTTCTCTGCCTGGCTTATTTCATTTAATGTATAGTCCTCTGGGTTAAATCATATGCTGCAAATGACAGGAATTCTTCCTTTTCCTCATGGCTGACTAGTTTTTACTGTTTAGATGTACCCCATACTTATTCTTCATCTATCTAGTAGCAGATAGGTTGTCATCCTCACTAGTCCCAACTGTTTTGATAAACGGGAGAATGCAGACGTTTCTTACACATGCTGATTTCACTTCCGTTAGATGCACACTCAGCAGTAGAGTTGTGGGAGCATATGGAAATTCTATTTTGAATATTTAAAGAATGCTTTATGCTACATAATGGCTTTATTAATGCATATTTCAACAAGGTTTCCCCTTCCTACATACTTCCTAACATTTACCTTGTATTTTAGCGGATCCAGCAGGTACAAGATGATATATCTCTGGTTTTAATGGACATTTCCCAGCTGATGCCCTCAGTTGAGTCTCTGTTCTCGTCTCTCCATTATCTGCATTCTATGTGTCTCAGGCTATGTATCTATTGTCCATGCTTAAATCAGGTCATTTGTGGTTTTGCTATTGAGTTGTTTAAATTCCTCTTATGATTTGAGTATTATTTCCTGATGAGCTATGCAATATGCAATTACTGTTTCTCACCCCACTGATGGCCTCTTCATCTGCTGTTTGTTTCCTCGTAGGTTTCCTTTTCCTTTCCTGTGGTTTTACACCTGAGACCCCGGGGCCACATCTGAAAATACCGTTGCCCTGATCGGTGCAAGGGAGCTTCCTCTGTGCTTTCTCCCAGCAGTTTTAGAGCCTGCTTCTCACATTTTTGTATATGTGGTGTGAGGTAAAGATGCACTTTCCACTTCTCAAGATGACACATCTCCAGTTTCTCCAGCACATTAACTGGGAGAGTGATCTTTCTACATCACATGGCTGTGAATGCGTGGTTTTACTTTTTTTTTTTCTACTTTTCTTTTCTCTTATATCATTGGTTGGTGTTTATTTCTTTTTCCTTTTCTTCTTTGTCAGTGGCATGCTGTTTGGCTTGCTATATATGTGTGGTGTATTTTGGAGCTAAACAGTATGATATCTCTGACATTATCTTTTTGCTATGATTGCTTTGGTCATTGATGGTCATTTTTGGTTCCTCATAGATTTTAGGATTTACACATCTGTATTTGTGGGTAGAAGAGATAGGTCAGTGGTCAAGAACACTTGCTATGCAAATATGAAAATCAGAATTCAGATCTTCAGCAACTATTTGAAAAATGAAAAGAACTTCATATGCCTGTAATTCCAGGGTTGGGGGAGAGGGACAGGCAGGTCCTCAGAACTTCCTGGTCAGTTCGCCTGGTCAAATCATGATCTCCAGGTTCAGTGAAAGACCCTGACTCAAGGGAAGAAAGTAGAGAGTGATAGAGCCAGACATCTGATGTCTTCCTCTGCCTCTGCATGCAGAGGGTACATACTTACACATACATGTGTGTACACATACATATCATGTACAAATATAGCCCTCCTATAACACACGGTGTGTGTTCTCAGTTTTCATCCTAGGAGTATCCAAGATGGGTCACTCCTCGGTGGCATGAGTGGCATAGCAAAACAGTCTACACCATCAAAAACAGCATCTGGAGGACGCAGGGAGTTCTTCAACTCCTTGGCACGCCCAGTTAGGGTTGTAAGTTGCTTCCTACTGTTCACTTATGACCTTTCAAAATGGGGAGAGAGTTTTCTTTACCATCTATGGCAATCTATAATAGTCGAGTCCTGTCGGAGAAACATCCACTAGAAACTGCCTGTAGTTAGGAACTAGATTTCTTAGCACAGGTTTTATTGATGAGTTCTTTCTTTTAACAGTAACCTGAACAGTGTTGGAGACCATAACCCAGAGGCTCTGGAATTGTCTAGAAAATTTGCAAGTTCATAGTAAAATAAGGATGAAACACAAAACTTTTATAGAAAATGCCATTTGGATGTTTTTTAAATACCTAATCAATTGTTATTTTAAATAGGAATATTGCAATAAATGGAGCACTTGAAATTGAAGGAATTCTCAGTGGCAAGAAAGAGAAGAGGTTTTGTTGTTTGCCTCTTGCTAAGGGCTTCATAATGCCCTGTGCGGTGCGCACCTGCTCTTCCAGCACTCAGGAGGTAATTAAGATTTCCTAGCCTGTGTCACAGAGGAAGGAAGACATCGTCTCAAAAAAACAAAAACAAAGCAAATAAACAAAGCTCCATGAGGTACTAAATGACATTCAAGAAGGGAAAATAAGAGAGGCATGAATGATCCCCATTCCCAGGCTCAGCTCTCCCCCTCATCTAAGGAAACCCCTTTAAGTGGATAGAAGTTAGTGGATAGAGGTTCTTGGAGAGAATCACTGGTTAAAGAGCAAAGAGGATGGACTGTAGAGTGCCCTTCCCCTAGTGGTACATCCCTATCAGTCCTGCTTCCCTCCTGGGAAGTGGGGACATATGATGCCAAAAGCCCAAAGGACCTTGAGGACTGCTGCAAATCCTAAGTCTGGACTTCACAGGAAAATTGCCGCCATGAAATCTCACCCCAAGACCTGCAAGAGATCAAACCAGTCAACAGTACAGTACGGATGAGGGAAGGGTCCACAGGGTCCCACTTTTAGTTGAAGAGCTATGGGCAGTCAGGGGCTGCTGGGGAGGGAGGGAGGAAAGGCAACCTGCTGATGCTTTGTGTGTTATCCACTCTCCCACTGGCCAGCCCTGTACCCATACACTCAGGCAGCACTAACCGGACTCAGTGAGTTATGTTGACGAAGGAGCGGGAGGAGGAGGAGCAAAGGAGAAGGAAGAGAAAAGGAGAAGGAGGAAGACATGAAATTGATTGGGAGGAGGACCTAAGCAGTGGTGAGGATCTGAGAGGAGTGTGAGGGGTTGGTATTATCAGAACA
Organism: Meriones unguiculatus; assembly: GCF_030254825.1. NCBI lineage: Eukaryota > Metazoa > Chordata > Mammalia > Rodentia > Muridae > Meriones > Meriones unguiculatus. The sequence continues at coordinate 63,725,250 of NC_083362.1, read as the reverse complement.
CATTATATTCACGTATACAATTCACAAAAAGCAAATGAACGCATTTCCCAAAGTACCTCTATATAAGAAAACACACGTCTCTACGATAGATGCGTGCAGATGCGCACACTTTTAGTCAGCTCTCAAGGTTCTTTTCTGGGGCTCCTGCTGTTTCTGTTTGCCTACTTGCTTCTGGGAATGACATCTCCAAATAAGGATTATGCAGTGAGTCCTGAGAATTGGGCCTTTCTTCCTGACCACAATCCTGAACACTTGGAAATATCTTGCTGCACCAGGGGTGAGGGTGGGGGTGGGGAGGGGATTCACGGTCCAGGTGGGGGTGGGAGTGGGGTGGAAGGAGCTTAAATACTCAGGCATCCAGGTTGCTTGGTTTTGTCTGCGTTCTTCCCATCAGGGAGTGATTTTATAGAACAAAAGCTCTGGCCATCAGAGTCACTAAGAGGATTTCGGCAGATATGGCTGGAGAAAGTCAATAGTCCTATGAAGGGTGTAACTTCAAAGCTGCCTTAGAACTGGAAAGCCCCCTAGCTCATGAATAATAAAAGGATGGAGGAGTGGACCCTTTCAGATGTCAGGAAAACTGAAAGCAAAATTCCTGGGTGCAATCTTTGCTGACGCTAGATTTTTCCTAACACATCCCTGTATTAACACAGCCCCAAACTTCTAAGCCATCTTCTATGTGCAGTGTTATGTTAATAGATCTGGCTTTGTGACATAAGAAGTATTTTTTTTTTTTTAATAAATGGTCATTTGGGTTCTGGCTAAAACTTGCACGGCTTTTTGTATGTGCACAACTGTTTATTATAATACCCTCAGACTCAATGTAGAATCAGTACTCTCTTAACTCCTAGTCTTGTACATCTTCCACTGAGAACAAAGAATGTCACTTCTGTCTTAAATGACTTTCAAAATTGGAGGAAAACATGGAGTTAGTCAATTGGCATGGAGCACATCTCGCCCCTGGGGGCAATGGTCTCCTGAACCTACTCAGACCTCGGACACCACCACTGCTAGTTCTAGAACTGACGCAGGATGTTCCAACGAGGGGTTAAGGCTTCTCATAATATTTCCTATAAGCCAACACCTGTTTGTCTATATCCCCCATTTTTATTCATTATTAGCCAGATAGAGCCAAGTAATTGTGGTAATGATACTCGCTTTTTTGCCCAATGCTGGAATGCTAGTAAAGTTAGGTATGCCCTGGTTACTCGCATGCCTCACTGGGTGCCTATGCCCATTGATGCCCCTCACGCTATGACTCTCTTCAGACAGAAAAGGGATCTTGGAACTACAGCCACCATTGTTACTACCATCTCATTGACGGCTGTTGGAGCTACCACCAGGGCATTAGCCATGAATCATACTGGGCAGACTGCTCAGACCCTGAATAATCATTTAGCCAATGTAGCTCATGCCTTAGTTGTACATAAGGAATTAATGCTCAACAAAAAGGAAGCTTGATGGTGTTCAATCAGAGGATTGACCTCTTGCAGGAGCAAATTGATACCCTATGGCAAATCGCTCAACCTGGCTGTCAATGAAAGTATGCTGGACTTTGTGTCACTAGCATACAACATGAGAATTTTTCCTGCGCTGCAAATCTGTCTAAACAATTGTCGAGCTATATTTTAGGTAATTGGACTGGAGAATTCGATACTACGATGGAGCAGCTGAGAGTGGCCATTGTCACAGTAAATTCTACCAGAGTGGACGCAGGACTAGCCACAGGATTATCAACATGGATTGCTGCAGCCATGAATCATCTGAAGGAATGGGCGGGCATGGGAGTGTTAGCAGGCCTTCTGGTGTTGGTCTCCTTGGTTTGCCTGTGGTATATATGCAAGATTAGAGTCTCACAACAGTGTGATGCAGCCATGATCATTCAGGCCTTTACAGCCATTGAAGCAGGACATTCTCCCCAAGCATGGTTGGATACCATAAAAAGCTAAAATGATACGCTCAGGATGCGAGGCTAAGCACTGCACTCAGGGTCAGCCGCTTTGGACCCAGAGAAGAGCATGTCTGATTGCATGCGGGTTGATGCCCCAGGTCCCGCCTCTGAGAAAAAGGTATGGGACGGGTCTGATGCTCTTTGGGTGGATGACACCTAAATGAACATCTGTACAAAGTCCCAATTTATTTCTATTATCAGAGATCAGACCTCTACTCTTGCCTGATGCGTCTAAAACAAAAAGGGGGAACTGTAGAGAGCTGCGGAATGCTATGCCTTAAAGATGGAGCTGGTTTCCGCCTTCCACCTTCCCGATGGTGAGTGCTCTCTGTCACGAACAACTCCACATTTGGCTAAGGCCGAGGATCTGGCTTGCTTCCATGTATGTGGACCTATCTGCATTGCCCCCGTGGCACGCCTGAGTTGGCTACCCAGAGGCTATTTAAGCTGTGGGCTGGCTTTCCCCGGGGTCCGAGGATTGTTCAATGTTCCTGAATAAACTGCATTGAAAAAAAAAAAAAAAAAAAAAAAACAGGGACTCTGGGATCCTACATTGGCTCTACATAATATAATGCTAATTTTAGAAGAGCCTACAGACCAAAGGATATGATGTATGGCATTGTTGCATGGCAGTTTTCTCTAAATGTAAACATCCTCTCTTAAGAGTCTGGAGATAAGCAAACTTCCTATGTCTGGGAGGGCTGAAACTTGCAAGCTCCTGGTGTGTTCTTCTAGCTTAGTAGAATCAGTAAAGGACTGTTGGCAGGAGACTGACCAGCTGAGTTGCAGAAGAGCCAGTAAGTCAGAAAGTCAGACCTGCCCTTCACGCTGAGCAGTGAACTCGAGCTTTCACGAGTTGTCCCTTTTATTGGGGTGGGCTTTTTTGGGTGATGCAGCCGCTTTTGAGTCATCTCTGATCCTCATAAGTAACCCTTCACCCATACAGGTGCCTGCAACTCCCTACTCTCACCCCACACCATTGGTTCAACAAGTTAGGCTCTGCTGCAGTTGTTACCTTGGTCTGTTACGGGTTCTCTTTGTAGAGTGAGTAAATACAAATGTGTTAAAAAATCTGGAAAAATCTGTCTCACAACAACAGTAAACTTTGGGCTCATGCATAGCTTGACCTTGACCTCTGGCCTCCTAAGATTATTCCATGAAGCCTTAACTCCCAGCAGAAATATGTTTGGAGGCATTTGCTCTTGAAAGAAGGCAGCTGAGATAAAATGAGGTCTTCAAGGTCAAGACCAAATACAGTAGAAGGAGTGTCTGTACAAAACAAGAAACAGACACCAGGAAGACCAGAAAGGGAAGGCCAGGTGAGCACGCAGAAAGGAAACAGGAAAGAAGTCTTCATGAGAGGCCAGCCTTGGCAGAAATGAATGCTGGCCTTCTAGCCTCCACTGCTGAGAGAAATAAATGCTGTTGTTTGGCCCACAGTCCGTAGTATGTTTCGCAACAGCAGGACAACATGACTTCTCTACTCGAGTCTGGGAATAGCTCTTGTTGTAGGAACAGTCTACTGATGTCAGGTTATTGTGTAGTTGGGAGATCCATGATTTAGAACCAACTCAGGCTGGCACAGATCTTAATCCCTTTCCTCCCTGCTTCAGATGGACAGCCCAAAGTAGGCATGATAGAGCATTCTTAGGGAAAAAAAAAAATCCCACTTGAGCAGGACAGATAAGTTTGCTGCTCATATCCATCTCTTGGATCTCAGTTTTCTAACACTTACTCATGAAAAATGCAAAGTTTCTTCCTTCAAACAAACACCTCTTTGCTTAACTGTACAGTAAAAGAAACCCAGTTCTCATCCTATAACATGTATTAGACAATTCTTTTTAAAATGTTCTTTTTAGCCAGGTAGGAGTGGCAAATGTCTTTAAACTGAGCAGAGGCAGGTGCATCTCTGAATTTGAGGCCAAGCTGGTCTACCGAGTGAGTTCCAAGACAGCCAGGGTCATACAGAGTTGCTCTTAAAAAACAAAACAAAACAAAACAAACCATAGTAAGTAAGTAAATAAATAATTATGTCCTTTTTGGCTACATTTTAAAAAATGATAACTTAAAAAATGTAGGCTACTTCATGAGGAGATTTTTGGGTTAGATGGCTATTATCCTACAGTAGAATTTAGTATTGTAAAATCTAACTTTAGAGTGAGAAAAGAGATAGAAAAAAAAACAACTTCATTTTAAAGAGTCCAAAAATTGCCAAATTGTTCTTTCAGGTTATATAATGTTTTATGTAAAAAATTAACAACAAAAAAAACCAGAGATCCATTTTTGTTTCAGATATGAAAAGCAGTAAGAAGTTTATGTATACACTAAATGAAATGTACTTAAAACATGTTATCAGAGGCTGAGGAGATGGCTCAGTATTACAAGTTCATGCTGCTCTTATAGAAGGCCCAGGTTTGGTTCCCAGTACCCAAGTCACAGCCATCTTTAACTCCACTTCTAGGAGATCCAACACCCTCTTCTGGCCTCCCTGGACACTCACTGCATGCTCATGATACAGAAACATAGATGCAGCAAAACACCCACGCCTATAAAATAATAAAATATATTCCAAAAGTTCACATATAAAGTGGTTACAAAGTAATAAGATATTTTCTAAAAGTTCATAAAGTGGATAAAATATAATTATAGATTATGTAACATATGTACGTATAATAATTATATTACATTACATTATATTATATTGATATGTAATATATATCACCAGTGGTAATATATATCACGCTCCGTGGTAGAGAGTGTATATTGCTTTCCAGAGGACCCACGTTTGCTTCTTTGCACATAGTTCAGGAGTCTTACGGCCACGTATAACTCCAGCTCCAAGAGATCTGATGCCTTCTTCTGGCCTCAGTGAAACCTGCTCTCTCTCTCTCTCTTGTTCTCTCTCTCTCTCTATATATATATATATTCCACTCCTATAATTAAAAATTATACATTTATAATGATCAAAGACTTCACAGCTTTTCCTACAAAAAAATTGTTTAAGAATTATATCCAAATTATCAGCCTACTCCATCACCAATTCTTACAGCTCTTTTGGTTGCGTTTTCTTTTAATAGCCAAAGTGTCTTTTCTCTTTCATATTCTACACTGCTGGCCCTTTCTCTGAACTCCTTGGGCTTCTCTGTGCTCATTTCTTCTTTCTCATTTCTGCTTCTGTGTGTTTTTGGATCCCGCCCTGTTCCCATTTCTGATCTCTCCAATTTTCTTACTGGAGGAGTCTCTCAGCCCTCCTTCCTCCTCACATCTCACAGCCGGTCACAGTGGGGAGATTTTTGACTTAGACTTGCAGGTGAGAAAGGGGAATTACCACAAGACACTACCTGGGCAGCAATCGAAAAATACCAGGTGCAACTGTCTCCAGGTTTGTTGATACACCAAGCTGCCTGTCAACAGGAGAGTCCAGCAGGCCACCATCTTGCCCCGGGTACTGCTGGGCCCTGGTACTCACATACTTTCCAGACTTAGTCTCCATGATAGACTTTCTACTTCCTGTTTAACTGGAAGCTACTACTGCCTTCCACAAATTGTTATCTAGGTAGATTCTCTTCCCCTTCAATTAGCTATAGACTGATTTTAAAACTGGTTGAAACTTTAAACAAAATTTTTTTCTGTGTGTGTGTGCACACATGCATCTGCATGTGTTTATGTAAAGCACATATGTGTGGGTCCCTGAGGAGTCCAGAAGGGCATATTAGATTCTGTGGAAATGGAATTACAAGCAATTGTGATCTGACTCATGTGGATGTCAGGAACTGAACCCAAGTCCCCTGGAAGAACAGCGCACACACTTCATTCCGGCTTTCTTTTGAAATGTTATTTTTAAGAGTTCTTTCTTATTTATACAGCATTCTGCCTACACACCAGAAGAGGGCACCAGATCTCACTATAGATGGTTGTGAGCCGCCATGTGGTTGCTGGAAATTGAACTCAGGACCTTTGGAAGAACAGCCAGTGTTCTTAACCTCTGAGCCATCTCTCCAGTTCCTTTTGGAACATTTTTAAGGCAAATATTTACTGTGAAGCTTTACTTTTAGTGGCACACCCAGAATAACCCTAAAACGTGGAGGAATGTACATTTATACACACACATGCACACAACATGTATGTGACTACAATGACCACATGTGAATGAGAAAGACAAGTATCAGAAGAGGGGGAATATGAAATCAAAACAGCAATAAGGATGCACCATAAAAGGTAATTTAAAAATTAAAACCATTTGCATAAAATCCCTAATCTTGCTATCTCCTATACCCATTCTGCTAAAATTGCAGGTGCCTACTAAAAGGAATATGCCCAGCAAGCTACGCTCGGGGGTGAGAGTTTGTGATTGGAAAGCAGTTGATAACTTTGAAACTTATGAACTATGCTAATTATTTACAATGGTGCTTTCCTATTTACATAATCAAAAAATCTAGTGGCATCTTTCTTTTTGTTGTTTTTTTTTTTCTTGAGAAATATAATTTATAGTGTTTTCAAGAATGAAGTTCAGTTTAGATGGACCCTTTCTGCCCTGCCCAGGGGATCAGGTAAGCGGACTGCATTGTATCAATGTGTACTTTCCCTCTGCAGCCAGGTCCTGGGTCTTGTATGTGGTTCCTGTCTTTTACTCTCTTTGTGCTAGGATGGTAGCACACACACACACACACACACACAGACATACGCACACACACATTTTGATGTATCCTACAAGTTTGCTGTGTGCCCCGGGGCAACGGTTGCTCTCACAGACCTGCATATAGAGGGGGTGCCTTTGGTTTGCTGGGCATGAGAGTTCTGGGACTCATGAAAATAATGATCTATACACATGGTTACATGGTACAAATGGGAGTGAAACACCTGCGTGCCCTATCTATGTTTTCTGAAAGGAAACAGGAGCAGTTAAGAAATATCAAACAGGGTGTAACAAGGGTGATACTTGGCCTGGGTTTTCCTGCCTGGCAAGGCTTGCAGGTGAAGACAGAAGTAGAGCAGGAGCAGAGCTCACGGGAGTGTCCTGTCGCACATGGCAACCCAGCAGCCAGCTGTACACATTGGGTCGTGTGGTCGCCGTCGGCATCCCACATGTCTGCCGAGGAGGTCCCTCATAAAAGCAGCCCTGCCCATAATGACTTTGAGTCATCAATTCGAACAGAGTTTTCAAAGTAACTCAGTTCTGACTTTGGGGCTGCTTCACCTACCGAAAAACAGCAAAGGTTTCATTTTTGCTTTAGCTTTCTTCATGGACTGATTGATGTGTTTCAGAAGTCTCCCTTACCATAAAGGAGACACAATTCAGCGTTTACAGTGGACACAGAGTCAAGCGCTAGGCTTGGGCAGAACTACACCCAGAGCATTTTAAAGGCACGGATAATAGTCTCATTATACTGCGAGATAAAGAATACTCAAGAATGAAAAGTCCTATGAAAGGGAACACTATCTTTTTATCTTAACTAAAGAACTAAGTATTTGGGAGAGGAATAAAATGCAAATGTCACAATAATTTTACAGAATAATCTCTCTAGGTCAAGATTTTTAGCTTAATCATAGCTACAAAGTCCCACATGCAGCTTGCTTCTAGGGTCTAGAGCTTAAGATGTGGACATCTTTAGAAATTAGTGCTTGCCATCTTGACAGTAAAGTGTGAGCACATAGGACACAAGAATGTCAAGAAATATTGCAAAGAGATTTTCAAATTTGATGGCATTTTGTTCCTACGTGTGTGAGGGGGTGGGGTGAGATGTGGTATTTTATACATACGTGTACATGTGTTTACATGTGTGTGAACTCATATGGGGGTGTGAATGCACACATGGGATGGGTTGGGGATTGAAGAATATTAGGCATCTTTCTAGATTGTTCTCCACTTCACATATTTCAAGCATTCCAGACTGTGGGGCACATTCTACCTCAAAACCATGGCAATGGGGATCAAGCTCACTCTTCCTTTTGGGAAAGCAGATCTGAGCATCAGAACCAGCACTGCTGGGTTTCCCACTTGAACCCCAAGCTCACTGACACAGCTGGTCCAGGGCAGCCAGCCACAGAGGCATTGCTGCATTCATGACTTGATGATGGACCATGGCCTTCCAAAGAGATGGCATTTGAGAATCTGGTTGTTTAAGCACAGTACTGCAACTGATCAAAGATGTGAGGCAGATAGCAAGCAGTAGCTTGTGGGGAACGAAATAATTGGAAATAATTTTCCACAGGAGAAATTACCTGTAGTCTGTACTCCAAGTCTGTTGTTTTGTACTTCATTTCCTATTCTATTCACAGAGGTTTTATTTATTTATTTTTTCAGTCTCAACTCATCTGGAAGGCTAATGAATTATCTCTTTAAACGCTGTGCACTTCATTTTATGGTTTAAAAAATTAGCATTATTAAGGCATCTGAAGTAAGAGGTTTTTGGAATCCCGTTTCATTTGGCTAGTGAAAGCGAATTGCATAATTATGACTTCGCTGGCTGGCAGTGCTCGTTCGGATGCTCAGATCCGTTTCCTCGGAATGTAAATGAAAGCAAGAGTGAGCCTGCGATCAGCGTGCCAGTAACAAAATGCTTCTGTAAAAATCGCTTGATACCCATCGCCATGGCTTAGGTGTAGAATGTGCCCCACAGCCTGCAATGTTTGACCTTGTGGTCCTTAGCTCATCATGCTCTTTTGAGAGTCTGTGGAGATTCGTTGGTGGAGGTGGGTCACCCAGGGGTGAAATCTTTGAGGCTTATAGCCTGGTCTTATGTCCACTTTCATTCTCTCTCTTTCCTGACCTGACAAGATATAAACTTGACAAGAACCCCAACTCATGGCATCATAGTTGAAGTTGCTTCAGCCTACGTGATGGTGATGACCATTGTCTTCTGGAATTGGGAGCCAAAAAAAAAAAAAAAAAAAGAATCTCCTTTTTGTGATTTGAATGCCTAGGGTCTGCAGGCCGCCCTGGGAAATGAACTGAATTTGTGTTTTGTTTTTTTCTTGTGTGTGTGTGTGTGTATGTGTGTGTGTGTGTGTGTTTTGTTTTTGCTTGGTTTGGTTTTTGTTTTGTTTTTGAGACAGTGTTTCTCTGTGTAGCCCTGGCTGTCCTGGACTCCCTATAGACCAGACTGGCCTCGAACTCACAGAGATCCACCTGCCTCTACCTCTGCATCCCCAAGTGCTGGGGTTAGAGGGGTGGGCCTAGTTAGTTCTGCAGAATTGGGCTAAACCCAGTCCTTGCTTCACAACCAGCCAGCCTTGCATAGCTTATATGAACTTATATAATTTCTTATAATATGGAATACAGTATTTTTTAGCTAAGATCTAAAGTCTGACCAATATCTCCTCTGTACCCAGCTATCGTTTCTCTACCTTCCTGTCCGATAACCACCACCCTATGCTGTTTTGTTATGCCCGTCTTTCTGCATTCAGTAACATGGCTTCTACATAACAGGATGTTTTTAACCTCCACTTTTAAAGTTCGTTAAAGCGTCTCACACTTTGTGTTGTCTTTTAAGACTTTATATTTTCTGTCACACGTAGGTTGCCAGGCTTGGGAGCAAACTCTTTTAATTCATCGAGCCATCTTTCCAGCCCTCGAAGTGCTTTCTTTAAAGAACCATCTCAGGTCATGTAATCAGTCTGTATTGCTAACATACATGTAGTGCCTTGAATATTCCCACTCCACACTATCGGCTGATAGAATACAATCTCCAATGTTAATTGTGATGCACGCTTTCCAAAGCCCTGAGAAGAGGGAGCGCTTCCCCAGTGTTGTCTATCCAAATTTGTTGTTCTAGTACTCAGTCCAGATTTCCTTTGGTGTTTTTAAGTATGTTGATTTTTTTTTTTTAAGATTGAATGTATTAGTTTTGGTTTTATGGTCAGAAAATTTAAATGTCTTATGTGATCATCTCCTAGTGGCAGGAGTGGATGCGTTTGGGAGACCATTGGTTTCTGGTCCTCAGTGTTTTCTACTTGTCTAAACAAGGCTAAGGAAATGAAGTCCAAGGAAGACTGTGATTTTGGTGATCTAAACTCACTAAAATAAATTTGGTTTTTCATACAGGTTTGGAATGTACATTGACCCCTAGATATTTTCTTTCCTGTTCTCTCTCCATTCCTGTGTGTCTGCTTTGTTCCCCTAGACAGATTCTAACTGCATGTCATTCATGCATACATGATTTTATGAAATGATATAAAACACAAGAACCACAAATGGCAGAAAATTTTATTTGTTCTTCTGAGACTGGCCACATTCTCTTAATATTATCATCCCTGGTCGTATCCTTTTTCATGCAAACAGCATAATTGCATTTTCCTTTATGGCTAAAAAATCCCATTGTGTATAGAGACCACATTGGCTGCTTTGCTGTTGGGCACAAGGTTAGTTCCACAGCTCAAGCCTTGTGAGTAGTGCTGCCATTGATACTGACGTGCGAGCACGACTGTGACGTGTCCATTTGGAGTTCTGTAAATCCCCAGGATCGATACAGCTGGGCCCTATGGTAGATCCATTTTTAGTTCTTTTGAGAAACTCGTTTTCATAGTAGCTGACATTCTCACCAACAGTATACAGGGATTTCATTTTGTTCATATCCTTGTCACCTCTGTTGTTTTCTTTTAAGAAATGATTTATTTCTCTTTATGTGTGTGCATGATATCTATGTGTGTATGTACATATACATGTGAGTACCCATGAAAGCCAGAACTGGGCATTGGATTCCCCTGGAGCTGAAATTACAGATACTTAGGAGCTACCAATCCTATGTTCTGGGAACTATACTTGTGTCCTCTGCAAGAGCAGCAGGTGCTCTTAGCCACTAAGCTATCTCTCCAGCCTCTTTCATTCATTTTCTTGGTGGCTGGCACTCTCATTGGGCTGAGGTGAAATCTCAGTGTAGTTTGGATTTACATTTCTTAGATGGTTAGTGAGGCTGGACACTGTTTTATGCTTATTGGACATTTTAGTTTCATCTTTTGTGAATAGTTTATTAGCCCATCTCCCATTATTTTGTTTTCAGGATTCTTTGAATATTCTAGATATAAATCCTTTGTCATCTGGATAGTTAGCAAAGATTCTCTGGCATCCTATAGTCTGTCTCTTTATTTAATTATCCATTTATCAATTGTTAGCCTTATTTCTTGAGTGACCAGGGTCCCACTCAGAAAATCCTTAAAGCTGGTTTTTGTGTAGGGCAAGAAATAAGAATCTAGTTTCAGTCTTCTACAAGTGGATATTCAGTTTCCCTGAACCATTTGAAGAGGCTAACTTTCCTGAAGTATGTATTTTGGGGTGGGTTTATATCTGGGGCTTCTGCTCTAGTCCATTAGTCTATGATGCTTCCCCTCTGGACACCAGGTTATGTGCAGACCACATCCAAACACCAATTTCTAAACACAAAGAGATTTCTTTATCTGCTTGTTTGTTTATTTTAATTATTTAACTTTTATAGATTCTTTGTGAATTTCATGTCACGTACCCCAATCCCATCATTTTGTCCCTTCAGAGTGGCCTTCTGCCCCCACAACCTTTGCCGTCCCCCTCCCCAAAAAATCTTGTGGTGTGTCGTAGTGTATCCCAGAGTACACCCTTTTGTTCACACTTCTTCGTTTGCAAATGTTCATTGCAATGAGTCATTGGTCTGGTTTGAGGCCTCTGGCTTTTGCTCCACTGTCAGCACTCCATACTCACTGGGACTCCTCTCACATATCGTGTTGTTGATCTGTGCAATGGAGATCCTGCAACTTTGGATCTGTAGGACCCGCCCTTTGTGCAGTTCACGGATGGGGTAGATGTTGGGGTGGGCCAACTCAAAGCCTTGGATCTGGGCCTGGGTGGTAGCGAAGCTAGTTGGCCGCCAGCACCCCGCACCACCAGAGAGGGCTCTCCAGCACCGTGTCACCTCACTCATTCAGTGCCTCAGTCAGTAAGGGGCAGAGCCTGCTCTCCTGCTCCCATGCCATTAGGGTAGACGTACCTGTACCTATGCCAGCAGGGCCAGCTGTATTGCACTGCTCTGGTGAGATGCAGGGAGTATTGTGGCAGGCGAGGGTCAGCTCTCTGGCTCTCATGACCTTGAGGCTGGTTCTCCTGCCTCCACAGGTGGCAAAGGTAGGGAGGAGGGCATGTGTCCTTGGTCACACCACCACAGGGCAGACAAGTTGCAGGGCCAGCTCTTCTGAGTACTGCAACTGGCAAGAAGTAGGGCCAGTTCTCCTGTTCTTACCTTCAGGACCATCTCTCCCACAGTGCCCAGGTGAAGGGTGGGGCCAGCTCTGCACAGTCCTCAGACATCAACATGTCCCTAGCAATAGCTCAGACCAGGGATGTCTGCTCTACCTTTAGTCATAACAGACCCCCATCACTCCAGGGCCGTGGACTCAGACATGGCCCATGGCAGCAAGGGCCAAGACTTCACCATGGCTTTGGGGGGCATCATGGGCTGCTCACATCAAGTTGTTCCTCATTACCCTCTAGTCTCCAGTTCTGCCTCTCTTCATTGTGCACACATACCTGTGCTTCTCTTTCTCTTCCATCTCTCCACCACCCACTCATCTTAGTGGTGACCTGGATGTCTGGGGTCATCTCAGGAGTAGTCTCAGACATGCAATTAAAGTTATTTATTTACTTTACCTCCTGATCACACCTTTCCCTCCCTTCTCCCCTCTTAGTCTCTCCCATTTATCCCCCCCATCCACCCCTCTTCCCTTTCTCCTCAGGAAAGGGGAGGCCTCCCAAGGATATCACCCAACCAGACACCCCTCTCTTACGAATTCAGTGATGAGATCATATGAAATGGATGCAAATGCCTAAGTGACAGGTGTTATTTTTTACTTACCGTTTTATATTTCAAATTGTTCCTAAGTAATGATCCTTGTAAATATTTGCTCACAAATAGAGGTATGGATTCTGTGTGGTTGTTAATACCCTCCAAATAGTGGAGTTTCCTAGGCTATATTGTTCATGTGGGGAGTGGCAGCTCTTTTGCCTACCAACACAAGAATAAATACAAATAACTTCCTCAGAGGAGAGTGATGTTGCTTTTACGCAGCCGAATGCCAGCGTTTTCCATTTTATGACTTTTCTTAGCCTACAGGTTGTTATTTTTGCAAGGTATATTTAAGAATAATGGTGCTTTCCCCCCTCTCCCTCTCTCTTCCATTCTCTTAGGAACCACTAAACCTGTCCATAACTAAGACTCCTACCAGTTTAAGCAGAATTCTTAAACTAAACATTTCTAGGCCAAGAGGAGGCCAGAAATCTCCATGTAGAACTGATTTTATAACTCACTGAAATAGCCAGAGCATGAGCCAGATTTTAAAGGAAAAAAAGAAAAAAAAAAATGCCAGCTGCCATCTTCAGGCTCCAGTGGGCCGGAGTTCACCTCATGTGTGTCTTCACACAGACACATCACTGTTTTGTTTGTTTGCTTCTAAAGCCTTCTTTTTCTCTCTCATATTAACTTAAGATAAATACGTATTCATAATCTGAAAAGCATATAGATTTATTTTTCTATTACACTTACATTTTTAAAGTTACTCTATTTGTGTGTGTGTGTGTGTGTGTGTGTGTGTGTGTGTGTGTGTGTGTACATGCATGCCACAGAGAACAGTTTATGACAGTTGGTTCTCTCTCTCCACTACATGTGTCCTGAGGATGGGACTCAGGCTTGGTGGCAAAGGGTTCTTACTAGATGGACAACCTCTCTGACCCTAGAAAGCATGTTTACATTTTTGGTTCACCTTTTAATATAAATGCAAAAATATTTCTCAACCATAGAGTTATTTTTTTTTATAAATAGTAGTGCATTTAAAGGGGTTTGAGATCAATAGCTATCAACAAATATACTTTGAACAAGTAAATAAAATGGGCCTTTTCTTTTGAGAAAAGAAATGTAAAGAAAATTTAACATTGAATTTGGTTCTCTTTGTTTCTTGAGTTCTAACCTATTAGCATTATCCCTGAAGGAGAAAGTTACTCTCTGCCTCTCTGTCTCTGCCTCTCTGCCTCTGCCTCTCTGTCTCTGTCTCTGTCTCTGTCTCTGTCTCTGTCTCTCTCTCTCTCTCTCTCTCTCTGGTGCACGTATATGGGAGACTGAATTTACTAAAATGGGTTCAATTTCCATAAGCAATAAATGATTCTAAAATGCCACAACTTAATGAAATCACCGCAAGTTGGTTTATTATATTTTACTTCTTGTATATCTGATTTTTTTTTTAAAGCTAGGGGGAAAAAATACCAAATGTTTATAGACAGATGGTTTAAACTTAATCAGATTAAATATCAACGTGGAAATCAACTCAAGGTCTGAAAATTTCAAGAATGCTTGAAAAAGTCTGTAACACAGCAACTTCATAAGACAGAGTCAAGCGAGTGCTCATATTTCATCTGTCGGATTTATTCTGCAATTGACTTGTTAAGTGTCCCTCAAATAAGCTGTCTTGGTAAATGGTTGCCAAAGTGTATTTCTACAGTTAGTATGAATGTATTGTTTGACAGTTAGGATTTGAAAAGTTTTAGTTTTCTTTGCTTTAAAATCTAGCTTTTTGGCATGCGTTTGCCTACCTCTAAATTTTGGAGTGAGTTCCAGGCTGGTGGCTTCCATGTTCAAGTTCAGGAGGCTGTGAGCTCTTCTTGTCAATGATGGATATTCTTGTCAGAAATGGATAACACATTTGTTGTTACGTGGAGTTAACTTACTAGTTTTGTTCTAAACCTACACAGAACTTCTTTTTTTTCATCTGTGGAAGTGAAGAGAGATCAGTTCAGACAGGGAAGTCCCTCAACTTTCCCTTCCTCTAATGAGACACAGTGGATGGACAGGCTCCGGGGACCAGGCCCAATCCAGTGGTCATGCGGTTGGGCCTGGTTAAACTGAGTGAGTGGGTCATGAAACAAATCCAAAAGTCATGAGTATGGAAAGGGGACTGGTGGAGAGTGGGAGAGACTGTTGGGAGGGACAGGGGTAGGATATAAAATAATATAGAAGGGAGAAAGTAATCAGAAGGTATTATATGCATATATGAAATCATAAAAAAAAAGACTTTTAATGAATTTGAAAAAATGTTTACAACCAAATCTGTCTCAGGACCCTCGTCTACTGACACAAGATAATGCAGCTCTGTCAACTACAAACAATGCTACCTTTTCTGATCCTCATTCAATGCTCTCTCTCTGGTGCCCGTTACTTCCCAGCTTTGCTCACAGTGCTGCATGTGATTTCTCTTCTTCTCTTCCCCACCCTATGAGCCTGTGTTCACAGACACTTCTGAAGCTACTCAGCCACTTAGTCAGGGGTGGGAAGCCATCACAGCATGATTGTGAATGGGCAACTTCCAATAAATGCCTGTTTGTTCCCACAAGGAAACTGCCTAGATACGATGACTATCAACTTGGCCCCACATTAAAGACCCTCCACTACCCACGAAAGGTAATCAGGTCTAGTCATCAAGACTATCCAAATATTTTCCAAATTCGCCATATTGCTGACTATATCTTACTTTAATTAGTTGTAGAGAATGATTTAAAGACCTACCTCTGGACTGGGGAAAGACATGAAAGCTTTATACACTTGAGTGTTTTTGTTTTTGTTTCCTCCCTGATCCTATATGACTTTAAAAAGCATTTGCTTTCTTCCAATCAAGTACTAATTGGGCCCAACCCTGATTCCCTTCTAAGATCAGACAAGATGGGTGTGTTCAGGGTGGTACGGCCATAGTACTAGCTTATTTTTAAGATTATTTATATTTGTAATTGTGTGTGTGTGGCCAGGGGTGAGCAAATGTGAATGTGTGTACAGCTACTCTCAAAGTCCAGAAGGGGCTTCAGCTCCTCTGCAGCCGGATTTCCAGAGCTGCCCGATGTAGGTGCTAGGAATTGAACTCAGGTTTTCTACAAGAGCAGTAAAGTGCTCTTAGTCTGTGAACCATCTACCGAGCCTTTGTACTATATATTTGCCTTCTCTCTTTTTTATTTTCTTCAGGTGTGAAACCTCTGGGAGACTGCCAAATCACCATCTATCTAGATGCACTTCCATATACTTCTTATCCCAGATTTTCATGGTTATTCTAAATAAGACATAAAGTTTCTGTCTCATCTTTGCATTCTTTCCTCCCTGAAGGTGAAGGAGATGATTAAAATGGTTGGATAGTTCCCATTTCCTCCCGTTGCTTACTTTATAGAAATGTATAGGATTTCTGAGCCTCCAAAATACCAAACTCAGTGGGTTGTGTTCCTGTTCCCCATCTAGGAACTAAACGACTAAGAAGGTTATTTTGTTCTTCAGAAAACCTGAGGCACCAATCTGTCATACAATCACAGTGAACAAAAGAAGCTGCTATGTAAAAAAGACAGCTTCTGCCACAGAGAAATGCCACTATTTAAATTCAAAAATTATATATATTTTTCTTACAAACATTGCAAGATGACAACCTATTTCTATCTTACAAAATGAGACTTTTGGCTTAAGTAACAGCTCCCTAAAAGTTGTTTTGATCCCTTAACTTCAAAATAAGGCTTCTAAAGGAAAGAAATTACAAGTTAATTGTTTTTTGGATTTTTTTTCTGTCTACAATGCTTTATTATTTTTTTTCTCTACGTATTCTGTTTAATTCAAACAAAGTACAAAACAGCCATATGAATATGGCCAAGCAAATTAAATTAATTAATAATAACAAATCATAAGCTCTGGGTGTCTGTATTAGTCAGCTTGTTGTTACTGTATGGAAGTTCCTGAGGCAAAATACGTGGTAAAGGAGTTGTTTCAGCTTGCCACGTTGGAGGCTGGAAGTCTGAACGTGCCACCAGCCATAGTGAGGGCCCTGTGTTAGCCACGCCACATCATGATGAAGGTACCTGTGCGTCTCTCTGTGTGTGGCCTCGCCTTCTCTTATGTTGTCATTGAGACTTAGTCATGGGACTTCAAATCTAGTGTCCTAACACAAGCTAACGACTTCTCAATGCCTCAACTTCTGAACACACCACTGTTCATTAAGTTTCACTGAATCTACATCATCCCAGCTCCTCTAAAATGTGTGGTCTCTTCCATGTCCACATTGGCATGGCCCTGTTGTTGTCACTGTGCTGGTCGTGTCCAGGCAGCCCTATTGTTGAGACTTCACGGGTGCAGTTTTCCAGTCATGACTAGCGGATGCTACCTAGCGGCAGGTGTCCTGGGGCTGTGGCCCTTACAATCATTTTGCTCACTCTTTCAAGATCTGACCCAAGCCTTAGGTACAGCCAGATGTATCTGCCAATGTTGAGCACCCTCTAGTCCCTCCTTTGCATTTTGACCTTCTTTTTATTGCTCATCTGTAGCAGTAAGATGCTTCTTTTATGAAAGGTAAGAGCTGTAGTTATGTGTGGGAATGGAAAAAAATCATTTAAAATTAGAAGAAGAAAGTTACAAAAAGATAGGTTTAGGAAGACAGTGGTAGTAGGCTCTTCTCTAGGGCCTGTGACCTCTCTGGTCACAGGGAGTTGGCTAGGTTTACACTGCCAGGCACGAATTCTCTTCTTGTTAGCTTGCCCTAAGTCCAATTAGGCAACTGGTTACTCCCCCCCCCCCCATATAAAAATGCCAGTAATGCAGCCTTGGGGACATCTTGATGTGCTGGTCACTGCTGTGGTTTATGGTTTATCAGCTCTGGGGCTGGTTAAGACCACGGGGTACGCCACTTTCTTGGCAGCTTACGTAACACCTGCTATTGAAGCATTCCTAAGAGGTCCAACCTCCCCCTGCCCCCACCCATTTCCCCCAAACTTCCAAAGAGCAAGAGATAGACAGCGGTGTGTATGTACGTGAAGGAGGGGTGAGTGTCAAATGCTCCAGAGTCATATGGAAAGATGATCAATGACTTTTTTTTTCTGTCCTAGGACTTTGAGAACAGGGGACTCTCACAACCTCTATTTCAGTAGAAATTTAGAATTCACTAATTTCTTTCCAACACCACATATATTCACATCTGTAACACTGGTAAATCTGGGCTACTCCAAGCTAAGACTGACCAGTCTTGTTTTGAGTGCAGCATGGTAGTAAAACTTGTTATGGTGTCGAAAACCAGAAACTACTAACATTGAGATATTTGCAAGACATTTTTTTTTCCTTTTTACAGCCCAGGCCAAGCTTACAGTCCCCTTAATAAGAGGATGAAGCAGCCTCTAAGCTTTAGTGGAGGAATTCTTACATAGGTCCTTTATGACTTTTGCAAGCAAGGAAAGCTTAACAAAAGCAGAACTTTTGCAATTAGCTTTCGGCATAAACACATTGTGATGAGTTTTTAACTTCATTGTGGTGGGCCAGTTTCAGAAAGCCTTATCTTTCTGGAAGCTGAACAGCAGGGAGAATAAAGGCCTTCGTATTAAAATCAGTAGGGAAGGTAGATTGGGGGAGTCAGCTTCTAATACATTCTTGAATTTACTACACAACTATAAACTTTTTTAGTTGTCTGCTTCTCTAGCAATGGGTGTGACAGCTGCTTTTGAGGAGGGTTAGAGGATAGGAGGAACTGGTCCAGCTGAATCCACCATCCAGTGTTCTCTAAAACAGAGGCACTGATTGCCTTTGAGACAAAACTGCATTTGAAACACGTAATAGTAACCTTGGGGTGATACGGGAAACCTAGAGTGGGTTCACAATTAGACCAATGAAAAATGAAGCTCTATTTTTATTGAAAGCATAGAGATCATCTTCAATTTGAGTTTCAGCACTGTAATGCTGACATATAACTTACATACAGATGATTCCTGTTGGGGGTGAGAGGTTAGCCAATTAACCCATTGCATCACCCACTTACCTATGTGTGCCAGCTGTTTGGGACAACTTGAAAAGAGGATGGAAAATTCTTAATATTCTCTGACAGTCCAATATTTGTACTTAAATTCTGGGTATTCCAAAATGACGCTTCCCTGTTAGAATAGCCAGTCAATCTCACTACATGATGGAAAACAGATGGAAGATTAGGATGGAAAGTAGTTTTCCAGATCCTTGGTCCCAGCATGCTGCAGAGCAGAGCCCTAAAGTTAACCAGCCAAGTGCTGACACATGTCTTACAGCAAAATATCCCTCACAGCCACAGTTCAAAGGCCTCGCTACCCTCCAGGGCAATTAATACAGCATCGCGTTCAACAGTGCTTGAACCGAATCCACTGAATCCCCAGGGGAGAAATAATGAAGCAATCGCAGAGCTCCGACAAGAGCAGTGCGCAGGAGTGGCTAAAGTTTCAGACCCCGAAAAACCTAACTCTTTCTGAAAGCATGGATAGGGTTGCAGGCTTACTGGAAGGGAGCTGGGCTGAAGGTGTCCTCCTTGTAGGTCAGTGTTCGCAAGGCATCAGAGAAACAGCATAACCAATTGAAGGAAAACGTTAAGAAGGGGAAGGGAAACAGTTTATATATGCCCATGTTGCCCTCCTGGAGACTCTCCTGTTTGCCCACTGGAAAACAGAAGCAGAAAGCTACTTAATAAGCTGGAAGGCAGTCAGCATGTTCTCCCAGCAGAATAAGAAGAGTTCCTTTAGAGAGAGAGACCTGAAGCGACTGGCGCTTAATTCCACCCAGGGCAGATGCTCTAAAGGATTATGCTTTTTCAGTTGTCTCCAGCAGTCCTTTCTAAAGGCTCATTGGAAGGAAATCCGCCTTGGTTAAATGGGAAGGCAAAAGAAAAGAGACATGGTGGCAAGCTGTGCCTTGCCATCTCTTATGTATGTAAATTCTAAGTAAAGAGATTTTAGTTTCAATTAGACTTGGAAACAACTTGCAGCAGCTTAACGGTCAACCTGATTTTGTTTGTGCTAGACACACACACACATAATATTTTTATTAATTCCTTGAGCGTCTTATACATACATGGAATATACTTTGATTTTATTTCCCCACTACTCCTTCCCTTAATTCTGCCCAGGTCTACCCACCCTCACCCCTCTCAACTTGTGCCCTCTTTGTTTTGTTTTTGTTGTTTTTTTTTTTTTATATCCACCAAATCCAATTTATGCTACCTGTATATTCATTCTGATGGAGCCACCTGAAGCAACACGTCAGACCTAACAGGAACCAACCCCTGAAATAAAAAAAAAAAAAACAAAAAACAAAAAACAACAACAACAAACAACCAAAGTTAGGCTTTTGTATGTGACATGTTTTCACTCAAAAAAGTATGGGGTGGGGGTGGTGGTGGGGGGAGAGGACACAGCTAGGAATGGTGGTTCAAGCCTTTAATCCCAGCACTCGGGGAGGAAGAAGCAGATGGATCTCTGTGAGTTTGAGGCCAGCCGGGTCTACAAGAGAGTTCCAGGAGAGAGAAACCCTGTCTCAAGAAACATAAACAAACAAATAAACAGAAAGAAAGAAAGAGAGAAAGAGAGAAAGAAAGAGAGAGAGAGAAAGAAAGAAAGAAAAAAGAAAGAAAGAAAAAGAGAGAGCGAGAGAGAGAGAAAGAAAGAAAGAAGAAAGAAAGAAGAAAGAAAGAAAGAAAGAAAGAAAGAAAGAAAGAAAGAAAGAAAGAAAGAAAGAAAAAAGTACACAAGCAACAATCTACTGGCTAGAAGAGGGATTCTTTTTTCTTCTTTTTTATTGATTTTACATCTCAAGGGTACCCCCTCCCTCCTGAGGAGAGGCCGTCTTCTCTTCAAGCAAGGTGTGAGAACCATGCTGCTCAAGGAGCAGCGATCACACACACACAGCATATCTCCCTTAGCCCGTGCAGTTCCTTCATTGATACATTCCTGAGCTGGCGAGGAAGACAACACTACTTCCCCCTATCCCTGCCATGTTCTTGGGCTACAAAATGTATTTCTAATTCTTTCCCCATCTTAAAAATGGATACACACAATATACTCTTCACCACAGACTGCACGGCTGGATAGAAATTATTGTAAAAATCTAGTCACTCATGGATAACCATGTGAAGTCTTGATGGATGTCATTCTATATTTTGTTTTCTATATGTCTGCTTACAGAAGTGAATTTATGAGCAAGTCCTCACATGTGTCTAGACAGTGACAGGTCTTGCGCTGGAGAGAGAAAGCGGTCTCTATAGCCAGACTGCCTGCCTTTAAAGTTCACATTTGTCATTTGCTAGCTGTTTTCTTTTTGGCAAATCACTTCAGATCTCCAGGCTTTGTTTCCTGATTGATAAACCAGGGACACTATGGGTGAGGTAAAAATCAACTATCGTATATAAAGTGCAAGGACTCACACTCCTTTTTTTCAGAGAGCTATATAATAGCAGGTCCTATTACCTCTTACAAATCCTTTATTCACTTAACAATGAACATCTTTCCATGTCAATAAATACACATTTGTGTCATAATTGTAACTGATTTATGGAATTAAGTGGTTTCTGTAGTTATCACAACATACTTTATCACACATTGAAAATGTCTACCTTTTCCCCTGCAGATCTAATTATAAACTATAGCCATGAAAATATATCATTGTACATTGATGCCTTATAAATCTCTAGAAGTGGAGTTAATGGCCCAATGCATATGTTTTTTAAAAAGCATTTACTTGTATTGTCAAGTTATTCTCTAAAAGCTGTTTATCAATTTTAATTCAGCTATCAATCTATGAAAGAGTCTATTTACATATATGAATGTTTCCTTAGTAACATTAAATATTATCACTTGGGAATCTTTATTAAATACCCCATCATTAAAGGAACTAAACCCCAAAGACTTGTCTTGAAAAGAAAATGACCCAGGTGCTGGAGAGACGGTTCAGCGAGTAATAGCACTTGTTGCTCTTGCTGAGGATCTGAGTTTGATTCCTAGCACACATACAGTGGCTCATCACGGACTCAAGGAATCCCATGTCCCCTTCTGAACTTTGCATGGGCATCAGGCATGCATGTGTTGCACATACATACAGGCAAAACCATTCATACATCTAAAATAAAATAAATTCTTAACAAAATTAAAAAGAAAATGCCTTAACATTACTATATTTAGATAATTTTTTATTATTTGAAGATGATACCAACCATGTTACATTTATGCACAACTTTGTATAGCTATGTATGTACATACATGTATATATGCATGTATGCCTACTTTCACACATATATTTATGTACTTTATAAATTCTGGCTTATTTAGAGAATTCCATTAGTTTTGCCTATTAAAGTTTTCAATGAGTTTTTTTCAATGAGTTTTTTGTTTGTTTCTTTGTTTTAAGGAATGAACAAATAAAGTTGTAATGTAAAAGTTTTTGTTCTGGCATTCTTCAGAATGGGAAAGGATTTTCATGAATTAGATATCCAATAAAGGCCTAATATTCAAAATATATAAACTTGAAAAACCAGATATCAAGAAAAACAAATAATCCAATTAAAAATGGAATATAGATCTAAACAGAGAATTCTCAAAAGAGGAAACTCAAATAGCTGAGAAACACTTAAAGAAATGTTCTGCATCCTTAGTCATTAGGGAAATACAAATCAAAACTATTTTGAGATTTTACCTTATACTCAACAGAATAGCTAAGATCAATAAAACAAGTGACAACTCCTGGATAATGAAGACACAGAATAAGGGGAACATTCATCCATTGCTGATGGGAGTGAAAACATTTACAGCTACTATGAAAATCAGTATGGCAGTTCCTCAGGAAGATGGATATTGATATACCTCAAGACCCAGACAGACCACTTTTGGATATTTACCCAAAGAATATTTCCTCCCACCACAGACGTTTGCTCAAACATGTTCTCTGCTGCCATATTCATAATAGAAACTGGAAACAACCTAGGTGTTTCTCAAGAGGAGAATAGATAAAGAAAATGTGACACATTTGCACAATGGTGTATTAGTTAGCCAACAGAAAAGTTAAATTCACAGTTAAATGGCTCAAACTAGAAAAAAAAAACATTTTGAGTGGGGTAGCCCAGATACAGAAAGACAAATATGGTATGTATTGACTTATATGTGGACATTAGCTGTTAAGTCAGTGAATACCAAGCTACAATCCATAGAACTACAGAGGTTAGGTATACAGTGAAAGACTGGGAGGAGCAGATAAATCTCCCTAGGAAAGAAAAATAGATAGTTATGGATGAATGAAAGTGAGGGCTGGATTTGGTGGATCAAGTCAGGACGGGGATTGAGTGAGATGAGGGAGAGACAACTAAAAATCCAGGCCCATTTGAGGGGTAGTATGGAAACAGTACATTAGAATCTCCCTAAATTATATACATACATAAAAGTGATCTAAATGAAATTGCCAAATAATGGTGAAGATAGAGCCCCAATTGGATGTCTCTTATCACCAAATGAAGCTTCTGGTACCAGAAATTAGTTACAACTAACTGCGTTGTTGAAGCCACAGGTGTCCTATGGGAATGGCCAAACAACCCAGGCTGTTGCCAAGACTGCAGGTTGCTCTCTACAAACTGACAGTGAGGTCCTATTTCTGTAGGCAACACCTACATAACTCATTGAACATTGAAAAGTCAAGATGGTGTTTACCTACAGCCTTCACCCTTATGTTCTAGTGTTTCTGGTAAAGGAAGATATTCTGCAAGCCACCAAAAGAGAAATATAATCACAATCACCAATCTAGCTGCAAACCCTTTGATTTACAATGGTCTTCTGCCTGCAGTGTATGCTAGTGCAATGGTGGCTTAAAGCTTTTGATAACCAACCAATATCTGATCTGGCTTAAGGTCCACTCCAGGAGATGGAACCCATAACTGATATAGATTGAGTGACCAAGAGCCTGAGATTAAACATCCCAGTGGCCTATGGTAAAATAAACTACTGTTCTACTAAAAGAATGTAGCAATACAATGGCTCCTAATGACATTCTGTGATACCCATAGGTTAGTGTCTTTTCATCTATCATCATAGAAGCTTCATCCTGTACCAAATGGTAACAAATTCAGAAACTCCCAAGCAAGAGAGTGAGAGATCTTGGGTCTCTCAGCCCTCAGTGGGATGTCTCAATCAACCCCCCTCCCCAGGGCTTAGGGAACCCGGAAGAGGAGAACAGAGGAGACAAAAAGAGTGCAAGAGTCAGAGGGGATGGAGGACAGGAAGGAAACGAGGCCCTTTAAATCAACAGGATGGAAGAACCAGTGTACTCAGAGAAACCGAAGCAGCATTCACAGGGCCTTAATGAACCTATCCAGATGGCCTCCTAGAGCTTAAAGAAGAAGTGAACACATGCCTTATCCCTTAACCCAAGAACAATTTCCAATTGGTAACCCTTAAAAGTGAAAATTTAGTTTTCTCCAAGAGAGTTCCATTGGGGAAACAAACTACTGTTAAAGATAGGATGCATGTCCAGCAGTAGAAGCCCAGCAGAAAATGAACTCAATGGCATCTTTGAAGGTTCCTTGTGTCATAATGTCAGAGCTTCTATTATTATTATTATTATTATTATTATTATTATTATTATTATTATTTCTTTTTATCCTACAGGTCTTTTGAGTATATATTCTGACTGGTAGTTTAGTGTTCATGACATTCTGAGTGTGCAAATGAGTGGGTCTTTCTGTCTATATCTGTTTCTGTGTTTTTAGGCGGGTTCTTTTCCTTCTGTTTCTTTGTTTTGTCTTATTCTTACATGTCAGTTTTTATATGACATTATTGCGTTGTATTCCCTTAGAAACCTCTTTGTTTCTTTATGAGAAACAGAAAGGAGGTGGATCTGTTGGGGGGGGGGTTGTAGGAACTGGGAGGGGTAGAGGGAGAAAAAACTGGGATATTTTATGTGAGAAAATAAACCCTATTTTCAATAAAAGGAAAATAAAATGAAAGTGCTTTTCAGTGAATATATTGCCACTCTCACACAGAAAGGGTTGATATAGTTCATAACACCAATTTCTTTCTTTTTTTTTTTTTTGCCAAAATATCCTGTTAATTTTGTTTGGGAGTTATATTATATAAAGTAAAAGAGCGAGGTAGATACAGAAAATAATGTGTGTGTGTGTAGGATCAGTTAATATATAGTACTAACATAAACGGTAGGTCCTGGCACAACCAAGTTTATCTTCTCTAACTGACGTATTGTGTCCATGGTATTCAGATCTGGAATTACTGGCCTCTGCTTTGTAAGATGCTGTGTTGGTTCCAATATAAAAGCTACATGCCCCAAGATCCATATTAGAGCTACATATTTTAGCCTTTATCATATCTGTGGAAATGCACACATGAATTGGACAATTTCTTCTTTCTGTGTTTTGAATTGTTTAAAAATGTCCTTTCCTTTCACTGGCTAACCATACAATTGGAATCCAGTCTGTCCAACCGAGAAACTTGAATGATTTTTTTTCAAAGCAGTCTCTTGTTAGTTCATGAAATGGGGCATGCACTTCAGGATCTGCAGGCACCAAGCATCACCTCACTGTGTGAGACTTCAGATCACTAGGATGTCTGTTTTCAATCCTGACCTCTTTTTGAGTCCTGTTCCTCTTGATAATTCCAGCTGCATCTCTACTATTGTTCAAAGAAAGGCCGTGGAGCTTATAACAGTGACAAGGACCATTTCTTTTGTTGTGTTTTTGTTTTATAATTTCTCCCCATTGTCCTCCAGGGTAATTAAGAGGCCACTATGTAATTTTTTTGTGTGTGAAAGAACTGGGGGTTCTGTTTGTTTTCTCTGCCAAACTCTACTCTTTAATTTCTTCATTTCATTAACATGGTAATCTGTCAGATGATGAAGAATCTGGGCTTTGGGGCAAATCCATGGGTTTGGTCATAGAAGACTTTACAAATGAAATCTCACCTAACAGACTACTTTCATTAAATTCATGTTCTTTTTCGTACTTTTCACACTTGTATCTTGCTTTTTTTGAGCACATATCTCCATAAACAGGTGAAAGAATACTTGACTACTATATATTAGAAGAATTGGGAATTTGGTGCTAACGTTGATCCAGGCATAAGCAGATATTTGAGGCTGGCTGTAGATCTAAAGTCAGGAGAAGCTCTATGATGGAGAGGGAGGTGGAAGAGTTGTTGTAAAGCTTATCCTAACCTGACTCCCCTGGGAAACACATATACTCTCATTTCAGTGGGAATTAGAGCTTTTGTCAATTTGGGATGTGTGTGTAGGTGTGAAATGCAGCTGCATCAAAGGCTCCACATGATCTGTGGAAACACTGTGCTCATCTCTTGACTATTGGTTCCATGGGAAATGAGTAAGAAAATCTTGCTAAGAAAAATAAAAACCCTGAGTTTTCCCATATGAATCTATTTAAAATTTAAATATGACAGCATCTGCGCTGAACTTCACAACCAATACTTTCTGGGTAAAGTGACGAGAAGGTTTGAGAACTTCATGACATCTTAACTTCTCAGTCAGTGGGAGCACAGGCCCCCAGGCTATGCTGTCAGCCAGAATCTATTGCTTTTGTTAGATGTTTTATTAGATTTTTCTAAGCTGTACCATGCTTAACAGAAACGGAGCTCCGGAACCAAATTATGATACCATTCATATTTTTATCACCATCCTCTGGGCTACTTCTTATGGCAGACTGTGAATTTCAGTTCCAAGAGGCAAACTTCCGCATTTTCTTCCCAATACCAGATGAAATTGATCATGAAAAATGCATCAAAACTCTCGTAGTCACCAAATCTGACACTGGTGCTTTTGGGAAGGGGTTGTCTGGGCTGGTGACAAAGAAAGTTTTTCTTCAGCTAGTATGGCTCAAAGGTCTGGAAGACTAAAAGCAGTTCAGAAACCACCTGCCATTTCTCCACTTCCTTCCTCTCAGAGAAAGCCTTGTTTTCATGACTTGACATTTGACCACTTTGGATGATTACTCTCATCAGCTGAGTGACAACTCTAAGTGTCAATTCCTTTCTCGGTTCTATAATAGGGATTTTGTTATCTTCATGCTACCCAAGAGGACACTCACTTGGGCTCATAGCTTAAGGATCTGTTTTGAAGTCACACAGCTAAAAGGAGAGATGGTATCTACATTCTACTAGCCCATGATCTGGGTAGGAAAGGTATCTCTCCGCACTTGTCCGTGTCAGCTGCAGTCCAGCCTAGTCACTGGCTTGTACAAGTTCTCTGAGATGGCAAAAGTGTCAAAGTAAATGAGCATGCCTACAGGTACGTTCACTTGCAAAGTTACAAATGCTGCAGACACAATTCCATGACAAAGCATTCACTTGCTGAGAAATTATAGGGTGTTTTTTTTTTTTTTTTTTTTTTAACCAATTGGTTTTCCCTAGTAAGGAGAACAGGGACTATTTCTGACAGGAACTCAATGGCAGGCTCTTTGACCTCCTCACTCCCCAAGGGAGGAGCAGTCCTGCTAGGGCACAGAGGAGAACTTTGCAGCCAGTCCTGAAGATACCTGATAAAACAGAGTCAGATGAATGGGGAGGAGGTCCCCCCTATCAGTGGACTTGGAAAGGGGCGGGAAGAAGATAAGGGAGGGAGGGTGGGATTGGGAGGGAATGAGGGAGCAGGGTACAGCTGGGATACAGAGTTAATAAAATGTAACTAATAATAAAAAAATAAAAAAGAACAAAAAAATTATTTATTACGCTTTATTCACTTTGTATCCCCCCCCAGGCTCCCTCCCTCCTCCCCTTCCAATCTCTTCCTTCCTCCCCCTTCTCCATGCATGCCACTCCCCAAGTCCACTGATAGGGAAGGTCTTCCTTTCCTTCCTTCTGATCCTAGTCTATTAGGTCTCATCAGGAGTGGCTGCATTGTCTTGCTCTGTGGCCTGGTAAGGCTGCTCCCCCCTCAAGGGGAGGTGATCAAAGAGCAGGCCAATCAGTTTGTGTCAGAGACAGTCCTGTTCCCATTACTATGGAACCCACTTGGTCACTGAACTGCCATGGGTGTTTCAGAAAGGCAAAGAGGATGGACATCAGCAGCAGAAGAAAATAGGGAACAAAACAGGAGCCTGCCACAGAGGGCCTCTGAAAGGCTCTACCCTGCAGGGTATCAAAGCACATGCTGAGACTTATGGCCAACCCTTGGGCATAGGGCAGGGAATCTTATGAAAGAAGGGAGAGAGAAAGACCTGGAGGGGACAGGAACTCCACAAGGAGAGCAACAGAACCAAAAAATCTGGGCTCAGGGTCATTTCTGAGACTGATACTCTAACCAAGGATCATGCATGGAGATAACCTAGAATCCCTGCACAGATGTAGCCCATGAAATTATATGTTTAATTGTATTTTGAGCCTTTGAAGTATTTTCAAGTAATAATATTGGAAGGTGGTAATATCAATGATTGTAATGCCTAACATGATAAATTAACTTTATAGGTAAGCACAACTTAAAAAAAATTATAAGCAGGGTGGTGGTGGCACATGTCTTTAATTCCAGTACTTGGAAAGCAGAGGCAGGTGGATCTCTGTGAGTTCAAGGCCAGCCTGGTTTACAGAGCTAGTTCCAGGACAGGAAGGGCTACATAGTGAAATTCTTTCCTATCTTGAAAGAAACCAAACTATACCAAAGCACCACCACCACCCCACCCTCAATTCCAGCGTCTACATCCCAATGCTGATTTACTCAATGCAATCCTGGGTATGCCTTCTCTTAGGGATTTGCATCTGTGGCCAATTGGGCTAAGGCTTGGATTTTACTGTTGCCTTTGGAAGTCTTGAGGAGGTGCATTCTTTACCTGACTGCTTTGGAAAGTCTAAGCCTTTAAGGGTCCCTTTAAATTGCACTTTCAATGCTGATTCATAATAATGAGCACAACTGATGCACGAGGATGCTCCAGTGTTCCAGGTTAGGGGGTGATGACACTTCACAGTTTAGAGCTTACTCATACTGTTAGAGCATACTGTCAGAGCTTACTCTTACTGCTAGAGATTACTTTGTTAGAGCTTACTCTAACAGTTAGAGCTTACTCATACTGCTTAGAGCACGCTCATATTGTTAAGAGTGAAAGATCTGCATTTTTCACGAGTCAGGACTTACTTACCTTTAAATTTATTGTTGTGGGGAACAGCAAGCAGAGGTAAGCTGCCTGCTGTCATCCCCTTAGCTTCATTGTTAGGCCCAAAGCACTGCCCCCCTTCCGAAGGAGACCTGCTGGGCCCCAGGAACATCCAGGTTACAACTCTCCCTGTCAAGCCCTTGCCTACAGGGTCCACATGGGGCCTAGGCAGTAGAGGTGAGCTGCATGCTGTTCCCTGAGCTCTATCTTTTAGCCCTGAAGCTCTATCTTCTAAACTGAAGAAGAGAGAACTGGGAAAGAGAACTAAAATTGTTTCAGGGTGAGGGGTGGGGGAAGAGATGGTATCAGCTCTGGGAGGGGCCAGAAACCTAGGTCAAGGAATCTATGAGGGTGAACCTAATCTGAAATGCCTACCTTCTGTAACCAGGCAAGGCTTTCAGTGAAGGAAGGGGGTTACAACCCACTCACAAACCCCCAAGTTTGCCCTGCCTACAAGATGCACAAGAATAAAGATCGAGCAGAATTTGAAGGAATGGCCAACCAATGGCTGGTCCAACTTGAGACCCATTCCGAGAGAGAGAGAGAGAGAGAGAGAGAGAGAGAGAGAGAGAGAGTCAACCCTTAACACTATTAATGACACTCTGATATACTTGCAGACAGGAGCCTAGTATAACTCTCTCCTGAGTGGCTTCACCCAGCAGCTGATGGAAACAGATGCAGAGACCCACAGCCAAATATTGAGCGGTGCTTGGTTCTCGGGCATCTTGTGGAAGAGGGAGACAAAGGATTGAAGGAGCCAGGGAGGTTGAGAACTCCATAGGAAAACCTCCAGAATCAACTAACCTGGGCCCATAGGGTCTCTTAGAGACTGAACCACCAACCAGAGAGCATGAATGGGATGGACCTAGGCTCCCTACACATACAGAACAGATGTGCACTTTGGTCTTCATGTGGGACCCCTAACAACTGGATCAGGTGCTGTCTCTGACTCTGTTGCCTGCCTTTGGATCCCTTTCCCCTAACTAGGCTGCTTTGTCTAGCCTCAATAGAAGATGTGCCTAGTCCTACTGCAATTTGATATGCCAAGAAAAATTGCTATCCATGGGAAGGCTCCTCTTTTCTGAGGAGAAAGGGAGAGAAGGAGGAG
Source organism: Meriones unguiculatus (assembly GCF_030254825.1). NCBI lineage: Eukaryota > Metazoa > Chordata > Mammalia > Rodentia > Muridae > Meriones > Meriones unguiculatus. The sequence goes on along the minus strand of NC_083362.1, from coordinate 63,695,299 downwards.
GGAGGAGGGAAAGCTTAGGGGAAGTAAGAGGGAGAGACTGGGAGGAGGGGCAGAAGGGAAGCTGCAATTGCATGTAAAGTAAATAAATTAATTAATTAATGAAAAAAATTATTGTTGGTAGATTGATCCAATGTGTACTTTGGTTAAAAAAATTAACTTTCTGCAAATTCTTCATTGTGCTTGTACACACATTTAATGCTTCAAGAATAAAATATGAGAAATGATATCTGTTGCAAATTATGAACACTTCCTGTGAGCTGCTTAAAGAAGTAAATCTGTTGTCAGTAGGAATTTGCATTAAGTTTTGGGACTGAAGAACTGGGTGGTTAAATTATGTTATTATTTTCACAGTACACTAGTATATCCATCTTCACCAGCTCCAGAGAGTGGTCCCAACCATCATTTTGAAATTTAGGTAAATAACACCATATGCTCAGTCCTGAAGTATTTTGGTCTAAATGTAGTCCCATGGGTTGTGATGACTGTGAAAGCAGACCTTATATTTTAGCCTAAGAAAGAGAAAGGGCCGGGGCAAATAGCTGGGTTGATAAAGTGCCTCGCAGACGCAGGGACCTGAGTTCCATCTTGGGACCCGTATAAAAAAAAAGTCAGGTGTGGCATTACATGCTTGTAATCTGGGCAGTGGAGACAGACTCCCGGGGCTCGCTGGCCAGCCAGCCTTGCAGACTTGGCAAGCTCCGTCTCAGCAAGCTGAGTGATGCTGGAGGGACAGAAACACTGATGGTTGTCCCTTGCATGTGAGCACACACATATGAATAGGCACACACACACACACACACTCACACACACACACACACATATACATGTGTACACACTAAAGAAATAACACAAAAAGTATTTTTCCAGGAACACTTACATATTTCTAAAATAAATGAAAGGTTAAAAAAAGAGCATTTTGATGTTTGTTCAAGGAAAATAGTATAGAATGGAAGGATGGAATGCTTAATTTTGTGGGTCCAAGCACCAAGGATTAGGTTCCACAGTGAAGGAGCTTAGAGAACCCACAATGGTAGGAAAATAAGTGATTTTCATTCCTTCCTAAACCTCTGCACAATCACACTTTCAGAAATCTTTAGCCGTTTTACGCAGTATTGTCTTATTAACTCTGACATAATCCCACACTAAAAATGTATCTCTCAATATAAAAAACCCTAAAATAATTCCACACTGAAACCAGTTTAAGTGTGACCACAGACTCTCGTTTGTAGACAGCACACATCATAAACACTTCTGTATTCTAGACATTTCCAAATAAGTGAGATGAGATTCCCCTACGTGGATATGTCCTGTGGTCACATTAAGTGTCCCATCAACCGAGTTTCCAGCCAGGGCGGCTAACTGTAGAGCTCAGAATGCGTTTCCCAAGTACCTTTCCTGGCTTTTCTGTGTTGTCAATAATAGAGCTATTACAGCACACAGGGCCACACACGTGCCTTTTCTGCACTTCTCAAGGACTATAAGGATGGCATTCTTTAGACAACTTCTGAGACCACCTTCAAGGCACTTTTAAAAGGAACACTAAAAAAAACACAATCCAATTGAGCTTCCTCTACCACAGTGGTTCTCAAGACCTGTGGGTCCCAACCCGTCTGGGGGTTGCATATCAGATACCCCGAATACCAAATATTTACTTATGTCATGCCAGTAACAAAAGTGACAGTTACGAGGTAGCAATGGAAATAAACTTATGCTTGGCGTTCACCATAACATGTGGGACTATCTTAACAGGTTGCAGGGTCGGGAAGGTTGAGAACCACTGCCCTACCGCTTCCCTTCTTTTCCTTCTGTTAAGTTTCTAGTGACCAGAAATGTGTTAATAGAAGTATGATATTGCAAAATGCCTTCTTCTATGCGCCCCTACTTTTATGCATCACGTGTAGAGGATAGAACCTTAGAGAAACAGTCAGTAGCTACCATTACAAACGCTAGTGAAGTCCGAGTTCTTAGGTGGGTTTTGTGGGCTGATTGAAATGTTCACAGAATTCGACAACTCTACCATTTAAGGATCTGTTTCTCTAGAAGGATCATAGGATATCACGAACATAAATTATTTGTTAGTGTTTTTTTTTTTTGTTTATTTGTTTGTTTGTTTTGGTGAATTTGTTAGGAGAAAACACCTTGATTATAAGGCCATTATGGAAGTCAGGGCTGCCCAAGAAATGTTGCTGGTTGTACCTTCTGTCTAGAAATAATTATCACTAATTGCAAAAGCAAGCGTGAACACCACATATATAAACACCAAATATATATATATACATACAAATATATAATTCAATAAAAACTCTCTCTCTATATATATATATAAATATGTATTTATATATAAGGTTTTCCTGGTTATCATGCCATTTAAAAAATCCCACACCACCTCCTCTGTTTAGCATCTCCTGTGCTGAGAATTCATTCACAGTTGCTGGGAATCAGCCCTCCACGGTCTTTCCAGGGTCGGAGCCTGGCTTTTCTTCTAGCTATCCAGGGGACTTTAAAACAGAAAATCTTGCCACCTAGATGTTGCTACAATTACGAAGACATTCTCTTCATTTTGTTTTAAATCTTTCACTGGCCTCCGGGGGAGGGGGGAAGGATGGAAATCAGCATTTTTAACTATCCAGAGGATTTGTTTGAGACTGCTCATGTCACGATGATTTGTGGTCCCATTAAAATGACATTTGCTGATGACACGACGCCGACACGTTGTATCAGTTGATCTCAGCGTGAAGACCCACCGATCTTTTCATCATGGCCACACAGGTAATCTAGTAAGCTGTGGCTTTAATATGATCAGCTACACCGCTATCGTCGGCATTTGCATAAGTGCTGTGCAGAGATGGACTGGCTTTCTAATTCCAAGTCACATCAAGGAAAAATAGCTGCTGCAGGATGATTTATCCCTTTATTGACTAAATGAAATTATTCAAATCCTGAAGTCGGCTCTCTTTCTTTTAGCATTAGAATTTCAAGTGGCCGCTCCTTCTGCTTCTTCATGTTAATCATCACATGTGTGCAAGTCTGTGAGCACACACATGTACAGGAACATACACCTTACATTTACACTTACAGTACATGCATACACACACATGCCCATACATGCATACCCACAACAGACTTTTGCACACACAGTGTGGAACATTTTTTACTGCTTTTCACTATTCTTTAGTATGTCAGTTCCCAAATAGACAATTGATTAGCATGAAATCATTAAGAAAACAGATAACCATTCATGGCAAGGTATTGTGGATCTCACACACACACAGACACACACACACGGAGCCAGCAAAAAGCAACTTTCCTTTTCATCAACTATTCAGGGTCAGGGACAGCAAATAAGAAGGGAGCATAGATTTGTTTGAGGCACACATGGATCTAGCTAGTGTCACTTGTCACAAAAGGAGACATGGCCATATTGACAGGAGGCTTCACTCTGAAATAGTGAGTACATTTCACGTTCCCTCTTGAGTACCATGAATGGAGAAACATTTTTTTTAAGGCATTAAAGAAACAAAAACGAATAAAAATCACTCTTGCGTCAAATTTTTACAGTGCCAAATCCGTTTGATGGAATCCACCAGTTTTCTTGCGGGTGTTGTAGTGGCTACTCTAAACCTCCCAGGCCCTAAACCTGGAAGCAGACAATTTTCAAGAGGGCCATGTGTTAAAGTATCAGAAGGGCAGCTTTCTCTCCAGGTATCTTATTTTATCCCACGTGAAAGCAGCAGGCTGAGGACGTTTCACAATACAGCCTGTTTTCGTGTTTCATGTGACAGACTGGCAAAGTTTGGCTATTTTGGAGCAGGCCCAAGTTCCCAAATCTGACTGCCTTTTCCCATCAATATTTGAAACCTGTCAGTTCCCAATGGTAAGTCCTTGTGATGACAGACAGCAAGCTGGACACGCGGCTGTAAAAATAATGTCCACCCGGCTCACGGAAGCCCATCACGTAGCCCCTAGCCGGCCATGTGACTAGTCCTGAGGGTGAGCCGTGACAAATGAGAGGTTATGTTTTAAGGAGAAATAACCACTTAGTTTTGTTTTTAAAAATAGACACATCTAGCTGGGGGGGGGGGGACGGGGGATGGTGCCACACACCTTTAATTACAGCACTCAGGAGGCAGAAACAGGTGAGTTTGGGGCCAGCCTGTTCTACAGGGTTCTAGGACAGCCAGGGCCATACAGGGAAAAAAAAAAAAAAAAAAAAAAAAAAAACCAGTCCTCCCAAAACCCAAGAAAAATAAAAGAAGAATAGACACCTCAAGTCACCCTTCAAAAACGAACTCTTGTTCTCTCTCTTCTTCATAAACTGTAGTTTATGGGAGTCTAGCATATCAAGTTTTCTACTCTTAAAATAACTGTGTATTATTATAGCTTTGGATATTGATGTTTCAAATACGTAACATTGCCAAAGATTGTAATGTCTAGAATTAAATTTATATGGCATTGTCAGTCCATGCTTTCATACTAAGTTTTAATAATGGGACGTAAAGAAAAATGGGGCTTTTAAATCATAGGCCGATAGAAATTTAATTTAGACTTCTAGTTTCTGCTTTCAAGCTACTCACATCTGTAACTTGTATTGAGCTTCTTGCCATTTATTCATAAATGCCCCAAATACCAGGAGTAAAAGTGTGCAGGGTAAATAACACTGCACAACTAATTATTGAGCTATTTTTATTGACTGACTTAACAGTCCAAAACATTATACAGAGTGAAAAGTTAATGAACAGAGGGGCACAGACACAGGCATGTAAATAGAAACATCTTCACAATGGCCTAGAATATAGCTGAGGACAAACTTCTGCCTTTCATCTGTTTTGGAATTTGGGTGTGTTTTTTGTTTTTTTTTTTTTTTTTTTTTTTTTGTGGTTTCAGGATCTTAGGGATTAGCCATTTTGTAAATATACAAACTCTTAATTCTCGAGCTGGTCTATGGATTTCACAGCCTTGGAAGATCCAGAGAACCGAGTTTAATAATACTTTAAAATAATGGCCTGGTTCAGTTTGATATTTTAGCTGTTTTATAAATAATAAAATAGCAGACGAGTCAATGCAGCTTTTCCTGCAGCTCCCCCAGGCATGCAATAGTGATTTTCAAGCTGCAAACAAAACTTGTAACACTTGGAATTTGCAATTTGCTCTGGGTTACTGGATATTTGAGACTCTTCCATCCTGCTCTTCATTGAGTTGGGCAGTGCCTAGACTGTCACCACTTTGAGTGTTAACCATCCTAGTATCTAAGAAAAAAAAATTAGATAGGACAATTTAAGTGTTCCTTAGTTTTGTGAAACTCCCTCTTTGGGTTCAACGTTCCTGAATAATCAAAAAAGTTTTCACAAGTGGACTTCCATTTCATGTTCACCTGCCTGAATTAGTCTTAGCATTTTTGTCCTTTAGTATCTGTAAGACTTTTTCTCTGGCAAAGGGAAGTGAAGGCAACACAGGGCGGAAGCGGAAGCCACCACGTAAGGGAGCCTGGTAGTTAGTGGAGTGCTTTCCACAAAAGGCAGCTAGTTCTCCTACCACCTCACTGTCAGTCAAGGGCAGTAGATGCACTCAAGTCAACCTACGTGGAGGATCTCATTAGCATCTCCTACTTTTCTCATGCCAGGTGCCACTTTAATTGAAGCAAGGACACACTCATCTAATTGCTCTGGTGTCCTGCATAAGGGTATTGTGCAACTTAAGTGCTGATTTCTGTACCCCTCACATCTGGCTGCAGTCCTTGATCTGAGACTCTCCTGTTTCAAGGTTGTATAAACACTGCTCCCCATTTGTCCCCTGATATGCCAAGGAAGCAGCTTACAGCCAAGCGCTGAACAGGGACAGAATAGGGCTGGACTTCCTGCCAGCCAGGGGAGGAGGAACTACAGGAGGAAGTAAGGTATTCAGCCATGGAGGGGTCCAGGAGACATCAGGAAAGAGGGCTGGAAGTCAGCCAAGTGTAAAGTTTAAGTACCTCTGGATGTACACTGGAGGAAGCCAAAGGAGCTAAGGGTGTTAAGAATAGAGTAATAACCGCTCAGTTACTGTGTTGTGAAGCTTATTGTTAAACAAATATAACAGAGTCTCAATTATTTGTGTGGCAGCCCGGTTAAATGAAAAACTGAAAAACAAACAGTTTTATGAAAATAACTGTAGCACTGTAGTCTTGACTGAAGATCAATTTGGAATTTTCTACTTGATTTCTCAGCTCTCCACCAACAATGTAGTTGAACAGGGGATGTTTCACCTTGTCTTCCTTTGACCTTTTGTTAATATGAGAGAGAGAAAGAGAGAATTATATCCAGAATATATGAAGAATTCAAAATATTAAATAGCAAAAATAAAGAATTCAATTAAGAAATCTATAAATGAATAGAACATACAAATAGATCCCCAAAAGAGAAAGCACAAATGGCATCTCTCTCTCTCTCTCTCTCTCTCTCTCTCTCTCTCTCTCTCTCTCTCTCTCTCTCTATATATATATATATATATATATATATATCAAGGTCTTCAGCTGCCTGAGAAATGCAGATGGAATATACAGTGATATTCCATTCTACCTCAGAGTGGCTATTACCAAGAGAATAAAAACACAAAACAACAACAACAACAACAACAAAACCAACCAATCAGCATTTGAGGAACATGAATATACTGTCAGTAGGAGTGTGAATTCGAACATCTGCTATGGAAATAAATCATGTAAGTTTCTCAAAACAAACTAACTGAAACTAGATCTAACCTACGACCCATCTGTACCACTCCTGGGTATAAACCTCACAAGTCAAAGTCATAGAGTGTTACCAAATGCCCATGTGTACTGGGCGTCCATTAACAGATGAATGGGTAAAGACAATGCTGCATGCATATACAATGGAATCTTATTCAGCTATACAGAATAACAAAATTGTGTTGTCTGGGAGAAAAAAATGGGTGGAACTAATAGAGTCAAATTCAAAAGCCAAGTATCGTGGGACATCTCTCATATATGCAGTGGAAGGAAAACAAACAAAGCACTACAGGAAAGGAGGGCTGTGGTATGTAGAAGAGAAGAATGGGAGGTGAGGGATAAGAAAGGATCACAGAAGGGATGAATATGATCAAAGTACATTACATGCATGTATGGAAATGTCATAATGAAACCCTTTGCTTTGTTCACTTAATACACACTAATAAAATGATGCAAAGTGCTGACATCTAAGGGAGAGGAACCAGGAATGCGGAATCCTATCTGATTTCAGTGCTTTATTCAAAGGCTGATTTCAGTGTTTTATTCAGCTTTCGGAGAGGTTGAATGTTAACAGGGCAACAGCCCAGGATCTACTCAGATAAAAGGGAGCATTATTGAGCTCCCTGGCTCAAGCCCAAAGGAGAAAGAGCTTTCTCTAGTGCAAATTGCCTCTCACTTCGACACAGTGCCAGCACTGCAAACAGGACATATTTCTTCTCTAACTAAAGCCCAAGTATCATATTTACTTTTCCTGAATGCAATAATTAAGCCATTAAGAAAGAGGGTTCTAAATTGGACTGTCTTTGAAGGGAAGTATCAGGAAAGGCCTGGAGAAAGCACTTTGTGTTTGCAGCATCACCATCCATTCAGCAAACTCCAGCATGTCAGGCAGTGCCCATCTCTGGTGAAGGAGCAGAATCTTTGTAGCTGGTGGGTTCGGAAAGCACAGCCCACAGTTTCATCTAGACATAATGCGGCTTCTGCTAAGAGACTACGGATCCCTCAAACCAAGCTTCACACTTGCGCACCTTAAGTAGGAGGTAGGGAAGCCTTGGATAGGAGAACATTAGCTATGTTTTCACCAAACTCTAAATGAAATTTAGCATTTCCTTCCACTACTCATCAAAACAAAATACCGTCACAATACTAACCTCAACCCTGGATTTGTCAACAGCTAGTGGTGATTTTTCCAGCATGTTTTCATTGTTCTACATCTCTCCTGGTATTGTTGAAACTCATTGTTTCTCTGAAGTGACTGAAGCTGGACCTTCTGCTAGATTTTGTTATTGAATCAGAAGCACAATATTATTGTGCCACATTTTGTTTTTACATATTTATGATGACTTTATTTCAATATAATTGGATTTTTTGTAACACTAGACACATTCATTGTATATATTTGAAAACATTGTTTTGAGAATGAATCTGTGGACTTTTTATACTGTCAAGAGGGACCATGGCACAAAACAAAGTCTTTATTACCTTTGAAAAGAACTCTGTTGTTGCGATGAGCTTTTATGCGTGTTTCAGCTCATTTGTGTGTGTGTATGTCTGTGTGTCTGTCTATCTGTCTCTGTGTGTTTGTCTTGACAGATTCTGTGTTAGGCACTAGGAATACAAATATGAATTGGTATATTATTACTGTCTTTAAAAGGTCTGGCAAAGACTTAGATAATTATATGCCAACAACAATGACTGTGCCAAGCATTCATGCTAAGAAGTTTATATGCATCATAATTTTTTTTATCTGTTCTTTGTAGACAAGGAAACTATGTTACAAAGAAGTAAATGGCTGGACCAAGTAATTGGTGCCATTTGGATGTGTGCCTAGGAGGTGGTACTCTAGATACCGTGTGCTGAACCACTGGGCTCGCCCATTGTTCACTGTGGAGTGAACACATGTGTGTTTGTAAGAGTTCTCCAGGAGTGGAGAGCACCTGTAGCCAGCCTGCTAGTGGTGGGGGAGGGTCTTTGTGGCATCATTTCCTTGGGTTATTCCAGATAAGGCTGCCAGACTGGCTGTTCACTGTCATATGGAAAAGAAAAGTTAGAGTCTGTGAGACACAAGCAATGAGCAGCAATGCTGTGGCAACAAATATTACTGAGTGTATTACAGGAGGAGGGGTAGGAGCAGCTGGGTCTAGAAGGCAGGATGCTGCACACAGGGCACATGACAATAAAGGCAAGTATGAGTTGTTTTATCAGAGTCTTCCCTAGAACCCATGCCCCGACTTGAACTTCGAGCCTTATGAACTGTCCAGCTTATAGAGAGCTAAGATGTCAGAGGCTGTTCGCCTCTCCCAGCCTGGAGAGACTGTTCTTACCAAAGTACTTGCCACATTTCAGAGGCACTGTAAGGATTTCTCATGCGTCACTCACTCTGTCATTAAAACAGGGTGAGGGAGATACATTTAATTCCCACCTTCCAGATGAGAGAGCCATGTCTCAGAGATGTTGAGCAACTTGCCCTACGGCTGCTAGGAGGTAAAGGTGGCATTCAAACTCAATCCAGCTCAGTGCTAAATACATCTGAACGTGACCACAATTCTACTTAATTCTCCTCTCAAGAATACCAAAACAATTGCTCCAATTAAGCACAACAGTGTTCAAACAAATATGCGTAGTATATAACAAATAGCTACATAGACAAGTCTCCTTAAACCATGTTTTCCTTCTCACTTATGGAGGGAAGTCATGAATACAGCCTAAGAAGATGAAATCCTGAAGCTTAATAATTGAGTGGAAATGTATTTCAATTGTGAAATTTGAACAAGTCTTAAGCATTTTTATAAATAGCTGACAAGTTCAATATGAGTTCAGAAATCCTCCCATTCACTTGAAGTCTTCATTTCTTTGTCTCTGAAGACCTCATCAGTTCTTTTCTTTGTCAAGAAAGTACTCGTGAATACCCTACCCCAAAATGTTCCTGTTACTTTATCTAAGAAAATTACTGCTGTAGGAGAAATAAATCAAAAAAGAGGAGAAATGCATCACTCACAGCCACCTAATTAAAGTAGCTTGGAAAGTGTGTTGGTTTAAGTTTATTACTCCTGGTTGCCTTTTCAAAATGTTGCTTGATGAATGTAATCCCCCCTCCGAGATCTACAAACCTATTGATCAGTCATCTTAAATTACATATGAGCCTAACACACAGGAATGCTCTCACTGACTCACACTGACAGGCATTTGTGCTGTTGCTCTGCAAATTTGCTAAATATGAATATGGTTTCTAAGATTTGGACAATTTGAATGTCATCTGTAGGTACTAGAAAAGATCATCCCAATTACTGTAAAACCTTTGTGTATCAGAGGAAGTAGTTTGGGATAAAATAGTTTTGTCTTGGACCTAACGCAGTATAACATATGTAAAACCATATGAAAGGCTTTAGCTAAAACTAGGTACCCAGTAACAAGAGGCATGTTAAGAAGTTAAGAATTGTTGAGTTATATGGATATATAAATCACCTTTTTGTATACATAAAATAAATTTAATTTAATCATGGCAAACCTTATCTTAGACCAGGTTATCTTCCCAGTTTCTAAATTAGCACAATTTTGTCAATAACTGTAAAACTGTAGGCACGCATATTACCTGAGTTACACAGATGAAGAACAGAGACAGGAACCTTTAAAAGTTCTGTCACTGGTAAGTCCCAGGGAGTCAGGATTGGAGTCCACAAATTGTGCTTCTTGTATCTACCAGAATCCCTGAGCATACAATGGAACCGAGTCCCTTTAGAAAAGTTAGAGATACAGAAGTTTGCTGAAGCCTCATGTGAAATATTGTATAGTTAAAGAATTTGCCAACTCCTTTCAAGCTAGAAAAAATATGTCTTTCTAAATTAGGATGAGAACGTACAATGACCTAGGAGGAGATTGTTATAAAAGTGTACATCAAAAGACCTTTGATCAAAGTTATCCGTGAACTATTCAGGTAAGAAAATAGAAGAGTCCCATATTGCTGACCAGGAAGAAAAAGTGAGAGCTAGGAATAAAAATGTAGACAGAACATGCCTGTTGTATGAGGACTTCTGAGTGTAAATCCCTTGCATTCTGCCAGGTCGGGGAGAGCTCTGTGAGTAGTCAGTGTCTGAGTACCAGGTTCTTTTTCAAGTGAGCTTACAATACAAACAAACCAACACATAAAAAAGTCTTAAAAAAGGAAAGAAAAGTCGGGATTTTGGAAGACTAGATGAGGGATGAAGTTCTTGGCTACAGACGGTTCACTATGTCCTCCTTTAAAAATTATATATATATATACATATATATGTATATATATATTTATTTATTTATTTTATGTGTGTGTTTTATTTGCATGTATGTCTGCGTACCATGTTTGTGTCTGATGCACACAGAGGCCATATGAGGACATTGGACCTCCTGGGACTGGATTTACACATGGCTGCAAGCTGCCAGGTAGGTGCTGGGAATCTAACCTGGGTTCCTGACAAGAGCAATGTGTGTTCTTGCCACTAAGCCAAGTTTCCAACCCTGTCTCTTGGTTCCTGTATGTTCAAGTTACTTTTATAAAACTGTGTTTGTTTCTCCCTTAACCCAGCTGTCACACAAATAACTGAGACTCTGTTATATTATTTTAACAAGCTTCTCAGCACAATCCTGAGCAGCGTTAACTCTGTTCTTAACCCTCTGAGCTAACTGGGCTTCCTCCCACTGTACATCCAGAGATTCTTGTGTTTATAGCTTTTCTTCAACAGCTCCTTCTCCTGATGTTTCTTGGACTTCTCCCATGGCTCAGTCTCTTACTTCAAATTCTTAACTCCTCCTCCCCCTGGCTGGCAGGAAGTCCAGATCTATTCTCTCCCCTGCTCAGTGATTGGCTGTAAACTGCTTTGTTGGCATTCCAGGGGACAATTGGGGAGCGGTGTTTACACAACATTGAGACAGGAGCTTCCCAGAGCAGGGACTGCAGCCAGGTGAAGGCAGGGTACAGAGCTCAGCATTTGAATTATACAATAACCTTATATCTACACCTGCGATCCCTCGTATCTCTCTTTGTGACAATTCCCTCTTTATAAAAGTAGCAGCCATATGGCATTACACGCTACCCTTGTGACACCCCTCAAATTACACTACCACTTTAAAAGCCCCACCTCCAAATAAAGTCCACTCTGAGATCTGTTTTGAGGTGACATCATTCAGCCAATAAGAGCAAGTTATAGTTTTATCTCAACTAGCTGAGTGTCCAGAGGAAGATTAAGAATCACTGAAAATCAGTTTGTTCTTGTGTGTCATGTTTCTTACAAGCTTGGTCCAAGTAGCATTTTGCCATGTTGTACATAAATATAGATAACTGGTGTATGATGTTATTGAGTTATAAGCGGATTTATGTTTTTAGGTAAAGTATACTGATGCTTTCTAATCCAGCACCAGTTCCTCAAATGCGCTCTACATCATGTCACCACTGTTCTTTTTTGCTTCCTTGACAAATTTATTTCCATTTCCATTTCTTTTTTCTTCTTTCCTCCCTTCTAACCTCCCTCCCTTCCTTCACTTGCTTTTTTTTTTTAAATGAAGATTTATTTATTTATTACTTATGCAGTATTCTGCCTGCATGTGTGCCTGCAGGCCAGAAGAGGGCACCAGATCTCATTATTGATGGTTGTGAACTACCATGTGGTTGACTGGGAATAGAACTCAGGGCCTTTGGAAGAACAGCCAGTGCTTTTAGCCTCTGAGGCATCTCTCCAGCCCCTGCTTTAGCTTTTTGAGGAATGGGTTTCTTGGACTCCTTACTGGTTTTGAACTTACTGTGTAGCTAAGGATGACCTTAAACTTTTGATCCTGCCACTCCCCCCTGTTCAGTACTGGTTTTATAATCTTACACATTATTCTTGGCTTATGTGGCTCTGAGGATCAAATAGAGGTTTTGTACATATGAGGCAAGTACCACACCAGATGAATATATACATTCATCTCTAGGAGAACAAACGTGTTCCAGAGAACCATGGTAGGGACTTTAGACCTCTTTCTGCAGCAAAAATCATGGTGATGTAGTAGGAGTTCCCATTCTTACAAAGTCTTGCTCTGGAGACTGAGGCAAAGAAATGAACAAAGTAGAACATTGTTTACCCACAGAGAGAATATACTTATTTGTTGGTAGTCAGGGAAGAAAAAGTAATAATAGCTTGCTGAGGAGCCACTGAGAACAGATGCCATGCAGATGTGTGCTCCATCATCATCTCTGTTGCTAGATGTGCCAGTAGTGCCCAGTCAGGCTCAGGCCTGTCCCAGACTTAGAAAGGAACAGTGCTCTGCTGTTTGTGAGTGTGGAAATTTCTTCCAGGAAGACATACAGTGCTGAAAAGGTGGCCTATGCAGTCCCTGTTCTAGGAGAGCATCTGATGGAGGAGGGAGAGTCAGCTTTCTTCAGGGACATTGTCCCTGAAGGCTACCCATGCTTCAGTAGATGGTCCCATTCTTATGCACACTTAGAAAGCTCTAAATAGATGGAAGGGCAGAGAGAGACAGAGACAGAGAGAGAACTTGAAGTTGGGAAGGAAAGTGACGTGTATATGGGAAAGGAATGGAATTTGAGGGCCTAGGGGATGGATTTGATCAAGCTCATTATATGCATCTATGGCATTCTCAATTTCTTTTTAAAAATCCATGTTTCTTTTTAAATCAAAATCCACTGAGAAATATGTGAGAGCAATGCTGTGTATCACTGCCCTTTGGGGATATACAGAGGCTGAGACCAAATGCAAGCCCACATAATTCTGAGCTCTTTCTGCTGGGCATTCTGTCCTAGTACTATTTTCAACAGGATTTGGAAACTTAATTATATCCAATCAAAGCATTTTCCCAGTATTATTCTCCTGTACTGACTTGCCCTTATTTTCTTTTGGGTACATTACAGGACATTCCTTTGTCAAGATGTCTTCTCTCAACTTGCCATTCTACAGTCACCAATATCAATGTTGAGTACTCTTGAGACTTTCTTAGGGCCATATTTAATGTTCTGAGCTGGCCTATGGAAAGGAAACCCCTAGGTTGGATTTCTGTTCAACAAACAAGTTCACCAGGAGGAAGCCTTGATGCAGCCAAGAAAACAAGACAGGTAACCCCAAATCTGCAACAAATTGGGTGTCATGTAACAGAATCAGGAAAAGCACTGAAGTCCTGATCTTACATATGCCTGGGGTTACAACATTAGTCTTCATTTCCCTGACTTAAGCTCTTCCCCTTTAGTTAAAGAAACATTTTCTTCAGTCTTCAACAAGACAAACATTGTCTAATTTTGCTAGCCAAATCCATGAGTCTAGTGGACAGACTTTCCATTTGGACAACCCAGTCATCTGGCAGCAAATGGGCCCATTTTCTATGGCCTTTTCTAAGGACTGGATAATGTATGAATTGAACTTTGAAGGGAAAATTACGAACATGTTAAAATATCTCTGGGGTTCTTGGATAGTTTAAAAACCCATCAGTGTATACGATGCTTCAAGCACTGCCTGGAAGAGTAGCTGTGTTCAGTGCCCGGCCGTGGATGGTATTTGCAAGCCGTTCTCCAGCTAGGGATGCGCTGGAGGAGCCAGGTGACCAACATTCTTGATTGCTTACAAGTGTTGGTTGCGTGAACTGAGTCCCAGATGTGCAAAGAAATCTCCTGGAAAACTAGGTTTACAGAAGGTTGCTTGGGAAGTTTGGAGGAAGAGCTGGAGGCAGTTGGCTTACATTATAGGTATAAGGTACAGCCAGCCAGCATGTCTGCTCCCACAGTAAGGTCAGCCCGCTGGACTGACCTGACTTCCATCTGAGTTTCATTTTACTGATTTGGGCTCTGTCACCATTTCACCTTGTTTTTAACTTCTCTTCTTTTTTTTGTTTCCCTTGAGGTTAAATTAATAAGATAACTTATTGACCTCAAATACCCATGACATAGCCCTCTCCCCAGAACCTATGACTACCTTCTTTTTTTTGACATGGCAAAGAAATTACGAAGGTGCCATTTAATAAGGAATATTAAGATTGGAAGAATATTTGTTGTGTTCATCAGCTTGTTGTTACTTTGACAGAATGCCTAAGACAAACAAATTTTTTAAAAAAGGAAAGAATTATTTCTGGCTCACTAATTTAGAGGTTTCAGTCTAAGGCCAGCTGGTTCCATTGTTTTGAGCTGAAATGAACGAGGAACATGTTAGAAACAGGATCCTGTCGTAGAGAAGCACAAAGAGTTGGGCACAGACCACCTTTCCAAAGGTACAGTCCCAATGACCCAGCCTTCAACCCATGAGCCTTCAGGGAACATTCCAGATCAAAACTGTAACATTCTGCATCACTCAGGGGAGAGTAATCTACTCTCAGGGACCCTTCAGAAGTAGATAGCCTCTGGTGAAGAAGAGAACGTGCTGGCAGAAGCAGGTGAAGAGGGTTTGTGAAGTGGCAGGGTTCACAGCGAGTCTCTTGCTAGAAGCAGACCATAAGCAAAGTCACGTGGGCAGCCGTTGGAAGCCAGGGGAGAAAAGGAAGTGGGATTTTGCTTAGATTCTTGAGAAGGAAAGCATGTCTGCAGACCATTTAAGTTTCTGAACTCTAGAACTAACTGAAAGTACTTTTAAATTTTGAGGTAATTTAGTTCAGTAAAAAAATAGGCAATGAATGTATTCCTTGACTAAAAGTCTCCTTTCTTACTGATGCTTTTTCTCACTAGATATCTTTACATAATGACAAAATATAATTAAGGTATTATAATTCAAGAGTTGAAGAGGACACTTTATATGTATATTATGTAAATACTTAAGTCTTTACACTTTAATAAGTGTAAAACCTGTCACCAAAATATAAACAGGGTTACATGCCAAATAATTATTTATTATTTCAGGTAACTTTTGAATCTCCAATTATGGCTAAACTGGGTGAAATTTATAATCAGTTCTCAGTGCCTGAGAGCCCACAGTCACCTTTACGTACCAAATATTCATTACCTTTAAAGGCTAATCTTCCAAGCGACAGGACCTGAGGCTTGCCTGCAATGCAATGGACTTCCGGGATTTTGGAGTCACACTTAAAGGAACACTTCCCGTGAACTTTCAGTGATGTGTTATCAGGACAGGACACGTACACATGTGCTTGTTAACCCCCCTCCCCCCAGTCATACTCCTTGGGAAATTCCTCACTGCTGTGATCCAGGTGATTCAGACTTCACTAGATGCCTGCCAACACTTCCCATGCATTAGGTTCTCTGGTATCATAGTGTGTGAACAGGGTTCAAAGCGACCTTTGCTCGACTCCACTCTGACAAAAGGCCCCACAGAAGCTCACCTGATACCTGGCTCTGCATGAACTCTCTGCATAACTGTCAATTTTGGCCTCTGATCCTCCCTTTCTGTACTTGGTCAGAGTAGTTCAGTAGGACCCCTGGTAAGAAGGAATCTGAACGTCTTCTCTCCTCTTAAAGCCTCATTACCAAATCTTTCTTTTTCCTCCAAGTGACACAGCAAGATCTTATGCATAGGATTGGATTGAGATATACAATTTTACTGTTTGAGAAGAGGAAATGTTTCTCTGGACTAGAAGCAGGGAGAGAGGAAGAAGTGTTATTTCTGAACACTGACCTACACAACCTCATTGTTTAGTTCTGATGTGGCTTCAGAGTGTATTACTCTTGGAGATTGCAATATATCTCTGGTCTTGTATGCTTTCAGTCCCATTGATACCTGACCCCACCTCATTAGGAAACAGAAGAACTCCTGTTTAATAACTCACAGCCCCTCACCCCCACCTTGGGCTCATATGAAAAAGTCCTCAAATTGAGGCATGCCTCTGATCCAGTATTCCTCTTCTCGTTTTAGTAAAGGGGAAATCTCTCATCATGTTACTATTTATTGAGGCCATTTCTGTTGTGGCTGTTCCAACTGTTCTGAAGACAAACCAGCTTGCCTTTGTCCCCAATATGGCATCAAGCAACTTAGGAATCTGATTCTCAGACAGCTACATCTCACAGGGACTGTGGCTGGCATACAGAATTGCCTTGAACTTTAAACCAGCGGTGGCTTATTACATAGTTTATTGATTATTGTGGAAGTCTTGGTAAAGTTGAGATGAGATTCCATTGGATGAGAGAGATATTATTACAACTAGAACTCACTACCAATTGTGTTGGCACATGCCAGTAGTATATACTGAAGAGGCAGAGGAAGGAGGATCACAATTACAATCCACTGAACATGCTCATTTGGTAGATTGGCTTAAGGCCTTTGTTATGGCAAGAAAGAAATCATCCCTTTTTTGTTTTGTTTTTAAACTTTTTATAGTTTCCCTCTCTTGTTACATTACCTTTTTGGGGGAGATGATATTTGGAAAGAACACAAAGAAATTAAAAAGCAAATTTTAGAATGGGATTTGTAAGAGTAATAGATGAAGACAAATTTTTGTCTTTGAGACTTAATTTTCTGTATATTTTAGTTTATTTTTTAAAGATTCATTTTAATTCTAATTATGTCTTTCTATGCTTGTATGTGCTCTAGTGGGTATAGTTCTGGTAGAGTCCAGAAGAGGGCATCCTTACCTGGAGCTGGAATTACAGGAGGTTATGTGATGCCTGGTGTGGGTGCTGGGAACTGAACTCCTGTCCTCTGGGAGAACTGTGAATGCTCTTAACTGCTGAGCTGTCTCTCCAGCCCCTGAATTCGGATTTTCATATCTGACATAAAAATAGTTGTTATTATCTTGCTCCACACAAAGTAATACCTACATAAAGAAAACAAAATGTTGCTAAATAGAAATTCGAGAGGAGGTAGGAGGTTCAAGGTATTTTGAATTTATTGAATTTGATGCTTGGATATATTTACACACGTTAAAATATTTGATTATGTTGTAGACAAGGATATCTGCCATCATTTATTGACTATTTGCTTTGCTGTGGTTTATTCTTACCTCTTTATTATACATGTGTATATGTATATGGGTGGGACACGTGTGCCATGGAGCATGTGTGGAGTTCAGAGAAAAATAGTGCAAGAGTTGGTTTTCTTTTTCCACCAGTGGTTCCCAGAGTATGATCTCAGGTCACGAGGCTTGGCAATAGGAGTCTTTTTCTGCGAGCCATCTCACTGACCCCTCTCCAGCGATTTTTTTTTTTTTTTTTGCCAGGAAGAGATTGAGTACATCCAATTATGTGGGCAAGAATTCTTCCCAGTGGTACTCATCCCTAAACTGTTTCAGACACATCGTCAGACTTTTGCTGCTGTAGACTTTCTCATTCTTGGAAAGTGCTTTGACTCTTTCCTCTGTCTTCATCTTGGGGGATTTGTGTTTCTTCTTCCTTTTCCTCTGAAGTAACCTCTGATACATTGTCTTTGTTGTCAACGTGAGCATTTTCTAGGAATATGTATCTTATCAGCAGATTGGAAATTATTCTTTTCTAGTAAAAAGGCATTTAAACATCTGCACTTTATTTCATGAAAAGCTTTTGTCAGTCAAAATAAGTGATGAAATAGATTGAAATTTCTAAAGATAGTTGCTCACCAACGTGACACTATTATTATAGAAGCAACGAGTATACATATAACTACCAGTAGATTGGTCTCTCCAGGGAGCTGGATACAGGCCTCTAAGGTCTTTGTGAATCTATAATCTATATATCTTAATTTCTCTCATTAAAACACTTATGACTAAAGAGTTACTGCGGCAGTGGAAAGGATTGATCACAGCAGATATCAAGATTTAAGTACATTTGATAGAGACTCCTATAAACAAGCAGAGGAGTCTGTGACCTAGGAGGAAAAGGCTGGACTGTTTAACTTCTTCAGGACTTGCATAAAAACAAGAGTGAAGTCATCTCCATACCTCCTTACCCGGGAGGTATGGAGATGTTCCCAAGAATAGAATAGAAGGAATTTCTTTTCTCTTTAAATTCATCTATGTGGAAAGTCAATGACCAAAATGTATGTAAAGAGTTCAAGCGTGAACATTCTAGAGGTTACATGAGCGTGTCATTCCACTCTTGAGAAAGTGTCTTTTCATCACATTTGTAAAAGACTCTAACTTAGCAGTTTTCAACCTGTGGGTCATGACCTCTTTGGCAAACCTCTGTCTCCAAAATATTTACATTATGACTCATAATAGTAACAAACTTACAGTTAGGAAGTAGCAATGGAATGATTTTTATGGTTGGAGGGTCACCACAACATGAGGAACTGTAGTGTAGGGTCACAAGCATTAGGAAGGTTGCAACTCACTTTCTCAGTTCATTGGCAAGGGCCTCAAGGTTCTGACAGTCTACAACTTCTTCCTCTTGAAGAAGGCACATCATCCATACTCACTTCCCCTTCCATGTTTCCCTCTTAAGATTTCTCTACCCACAAATCATATCATAAATTTGTGAAAATGTCTCCACACAGACTACTTCTTCATCAGTTTTCACAAGGATTTGAACTCATCCCGTTAGCATGTGAGTGCTAATAGCAACAGCTATTTGTTCTACTGCCACCGTGCCCAGCAGTGGACTGCTTTGTAACTAGAAAGGTGACCATCCAGTATGAGTTCAATGACTTCTAAAACACACTTCTGGTTTATTCATCAACTTTATAAATTCGTCTGACTTCACTGGTCCCGCCAGGTTACTTAGCAGCTGAGAAAACGTCTGTCTTTGTCAAGGCATCCAGTCCGTCAACGTTTTTCTGTTCCATCTTACAATCAGCATTTCATACGTTTATATGTCTTTGCCTTTCATAGTATCTTTTGATTTTTACTATTTTGATCTTCTCTGAGTAGTTTCCTTCTCCTCTCTACAATAGCAAGGCAAGAACATTCTTATTGTATACAGAAGAATATCTAGAGAACAGTTTTAGAACTTATAGGTAACATTCAGAATTTTTTTCTTTATGTAGATAGGAATAAGGACCTTAAGGAACGATAGAATTTGTGATGGTGAAAAACGCGCAGCATTTCCGAGTTTTAAATTTGTGTGTGCACAAAGGAAATCTGGAAATATAGACAAGAGGTAGATGACCACAGACTTCTGAGAGAGGGAGACAGTAGATTAGAAAAAGAGACAAGACTGTACAACCATTTTACCTTTTGTGTGGCATTGGGGATCAAATCCAGAGACATGTGTAAACAAAGAGAGAATGGTCCACCATGAAATTCCTCACCCTTGTCCTGCAACCTAAATATATTTTTGAAAAAAAAAAATTCCACTTTATATATTGTGCTTACTTAATAATTGGAACTCACTGAGAAAAGGTTGAGAAAAATATATTTACACATAAACAGGTCATGCAAGATCATTTTTTATTTTAAAAATATGCAGGAGAGCCAGGCAATGATAGCTCAAACCTTTAATCCCAGCACTTTGGGGGGCAGAGGCAAGAAGATCTCTGAGTTTGAGACCATCCTGGGCTATGGAGTGAAAATAAGTAGAAGGAGAAAATAAATTAAGTAAATTGCATTAGAAAAAGAATTGCCAGGTGGTGCTGGCACACACCTTTAATCCCAGCTTTTGGGAGGCAGAGGCAGGGGGTTCTCTTGAGTTTGAAGCCAGTCTGGTCTACAGAGCAAGTTACAGGACAGTCAAGGCTACAGAGTGAAACTCTGTCTCGAAACACCCTAAATAAAGAAACAAAAAAGAAAAACAAACAAAACCATACAGGAAGTGTGGAGGTGTCTGTACCGGGCCATGAAGACGAACAGACAGATTTACAGCTAGGAAGGTCGTGCTCCTGTACAGAATCCAGAATACTTTAGGAGTTTTAACTGTTATCATATAAATTTTCAATTGTAGGAGCTAAAAGAAAACACATTATGAAACCTTCCAGAAAGGTCGATAAATATAAATTCCTTTACTAACTGAAGTTGCTTGATTCTTTGTTTCTACTTGTTTCTCTTGTGAATTATATGTGTCTATCACTTTCATTAAACTGTTTGGATATTCAAGGAGTAGGAAATACAAGCTTAGAATGAACATTCCGTTTAAGTGGCAAACAGTGACATTATATGTCATCGTACATAATTAAGGTTTTTAAAGGTTGATTGACAGTTGTGAATTAGCATGGGCAGGTCAAAAATATAAGCAGCATGTCCATACATATGGTTAAAGCTGAATGAGCTATTTTTTTCTTGGCTTCTAGGCCCATGGTCCTTTAGCTTTTGCAATGAATAAAAGGATCCTCTGTGTAAGCCCCAAAAACATTTCTCTGTATTTTTCTCCTTGCATATTTTTCCAGGTTGGCTGATTTAATTAAATATTCTCTAAAACACTGGATGTTAAGAAACGCACAGAATCTAAGACTCTGAGATCTCCCACTTTAGCGTTGATTAAAATCGATGAGTTTGGAGTTTTTCTGTTAAATCAAAAGCTCCTGGCTTTCAGCAACTCTTTATTTTTGGAGAAACAGCTTTTTCTTTGTGTAACAAAAAAGGCTTAGGAAAACGTCTTTTGAAAAAAAAAGGCTTAAAGGCTGCTGAATCTTAAAATAGCCTTTAAGAACTGTAGCAGAAGGAGGGGTGGGTAGAAACTGCACGAGGCTCAGAGCTGCAGGCTTAAGGGTTTCCTCGGCCAGCACTTGCCCTTGGCTGGGGTTACAAACTCTAGCCCAGTACTCCTGCTGTGCAGTGCCTTCCCCAGAACTCATCGCTTTTGTTTCTTTGCCATCAATCCCATTCTTTGAGGAGACCACAGTATGGCTGCTCGAACGTTCCATGCACTGTATATGCCATTAGTTGACTACAGGTGTAGAAGCTCTGAGTACAAAATGTACTTCTCATGGACTATGTTTCTTTCTCACAAGGAACCTGACATTTACCCCGTCCCTGTGAGTACTAGGTATTCACCCATAAGTGACACTGGCAATTCTTCCTATGGTGTGAAGGAGATGCAGATTTTGGCCATGTGCTGGATACAAACATGTTTAAACATGTCTCTTTTTCAGATTGATGATTTAATTGTGGAAACAAATGAATGAAAGAGTATTGTTTCTCTCCGTGCTAGCTAAAGTGGTTGTTCAATACAAGATGTGCTGAGGGATAGAAGAAGCTAAACACTGGTAGAAATGCCTCGGCTCAGATAAGGAATTCTAAGGAAGATAACTTAGAAATTCTGCACAGGTTGAATGCTCACTGTGATGTTTGCTTTCACCTCCCTTTCACTTCCTTGTGGGATGATTGGTACAGAAAGGCTGCTTGTTGGCACTGTGTTGGAAGAACTGCCTAATTTTTTGTCACAAATGGGCTACCATCTGTATTAGGACTCAACAGAAAAGCAGTTTATTTTACCCACACACTGAAGGGCAGATAAATGTGTTGCTGGAATGGATGGCTCCCAGGGTCATCCAGGGACTGAGTTTTAAAGAGATGCAGCCATCTTCAAATATCAGGTTCTTGGGCCACTTTGAGATTATCTTCATTTTTTGAAGCCCAGCGGAGGAAAACCTGGAAGGGAAGAATGCAAGGTGTCGGGAGACCACACCTCAAGATGATAGACTGCATTTCTGTCCTCTGTCTATTGATTAGCCCTTGGTTGCTGGCTAAATCCAACTACAAGGGAAGATGGGGAGCATAGTCCCTCTGTGTCTAGAATGAAAAAGAGAACATAGGATTGTAGGCCAATATTCTGACCATATATAATGGGCAAGCACTCATACCTATTCAATTTTAAGAAGTTTCCTTGAAGAATCAAACAACTCAAAATTAAATGAATGACTGTGATAGATGGGCCTTGATGTATATGTTAATTGAAATTTCACTTTAATTTAATTATGAATTAAATTTTATTCATATTTCTTTTCTTTCTGGAAGAGCCACTTGCCAGGAAATTAGGTTTTCCGACTGATATGAAACTTTGCCTAGCAGAACAAAATAAAGTTCTTTTTATTTAATTAAAAAAAATTCTTTCTGTAAAAATCCATCTCTACAAAAATTTTGATAATGCTAATGAGGGGACATGATGTGACTTAAATTCAATCACACTGGCAAATTCTTGCCACAGCAAGAATTCTTATGAAAGTTAGGAGATGGATTGGGGCTGGACTTAGTATCCACAGGAGGGCATGGGCAGTTCACATTTTGAAGGTGTTTGTTTGCCCCTTTGTTCTGTAAATATTTATCATGTGCCTTGTATGTGCCAGGCCAACACAACGGGTGTGGTCTGATCAATGGACATTGACTTTGTGTCAGACTCCATACTAGGTGGCAAACATCTGTTTCCTCTCTTAATCTTCCCCAAATCCTACTGAGGCCTAAGTTAAAGCCTCTGAGAAATTGAAAGGGCACTGAGATTAAATCACTAAAGCAATGTCACTTATGAGTCCTATACAATAGTAAAACTGGGCTTGCAAACCCAGTCTGTGTGGCTCTGAAATTGTCTTCCTTTCCGGTACAACACTTTGGTGGTGTTTTGTCTTGATTATTTGCATAGCAGCATATGAGAGATTGGCAAATATTTTCTTATAAAATGAAGCAAGGGGCAGGAAGGGGTAAAGGATCAGGTCTCCGGGAAGAAGCCTCACCCCCTTTAATGGAAGCCAGGACTTGGAGTTTTAAGCACAGTTTTTTGTTGTTGTTGTTGTTTGTTTGTTTGTTTTTTCAATCTTGTTTTCACTGATGTGGGGGAAGTTTCCATAAGAGAAGAGAGAAGGAGCATAGAAAAAGCTATCATTTTTATTTACCTTCTAAGGAAGTTCTGTCATTGCCTTGCTTTCCACAGCAACTGTTCCTGTCTATCCCAAATTATGGGAACAAAAGGACCAACCTCTCCCAGAATGTCAGGGACATAGTGAGAGAGGCTTAGCTGAGTGCACACTGACCAGTTGAGGGTGAGGATATTGACCAAAGTGTGTCTGTGGCCACAGGGTATCATGATTTCCTTTCAGCTGACGTAAACTGTGAATGTGATTCTGGGAACTATGAGCTCTCTCAGGACACCTATGCTCATGATTTGTACATTTATAACTCGTGAATCAAGAAGTCTATAGTGTATACAGAGGTTGCTTTGCTGAGTAAGACATTCTTTAAATGAGAGAATATTGACTATGGACAATCTACACATGTTGTGGTCATAAACAGTCCATCAAGAAAACTGACTGATCTAGTTCACTGGTGTAAAGACCTGTTATATCCAAAAGTTTGTTTGTAAGTTTTCTATTGCCACATTCTGTATTTCTGGTAAGCACTAATGTTGATTCATTTTACACAATTGATTAAGCACCTACTGTGTGCCTAGGCTAGCGATAAAGAATTCAATGACTAATAGAATCTCTATTCCAACCAGACTTCCCTTGTTGGAGGAAGTCAGCCAGGCTTATAGACACATATGAAATGACATCCCCAGCAACAGTGAGAGCTGAAGTATCTGGAGGCTAAGGAGCAGCTTACTCTCAAATGGTTCAGATTAAGGATACTTTGGTAGCAAGGAGAAGACTGTTTAAATGAATCAGGAAGTGTTGGAGGCAAGATTTGAGTGAGTTTATGAGTGGAGGAGACTGAAGGGGGGAAAATCCATATTGCAGGAGATAGCTATTTAAGTGACCCTGATCCAGAAAAGGAGAGAAGCAGAAGAAAAATGTGAGAGGGAACAAGGGGCTTGATAAGCCATGGTAAAGACCTTAAGGTATATTTTATCAGTCTGGCGGGAATCTGTTGGCTTGTCACCTCCAAGTGGTGGTATTAATGATGATTGGTAAGTTAACTGTTCTTGTACAAGAATGAAAATAGAGAATTCATACAGAAGCAGCTAGAATTCTCCTGTCTAGGGTGTGAGGTTGACTTAACCCAGAAGAGCAATGCTAAGTGAAAGAGATAAGAAAATTTAGAATGGACACTTTGAGCTACATTTTTTTTTTTTTTTTTTTTTTTTTTTTTTTTATGAAAAGTAAGAGAGACAAGTATTTTCTTCTTTGGGAGTTTATATTCTAGTGGGGAAGGTAAGAACCACACAGATAAACTAATTATAAAAAAATGTCAGAGGTCAAAGAAATAGTGGTCAATGGAATACAGTGGAATGAAAAGCTATGAAAGATATGGCCAGGGAAGAAGGTTTTTCTTGCTTCTTTGCTTCTTCCTTCCTTCCTTCCTTCCTTCCTTCCTTCCTTCCTTCCTTCCTTCCTTCCTTCCTTCCTTCTTCTTTCTATGGTCAAAAGTTCTCATTCATGTAGTCTAGTCTGGCCTAAAACAACTCACTATAGTTGAAGGGACCATGATCATCTGGGGATCAGGTGCTCATAAAATGTGAGACTATGTGGAAAATTGTATATTCAAATCAAAGCAGTGTGTGTGTGTGTACTATGGAAACAATGTTAAGCATTGTATCAATACACACATGAGATTAACACGCCCCCATTTCTAATGAGATGAGTTTGGATGATCTGGTTGAAGCTAATGTTTCTTTATTATAAAATTGCTTTTGAGATGATATGCAGAAAACTCCCATTACTTCTCAAACTTTAAAAGTTTCATGATCACAGTTCCTCCTGAATCATTAACTGTGATGATAGTTTCCAAATGTTGTTTTCTAATCCCACCCTTCCCTCTACCTTGAGCTGACTTTCTCTTTTATTGTAAATTTTTTTATATGCTCATGAATTCTCTTCGATTCCCACTTTATTCAATAGTTTGAATTTCTCTTTACTTTCTGGTACCACAGGCTTTTTCAGGACCATTGTTTACTATTAAAGTAACTTTTATTCACCTGATTTAATTTTTGTTTCCAAGGCTTACAGCCTATCTGATAACCTAGGCCTAGGCCTGGAAGCTTCTAGCCTCTGTACAATCAGATCTAGGCCTAGAATGTTCTCAGGCTTTGACACTTACTGCTTAATAAGCTCACCCTTTCTAGCTCTTTCTAAATTCTTTCTTTCTGGTTCAGCTCAGCTGTTCTGGCTCAAATGCCTCTCCAAGCTGACTGATTCAAACTGGCTTCTCCCTCAGCCTCTGACTGAATTGCTCTGCTTCCTTCATACTAACTTTAGGAATCTCTTCTGATCTTCTGGCTCCTTCTTATACTCTGGCTCATTCTGTCTTTACTTCAGTTTAGCTTGTTCTCTCTCTACAACCTGTCTCTTTATTACTCTCCTAATAAAACTATCTCCTCACTCCCTCATTCTCTATGTTACTCTCTTAAGTAGCTTCCCTTTCCTCTCTGTTCTCGTGAGAGTCAGGCATATCCTATTCTGTCAAATTTTTCTCTGATTTGTCACTTTGTCTGCAATTCAATTAGATATCACTTTCAAACACAAATGCTTCCTTCTACAAACTAACTTTACCTTCATGTTTGGGATTAAAGGTTTGTACCACCATGCCTAGACCTAAGCTATTTATTACCTGAAACTTGCTCTATACCAAGCTGGTCTTGAACTCAGAGATCTGCTTGTCTGTTTCCTGAAATTAAAGGCATATGCCACCATTGCCCAGGGTGTCTACATTCCAGCCAGATCATACAGACCTAGAAAGTCTTCGGATGTGATCTCTCTTGCAAGAGCAGCCATATCCTGAATTAAAATTCCTCTACAGTTCACTTCCCCTAGCCCAGTCCCTGCAGGAAAGTCTTCTTTTGTAAGGTTTTTTGAGCTATGGTTTTAAGGATAAGAAGTGACAAGTTAGTAGATGGTTGGGACTAGAGGGAGAGGTCAAAAAGAATAAACTATGCATGGTTCATAGACAAGGTTACCTGGCCAAGTTCAAGGATCAGAAAGAAATCCAATGTAGTTCAAATTTTTGTTTGAGATAGAGCACATTAGACAAGATTAGAAAGAATCAGGATTGCAGCCACATTGTTGTAAGCAAAAGATGTTATATGTTTAACTATATACATATTTCAAGCATAGAGATACAAGTACAGAGTCCTGCCTCTATTAGTAATGGGGAATGTATTCTCAGAAATTCAAGAGCCAGGAGGCAGGCGAGCAAAGAAAAAGCACAGCATGGGAAAGAAGTATCGAAGTGACACCCTGTTTTGGACCCCTGGGGGAGGGAACTCATTAGCAGCTGAGAGGAAGGATCAGTTAGTCCAGTGTTGGTTTTTCAACAGAGTCAAAACAAAAAGCCACAGCCAATAACACCAGTTGTGGCTGGGTCACCATCCAGAGGCCTGCGTGCATTCGTGCTTGTGTGTGTGTGTGTGTGTGTGTGTGTGTGTTTCATCAGAATCATAGAGAACAGGATATAATGGCTCCAAGGCAGAGAAAGGTCACCAGGGGCACACAGCAGTAAGAGAAGGTGGCAGATGACAGCCACCTTCTCTGTGGATCGATGCCACACTTCAGAAACAGAGAGGAAAGGTAGCAGGGCTCCTTCAGGCTGCAGAGGTCCAGAGCATTTTTTGATCATGATTACTTTTAGTCTGGCAGGAATAAACATGGGCTTCAAGGAAAAAGGTATGTACAAAAGAACAACCCAATAAATAATTCTACAACTGACACCCTGACACTAATTCACCATAGAAGGAAGCAGCAAGCTGTCTATAGCACTGCAGGACCAGCAATGGAGTCATTGCTTCTGTATTCACACTATAGAGGCCTCAGAAATCTGTATCAAAGGCTGGAGATAGAGCCCAGTAAAAGGTGTGCCTAGCATGCATGAGTCTCTGAGTTCTATACCCAACACTGCCTGGTGGCACAAGTCTGTGTTCCCAGCATTGGAGAAGTAGGGCAGGAGAATTAGGAGTTTGGGGTCATCTTTGGCTATATCACAAATCTGGGCTCCATGGGATCTTGCCCCATGGAAAGAAAAGAAGTCAAGAAAGAAACAAGCTTTATGTAGCTCCTCTACAGGGTTGGGCTGAACGCCATTGTTCCTGGACTTCTAAAACTTTACCTGAAAAGAACTCCATTTGGACCCTGTTCAGGTGGATTCATGAGAAATAGCTGGATGACTCAACAGCCAAAAAATCATCTCATCCTTTCTGCACTGTTGCTAATTCGAGGCTGCCCGGAGTCATTCCCAGCCACTCTCTTCATAGTTCCTTTCACCTTTCCCCCCCTCCAACTCAAGCTTACTTAACTTCTTATTTTTGTTTTCCCTATTTCTCTATTCACGTGCTAGTGTAAGTTCTTGGATTCCTATTTGAACTCAATGCTTTCTATTAGTAATAAAAAAAAAACCCTGCTAGTTACTGTTCATATTTTCTCTCTCCCATTCTTCAGTTTGTCCTGTACAAATACTTCTTGACTGTAATCATTCAGCTGTGAGCTTGTTGGGGGTGGGGTGGGGAGGCACCAACAGTGCTTCGCTCAAAAGACAAACTCGATGGATATTGGTTGAATAAAGGAATACACAGATTGCCAAAGTTCAAGGTCACACACAGGAGTCACTAGAACAGCCCTGCAGCAGACTTAACTGGCATTGGTTAGTGTCTGTTGTTTATAGAGGAGGTTATGCAGGGTGTCTGTTTTGCGGTCCTGTAGCCCGTTATCATCACAAACATGCAAATGACAACAAACGAGCCTAAATCATATTTTATAAATATTTCACGTAATGAAAACCTGTTGAATTGGGCCATGCTCTCTGTGGTTTTCAGGAAGTGTCCTGGGATGATTTAAGACAACTTCCTATGATCAGGGTCTTTCTGTTTCTTTGCTGGTTAAATTGCATATTGATGCAGTGTGGGTCTGTAGGATTTAAAGATGCCGGGGGACCGACGCAAATGATCGCAGACACTTCCTTCTCACTTGAGGACTGCCAGACCTGTACATAAATTAATCTCCATCCTCTGTACCTGAGTACTGCCTCAGGAACCACAATCCACGGCAAATACGGTCCCTGCTGCATAAGCGCTCACCGGACCATGGCCTAATTTGGGAGATTTCTCAAGATAAGATGGAGGCCCTGCGGAGGAGTCCATGATGAATGTTGTAGAGGTGCTCATGTTTGCTTGCACAGCCGCACGCGCACGCGCCCACACCCCACACCACGTGTAGCTTTAAGGAACAATGGAAATCAAACGTATAAATGCACCTTGTAAATGATTTTTCCCAAGAGGAAATATAAGGTACTATCCGAAGTGTGTGCACAGCGTTATCCGCTTGAGGATGAATGCATTTCTGAAAAAAATCGCTGAAAGCATTTCATTTGCAACAGCTTTAGTCTTTAAAAGGGTAAGGGCGCATTACTGTCTGATGCCCCAAATGCTCAAACATACTTATCCAAATGCATAAGTCAATGATATAAAAGAACAAATGAGAGAATGATTCCGACAAAAATAAAGAACTGCCTTTTGAGTTGATAGCATTTTTTTCCTTTTGAATCTAGTTTAAATATAAAGAACACACGGAGGCAACCAAAATACAGCAAAACACGGAACACATACACACACACATACACACTGAGAAATGCCTCTTTCACTTCTAGGAGGCTCTGTAAGTAACCAAATCCTTAGGTATGCTGTGAGGACGGGGTAACTTAAGCTGGCTTGGCGGATCCTGAGTGGGTGGCAGAGACAGGGCAGCTCTGAATGAGCCTATTGCTGGGGCCTATCCAGTCTCCCAGAGCTTGCTCTCATTAGCACCTGCCCCTTGGGGCAGACCTCTGCCAAAGGAAAGACGACCCAGGAGTGTGCCCCATGCTGGGCACAGGCTTTGTCTCACCAGGCTTTCCTGTCTGGCTTTGTTGCAGGCCAGCACATGATCGCGGGGTGCTTGGCTGTCTCCCCATTCCCACACTGGGCCATCTTTTCCCAGGTTGCACATTTGGTTCGACGCATGCGCACCGCTGCTTCTGCGAGGAGTTCACCGCCCACAACAGCTGGCCTTCCTCCATTGTGATCCAGTAAAGGCACAAAACTTTTGCTCCACTCCCAGGGGACTCCCCCCTTCCCCCTCCCCCATTAAAATGATCTGGCATTCACTACCTGCCAACAAGACCTGTAAGCAAGCCAGGAGGAGCAGCAGATTAAGCATAATTATGAATTCCAAGTGGAGGGGAGTAGTTTTTCATGAAAGGCCCATTTTTTCCCCCTCCTGAAAATTCTCATAGGGAAGGACTGAAGGCTCCCAGGAGTCTCTATATTTAAATGTGCTTTGCTATGAACGCGACCTGTGCGTTCACTAAAACAGACAGAAATCCTCCCAAACTCGAACGCCGTTCTTAGAATTGGATTTTGGTCTGCTCAGGATTTGTATCCAATTTTCTAGAGAAGTATTTTAACATTTATTAACAAGAACTGGTACCAAATGTCACCCTCAAGACATTTCCCAGGCTTAGCTGTCAATGAGCGCCTAATCCCTAAGGCTCTCGAAACCAGCCCAGCCGGGAAGGATTCAAAGGCTCCTGCAGGCTGTTCCTAAGTGCTTAGCGCGTGGGCAGCAGCAACAAGTCAATTGTACTATTTCTTGCTCTAGTCGCAAACCAGGGGGAAAACCCAAACGCCGGGCATAGAAACCCTTGAGTTGTCTGTATCCTCCACACTAACGCTATGCAGCCGCACCGTGGGACAGCTTTTCCTAATTCACTCCGAATTTAGTAACACCTCTCTTCACGTGCTTTCTTGATCTGTGCTCTCTTCCTAACGCTTTGTCTGCAAACAGCTACAGCCCTGATGATTGCTTGCAGGCTGTCCGAATGCTCTGTTTACCGATCACGCTTTGTCCTCGCTGTATTTAAAAGGTAGGATCAGAGTGGCTTGACAGTAAATTTGAAATGCTGGCTTTTTTTAACAAGCCCCGTAAATTCCTCGAAAGCAATTGTGATAATAGTAAAATGATAATGATAACAGCCAGAAGAAACCATGAACTTGGAGCGAGGAAGACTGGATGCCAACTTTTCTACCTCATTCTCTTTGAATCTTTGTAAATCTGCAGGACTGACACTGTTCTGATCATTGTAAATGAGTTTCCAGCCCAGCAGCCCAGACTTTTCCTAAGAGCGGGAGGCTGTGTGTGTGTGTGTGTGTGTGTGTGTGTGTGTGTGTGTGTGTTGGGGGCGGGGGGGGAGATGGGACACAGATGAAATTTGAACCCTGACATCCATATGTTTTCATGGATGCTAAAAATATTTTGAAAAATCTTTTATTTAATTGCTTTCAGAGTTGGCTTATAGAACACACAAGAAAAACCAATCTCATTTCTTTCTAATTGTCTTTCTATAAGATCCTTCTGTTTTCCATATTCCTAAAATTATTTAAATATATTCATTGTATGTGGTTTAAAAACCAACTAATGCATTTAGTTCAGAGAAAATCCAGATGTTTATTTAAAGCTGCAGTGCCCCCAAATCCCAGTTGAATTAAATCTTTACTTTTTATCCAATTGTGTATTTGTATATAAAAAAAAATCCCTTTATGTATAATCTTAAAGCAGCATATGGCATATTAATATTTAATGCAACCTGGTTTATTTTCTCATTGTTTATAAAATTATGTTTAACCATCGATATTGTTATGTTTATCAAATTATTTAAAGATGGAACCAAATGCAAAACAGGAATAAAACACAGAAAGACGTGCGTGCCTTTATGTAATCGGTACCTCTTCATAAGTGCACATCCCTCGGATTAGTGGTTTATGTCTTTAATCATGGTAACAAGGCTTTCATTTTGCAAGATGGATTACATTACTCCCTTGCTTGCTGTTAGGTTGTTTAAATACCTCATGACAGTGTCCGATGAATTCTCAGATTCACGTTGAATAGCTATCAGTACAAGACACCTTGCTAGTCTCATTTTTTTTAAGCTAAAAAAAAAAAGTGCTCTCTATTGGGTAATCAGGGAACTTTGATTTGCCCATGAATTATTTGATCAGCATGAGTATCTGACCATAGATGACCGATGTAGAAGACAAAGGTTGTTTTTGACAGATAGGGAATGCTTAAAGGTGTTTGAAACATTTCCAGGTTCAAATGAACCATAGGAAAGGTGGGCCCTTATTCTAACATAGTTATACACACACTCTGCATATCTCTTGTTTTCATTGTTCAAATACAATAGTGACCACACAGAATGAC
Source organism: Meriones unguiculatus (assembly GCF_030254825.1). NCBI lineage: Eukaryota > Metazoa > Chordata > Mammalia > Rodentia > Muridae > Meriones > Meriones unguiculatus. The sequence continues at coordinate 63,663,688 of NC_083362.1, read as the reverse complement.
CCTGGAGCGGCATCAAAGAAATTGTTTTTCCGACTTTCTGTTTGTTTGTTAGTTTTAAATATTTGTGCTCCGATCTTGAAGATCTTGAAGTACCCAAAAGGTCTTTAGAGAGGTTTATCTAGAAGCCTTCCCTCCTAAGCTCAGGAAACCAATTGCTGACCCATGAGTAGCAACTGTATCACTTTGAAAAAGAAAGTGGGAGAGAGGCAGGTGAGTGGCTTGTTCCTCCTGGTATCCTAAAACCAAAAGAGGAAGCGCTTGTATTTTTCCCCATTATAAGAATAATATATCCAAGCCATAAAAAAAAAAAAAATCAAAAACAAAAACAAAGAAATGAAAAAGCATTGAACAACCTTGAAGACTATTTGATAGGTCTAAGACTATGGCCTCTGGAGAAACTTCCGTTCAGCCCTAACCATTTCCCTTCGTTTTTTATGAAGTCTGTTAATCTTCCCACTTATCTTTTTGAAAACTACAGCATCTTTGCCTTCATTCCAGTAATCCTCACACTTTCTGTCCTCAGCCTATTTGTGTTTGGTCAGAGACCCAACGTGGTGAATGTTCTATACGTGCCTGGGTTGAGAAGTTTGGGGATTAAACTTGAGGGTGGCACCTTATGCCTTATCAGGAACCCCAGAGGAGAAACTCAGAAAGGCCCTTCTGACCTCATTGGAGTTGATTCTTTGAACCCTGTGTAATGGTTAGTGTTCTGCTCCATGTTGAGGGTGCAGTGGGCTTTTCAAAAAGCAGCTTGAAGTTTTCGTTCTGATTAATCGTGAAAGAGAAGGAATTCGCCAAACAACCAGATACTATTTGCTAAAGTCAAAGGCTTTGCCGAACACAGACTGTGAAGCATACAGGCACACTAAGAAGGAAGAGCAGCGACCGCTTTTGCTGTGGCTAGAGTGGTTGTGCATGGTCTCAGATCTCTGCTGAGTTGGAATTATGGAAAGGAGCCAGGGAAGATGCAGTATGAAAAACATACTGGAGTGAGAAAGACTTCAGTATACTTTGTCTCCCTGACCTCGATCCCACAAGCACAGAGAGAAAAGGGGACAAGAAAGGCATGGCTTGTCTGGGTGGTATGTGAGACCCTTGCACAGGTTTGTCTGACTAGTCTGTGCCTAAATATTCTTATTAACCCATAAAACCAAGCTAATGACACCTTCACCAAAAAGCAAATGCAAAGATTAGGGGAGATACTGTCCACTGCAGACACCTCAATCACAGGGGCTCTCTCCTTCAATTTCCTTCTGGTACATACTTTTTTTTTTTTTTTCCTAGCAGGATTAAAGACGTGTATTTTCTTGAGAGTTTAACCTGCTGGAAAAGTAAAACTGTTGCTTATCTTAAAAGACTTATTCATAAATGAGATCTAGTTTATTGGATTGAAAATGTACACATACAAAGTCAGTGTGAAGACAGTTTAGGATTACCAGGTTTATTAATTTTCAGTTGGATTTTCTCCCCACAATGTAGCCAGTTCCAGGGACAAATACTCAGCCATGCATCTGAACATTAGCAGGAGAATTAATTTTAAAATCAAACCCACTATGATGAATTATAAGCAAATGAATGATTGACACGGTAGAAGAATAGAACTGGGCAGCTGGGCGCCTGGTACATGGCAAACACATCTGAGTGGTCTCCGCACGTCAGTATTTGGGTCAGGAAGGAGGAAAGGGAACTGCAATTTCTTAACTTTGTGTTTTGACTTTACCTGTCACATAGCTCATGCTTGAGAAAGCATTTCTGAACTGCAGCTCAATCTGTGATCAGGAGGATTTTACAGTGTTCACTGATCCCGAGCAGCTTGAAGGCCTCTGAATCCAAAAATGCAGAGATTAAAAACACGGTCAGAAGTGAAGTATGTTGATGTTTCAATGACTCACTGTGCTTCCAAATGGTGGTCACTCATCCGTATCCACTCAGTCGAGGCCCTCTTCCTCTCAAGGGCTAGCTACTTGCTTGCTGCAAAAGCACGCCATTCTGTGTTTTCTGCCTGTGAAGGCTGACGACTTGCCTCATGCAGAGCGCTGCATAATTAAGTAAAACCAGTATTCATGTGGTTCAGACATCTGTGTGCTTCACTGCAGGCACCAATTAGCAAACACTGGTGAAAGACTGTTTGCTCTTCTCCAGGTTCTAGCAGGACTGAAGCTCATTTCTGAATATAGCCCAACCTTGTCCTCATTCAAAAAGAGGCTTTCATGCAGGTGAGATGGCTTAGCATGTATGTGTGTTTGCATGTGTGTACGTGTGTGTGTTAACATCAACCCTTACCCTCCACAATGATATATATATAAATAGAGTCCATCAGAGCAAATCTCAGGCTTCGTATCTTGAGGCTATGGGCTCCTTTTAAAAATTTTTATTATATTTACTTATTCATTTATTTTTGTGTGCCCAAGTGTGTGGCTGTGGCACAGTAGGTGTGTGGAAGTCAGGCAACAACTTGTTTTTCTATTCTTCTACCATGTGTGTCCCAGAAAACAAACTTGGCAACAAGCACCCTTTTTTATCTTGAACTAGCTGGGAAAGCTGTGAATGTTTGAGGGAATTTTTGTTGTTGTTTTTCACTTTTTTTTTTTATAGTGTACAGCTTGACACTTGCGCATTAAACTATATAACAAAAAGTTCACGTGTGTCATTCTTGGTCCATTCTAAATACTGCTTCGATACTCTTTTCCTTAATTCTTTTCACTATTGGAGGGGAAGCCGTTTTTCTCTTTCCTGATGTATGGTCAGGGCCTGGTTGGTCGCTTTTGCCAAGAGTTGGGCAACTACTACCTGGCCTCCCAAAGCTTAGCAATGCTGGGCCCAGTGCCATCCAGGTTGATGACCCAACCTGCTCATCAAGTCCCCACTATTGAGACTGTCACTGGAGGAAGTACGTCAGAGCTGAATCTGTCTTATGTCACCTGATGAAGCTGAATGGTTATCAGGAAGCTTGTAATGAATAAATACAGAGCTAACGATGACTTCAAACAAGAGCCTAAGTATCTGACTATCTGTATGCATCTACCTATATCTGTATATGATATAAAAGTATCTTCCTATCTCTCTGTCATCTCTCTATCTAGCTCTCCATCATCTAAGTAACTAAATATGCATACTTTTCATTGATGAAAGCACTGTGAGAGACTGATTTTTTTTTAAATAGATCCTAGGGTGTTGTTATGGATGTTTTAATTGGAGGGACTGAGGCCACTCTTTCTTTGAGACCCTTAATACTTCTTCATAGAAGATCCCTATCCACACTTCTGCACACACAGTTCTGATTGGTGTTTACTTTCATATTGAGAAATAGAGCTGGATTATTTATATGATTTAAGGTAGAAAGAAGTCTTCTTTCCATTGAGAAAAAAAAAAAAAAAACTAAACTAAACTAAACACCTTTCATAGCTCCCACTCATGGCAAATCTCTCCTAAATCGTATAAAATTCTGTGGAAGATGGCAGAGGATGTATTATGCGCCGTTGATGAGAGGGAGTGATTGAGCAGGAGATACAATTCCCACCCTCTAGCACTTCTTTATTAGTGTTTTTGGAATTGAAATGTAGAGTTTTAGCTCTCTACAGAGGCCTTTGCTAAAAACCATCAGTGTCTGTGAATGCTTTGCCTTGGTTCCTAACTAGGTCTGCAGTGGCAAGATTGTGGCAGTTCTTGTCTGCAGAGAGCTCAGCCCTGGCTCTTTGGTCTTTACTTCGCCCCTGTCTGCCGTCTGTTGACTGTGTGATGTGATGAGCTCTATTTACTCTTCAGAGCATTGCTTCCTCAGTTCTTACCCCACAGAGTCAGATTTAAAAAAAAATAAGTTGATTGAAGGGAAGAGCTTAGCATAGCTCACTCACCCTTCTGAAATGTTAGCTATCACTGGTAGCTAGTCTAAGTTATCGAACTGGAAGGATGGTGAGATGTAGGAAAAGGCAGATTTTGGTAAGAGGAAGGCAGAGTTATTGGACGATAAGTGAGAGATGAGGGACTGGGATAGATCCTGGACTTGACTTTGGGGGGATTCAACTTGGCTTCAAGGTCTATTACCATCACATTGGCTATTGAAGAGAAAGAGGTTAAGAAGTCCAAGATATCATTCATCAGTACTCATAGGTTTTACTCTTAAGAAATACTCTAGACATTTTTATGTATATCAAACACTGTGTCCTCATTCTAAGCCTGTGACATAGGCATTACTTTCATTTAGAGATGAAAAAAAAAAAAACTTAAAGAAGAGAAAGCTTGATAGCTTACCTATGTGTTATGGTTTGAACTAGAATGGCACAATAGCCCATGTATTTGAACACCTGGTCACCAGGAAGTGGAACTGTTTTAGAAAGATTAGTAGGACTAGGAGGTGTGTGTTACTTGGGGTGGGCTTTGAGGTTTCAATCCATGCCAGGCTCAGTCTCCCTGTACCTTTTCCCTTCCTCCTCACCCTCCCTCTCCCTCTCTACCTGCTGCCTGCAGATCAGGATGTAGCCCACAGCTTTTTTAGTGCCATGCTGTGTATCTGCTATGATGACCACTGACTAATCCTCCAAAACTTGGTAAGAGCTGCCTTGGTCATGGTGTCTCTTCACAAGAGATAGAACAGCATCTGAGTCACCAGGACGGACACACAGAGTAACAGAGCTTCAGTTGGCTGAGTCCACGCTCCTGATTCTCTGAGTGTACATTAAGTTCTGTTTTACAATAGTCCTTGCAAGGCCCGCCCCTAGTTGTTTAGAAGCCAAGCCAGGATCCTAGAATTCTTCTCATTCTTCCTTGCTTGCCTCTCCCTTCCTAGCGGACCTTCTCTTGTGTCATTGTTTCCACGTGTTCTACTTTGACCAGCCGACTATAGATGCTGCCCCATCCGAGTACTAACTCAGCCTGACCCTGCGTAGCTTCTGGGATTAGATCTGTTGGGTGGTCACATCTCCCGTGTGTCCTTTCATCTTGTTTTATTTGACATGGAGTCTTGTACAGTTCAAGGTGCCCTTGAACTCACTCTGTTGACCTCCTTGCCTCTACCTCCTGAATGCTGAGATGACGATCCCATGGACCCATGCTGGGGATCCAGCCTAGGGCTTCGTGTGTACCAAGCATGCACTCCACTGACTGAACTACACCCCGGTCTCCCCGTTTGTTCTTAAACTTCATAATATCTTTAATATCTTCCAATTTATGTTTTTGTTTTCCTAGAGAACCGAGGACTAAACATTTTATTGTTACTAAACATACAAATTTCTCACAATTAGTTTGTGTTTACTGTGGAATCAACAGTATTTTTCCATTTGACTACATACTAGGTCTCAGCATGGCCTATACCTTTAAGGCAGTGGCAATGATCAAACCTGCCATTTGTTTTGCAGAGACAATATTCTTTTATTGTAACTTCTTCCTGCCGAATGTGATTTACAAAGTGCTAGTAATTCAACTAGCCTGACAACTGTTACAGTGCAGGTATGTTTCTTCTTTGCTGGTCTTCCACGCCTGTGTCATGAAATATTTTTCCCCCACAAGTAGGAAATTTGTTACCTTTTAGGGACATAGACATTCAAATAATATCATGCCATTATTTATTGACTTTAGTGAATGTTGCCAGCTTTGATGCCGCAAGCCTATTAAAAGATATTGAAAACCGCAAAACCATCCCTATAAATCTGGGAGAAAGCTGCAGTCAGGGAACCCTAGCTTTTTTTTTTTTTTTTTCACTACTCTGAATGAAGCTGAAAGGAACCATTCATTTCTATTTAGTTACAAATATCTATGCATATTCATTTGCATTGCCTTCTCCCCCTTCAAGTATATTGACAAACCAGGAGCTAAAGCTATCCCTTTCTCTCCTAGACAACGTTAGATAAACATTTGGGCTGCCATGCCTGTGAGTCACTCTCTGAGCTGGAGACGTCACTTTTGAAACAATCATTCCATTGACAGGACCTTCCCATCTCTGAGTGCTGCTTTGAGATTCCGGCTTGTTTACATGGGGCTCACAGTGGCCATTTGATGGACACTCCAATTCACAGGGAAGAAATCTGAACAGGTGCATGAAAAGCACAGAAGTATACCTACATTTCAGCATTTACAGGAACAGCTCAATTGCTACCTAACCCCAGTTGTGAGTCTGACTTTGTTTTAATGGCCATATGTTAATAATTATTTATCTGCAGCCTACCAACTCAAAAGCACATAGAAAGACCAATGTCCACCAGCTGTCCAACCTGCAGAAATGAAAAAGGTAGGACTCCAACACCCAAAAGAAAGATTACAAAGTTGTAGGATGGTTTCCCTCTGTGGTGCAAAGGAAGGGGTTTTGGTTGGCAGGTTTTTTTTGTTGTTGTTGTTTTTTCTTTTATAAGGCACCTAAAAGAGTGCAGAGTAAGTAGAGACTATATTCATGATTTTGGGAAAACTCGGCTGATTATTTTGAAGTAACAGTAGCTGATTTAAAGTGGGCCCCTGGAGATTCCATTCAATCATGGCACACTTCTTTTGTTTTCAGGGCCATCACCTTTGCTTTAGTAAATCTCTATGGACCGTGTTGTGGCTGAGGGACTTCCTCTCTACTCACTGACTTTAATGTTCACATTTAACATCCGAAGTTGTTCAGTACTATGATATAAATGGTGTGACTATAAATAAAACTAAACACTACCCTGCAGCTTAGTCTAGGAAATCCACCTCCCTGCTAATTTTTTTTTTTAGCCACGTGAGCTAAAGATGTTTTACATATGTAAATGAACAAATGTCAAAAGACAAGCAGTTTGTACAGCCCATGAGGTGATAGGATGTCTACATTGTGTCTATAAATAAAGTTTTATTGGAACGCCATCACACCCACTTGTTTCTATGTTCTTCCTGGTTGTTTTCCCACAGCTAGAGCAGACTTGAATGGTTAACACAGAAACTAGTGGCAGCAACAACCTAAAGTGTTAACCTTTTAGGCCTAATTAAATGGTTTTCTGGATTGGGGAGCTGGCTCAGTTGATTAAGTCCTTGATGCACAAGCATGAAGACCTGAGTTCTGATATCCAAAACTCATGTAAAATCTCAGAATGTGCCCCTCCCCCAAAACAAACAACTAAAAAATACCCCAACAGTAACAACAAAAATAAAATAAAGGACAAACGTAAAAACAGAACAAAAAACCCAATAAAATAAAAAAAATACCCTTCCAAAAGCAAACAAACAAAAAGTAGACACACACACACATGCACACGCACGTGCACATATGTGAAGGTGATGTGTTGTGTACATTTGTAAACCAGCACTTGGAAAAAGATGAGTTCTTTCAAAGCATGATGCTGAAATATTTGTAATTAGGGAGCTGTAGATCTTTTCACGGTACGAGAAACTGAGGGGTAGGGATTCCATGTATTGTGGTGGACCAAGCAACCTTAAAGAGAATTTAAACGAATAAGATGCTGTAGCTTTTTGTATTTCTATAGATGTTTATGTGAGCTGTTTTATACACCTTTCGAAAAGGGTTCCATAAAAGCACCAGATGCTTCCTATACATGGGTCCTAGTAGCTTATGGAAGATCTGGAAGGAACATCATTGTTGCAATACGTTATCCTGGTTAGTTAGGCTTATTTATACAGGCAGGTTGTATCCAAAGGCTGATGGCCCTGGGAAGGCATTGTAACCATGCTTAGTCTTCAAGCTTTCTTTCTTCCTTTCTCTGATACCTCAAATGATCTAAGAGTGGTCATATGGTGTTGGTCTGAGAACTTTACTAACTACATTAAGTTCTTTGTGAGTATAGTTGTTCCTGACACCAAGACTACCTCTACCCCCTCGTCTTTGAAAGCCTCAGTGACTCATCTCCGAATGTTACCGGCACCTCGAATCCCAGCCTTCCTCCTGTTCTTCTAGTTGGCTGTTTATGCTTTTCAAGTCTTATCATGTTACCACCTTAGTCATCACTCTGGCAAGCCATCCTCATGGATGCACCGTCTGGAGCTTCAATCTGCCACATAAGTCATGTCTTCTAATTCCTTTATCATACTCCGTGCTTGCCTCTGAGCTCTTTCCAGTTTATCTATTGCCTTCTCTCTGGAGCTGTGGTGTCCCAACTTGACTCTGGTATTCTTAGGGTGATTTCACCAACCCACAACTCCATACCTTTTCGAAGTCATAAATCAAGACAGAACTAGCCCTCCTTTTTTTTTTTTATACCATAGAACAATGTAAAATGCAAACGAATATATATAAATTGCTATTGTGTCTCCTCTCTGCCCTTGGTAGACTTTCATACCAGTGTTCCCAGTTTTGCTGTGTAAAAAAGAATCACGAAAACTCATTTTTTTGGTACATTAAAATTTAAAGACAATCTGGGACGTTTATTACATCTTTCTGCAAGACATGTAACAATGTGGGTGGTGTTTTTATTTTTAACTCTCAGTAAATCTTCCAATAACAAATACTTCTCCAAAATGAATCTCTCCTTTTGACCTTCACTTTTCTTCACTATATTTGAATGACTGTATATGATCATTATATAACATTTTAAAACTCATTATAATTAAAGTGGGATGATCTTGAAAGATGTCTCAAGTGTTTTCCTCTCATGGGAAAGTGCCTGGAGAAGTGTTAGGTAGTGGAACCAGATTCTACTATCATTTCTAAGTATACAAGAGGAGAAGCATATTAGTCTAATGAAGGGAGTGGAAAATATCCCTGCACATAATAATTTGAGCAACAAAATGATCTGGAGAAGTTGGAGATCTTGATAAATGGGGCCAAGTAATTGACAGAGTGTTTTAATCAGGGCAAGGCATCTGCCTGCTAATTACCTTTTCCAGGGTAAATAATTACAATTTTTTTTCAGGTTCCCATAGCTTTATAATTTCTAGCTGTGGTTATCTTCTGCATTCTGAGTTTCCTAAGCTTTGAGACAGGACAGAAGTGGTTTAGTTCTGAGAACTAAACATATTCAAGGTAAAGCATAATTGGTTGAAAAGCCTGCGCTAAGTTGTTATTACACTTTGTGTTCATGGGGGACAGAGACCCACTGTCTAGGCTTCTGTTGATTATTGGTAAAGATTTTTTTGAAAATAAAACCTCGCAGAAGTTTCTGCTATCAGCTGCATCTGGAAATTACAAGCTTGGAGTATGAAATTCTATCACTGTGGGGTTAATATTCTGTGACTTTGCATGGACTTATAGATGCATGTTTTCTGCTTAACTTTGTGTGTTGAGGAACAATGTTTTTATTTAATTTTTATTCAATAATAATAATCAAAGCAGAGTTCAACAGATATTAGATAGGTAGGAAGTGGGACAATATTGGGAATTGAATTCTGGTCATTTAAGAGAGTAACAGTGTAACTCCATTAGATTTTTTTTTCAAGAGGCATTTTTTTAATTTGTATTATTTTCATAAAACATTACCCAAAAATCTATTCCATACTTTTGATTTAACATTAGTCCTCTAATAGTACTTTTTTATAGACCAGTTATTTGTGGAACCAAAATAAGCAACCATTCAGTGTTTTGCAAGGGCCATGTACTTGAACTTTAACTATGATATTATTTTTTTAAAAAAATTATTAATTATTTATTGCAGCTCATTTACTTTGTATCCCTTCTGTGGCCCCCTCCCTTGTCTCCTCCCAATCCTTCTCTCCCTCTTTTTCTCCTCCTATGCCCCTCCTCTAGTCCACTGATAGAGGAGGACCTCCTCCCCTTCTATCTGACCCTAGCCTGTCAGGTCTCATCAGGACTGGCTGCATTGCCTTCCTCTGTGGCCTGACAAGGTTACATACCCCGTTCCCCCAAGGGGGAGGTGATCAGAGAGCCTGCCACTGAGTTCATGCCAGAGACAGTCCCTGTTCCCATTACTAGGGAGCCCACTTGGACACTGAGTCTATGCGCTACATCTGAGCAGGGATTTTTAGGTCCTCTCCATGCATGGTCCTTGGTTGGGGTACTATGATAGTATTTTATGTACTGGAAAGAAAATATCTGAAAAAATGAAATTATTCTCCCAGTGCTTTGGTGTGTTTGGCTTTCAAATTTGGACAGAAATATTTGTGCAATACCACACACAGTCTTGCTCTCACAAAGACGACATAACACATGCAAGTTAACCTTTATGCACCAAGATGGAGCTGGAATGGTTGTCATTAATCACTGTACTGTGATTGATGAAACAAATATGTACTTGAGAGTTCTTACTGCATAAAATTGCTTTTCCCTGTGCATTACCTGACCCTAACTCCCATCTTTGAAGTATCAGTATTTGTGTTTTTTTTTTTTTAATGACAAAACATTCACATATCAGTTTGCCAGAGTGGATGCAACAATTTGCCTGTACTCATATGGAATAACATACATACAGAGGTCACACAGAGGTCTAAATAGTCAGTGTGATGGGAGAACCATTCTCAGTCTGAAGGTGGTAGAAGAGGGGTATCCTTCCTCGCCTATACTCACCTTCTGGCAGTTGCTAACAATCTTTGTTTTTGACTCATAACGTGTAACTCCAATATCCACTTCCATGTCACATGACCTCCTTCTTGTGTGTTTCTATGTCTGAACTTTGCTCATCTTAGAAGCACACTTGTCATTCTATAGGGCCAGCCCTTACATTGTGAGACTTCATCTTAACTTGATGACATATCTCTGTGTTGGTCTCTTTTCTATTAGGATAATAAATAGCTGAGATAAGTCAACTTATAAAGAAGTTTGTTTTGGCTCGTAGTTTTGGAAGATTCAGTCCATTGTTGATTACTCTGATTGATGGGCCCTATTGCTTTTGGCTTGTGGCAGGGTTGTATGTCATGGCTTGAGAACGTGGCAGATCAAGAGCCTCACCTCAGATCCCGGAAAGAACAAGAAAGAGAGGAAGCAGTGCGGGTCACAGTATCCTTTTCAGGGTCTTAGTTCCAGCAAACAGATTTTCCATTGGACGCTACCCCTTAAAGCTTCTCTCGCCTCCAAATAACCCTACCCTGGGAAGTTACTCTTTAGCTCATGGGCTTTGGGAGGTACACCTAAGAACCAAACTATAGCAATGTATGAAGGCAATGTTTAGAATGCGATCATACTCACAGGTATTGCTTTCGGACAAAGACTGCTTTTCAGGAAGCATAGCTTAACCTATTAAAATTAACTACTAATAAAGATTAGAATATAAGAAAATTCTTATGAGCATGTGAAACTTGGGGAGCCCAGTATTGGATCTGTAGACATTTGGGAGTACTTGGAGCAGAAAACATGTCTGAGGGGACAAAAGGCAGCACAGAGACTGGGAATAATAATCAAATATCTGACAGAGATATCTTGGCTCACAAGGGCCAAGTAACCCTCAGATAATAATGCCAATAGGGCAGAACCGGCTTTCAATCCACTTTGTAAATGGAGAAACAGAAACAATGATGTTAGGTAGGTCATATTAATTCATAGACTTAACATGTGAATTAATTGGTTTGCAAGCGTAGAGCATCTGACCTTGAAATCCAGGTTCCTAACATTTTTCTAGGTTCCTAACATTTTCCAGGTTCCTAACATTTTCCAGAAGACAAGGTAGAAGGAGAGGTAGATAAAGAAAGGAGAGAAACGGGTACTAAGACCGCTATGACTTTTCCTCTGGCTTGTTTTGTTCTGATTTTGCCTGCTGGATCTGCTGAGGTGGTTTAGGTAAAGCAAGCATCAGTTACCTAGTGAGCCAGTTCAAGCATGGTAGAGGTGGGTCCCTGAAGTAATGTGCCTGAAGGAGGCCCTAGTACCAGCATTCCTCATAACGCCACTGAGCCAAGGTTAGAGTAAAAAAATCCTGACCTCAATTCCAGGGGTTAGACAATACTGATGTGTTGCAAATGTATAGCTCCAACTGCCCTTTAAAAGCAGCAGTGTGAGACACTGATTGCACATATGTGTCTGTTACACACACACACACACACACACACACACACACACACACACACGGCATTGCCATAATCTGTTAGTAGATTTATAACAGCCAGAAAGCAAGATGAAGTTTTAGACCTTTGAAACTGAGGACTTGGGATACTAGTCCAGGCTTGTCCCTAAATTGGCCAAGTAGCTCTTGTTTCTGTGTCACGTTACTCCACCCTTCAGTATAAAATCGTGGAGTTGAGATAAGGAAGTAGTTAAACACGTTGTGGCATCCAGCCGTGGACTGTCACTTTTGAGAAAAATAATGATTTGGGAAAAAAAAAAAAAAAGATCCCTAGTGGTTTCTTTCTTTTAGCACAAACCTAAATGTTGATTGTTTAAAGCACTAAGATAACCAGGCTAGAAACACACCATACTCATAAAACATCTGTCCACAGATGAGCAAAATTAATACTTGGGGAGGTCTCCCAAAGAAAATATCCATGTGTCCATACACCCTAGTAAGCATACTAATTTGGGATCTTCTATTCTTTAATTTTTTTTGGACATTATTTTTTATCAGTGAGTTTCATTACGGCACACATGTTTTATTTTCATTTCATTCATGTCCCCGCTGCCATCTTACCTTTGTCCCTTGCTCCCCCAGGCTGCTTCCCTTCCTTCCCTGTTGGTCCCCCCTTCCCCTTTCTAGTGACATGACCTATGTAAACATTTGCAAACACACACACCTAAATATGTATAATTTTAAATCTGGTTCCCTACAAAAGAGATAGTAAATGCCACTTGTGTTTCTGAGTCCAGTTATTTTCCTTTGCATAATTTTTAAGTTTTAAAGCATTATTTGATCTTTCTTCATGTTTGCATCGAATGCAGGCATACTTGAAATTTTTAATGTTTCCATAACGTTATATTCAGTGCCTGTCTTACCGTTTCTGTGTGCATCACTCACTCTTCGGACTCTAAGCAACCTCTAACTTATAGACAGCTAAGTATGACGGTTGTGGTAGTGAGTACCCTAACATGTGCTTGGATGTACTTGTCAGTTCTAAAGGTCAACAGCTGGATCAAAGAGTAATGCTGACTTGAAGATTCATAAACTATGAAATCAGAGCAGGCTGTAAGATGTGTCAAGTGATGTTCCCTTAACGTACAGCAGGGAGAGAGAGAGAGAGAGAGAGAGAGAGAGAGAGAGAGAGCATGTGGTTGGTTTTCTTTTCTTTTTGCATCTATAATGCAGAAAAGTGTAAGGAAATACTTTGATGTGTGAACAGCTATTAGCTTTTGATTCCTGGATAAGAATGATTTGTAAATTGAATTCTTTACCATTCTCTGTATTTCCTAGATGGCTGGTACTCTGGGTAGGGGAGGGGAGCTGAGATTTAGGGCAAGAGCAACCTTGATTTCTGCGTCTAGCTAAGCTACCTGGAATGGGACCAGAAACATGAGAAGGGAACATCTGTGTGGGAAGAGACAGCAAGAGAGGAATTCTTTTCTTTCTCGACTGCAGAGGAAGGATTTGGCTTCAAAGGAGACAAAAAAAAAAATCCTTTATCAAGGTTCAAATGCAATCCATTTATCAATTTCCTCAGCCCTTGAGCCCCATCACACTCTGACAGAAAGAGGAGCTTCTGAGAAATCAAATTAGGACAGTGCCCAGGCCAGCAGGCACCGTCTACACACAGGCCTCTTTGAGTGCGTTGGGTAGAGACATGGGTGAACTGATTTCTTTTTGTGAACCAAAGATCACGAAGCTGGGCCAACATCCTTTATCCGGAAGGCTGCAAGGGGCGAGCTGCTGGAACCTAGGGCTTCAGGAGCCCTTCTTGCCTGGATCCCATTCAAACAGTGAGAGAAAGCCAGCAGGAAGAAGTCTATCCTCAGCAGAGGGCTGCAGAGGAGAATTGCGGGGCCAGTGTTGACTGGTGGAGTCAGAGCAGCCTATGCCAGGACCCCGAGTGCCCAGATTCTAGAACTCCCTCTTCCCCCCACCCTCCCACCGCCATAAATTTATTTTTGCTGCTACTTCATAACTGCAATTTTGCTAACTGAGTGGTGTCTCCGTTCCTAAGGCCGTCAGAAATGTTTTCCGATGGCCAGGATTCACAGGTGGAGAACTGCTGGCCCAGAGTGACAGGAAGCAGATGAGGTTTCTGAAAGGCTCAGTCTGGGCATGCAAGAAATGTCAGAGGCAGCAGCCTGCTGGAGGGGAGGCAGGAGCTGTGCTCTGCGTGGGAAGGTATCTTCTGATTGATTCCCTGGTACATAAGCCAGTGACGTTAGTCAATCAGCACAGGATCTGCGTGGGGTTGGGGAGAGCGAGTAGGAGTGGGAAGAGAGGAGGGAGGTGGAAAACCATGCCAAAAGAACTTGTGGTGCCCTCCAAAAAAAAGAGCATCAGCTGGGGGTTAAACTCAGTGATAGCCTTCAGGAGAAAATGCTGGGAAGGGAAAGGCTCTGCAGACCGGGGCGGGGGAGGGGGTGGGGAGAGTGGGGTTGGCGGAAGCAGTGACTCTCTTCCACAGAGCTGACTGCTGTGGAATGTCCAGGGGAGGGACTGCCGGCAGAAGCATTTCATCCCTTGAGGAGTATGAAGGGTCTACCCTGGGTGAAGGCCCTATGGGAAGCGAGGATGTTGAGGCAGTCATGGGATGCTGTCACCCAGGCCACCCGTGGGAGCATCTGTAAGACCAGCTGAACAAGAGAAACTGTGACTGACGCTACCAGATGATTACAGGGAGCGAGGGTGTGAGCGGGAAAGAGAAGTAAAGGGGTATGGCTTACGAAAACACTTTGACACATTCAGAGAAAATTTAAAAATAAATAAATAAGCTGCTAGATAAACACATAGCAGGAAGCCACCCAAGACTGTCTGAATGGCTCAGTCCTTAGGCAACAGCTCAGCATTGTGGGAGTGGGGGAGAATCTAGAGAAGAAAGTGATAGGGTGCCTTTCCCCCCTCCCCCACTAGTACAAGGCTCCCATTGAGGATCACAGTGGCTTGCTCCTGGCCAAGGTCCCTCTTTCTTTGGCCTAATGGTTCCTTCCCAAAGATTCCTACTTAATCAGCACTTGGGGCTTGACCCACCCCCAATACTGATACCTCTGTTGTCTCCTGGAGCCCTTTCATAGAAATTGCCCAGGGGTCACAGGTTATAATTAAAGCATTACGTGCTCTCCTGTCTGTCTCCTTGTGGAGGCAGAGGTGAGAAGGCACTGCTCACCCTCATATCCTAGGGGGATTTGCTCATCACAGATACTTCCGGTATAATCACCCGAGTGAGTAAGGACACATTGCTGGAACCTAGGGAGGAGTCAGAGGTTTTGAGAAAATGGAGGAGACAGTCTAGGAGTATGACAGGCTGCCTCATTCTGGGGACACTGATCTACCTGTAAGACCCAAAGATGTTTAGACGCCCTCTGATGTTGCTGGGTGATGGAGAGGGCAGATCTGAAGCAGAAGAAAAAGAACATTCTAGCACGCACACATTCTCCAGAGCATACACACACCTCTACCCTTACCTTCCCTACCCCGTGCACACAGATCCGCTGGAACAGCAGTTTGCCAGGAATAGGAAGGGGCAGAAAACTGGGTATTCCAAAGGGTTTACTTGGTGCCAGGCTCCCTTAAGCAGCTCACGCATAGGATCATCTCATTCCCACGGGCACTCCTTTGCGCTGGAACTAACAGATGTTACCAGATTTGCTTACGGGAACCCTGATCAAGGGCAAAACTGGCTATTAAACTAGATTTATTTCTAATTCCAGCATCTCTAGGTTTTTTGTTGTTTTTTTTTTTTTTCCAGCCAACCTCTCCCTGCAGTGAAGTGAATCTAGAATGGTTGCTGGTTTTGAAGAGCTTAAAGCATTTCTGAGCAACTCAAGCTGCTTGGTTGTGTGTGTGTGTGTGTGTGTGTGTGTGTTCACAAGCATGTGTGATGGGAATGCTTATGTTCTAAGCATTGCTGAGCAAGGAACTGTGCTAACCCTTTGATTGCCCTTTGAAATAACCTTTCCATCTCAGTTATGTCACTTCCCTTGAAAGAAAGAGGTGGAATTTTAATGTCCAATGGCATCAATAATAAAATCGATGTATATTTACTCACTGTGGGGTAGATTACAGGCCTTATAGCTCACTGTGATTGCTCATGGACTGGCAAGATTGAGACCTGACAAGTCAGGCTAGGCCACAGAGTGGACTTGGACACTGAAAGAACGGAGAGATCTCTCTCCATGTTGGGATGCAGGGCCCTTTGGATTCGACACTATGCCACTGTCCTAGTTACTTCGAGGAAGGTAATTCGACATCAGCTTTACCTAAGGGTGTCCTTTCTGGTTTGCTAATGATGCTTATCCTATCTGTGAGACTTAGACCATCTCAGCTCCCCCTGAGTTGCAGAGAGGTCCTTGGAGGCCTAAATACTGGACTTTGCCAAATCCATGGCAGGTATGGAGTAGTGTGGCCTGGGACCTGCTGATTCTCGAAAAGGAGACATTTTCATGGAAGAGATGAGTGGGAGAGTTGGATGAAGAAATCAGAAGTATCCAGTCTCCCCTACCGCACCCCTGAGTTCTCCCCCACAGAGCTCTGGCCTTGTTACTGTATTTGAAGTGATTAGGTAGAGTGAATATTACTTGCGCTATTCCATTATTTGAAGTTCTACTTATCTCCAGCAGAGAATGTAATTGTGGTTGGGCTGTTTCTGGTTGGGCTTAGGTATCCAGGTTGACTGACTTATAAAGACCCGAAGAGTAGAGGGGTCTTGGCTCTGCTATGGCTGTATGAAACTAGTTTGATGACAAAATTGGCTTTGGTGTTCAGGGGTTTCCACAGCGTGACCAGATCCCATGGTAGCTTGAGAGATGAAGAAGTTTGCCTCTGCAGAAAAAAAAAAAAAAAAAAAAAAAAAAAGAATATTTTGGACTTCCTCCAAAACAGCAACAACACCTTCGCTGCCTCCTGACCAAAGGCCAAAGAAGCCACTAGGAGGAGCTAAGGACTGACCAAGTGTGTGCTCACCAATATTTAATATGAAATGCTTCACCAAAGTGCCCAACCTGGGCTGGCTGCAGGCTCTGGGTATTTAATTATTTATGTGGTAATGGATGGACCAGGGATTGTCTGCCCTTCAAGCGGTTCACAGAGGAGAGCAATTGTGTCTACTTGTTTCATTTGTGGCTTTATTCCTGCCAGGAGGAAGGCACTTCAGCCTTACTGCAACAGAAGGATGGAAGAAAGATTGCATTAGCAAATCTCCCACTTACACACACACACACACACACACACACACACACACACTCACCACATGCATACCATCAATGCTTTCTACAAACAGAATACAGCTCCTCCCCCACTTAAAAAAACAAAAAGACACTATCAGATCACAATGAATGCATTTTGCAGTATCTGGGGAGTCCCTCTTTCTTTTGTGCGCAGGGAGTGAGATCAAGAAGGAAGAGACCATGACATTCAATGCCTGTGTTTGAAAGCCAGCTCTTCAATTTAATAGTTATATATTTTGGCAATATTTCTTAGGCTCTGTATTCCTCTTTTTCCTCCCCTCTGCATCCTCCCGTGGTAAGGACAGAATGAGTCAGGACGTGTATGTGCATGCAGACGAGGGAGCACCCGGCTCTGCTTGCTGAGTTTTCTGCTTCTCAAGGCTGGCAGAATGCATTCCAAATGACATCATAGTTCAAGTGCAATAACACGGGTCTCCTTCGCCTTCTCATGGAGCAGTTCAGCACAGCCTTGTCGGTACAGCATTGCTGACTGTGAAGCGCTACCCCCTTGAAATTCTCTGGGTTATATTATCCTGTCTGATTTACCTCAATCTATAATCATGTTTTCCTTGCTTTGGAGCAGAGATTCCCATCAAGCCACATGGGTCCTGCCAGTTTGCTCCAGAAATTTTCACAGCTGCCCACACTCTTAGCACAGATGGGTTTTCAGGTCTGAGACATGGCTCAGTGGTTAAGAGCACGTACAACCCTTTCAGAAGTTCAGTTCCCAGCACCGACATGCTGGCTCACAACTGCCTGTAACTCCAGTTCCACTGTGACCTCTGAAGCCTCTTGCTTGGACATAGTACACCTAAACTCAAAAGGGCAAACACACACCACATAAATAAATAAATCTTAAAGTAAATGGGTTATTACAAGCTTTGGGACTTAATGTAGGAAAAATTATAAACTCTCCTTGGTAAGAAAATATTGAAACTTTGTTATGTCCATATTTTACACTGCTGCAGTATATATAATTGTTTAAGTAGGTCATAGACTTGCAATCCTATTGCCTTATAGCCCTGTGCCACCACACCCAGCTATGATAATTTTCATTTGAACTCACTGTATGTTCATTTAATTAGCAATCTGAAGACAAAAGTTTAACCTTTTCAACTATTTGGTCATGAAACAAATACATGATAGAAGAAATGTAGAAAATAAGAAAGTAAACATTAAGGTAACATCCATCTAGTAAATGGACTGTTCTGCAGTAAATAAGAGTACATGCTGTGAAACCAAGAGGTCCTGAGTTCAAATCCCAAGCCACCCACGTAAAGCTACGCCTGGCCACGTGTTCCTGTAGTCTCATGTCATTGGGTGGAGACAGATTCTGTCATACAGTGTTTGCTCCTGTAACTGACAATGTTCGCTGTCAGTTACTATGAATGTTATAAATAATATCAGGAGGAATGTGTGTAAATTTGAAATTGAATTTGTGATTGTCTCCTTAGGATGGGTTCTTTGAAATCATATTAGTGACACACAAGTTTTCAGTTCCGTTTTCCCCTCGAATTTGTTCACCTTTCATTAATTAAGCAAAACTAAGACAGGATCTGACCCACCCTGCCTGGGAGTCACGTGGACTTTTTTTTTAGAGAGAAATGGACAGCCACTAGAAAGTTCAAACAGGCAAGGGGTGCACTGTACCATAGGTCCTTGTCTTTTATAGTCGCAAAATTTGTTTTCCGATGATTTCTTAGAGTGAGTGTCATTTTTCCACATCATTTTATCTCACTGTCACCGTTGTCAACCCTCCGTCTTTCCCACAAGACTCTTTCCCACTTTGATGCCTTTTTTTTTTTTTTTGTTTTCTTTCGTGGACCACCCAGTTTAATCATGGTCATCCTTGAAGCTCTGAATATGTGGCGGATATGGCTCCACCAATGAGCACATGCTGACGTTATGACTCCTAGCGTCCATCAATAGCCAATAATTCCTCCGGAGAAGGACAGGACAACGGATATGTCTCAAAGATGACTCGGGCTCTTAACTATGAGGTCTAGCGGGTATGAAAAATGCGGAGCAGTTTCCATCAGAGCGATCTAGGTGAGATGATGTAGGATGACTCGGGAGAGTGGGGGGTGGGGCCAGGGTAGATTGGATTCTGAGTATCTTCAGCATGTAGCGCCAGCAACATCTAGGGCAGTGGTGGTGGGATACTGAAAGAGTGAAGTCAAAGTCATCACCAAGGCTTTTGGCCTGAGGCCTCAGAAGGACAGAGCCCTTGCAAAACTTAGGGCTGGGGAAGGTGAGGACAAACAGGTGGAAAGGTGAAAAGGGTGTTTAACATTTGCATGAGATTTAAATGGTCATTAACTCTCTCAGGGCAGAAGTCTAAGCATTTTGCACTGCCGAGCATGTTGGGGGGCAAGTCCCACACAAGTGAGTATCCATATGCAGAAAATACAGTATGTAAAGAATTATCATAAAAGCATTGCTAAGTTGAGACTCATAGGTACTTTGCTAACATTTAGTACCTACTGCTACAATCATTTGGAGCTTAAACCAGTGAAAATTTTGGAGGAAAGAGATAGTTTAATCGTTGATATTGTTCAGTGTTATTGGCTCATGGTAATCATAAACGGGACTTCTTTTATTTACTGTCTTAGTTATTTAAAAAAAAATTCTTCTTCGTAGGCAGTACGTCCATTGTGTTGCTTGTATCCTGCCTATACTTCTCCAGGTGCCCCGGCCTCTGACATGATGGTTATCTACCCGGATTTACTTGGAAGGTTTTGTATCGTGATGGATGCGTTTATGGTGGAGTTAATTAGTTTCGAGCCGCAACTTCTAGAACCAGCTCTAGCAGTAAGTTCAGAAGAGTAAAGTAACATGGATGACCTCCCCTGCTCCGAGGCACCATCCCAGTTCCGGTAAGTGACATTAGCATCAAACTAAGGAAGCACAAGTGTGGCCTGAGTGGAAAATGCTCGATAGTGCATCGTTTTCATACAGTTAAGTTTTTACTACTGCCCTGCCTTGTAATAGTTAGAATTAACAATACAGTAACTCTATTGGTATCAAGGCATGGAGCCAGAAAATGCTCACATTCTCTTTCTCAGTTGAGCTGGCAAAGAAAAAACATGTGTGAAAGCTACAAGACCAGAAGTTTCTGTAAAATTCTATTTCTCATGATCATTTGCATAAGGTCCTAACTGAGGATTCGATTTCCATTGCTACCTATTCAAAAATTAAAATTCTCTTCTGTTAAGAATTCGCTCTGTAAGCGGTTTATATGAGTGGACTATACAATGGAATTAAGTTTACATGTTTCTATGAATCTGATAAAATATTTCACCACCCAAACTAAAATTGCAATACAAGCTTTTATTTCAAGTCAGGTCAGAAAAAAAAAAAAAAAAACAAATCTTGCAATTGAAATAGTGAGTCAGCTTTTGGACTGGTTGATTGCTTAAAGAGACAGGAATTAGATAAGCACATTGGAGAAAAGTTTAATGTTCTAGTGAATGTGATGCAAGATATTCATATGGATAATGGCGTTTGGAAAGCTTCCATGTATGAGTGATAGCATGCTGGGTGGTCGGTGCTATCAACCAAAAAGCATAAAAAAAATTAGCCATTGGGGGAGGGAGAGGGAGCTACGGGGAGGGGATACAAAGTGAATAAACTGTCATTAATAAAAATAAAAATTTAGCCATTGAACAAGACAGCTAGAAATAGCCTGCTGTTAGAGCTCATTCAGGAATTGAGTTTCACACCAAACCCAAGTCATGGTACCTCCTTGATACCAAGTTTTTAATGTGAATTTAACCTCTCATGGCTCAACACATCATGCAAATATTGATCCACCATAGTAGATCCAAGTTCAGTATCATTTCTATTGCCTCTATGGAAAATAACATAAATCATTGTTAAATGATAAGTCAATCAAAACTTTAAAGCAGAAGCTTGAGGAGGAAATTGCACAGATGTAATTAAGATAGCAATGTAAACTAATTTGTCTTATTTTTGTAATTGTTGTGGTAATTCTCAGTTTTTAAAAATTAATATCTTGCTTAAAATTATGTTTCCTTCCAATATGAAGCTTTGTACAAGATTTTATATTTATATTATGGAATGTTTTCTCCCATCCCCTTTTTCCTAAAAGAAAACTTTTGAAATTATGTGAACTCAAAGAAAATATGTGTCTCAGCTGCCATCTGCCCCAGATTGGCCCCAGCAGGAACCTCATGGCTAGGTAAAGGAGGTGAGGGGTTGGTGCTCTTAAAGACTTCTCTAACTTTAGTGATATAGCAATGGCCTCTGGGAGTCCCTTCATGCTAACCATTGAGCTTGCCACCTGAGGTAGAAGGACATGACCGAGACCCGTAGAACAAATCACATAGTCTGAACTTCATGGAACTCACAGGTTCACCTTGGAGGCCATGGAATTAGTTGGCACAGAAGTGGGACTCAGTCATCCTTCTCAAGTGGTAGATGGTCCTGAGAACCTTGAGTTCGAGGCACAGAACACAGGTTTCTCAGCTGGCTCATTTCATCAGTTGTCAATTCGTGGGGTAATAAACAGCTTCCCTGTGTAAACTCATGCCCCCCCCCTTTTAAAAGATAGATAGAAATGAAAAGCTATTTTAAAATTGGAACATTCACCTCATGTCTAGAAAACCGATTTAGGTCGTTGACCTGGATTCTGTTAGAGTAGGTCCATCTGCATGTCTCTGCAAGCACCTGGGTGGGTTTGTGCCACGTCCAAAGAGAAGGCAGCACATTTCCTTCACTTCGAAGGGAAGAGTGAGTGTGTTTGCAGTCCTGCTTGGCTCTCCAAGAACAACCTGGTCTCTCCTGTGAAGGTCAATAAGGAAAGAATTACTGGAATGGCTGCGTGGGGAAGTGGATTATCTGAGCTTTTCACCTACTCCTAGTAGGGCCACCTTGTCCTCGCAGGAATCACTTTTGGCTTCTAACGGCATGCCAGAGAATGAGGCCAGGGCCTGCATATGTTACTCTTAAAATGCGCCGTTTGTTTCCAAGGAGGATAATGTGATTGGCCTCACATGGGAACTCAGCGGTAGTTGGCTCGCCCAGCTGTATGTCAGGGTTAAGTTACTTAGGAAGCCACACAAGTCACTGGGCCTGGGCAGATGGAAGGAACAGACTTGGCAAGTTCTTGTTCAGACACAGATCTCCTGACACAGGAACCAGTCTCCCATCCATTGCTTTTCCAGGACAGTTTTCCTGGGTGACACAGATGCCAAGGGAAGTATACGTAATGAAGATGCTCCCTGGCTTCCTGTCTGGACCGTGCTGTCTACCCCCAGCACCCCAGCCTTCTCCCCCTACACATGCAAGCCAAGATACTTCACACAGCTTGACTGAAACAGATCCCGAGTCAGATGAGACTTCGGAACTGAGCTGCATAACAACGCTGTGGGGTGCAAGGCGGCAGGGACTGTCAACTGTCCAAGAGCTCAGAGCAGAGAGAGTATGAGAAACTCCGTTTCGGTTCAAGCACGTTCTCCCTTTTTAATTTTTATAGAGGCCAGTGTGTTTCAATTAAATGCACAAAACTGGCAAAGCCTGTAGGACATGTGAAGGAAGGTAGGGTAATAAATCGTAAGGTATGTTAACGAAATCCAACATGTTTGTGCTAACAGAATCGATGATTCAAGGAACTCACACTTCTCTGAATGAGAACAATGGCTCACGGGAGGTGTGTGAGTCACATTGGTGCAAGTCCAGACATTCAGATGGACAGGGTTCTTGGAGGAATCCTTATGGAGAGGAAGGCTTATCATGAAGCCATCTGATCTCTTGGGAGAAGATTAATGAACAGTTCATCAATTCAAACCGACATAGTTAGTTTATTGGGGGTGATCAGTATTCAGCCTTAGAGCTTGTGAGATCAACTTTTAAAACAGTTTAGCTTCCAAGCTAACCTCAGTGTGACTTTCTTTTGGAAATACAAATTCTCACCAGTTATTCTTTCCCCCTGGGTCTCCCTTCCCCCTGGGTTAGACAAACAGTTTGGCTTTTTGAAAATGGTGAAGCAAAAGAGAGAAATCCCTTAAGACAGGGGATGGGAGCTTTACTCTAAATGTAAATAAGGAAGCTAAATGCAAAAGAAGAAAGAGAAGAAAAGGGATTCCACAAGTCACTGGCCACCCTGAGCTAAATGAAAGAAGTTCTTTTGTGAAACACCCAGGAAAAACAATTTTGGGATCCTGGGGATAAATCTCAGAGTGCTTGCCCAGTAAGCACGAAGTCCTGGGTTTCATCCTTAACATCACATAAAACAGAGAATGGTGACACACTCCAATTCCAGCACTCAGGGGTGAGAGGCAGGAGGATCAGGAGTTCAAGGTCACCCTTAGCTATACAGCAAGTTCAAGGCCAGCCTGGATGATGAAAGAGCATGCCTCAACAACAAAAGAAAAACACCCTTTTGCACCAATTTTGTACTGACTTTTTTTTTGCTCATTCCTTATTGCACTCAAAACCAATGAATACTAAATCTACTGATGTAAAAGCAGTTCACCTGTTGATGAGGGTGCAGCAGGGTCTGCTGTGTGGTGTGAGACTCTCATGCAAATAGGCTGTGGAGTGGGTGGGGGACAGTGCAGGTTGTATGCTGGTCTCTGCTCCAGCTCCCCAGAGAGAAAGCCACAGCTGAAAGGCGGGCAGTCTGGGCCTGCTGCTCTCTCAGACAGCTCAAGCTTCCCATAGACTTCCTCCTTCTGTGTTTTAAAGGAAACATTCTGAAGACAAGTGCAGAGGTTGCCAGAACTGAAGCCCTATGCAGGGATTCAAGGTGGCAGAGCCCCGAAATGCAGAACTCTGATGACTCCTGTTTCTCAGTCTTTCCATGCTCATGGCTTCCTTTCCTGAAGATCCTATGAGGATGCTTACAGGACTGAAGAACTTACGTGTAGCACTTGTCTGAGTAAATGGCACTCCATGTCCTCTGGGAAAGAGTAAGAGTATTTTAAATGCTAAAGTATGTCTAAAGTGAACAAGAGTAAATTCTGGAATTTGAACGGCTGAGTGATGAGAATTTGGCTCAGGCCAGAAGCTGCATACAGGAAAAGACAAAAGCTGGCTTTTTTAATTCTGCTCTTTGGGCCTTATTACTGTGTGCCGTGCCCCCCTCCCCCTTTATTTTCTCCAAATAATCTCTTCAACAAAATGGGGATCAGGAAAGGAAAAGGAAACGTCCACAATGCAAACTGGCCCCTGGGAACCAGCACTGATTAATGGGCAATTTTATGGCTCATTTGTAAAAAAGGAAACTTGAACAGAGACCTCTGTTTACTTTGCTCCTACAATTCAACCAAGGAGACAGAAAGTACGATGTGAGAGGGTGGGGTGGGGTATCTCTAGATCTCTAGCTAAATTGTGCAAATAAATTGGGGGCATCTGAGCATTAAAGAGCACAAATTTCCTGGGGATTTATTACAAATAATGACTGTCAAGGAATGACAAAACGCTAATACAGTCTTCATTTTCCTTCTTACCAGTGTAAACTCAAGTACAAATGAAACGTTAGAAGTTTATGGATGGCCTCCGGCCTCCAGTTCTTTCTTCCTCTTTCACAGTGAGCACCTGTTATCACAATAATGGTTTCTTGGCATCATGGCTGGGGGGTTTACACATTTGAGTGTGTGAGCTTTCGTGTCCTTGCATCTGTGAGTATGGGTGAAGGTGGTAGATGCGTACTTAGAGCAAGAATGCATGCTTGTATCACTTAGGTAGTTCTTGTCCTGAGTTGATTTTTCGCTGTCCTCCACCTAGGCAAGTCTCAGAGAAAGCTCTGCTGATCTCACTCAAAGTTGAATGATAGGCAGTTGTTTCTAAACCCTCCAAGCTTGATGCACAAAAACGACTGCTTGAAATCTCAGGGGCGGGTACTCCCTACCTGGCAATGAAGGATTGTTTGAATTGCACTGAGCCCTCTGCTTCTCTTTCTGTGAGCATCAAAAGAAAACAAAAATCATATGCAAATAGAAAGCCCGACAAAGCCCACTTGGGTGGGCAGATGCTATGTATTTTCCCTTTGGATGTGCACCAGGCATGTTTGCGAAACTTCTGCTCTCCCAATGCATTCAGCCATCTGCACATTTAAGAGGCACGGCCTAAGGTTTGTCTTACATTTTGCTTCAGCTTCTCAAGTCATAGCCGTTTCATGGGGGTACTCCTGAAATCTTTCCCAGTGCTGTATTTCACCCCAGCAATCATCCGAGGTTAACTCTGGCCTCTCTTATTTGCTACTAACCAGTTATTACACGAGAAAAGGTCATTTCTTAGGATAGAAGTTAAGTTCCTTTCTTGTAGGAGGCAGAACCATAGCTCACACTAGTTTTTCAACAGTATCATTGCTTTTTGGACATAGTCACTTAATCCAGTTCCTGGATGGCAGGTTCAAATAATGACCCAGGGTGCTCTGTTGTAGTTCTTGGTTCTGTGTCTGGTGAATTAGCTTCATTTTTTTCTCATGGTCAGCATAGGTTCCATGTCATTGTCACAGCCACAATATCCAAATGTCACAAAGGCCCTTGATTTTCCACTTGATTGTCATATGCTCCTCCCAAAACAATCTCTGGATTAGAGGGAGAAAAGTAGCTCAAACAGTTTGGATGGCCCAACTTTGGTCCTGGGTCATCTATCTATCTATCTATCTATCTATCTATCTATCTATCTATCTATCATCCATCTTTCTTTCTCTTCCTTTCCTTTCTTTTTTTCCCCTTTTTGATTGCTATGTTAATTTTTATTGGAAACATGTTCATTCTCTCTCTTTCTCTTTTTTTAATTCTTCTCTTATATATCACGTTCCATCATCAAAGAGACCAGAGAGACTTAATCCAGCAACTGACAGATGCAGATACAGAGTACCACAGCCAAACAATAGGCAGAACTGGGGGAGGGGGCGGGGTTTTGTGGAGGAGGGGGAGGAAGGAGCAGAGGAACCAGAGAGGTCAGGGACACGACAAGAACAGAGCCCACAGTCAACTGATCATGACTCATGAGGGCTTACAGAGATCAAGGAACCTATAAGGGCTTGACCTAGATGCTGTGCATATATGTTATGGCTAAGTAGCTTGCTGTTCTTGCTAGAGTCTTAAAAGTGGGAATGGGAGCTGTCCCTGACTCTTTTGCCTACTTGTGGGTATGTGCTCCTCCTACTAGGTTGCCTTTTTCAGCCTTGATGGTATGTGCCTGGTCTAATTGTACCTTTCTATACCATGTTTGGGTGATGTCTGTGTCTTTCTTAAGGAGAACAGTGAAAGTAAGTACATCGTATGGTAGACAGCAAAATGGATACTGTCACTCATCACCATTAGAGCCCACACTAACCAATGCTTCATTCACAAAATTGAACTTTAAAAGGACTACTGCAATGTTCCAATGTATTCTTTAAAAATTCATGCCATCGTATTTCTGAAAATATGCCTAGAACCTAGTAGTGAGGCTGTGTCTAAAAAAAAACTATTATCGAAAGGTAGGTGATAGATTGACTTTTCAACTCTCTTTCTGGGTTCATTGTCTTAGTATTCTAAGTAGCCACTGTGTATGAAAATGCCTGCTAAGAAATCTCACTCATAGAAATGCATTCAGTATTTGACAGAGAAAAAGTTATGGCAAGAATGTAGACCTTGGTCTATTTATACAACACTAAAGGGAAGGGGAAATAGGACCCACATAACCCTGCTTGTTAAATTAATTAAAATAACACTTTCAATGACCTGGTTGATTAAAATAATATTTCCACGAATTGTTTAATAAAAATATAAGGTATGCCAGTTAAACACTAAGAAGCATAAATCACAACTGCACAAACCTAGAATCCTAATTTTGTAAAACTAAGAATATCTGTGAAGAAAAAAAGTTGAACAATGAAAAGCCTTGGCTTTGATAATCTGGGGATAGCAGAGTTTAGGGGTGAGATTGTTTCTCACTTGTGGTTTTTATTTATTATGCTCTTCAAGCATTAGCTTCTAAGCAGAAGAAAACTGCCTCAAAATGTAAGTGCTTGAGTGTCAATTCAAGTTTCTGCTTAAATGTGAATTGTACCATCTTTTATAACATCTTTCTACCCTCAGACTCTTTGTCATATGTAATAGCATGCAGCGCTTTCACCTCATGCACATACCTCATATATTATTTCATCATTTTTTCACTAATGTGGTTTAAAGAAAAAAGAACAAAATGAAGGATTTGGTAAAATGCTGTTTTTTTTTCTTCTTCTTAGTTTCTGCGTATACTCCTTACTGAAATAATTGTAAAAGTGATTTTGCCTAAACACTTTTTGTAGCAATTAGAAAAAAAACCCTAATCATTTCTAAGAAAATAGTAAAATATTCAATGCACACGGGGGGCTTTTCCTGGGAAGGCAGTGCAGTGAATAGTTGTATTGAGTCCTTGCTAGTTAACAAACTCCAGCTTTGAAAATGCCCCAGTGTTGGGCGGCAACATGGGCTTATAAGAGGATTTCATTACCCCTGTGGTTGCTGCCACACAGCCGGTCTCCCCTCCGCCTTTGACTGCATTCTGCTTCATTCTGAAGAGACTTAGGCATCAGTACCCAGGAAAGAATAAACCCCTAAGTGTATGATGACTAACTTCATGCTTCTTTCTTGGTCCTGACTTCTAGAGATCAGTTTTTATTTTCTAAAGTTAAATACGAGGACTGCCTTAACCCTCTACCCCTGCTTCCACGGTTGACCAGTTGGCTAGATTGCTTTCTGGTTGTGAGGGTTTTTTTGATGCCTATTTTCATCTTGACAAGAGGCTTTTATGCCTTAG
Source organism: Meriones unguiculatus (assembly GCF_030254825.1). NCBI lineage: Eukaryota > Metazoa > Chordata > Mammalia > Rodentia > Muridae > Meriones > Meriones unguiculatus. The sequence continues at coordinate 63,635,799 of NC_083362.1, read as the reverse complement.
GTGTTTGGAGAATGGGTTTGAGTTTTTATGAATGGCACTGAGCATCTGAAAACAAACTAGCTTGCATCACACAAAAAAGTTCTTCCTGATATCTGAGGTGATTATAAAGTATGATTTGGAAGGATCGTGGATGCAATGATATATTTCTGCTCATTATTATTATTATTATTATTATTATTATTATTTTGTCTAAAAACAGGACTGCTTTCTTACATACTCTCTTCAGAAGAGTGTTAGGTTCTATAATGGGAAGGACCCTGGATTAAGAAAAAAATGATTTAGAGAGGAATCCCTAAACAGACAACCCAAAATAAGTCATCCCACCCAGATCCCACATGGCAACCATTTTCTTTAGGCCATAAGTTTCTCCATCCTACCCATAGAGGAGGATCAGAGACAGTTCTCAGTTAAATGTGAAATATACCTGTTAAGCGCTTGTGATTTGTTTTGTTTTATTAATTACTAGCACTTGTGTTTTAAATAGTCCCAAATTACTACACTGTTTCAGAGTCACGCTGGAGGAAATGGGTTGCTAAGGGAAGGTCTTGAGGCTTTATAGCCTAGCTCTATTTCCTGTTTATTCTGTGCTTCTAGGCAGTAGATGCAATATGACCTGTTGCCTCCCTGTTCCTGCCACTGTATCTTCCCCTGCATGAAGGGATGTAGCCTTTTGAACTGTAAGCCACAGTAAATGCTTCGCTTTTTAGGTTGTGCTTTGTTCTGTGTTTTATGACAGACACAAGAAAAGTGAGTCATATAGAGCGGAAATAGACTTTTCCAGAAGCTGAGTTCTTCCTTTTCATATTCCCATCCCAGCTCTAGATTATTTCCAGATCAAGGCTCCCAGGGAGGCCTTTCCTCACCAAGTTCTTCCCTGCTTTTAGATTTGTGATGTCATTGCTTCACTTTGAGGCTTCCTGTGTTTGCTCTTAATATTCAAATCAAGTCTTTGAAATGTTTTTCTGTGAATGCTTGTGGTTGATACCTCACCCTACTTACAGTAACCACATCTGGAAAGCCATACTGCTGCCTAAATGGTAGGGTGCAAAGGAAAGCGAACACTCACATGTCTCCACATAAAACATGTGCTCAAGCATATATGCAGACATTTGCACACATGATTTGATATATCACTTTGTCTTTCATATCCCACTCTCCATTGCTTTTACGTCTTTTCAAGGCACCAAATGTTTCAAAGTCAGCTGTAAGTTTCCGTCAGATTTCTTAGAGTTTTCCCAAAGAAACCCACTCAGAGAAGCTATTCTTATAGGCGCTATTATTCTGGGTTAATTTTATTCTTTCATTGATTTTGTAAATCAAATCATTGGGATTTAAATCCCAAAGCTGTTTCTTAGTTTTATGTGAGGGTACACATGAAGGATTGGAAACAACCCTGTGGCAGATACAATGTTATCATAGTGGAAGTTGCCTCAGGGATATTGGGCTTCACTTTCAGATTTCTCGTAATCTGCTGTTGCTCTGTTGTCACCTTTTCAGGATGCCAACACCTTCTGGGAATGAGGAGAACAGACAAAGTGGGCAATCTATGCCTAGGAAGCTGGAGGCTTGCATGGAACTCAGGCAGACACCTTCCCAGCTGCCAAGATACTTAGCATGGAATGTGGGGACCTTGTGAGATGCCTCACCTTTATTGGCAGTTTACATCCCTTCTATCTTCTCTAGAAAATACCTCTGTTCAGTCTTAACTAATTCACTTTCTCTAACATACTCAGCATTGTCTGTGTCTCTATTTCTTTGTCCAAAATGCCTTTTATCAGTGATAGGTTTCAATTGGGCTCTCAAAGAAATCACCTGCTTGGAGAAGTTATGTCCAGAGGTGGGTGCATGCCCTTCTGTGTTCCTCAATACCTAAGTTAAACTCCTGCCATGGGATTTGTTGCCTCATGTAAATACACTTCATTTCTATTCTAGTATCTTTTACCATCTGGTGGATGCTTTGAAGACAGGAACTGAAACTTCATCAACCAGGTCCCACAATGCATTGCAATATCTGGCACACAATTGTTCCTAATATTTGAGAAATGAATGACTTACTACTGATAAAAGAGACCCAAGGAAAATAAACAAAATCTTACAAAAAGGGGCAAATCTACAAGAGGACTTTGTTCATCTATTTTTCTTACAAATAATCCCAGAATACAATAATCAGTGAACCAGAATCTACTGGCATGAGGGAATAAATTGCTCACATTGTAGAAGACATATTAATTCTTTGGGACTATTAAAAGCCATTAAGATTTTGGTTACACAATTCTAAAATTGCCTGCTGACGTTGTGAGCGAATCAGTTCAAGCTGGTTAAGTAAACCTTGCCTTGGAGAGAAGCCAGTTTCAAATTACCGATGTGTTAGGTTTCCTTTCTTTCTCTTTTTAAAATACAGGTTTATAATTCTAAGATCGGTGAAATGCCAGGTCTCCCTTAATGAATAACTAATATTTATTTGTAATTATCCAAGTACATTTTTGATGTTTAAATGGTTACCCTAAGACTGCACCAAAGTCAGAAAAAAAAAAAAACAATAGAATAGCAATTATGTCTACAAAGAATTGTCTTCATTCAACACTTTCTTTAAGATTTTTGCAACAATGGAAAGGTAAATTTTAGTTCAACCTAGGTTGAAACAGAAATTTTCTATTTTTATTTTCTTTTATTTTTCTTTATTAATTACACTTTACTCACTTTGTATCCCCCCCCCGTGGTTCCCTCCGTCCTCCCGTCCCAGTCCCCCCCTTCCTCCACCCTCTGCCTGCATGCCCCTCCCCAAGTCCACTGATAGGGGAGGACTTTTTTTCCTTCCTTCTGATCCTAGTGAATTAGGTCTCATCACGAGTGGCTGCCTTGTCTTCTTCTGTGGCCTGGTAATGCTGCTTCCCCCTCAGGGGGAGGTAATTAAAAAGCAGTCCAATCAGTTCATGTCAGAGACAGTCCCTGTTCCTATTACAATGGAACCCACTTGGATACTGAACTGCCATGGGCTACATCTGTGTAGGTGTCTTAGGTTATCTCCATGTATAGTCCTTGGTTGGAATAGCAGTCTCAGGAAAGACCCCTGTGCTCAGATTTTTTTTGGTTCTGTTGCTCTCCTTGTGGAGTTCCTATCCTCTCCAGATCTTACTGTTTCCCACTTCTTTCCTAAGATTCCCTGCACTCTGTCCAAAGATTGCCCATAAGTCTCAGTATCTACATTGATAGACTGCAGGGCAGAGCTTTTCAGAGGTCCTCTGTGTCAGGCTCCTGACTTGTTCCCTCTTTTCTCCTTCTGCTGATGTCCATCCTCTTTGCCTTTCTGGATAGGAATTGAGCATTTTAGCAAGAGTCCTCCCTCTTGATTAGTTTCTTTAGTTGTACAGATTTTAGTAGGTTTATCCTATATTATATGTATATATGAGTGAGTATATACCGTGTGTATCTTTCTGCTTCTGGGATAGCTCACTCAGGATGATCTTTTCCAGATCCCACCATTTATTTGCAAATTTCATGATTTTCTTGTTTTTTTATTGCTGAGTAATATTCCATTGTGTAGATATACCACAATTTGTGCATCCATTCCTCCACTGAGGGGCATCTGGGCTGTTTCCAGCTTCTGGCTATTACAAATAAGGCTGCTACAAACATTTTTGAGCAGATGTCCTTATTGTGTAATTGAGAATCTTTTGGATATATGCATAGGAGTGGTATAGCTGGATCTTGAGGAAGCACTATTCCTAGTTGTCTGGGAAAGTGCCAGATTCTTTCCAGAGTGGTTGTACAAGTTTACATTCCCACCAGCAGTGGAGGAGGGTTCCCCTTTCTCCACAACCTCTCCAGCATGTGTTGTCTCTTGAGATTTTGATCTTAGCTATTCTGATGGGTGTAAGGTAAAATCTTAGGGTCGTTTTGATTTGCATTTCCCTGATGGCTAAAGAGGTTGAGCATTTGTTTGTTTCTCTGCCATTTGATATTCCTCTGCAGAGAATTCTCTGTTTAGCTCTGTACCCCATTTTTTAATTGGATTACTTGATTTTTTTGCTGTTTAACTTCTTTAGTTCTTTATATATACTGGATATTAGCCCTCTATCAGATATAGGGTTGGTGAAGATCTTTTCCCAATCTGTAGGCTGTTGTTTTGTTCTGAGGAAAGTATCCTTTGTTTTACAGAAGCTTTTTAGTTTCATGAGGTCCCATTTATTGGTTGTTGCTCTTAGAGCCTGTGCTGTTGGTGTTCTGTTCAGGAAGTTGTCTCCTGTGCCGATGTGTTCAAGGATATTCCCCACTTTTTCTTCTAAGCAGTTTAGTGTGTCTAGTTTTATGTTGAGGTCTTTGATCCACTTGGACTTTAGATTTGTGCAGGGTGATAAGTATGGATCTATTTGCATTTTTCTACATGTAGTCGTCCAGTTAGACCAGCACCATTTGTTGAAGATGCTGTCTTTTTTCCATTGAATGGATTTGGCATCTTTGTCAAAATTCAGGTGTCCATAAGTGTGTGGATTTATGTCAGGGTCTTCTATTCAATTCCATTGATCCACCAGTCTGTTTCTATGCCAGTACCATGCAGTTTTTAGTATTGTTGCTCTATAGTACAGCTTGAGATCAGGGATGGAGATACCTCCTGAAGATCTTTTACTATAGAGAATTGTTTTAGCAATTCTGGGTTTCTTGTTGTTCCATATGAAAGTGAGAATTTTTCTTTCGAGGTCTGTAAAGAATTGTGTTGGTAATTTGATGGGAATTGCATTGAATCTGTAGATTGCTTTTGGTAAGATGGCCATTTTTACTATGTTAATCCTGCCAAGCTATGAGCATGGGAGATCTTTCCATCTTCTGATATCTTCTTCTAATTCTTTCTTCAGAGATTTGAAATTTTTTTCATACAAGTCTTTGACTTGCTTGGTTAGGTTCACACCAAGGTACTTTATGTCCTTTGTGGCTATTGTGAAGGGTGTTGTTTCCCTAAATTCTTTCTTGGCCCTTTTGTCCTTTGTATACAGGAAGGCTACTGATTTTTTTGAGTTAATTTTGTATTCAGCCACTTTGCTGAAGGTGTTAATCAACTGTAGGAGTTCCCTGGTAGAGTTTTTGGGGTCACTCAGGTATACTATCATATCATCGGCAAGAAGTGATACTTTGACTTCTTTTCCAATTTGTATCCCCTTGATCTCCTTCAATTGTCTTATTGCTCTAGCTAGGACTTCAAGAACAATGTTGAAAAGATTGGACAGCCTTGCCTTGTCCCTGATTTCAGTGGGAATGATTTAAGTTTCTCTCCATTGAGTTTGATGTTGGCTATAGGCTTGCTGTATATCGCTTTTAATATGTTCAGATATGTGCCTTGTATCCCTGCTCTCTCCAATACTTTAAACATGAATGGATGTTGGATTTTGTCAAATGCCTTTTCAGCATCTAAGGAGATGATCATGTGGTTTTTCTCCTTCAGTTTGTTTATGTGGTGGATCACATTGATGGATTTCCATATATTGAACCACCCCTGCATGCCTAGGATGAAGCCTACTTGGTCGTAGTGGATGATGTCTTTGATGTGTTCTTGTATTTGGTTTGCAAGTATTTTGTTGAGTATTTTTGCATTAATGTTCATGAGGGAGATTGGCCTGAAATTGTCTTTCTTTGTTGGGTCTTTGTGAGGTTTAGGTATCAAGGTGACTGTGGCTTCACAGAATGAGTTTGGTAGTGTTCCTTCTGTTTCTATCTTGTGGAATAGTTTGAAGAGTGTTGGTGTTAGCTCTTCTTTGAAGGTCTGGTAGAATTCGGCGCTGAAACCATCTGGCCCTGGGTTTTTTTTTTTTTTTTTTTTTTTTTTTTGCATGGTAGACTTTTGATGACAGCTTCTATTTCCTTAGGGCATGTAGGACTATTTAATTGGTTTACCTGGTCTTGATTCAGCTTTGGCATGTAGAATCGGTCAAGAAAATTATCCATTTCATTTAGATTTTCAAATTTTGTGGCATATAGACTTTGGAAGTAAGGCCTAACTGTTGTTTGGATTTCTTCAGTGTCTGTGGTTATGTCCCCCTTTTCATTTCAGATTTTGTTGTTCTGGATGTTTTCTCTCTGCCTTTTAGTTAGTTTGGCTAAGGGTTTGTCTATCTTGTTGATTTTCTCAAAGAACCAGCTCTTGGTTTCATTGATTCTTTGAATTTTTGTATTTGTTTCTAATTTATTGATTTCAGCCCTGAGTTTGATTATTTACAGTTGTCTATTCCTCTTTGGTGTGTCTGCTTCTTTTTTTCCCTAGGGCTTTTAAGTGAGCCATTAAGTTGCTTGCATGAGATATTTTGAATTTCTTTTTAAGGCACTTAGTGCTATGAACTTTCCTCTTAGCACTGCTTTCATTGTGTCCCATAAGTTTGGGTATGTTGTGCCTTCATTTTCATTGAATTCTAGGAAGTCTTTAATTTCTTTCTTTATTTCTTCTCTGACACAGCTGTCATTTAGAAGCAAGTTGTTCAGTTTCCATGTGTGTGTAGGCCTTTTTCTATTTTTATCATTGAGGTCCAGTTTTAGTCCATGGTGATCAGATAGGATACAAGGGATTATTTCAATCTTCTTGCATCTGTTTAGGCTTGCTTTGTGACCAACTATATGGTCTATTTTGGAGAAGGTTCCATGAGGTACTGAGAAGAAGGTAAATTCTTTTGAGTTTGGGTGAAAGGTTCTGTAGATGTCTGTGAGGTCCATTTGATTCAGACCTCTGTCAGAATTATTGTTTCTTTGTTCAATTTCTATTTAGTTGACCCGTCTTTTGTTGAGAGTGGGGTGTTGAAGTCTCCCACTATTAATGTGTGGGGGTCTATGTGTTGTTTAAGTTTTATTAAAGTTTCTTTTACAAATGTGGGTGCCCTTGCATTTGGGGCATAGATGTTCAGAATTGTGATGTCTTCCTGGTGGACTTTTCCCTTGATGAGTATGAAGTGTCCTTCTCTATCTCATTTGATTGATTTTGGTTGAAAATTTACTTTATTAGATATTAGGATGGCTACTCCTGCTTGCTTCTTGGTCCATTTGCTTGGAAAACAGTCTTCCAGCCCTTTACTCTCAGGTAATGTCTATCTTTGTGATTTAAGTGTGTTTCTTGTATGCAACAGATTGTTGGGTCTTGTTTACGCATCCATTCTGTTAGTCTGTGTCTTTTTATTGGAGAATTGAGTCCATTGATGTTGACGGAGATTAATGACCAGTGGCTGTTAGATCCTTTGATATTGATGTTGGCCATGGAGTGTGTTTGTGTGTTTATCTACTTGTGTTTTGCTGTAGTGAGGTTATTTATTTCCTATGATTTCTTGAAAGTAGTTAGTTTTCTTGGGTTGTATTTTTCCTTCTAGTATCTTCTGTAATGCTGGATTTGTGTGTAGGTATTGCTGAAATTTTTTTTTTGTCGTTGAATATCTTGTTTTCTCTGTCTATGAGGACTGAGAGTTTTGCTGGGTACAGTACCCTAGGCTGATATCTGTGTTCTCTTAGGCTCTGCATGATATCCATCCAGGTTCTTCTGGCTTTCATAGTTTCTGTTGAGAAGTCAGGTGTGATTCTGATGGGTTTGCCATTATATGTTACTTGGCCTTTTTCCCTTGCAGCTTTTACTATTTTTTCTTTGTTCTGTATACTTACTGTTTTGATTATTATGTGATGGGAGGATTTTCTTTTCTGGTCTAATTTATTAGGTGTTCTGTAGGCCTCTTGTATTCTTATAGGCTTCCCCTATAAGTTGGGGAAATTTTCTTCAATGACTTTGTTGAAAATATTTTCTGGGCCTTGGAGGAGGGAATCTTCTTTTTCCTCTATTCCTATTATTCTTAGGTTTTGTCTTTTTATGTTGTCTTGGATTTCTTGGATGGTTTATGTCAGGAATTTTTTAGATTTATTATTTTCTTTGACAGATACATTGATTTCTTCCATTGTATCTTCCACACCTGAGATACTTTCTTCCATCTCTTGTAGTCTGTTGGCTATGCTTACCTCTGTAGTTCCTGTTTTCTTTCCTAGGTTCTCCCTCTCTGTGATTTCCTCCGTTTGTGTTTTCTTTAATTCTTCCAATTCTATCTTCAGATCTTGAACTGTTTTGTTGATTTCCTTCACCAGTCTGACTGTATTTTCCTGTTTTTCCTTCAATTCCTTCAGCTGTTTGTTTGAATGTTCCTCTGTTTCTTTTATTTCTTTCAGTGACACAGACTGTTTGGCTGCATCTTCCTGTATTTCTTTATGGATGACCATAAATTATTATTATTATTATATCTTATTATTATATCTTCCCCTAATTCTTTACACATTTTATTTACTTCCTCCATTAACCTCTTCATTACCATAGATGTAAGGTCATCTTTTTGAATTTCACTTATGTTAGCATGTCCAGGGCTACTTGCCCCTGGATAACTGGGTTCTGGGGATGCCATGTTGTTTTGCCTTTTGTTTGTTGTATTTTTTTGCTGGCCTCTACCCATCTCTCTGTCTCAGGTGTTGTCTGTTAATTTCTGGTGCCTGCTGAGTCCTAGGGCAGGGAGAATCCAGTTGGCGGGGTTCTGAAGTTCTCCTCTGCTTTTTGGGTATGGTCAACTGTAGTGGTGCTTCTCAGGAATTGTCACAGTTCACTTCAGGTGTATGGACCTGTATGGTAACTGTGGTATTCAGGAAGGCTCTCCTCTCATCAGGAGAGGTCCTGGTGATGGCTGCCCTGCTGCTGGGTTTCTTGCTCTGAATTTAGTGAGCAGCAGCTGTTGTTCTTAAGGTGTAATTTTTGGGTGCAGCCTTCTTGAAGGACCAGGATTCCAACAGTTTTGTCGGTCTAGCTAGGGATAACTGGTTGATCCTTGGCACAATATCTGAGGGCTGCTGTAATGGCTCTCTGGCTTTTGTAGGTCTGAGGAGGCAGCTGTGTGCCCCAGTGCCCTATTGGTACTCAATAATGGCTGGTGAGCACAGCACTCCTGCCTGCAGTAGAAGGCTAGAGCCTAGAGTCTGCGTGAATCCAAAAAGTGTTTTGGTGCTGGGTGTCCTGAGCATTAGTCTTGATGATCCCCCCGTTGGGGTTTCCTCCTGACAGGGATACCCAGTCTTTGCTTTGGGGACCGCCGTTCTGTCTGGGATGGCGAGTAGCGTGGGGCTCTGCCTTTCCGGCCTTTGGGAGCCTGGGCGTCTGCCTAAAGTGGGTAATTTTCCCGAGACCTTTTCGGGGTGGGGGTGTCAGCTGAGTGCTCTGAGATCAGACCAGCTGATTCTCTCCCTGTGGGTTTGCACCCGACAGTGAAACTCAGTCTCTGGTGCCCTGGGGCCCACAGTTCTATCTGAGGTGGCGAATCAGGTGCGCAGGCAGGACTCTGCCAGAGCCTGGGTCCCCGGCTCTGGCTCCAGGCTGGCTCCTGGGGCGTCCTCAGAACCCGAGTCTTTTCCAGGGGATGTCTGGGTGACCTAAGGTCGGTCCCAATTGTTTTCTGCACTGTGGGGTTATCTCTCGACTGGAAATTGCTTTCTGTGATGTGGTGTGCACAGTTCAGTCTGGGACAGTGACCCGATCACGCTGGTGTGTGGCTCTGGGCTGGTGACCAAGCGTCTGGTGGAACCGGGATCTCTTCCATGGTTTAGCCGAGTGAGTTAAAGCTGATTGAATCCCCCACCGTGGGGTATTGCTAGGGTTTCTCACCTGGGAAACACAATCACTTGTGTTTTATGGCCTCGAGTTCTGATTGTTGGTCACTGTGCTGATACTGCTGTGCTGCTGCTCAGAATGAGAGTCTTCCAGGCGCCGCCATCTTACCCCACCTCCGCAATTTTCTTAATAGCAAGGAATATGTTAATGAGGCCATATTTTATCTGGTGGAATTCAGCTTTTTTGTTTGCTTGTTTGTTTTGGATATGTTCTTTTCATAAAAACCCTTCTATAAACGTTTCTTAATGCACATCCAGTTCTCTAGTAATGTGCCTAAACAGCAATTCTAATATGTTGGATATCTGCTGTAAATATTCAGTGCCTATCCTTTGCTGTCACAAAACTCATATTTTAAAACTTCTTTCTGGCTTCTGCTTCCTCTCTGGTGCCATCCTTACCCATCTCCTCCTTACATTCCTTGCAACCTGTGTGGTTTCTTTCTTGGAACACAGCAGCCACTTTGCCATCTGTGCACCTGGCCATCAGCTATCTCCAAGTCAGTCCCAATGCCATCATGACCCACTTCTTTGCCCTGGGTCCACTGTGTCCTTGGCTTTCAAGTCTGGATTAGGTGACTAAAATGTATGTCCCCTGGCAGAGCATAACTGAAAACAAGTTGTTTTTCTCCATGGGAGTCGCTCCCACCAGAATTTGACATATTTGAAGGCAATCCCTTTATAGTGCTATCCTTTCTACTCTCGAGGCCTCTTTATTGTGACCAAATATAATAGGCAGCAAACACTCACTAAATGAATCCATAAATGGACTTTTTGCATTTTCAGGAAAGTCATGTTGTCAAGAACTTGTTTTCTGGCTTTGGTGAAATCAGATACCCTTTCTGTTAACATCTAGAGATAAAATTGAAAATATATAAAATCATTACTTGTACTTTTTCTAGTGAGCCAATGTTTTATTTATTTTTCTCACAAATAACAGGCAGGTTGGGTTGGAGAATTAGATTGTCACTACCCGTTCTCCCAAAAAAAAGAGGAAGAAGGGGCTTAATTTGAGTTCTTAAATGCTGATGACACTGTTCAGAATCTGATCTGACATTTTTGAGTCAAGTAATTTATGCTACATCTAAGAAGAATGAATGATGTCATTAGTGTACACTCAATGATCCACTAAAGCCTGGAAGCCTGTTAGGTAAAGTGAGCTGTGACCGAGAGGGTAAGTGTGCAGTTTGATCTGCCATGACTAACTAGTTTACCTGGGCTAAGCCTGTGAACTGCTCTAGGCTTCATCATCAACACCTGTTCAACGGGCATCACACATACCACATGGGAGATGAGAAATTGAGAATACTCTCTGTCTCTGGTAATTCTAGGGCACCTCATTTTCCTCCTCAGCGGAGCTTACTCCATGCTTTGGGCAACCCAGTATTGATATGAACTGAAACTGAACTATTATCAACACATAAAAATATTTTCTGAAAGCTGGTTATTATGGCACATGCCTACATAAGAGGACTTAAGGCAAAATGCGACTACATAGTGAGTTCCAAGCCAGTCAGGCTTACATAGGAAGAGCCTATCTTAAAAAGAAAATAGAACTATCTGACCAAATGACAAGCACTGCAAGGTCTTTGAGATTTGGCATCTGCATTGCACACACAGCAAATAATGAATGAACATTAGATTAAATCTCAAACTCAGTGTTGATTAGCTCTTCGTTACAGCTTCATTTCCTTGTTACACACTGCTTATGCATTCTTCCTTACAAATACCCTTGGGGTGAAGCAGAGTACATCATTATTGTTAGTTAATATTTATGGATTTATCCATTTACAGCTAAGCTTTGCTAGAGGACAGGAAATAGGGTCTGGTGGGTGATCCTAAGTAAAGAGAGAGGGGGAGCAGGAAGAAAGGGGCAGAAAGGGAGATATAGGGAGAGAGAGGAAGAGAGAGAAAGAAAAAAGGGAGAGGATAGAGATGGGGAAGAGAAGGGAAAGAGAGACTAGAGAAAAGAGATAGGGAGGGAGAGATGGGGAGGGGAAGCTTTTGGTAAGGAGGTGGGCTCTGGAACCAGGAAGTGTGTTCACACTCACAAATTCCTTTCTTACTACTGCTTTGGCCATTACAATTATTTGGTCCTTCTGCTTTTAATCTTAAACAATTTGATTTGAGAGTCTAATTTTGGGCAGGTTGGTATTAGAATATTTTTAGTTTATTGGAAGTTTATAAAACATGGGGATTTTGTTTATTTGTATTTATCCCCCCCCCAAAAAAGGCTAACAATAATAAAAGTCTATGATAGGGTCACCTTCATCCAGGAGCCCAAACACTCTCAGGGATTCCTGAGAGGTGAAAATATGCATTGTTTGGGGATTTTGAAATATTTCAGGTTAATTTTATTGCTTTGTGGACTGTGTTAATTTTCCATCACTGTAACAACATGTCTGAGAGAGTTCATTTACAGAGGAAAGTCTTCTTTTGCCTCACACTTTGAGTAACTACAGTTGATGTCTAGATGCATCTATGCTTTGAGCCTCGGGGCAAGTGCTGGATGGAAAAACCAGGAATTATGTAGTAGTATAGACTCATATCAAAAATATAAAACAGAAGGAGGACTATGCTCAGTCTTCACTATGCTCTTTAACAATCCAAGAAAGCTAACTACATTCAGGAAAACACAGGAAATAAATAACCTCACTACAGCAAAGCTAAAAGTAGTCAAGTACACAAACACACTACCACAGCCAACATCAAAATCAAAGTATCTAACAGCCACTGGTCATTAATCTCCGTCAACATCAATGGACTCAATTCTCCAATAAAAAGACACAGACTAACAGAATGGATATGTGAATAAGACCCAACAGTCTGTTGCATGCAAGAAACATATCTAAGTCACAAAGATAGACATTCCTTAAGAGTAAAGGGCCAGCAGACAGTTTTCCAAGCAAATGGACCCAAGAAGCAAGTAGCAGTAATCGTTCTAATATCTAATAAAATAGACTTTCAACCAAAGGTAATCAACAGAGATAGGGAAGATTACTTCATACTCATCAAAGGAAAATTCCACCAAGAAGACATCACAATTCTGAACATCTATGTCCCAAATACAAGGGCACCCACATTTGTAAAAGAAGCATTAATAAAATTTAAACCACACATACATTCCCACACATTAACAGTGGGAGACTTCAGTACCTCATTCTCAACAAAGGACAGGTCAACAAAACAGAAATTAAACAAAGAAACAATGACTCTTAACAGAGGTCATGTATCTAATGAACCTAACAGACATCTACAGAATCTTTCACCCAAACACAAAAGAATCTGTCTTCTTCTCAGCACCTCATGGAACCTTGTCCAAAATAGACCATATGGTTGGTCACAAAGCAAGCCTCAACATATACAAGAAGATTGAAATAATCCTTTGTAGCCTATCTGACCACCATGTACTAAAGCTTGACCTCAACAACAACAGAAAACGCAAAAAGCCTACACATACATGGAAACTGAACAACCCCCTACTTAATGACAGCCTGGTCAGGGAAAAAATAAAGAAAGAAATTAAAGTCTTCCTAGAATTCAGTGAAAATGAAGGCACAACATACTCAAACTTGTGGGACACTATGAAAGCAGTGCTAAGAGGAAAGTTCATAGCACTAAGTGCCTTCAAGAAGCAATTCAAAACATCTCATTCAAGCAACTTTTGAAAGTCCTGGGAGTAGGGGGAAGAAGCAGACACACCCAAGAGGAGTTGACAGCTGGAAATAATCAAACCCAGGACTGAAATCAATAAATTAGAAACAAATAAAACAATTCAAAGAATCAATAAAACCAAGAGCTGGTTCTTTGAGAAAATCAAGATGGACAAATTCTTAGCCAAATTAACTAAAAGGCAGAAAGACACTATCCAAATAAACAAAATCAGAAATTAAAAGGATACATAACAACAGACACTGAGGAAATCCAAACAATCGTTAGGTCTTACTTCAAAATCCTATTTGCCACAAAATTTGAATATCTAAATCAAACGGACAATTTTCTTGATAGATTCCACTTACCAAAGCTGAGTCAAGACCAGGTAAATAAATTAAATAATCCTATATTCCCTAAGGAAATAAAAGCTGTCATCAAAATTCTCCCATCCAAAAAAAGCCCAGGGCCAGTTCAGTATCCAAGTGAATTCCCTAGTAATGGGGACAGGGACTATCTCTGACATGAACTCAGTGGCTGGCTCTTTGACCACCTCCCCCTGAGGGGAGAACAGCCTTGCCAGGCCACAAAGGAGGATAATAGAGCCAGTCCTGATGAGACCTGATATGTTAGGGTCAGATGGAAAGGGAGGAAGACCTCCTCTATCAGTAGACTTTGAAAGGGGCTTGGGAGGAGATAAGGGATGGAGAGTGGGATTGGGAGGAAAGGAGGGATGGGGCTACAGCTGGGATACAAAGTGAAAAAACTGTAATTAATATAAAAAATAAAATAAAAAATAATCTAAAAAAACAAAAACAAAAAAGCCCAGGGCCAGATGGTTTCAGAATTCTACCAAGACATTCAAAGAAGAGATAACACCAATATTCTTCAAACTATTCCATAAAATAGAAACAGAAGGAACACTACCAAACTCATTCTGTGAAGCCACGGTCACCTTGATACCTAAACCTCACAAAGACCCAACAAAGAAAGAGAATTTCAGGCCAATCTCCCTTATGAACATTGATGCAAAAATATTCCAGAAAATACTTGCAAACCGAACCCAAGAACACATCCAAGATATCATCCACTATGACCAAGTAGGCTTCATATCAGGCATGCAGGGGTGGTTCAATATATGGAAATCCATCAATGAAATCCACCATATAAACAAACTGAAAGGAAAAAAAAAACCCCACATGATCTTCTCACACTCTTGTCGCTACTCCTTCCTCACTACAATGGACCATATGCTTAAACTGTGAACCAAATTAAAGGCTTCCTTCCTTAACTTGCTTTTCTTGGGTATTTTGGCACAGCCCTGAGAAGGGTAATACAGGAGATCTCTAGCAACTAGCTCCCTGTGAGTGACATCACAGGGAATAAAATTTCAAAGAAACACTTTGGTTGGTTTTACGGGCTATCTTTAGCTTTTGACCTTTTGAAAAGCATAGAAGCACAGTCCTTTTGGAGTTGGGGAAAATGCTTATGAATTTCAAGGCAGAGCTTGACTTGCTGAACTCTCAACATTATTAATAGGATGGTTTTCTAATTTGTCCTCTTTTATCTTGTCGTTAGTGTCAAAAATAACAAATCAGAGGATGTTTGCGCAGGTCCCGCAGCTTCTTGGTTAAGGAGAGTTGAATATACATCCCCCTTTTCATCTTAAATGTAAAAAGATCAAGAGACAATCTCCGTGGCAGCAGCAGTGTCTGCCGCGTTGGCGGCGCACCACGTATCAATTGCACGACTTATCCCCGTTGTCTTTATAGCTACATGACAAGCTAAGTGCTAACATGCCAAGTTTTTTTTTTTTTTTTCCATGAGAAAACTAGAGCTCGGAGCGATTTAAGAAGTCTTGCAAGGTCACGTGGTTAGTTGGGAGTCACTTTTCAAAGTCAGGTTTCCTGATCACTAAGCTGTTGCTTCAAACATTGCCAAGGATCAACAGTGGAAAGCGGCTCCGCAGCTCTCCCAAGTGACTCAGAGCCACTAGAAAACAATAGCTCCGCTAAGTTTTCCTTTGCTGGAGTCTCACGGTGTGAACAGGGCGTACAGGCTTGGGGAGGCGTCTACAGAGCACTTTGATGGGACTCCACTCTGGTACTGAGTCGTACTATAATTCTGGACGCCGAGCTAGCCATTCTTTTAAACAAGTGTTGTTTTCTGTCCTCATACCTGTTCAAAAAACACATCCCCCAAGAGAAAACAAAGATCAGGAATTAATATATTTTTATTTTCTATAAAATTAATATATAACAGTTGTTTTAGATGTGTGAGAGAAGGAACAATAGGATAAAAATATAAAAATCACCCATTGTCCCATCAATGATTGATAATTTTTGTTTTTTATGAAGCTGGTATTATACTTGCAATTTTATTAAACTATGTTTACTTTGCTATAAATTAAGCATCCTTTCATTTCCTTGACTTTTTTAATAAACACTTTTAACACCTTCTTTATTTTTCATCATGTAAATGCATCCTAATTTAATTAGTTTTTCTCCTATTTTCAACATGGGTTTTTTCCACTTTTCCCTGTCTTTTTTTTTTTTTTATAAATAACACAGTGAAAAGCTTGCTCTGTTACATTTTATTTTCATATAATTTTAAAATTAGAGGAAAAGTTGCAAGATCAGCATAAGAAGCCTCCATACAGTTTATATTTTTCTAATTTGTGCCCACTCCTCTCTCAGGCACACACTTTCTAAACCATTTGAAAACAAACTGTCCCTTACTCCCCTAATACCCCAAACCCTTCCCTGTCCATTTTCCTTTAAAAAACAATATTCTACATGCCAACATATTTTTTTAATTGTAGGAGCTCAATATTGATATAATATCATTATCTATTCTACAAATTATCTTTCTAGATTAGTATCTGATCCAGCACAGTGAAAAATGGTTCTATAACTTTTTAATTGTATAATGACCTTAGGCTAGATTTTAAAAAGGAAGATGGTTAGGTGATTCGATAATGTCTCATTCTATCTGTAGAAACCCCCAAGACTAAGATATATATATATATATATATATATATATATATATATATATATATACACACATACAGATATGTATATGTATCTCAAGGAGCTGCTTCTCAGCATTGAGCAGGAGACTTCTTGTCTCACCATCCCATAGCAGGAAGGTGGGAAGGAAGACGTGAGGTCATGGTGGGACAAACATTTTCCTTTTATATTTATGGTTGTGAGCCTAGCCTTTAAAGGCTGAGCCATCTCTCCAGACCAACATTTCCATTTTAAAGAAGCACCTACCCCCTCTGAGGGTGGATCCCGCATGGCCTAGTCAAGAATTGAAATTTCTACTTCTCAAGAGTGTTTCAGTGGCAGTTCAATTGCAGCATGAGTTTGGAGGTGACGGATGTCAAAACCATCACTGAGAGGCATTTTGATGGCAACGAATAAGTTGTAGCCGTTCCACTAATGGCAATGCTGGACCTGTGTGTGTTAGAGTGAATCAATAACCATCTATCTGTATTGTGGGGAACTCCACATTTTTTAAATATTAGACAGGGTGGCAATGGTTCACAGAGATTATGGTTTTAAGGTATAAAGCAATAGACAATTGCGACATATATTGTCCTGTGTGCTTAAGGATATGGACAAACATCTGGTTGAATTTTCACAAAGACAGAATTTAGGGTATATGTTTATTGGTGAAGAAGAATATATGTGGGTGTCCTAGTCATGTTGTTGTTTTTCTGCTGTAATATAAACATCATGACCAAAAGCAGGTTGGGGAGGAAAGGGTTTACTTTCCATCCAGTCATGGTCTGTCATGAAGGGAACTCAGGGCAAGAACTCAAGGCAGTGACGTGAAGGCAGGAACTGAAGTAGAGCAGTGGAGGAGAGCTGCTTAGTGGCCTGCTCATTCTGCTTTCTTACGCAGCTCAGGACGACCCACCCAGCATGGCACTGCCTGCTGTTGGCTGGACCCTTCTATATTAGAAGTTAATAAAATTCCCACAGACTTGCCTATAGACCAATGTGATTGACATACTGGCTCAACTGAGGTCCCTTCTTCTCAGATGACCCTAGCTTAGGTCAAGTTAACAGAAAGCTAGCCAGCACAGTGGGGAATATATCGAGGTTATTCTGAATTTAGGGGTGAGCACCACTGCCGAGCAAGCAGACAAAAAGGGAGAGGCTGAGACTTGAAGAACAACAAGCAGGAAAAGACTGCCTAATAGCAGATACATTGGGGGAAATTTAAAGATTTAAGGAACAAACAATAACTAAAGATACCTTTCACAGATAGGAAAACCAATGAGCACACAGGCTTCTTGAAAATCATTGGGTCACACCCTTTATTTCTAAGCTAACAAAAATAGCGTTGTGGCTTCGATCAAACATTGCCCTGGCATTATAAACACAATGAAGAACACAATAAGCATGATCCATTCTCGAAAATCTTGGAGTCAAATGGGGAGGCAGTAAATATAAAATTATGCATAGCAACCTTTAATTGTTGCACTAGGGCTATGAGGAAACACATGAGTATGTAAGACTTCATGGGAGATGAATGTTTTTAGTCTGGATGAAGTGTCAGAACAGTAAGGTGGCTTCTTGGCAGAGGAAACTAACTTTAGATTATGGGGAGTATTAATAAATTAAATTCAGAATGCAAAAGTGTGTAAATCACATTTCTTTATGCACTGAAAAAAAAAAGAGAGATCAAATGTCTATTGTTTGCCAGTGTTGGGGAGTGAAAAGATGGAGTTCCTAGTTCAAGGTGCTCCCACAGTGCTTGACCTCAGGAAAAGAAATAACAACTTAGGTCTGCACAGGAAATGTTTCTTTTGGAGACAGCAAGGGAAGAAATCTGCTGCATCCAAATGTGGTATGAGGAAAGGGCCTGAGAGACAAGGGTAGATGGCCACTCCGGGAGGTGAGTATGGAGGAAGGGCGGGGAAGTCTTAACTGGGGAAGGCAGATTTGGTTTAGAGAGAGGTACAATCAGCACCAAGAGAGCCATATGGAGAAGGAGGAGGAAAGTCTGGGCAAGAACCTGAGTTCCAACTGTGCTCAATCTGCAGCCCATATACAATGCCTGCCAGAAGCCCACTTCACCCGCAGCTTGGTGCAAATAATTGCTGGCTTTTTATCCCCCCTCCCACCACCAAACCATGGAGCAGGTCAAGGAATGTAGATATGGAACTATGACCTTTGATCTTGACTCTGCCCTTCCCTGAGACTTGTGCAGCCTGTGGGAGCTCAAGAGTATTCAAGGGGTCGATCAGTTTGCTAAGGGCACTCAAGTCCTTCCAGATTGAAAGGCACAGGGGGACTTTGGAGGTGAAGAGCAAGAGAGAGGCAGAGTTGCCAGGGAGCTAAGATTCCAAGTTTTACAACCCAGGCTTGAGGAACTGGAAATGAGATGGTTAAAGAACAACTCATTTTAAATATCAATAAAATACTATATACTCTAAGAGCTTGATGGGGGGAATGCAGTTCAGAAAAGCAGTCTTGCTGCAGCACTAAATGTTTTAATTTTTTTATATGCTGCACATTTAGAGCTTGTATTTTCTTGTACCTCCAAGGCATAGTCTTTTATGGCTTTGGAGATAAAAGATTTACATTTAAATCATGCTTTCCCTGTGCCACATTTTAACAATAGCTTTTTAAAGTCTTCTGTTCACCCAAAGGTCAGAAACACTTTTTTTGTTGTTGACATATGCTGCCACCTTAGCCTGCTGAGCGTACCCTTCAAGCTTTGAAAGTCTAAATATTATTTGTTGTGGATGTAAAAAGAGATCCAAGTGCCATGTGTTTCCCAATAACATGGAGATGCCAACTTGGGATTGTTAGGAGGGCAGAGATACTGTGCGGGTGAAGGACTCCAGTTCCAGACATCAGATGCTTCTGCTCAAATTTTTGAGCCGAACTTAGCACCAAGGTAACGCTGGCTAAAGTTGAGAATGGCCATTTGGTCAGCAGACTCTTCTATGTACCTTTTGCTGTTAAATGGCCTGGTTACACACTCCCTACTTTTTCTCTGACTCCTTTTCCTGCCATGCAAACAAATGGTGCTTGGGGAAAGACCTTCATAGAACCATCTCCTAAACGTTCTCTAGAAGAGGAGATGTCTGCCGGCCTCAGGTTTCCAAATTATGATGTTTAGTGCTGGTTGTCAACCTAACAGAATCTTGAATCACCTAGGCAAAGGACCCTTGAGCTTGTCTGTGGAGGATTATCATCTTGATCGTATTCATTGAGATAAGAACCCCCACCCACTGCATGAGCATTCCCTAGTAGGGATTCTAGACTGTAGGGACAGAGAAAAGATGAGTGACAGCATGTGTCCATCCCTTTCTACTTATTGAGTTTGGATGTAATGTGACCATCAGCTTTTAGCTCCTGAGCCTTGATTTGCCCACCACGAAGGAATAGACCTTTTACGCTGTAAGCCTGAATAAACTCTTTCTCCCTAAATTGCTTTGTCAGGATATTTTATCACAGCAACAGGGAAAGAAATTAAGTAAGACACAGCATCTTTCTATTCAGAGATATTCACAGATAAATCCCTTGGCTAACATATTCACATCTCTACACACACAACTCTATATTCTCTCTCTCTCTCTTTCTCTCTCTCTCTCTCTCTCTCTCTGTCTCTCAGAAAAACAAAGAAAAATGACCAAGAACAAAGACAAAACAACACACACACATGCACACACAATCCATGAAGTTTATTTTGTGTTGGCCAGTTATTCCTGGGCATTGGGCCTGCCCTGGAGTGTGCTTGATCTACCCTTTGAGACGGCATTGGAAAAAACCTGTTTTCCCTTTCTCAGCAGGTGTCAATTGCAAATAGCTTCTTGGTTAGGAGTGGGACTTTGTGTCTCTTCCCCTGCTCAGTGCTGGGTTTGAACCTGTGCAGATCTTGAACATCCTGTCACAATCCCTGTGTAAACAAATTGACTTTTTTTTTCTCTTTAAACGCTGTACTTGCAATCCAATCTGAGTTTAAAAAATTATATTGATTAAGTAAAAGAGTCAAAGATAGCTTGCTTCTGATTTTGAATAGCAAGCAGAATTGTTACAGGCGTGTGTACTTTTTTATCTCTTAGTTCAACACTAGTGATTGAACTGAAAAATTGGAATGTTTTCAAGGGCCAAGAAAGAACCAAAAACTGAAACACTTGACCAATTACTCTTGACATTCAGGACCAGTGTGATCTGAACCTAATCATTCTAAATGGAGACTAAAAACAAAAATTCAAAGACAAATCACATCAAACAAAAGATGGGGGGGAGATGAAAATTTAAATTTTAAAAGATTAAATTTTTAATCATTTTTGATTTATTAGTCATTATATTCACCCTTTAATAATAAATAAGATTTCCTGGTTCTTAAATATGTAAGAAGTTTGCAACTTCCAGCAACCCTAATTTATCCAATTCTTCTACCCTGGGTGTTCTTAGATTAAGAATCAATTACAAAGGAAAAATGGTTATTCTTTTAGTTTCAGGGAAGCATGGTACCCCCAGGGAATCCATTACAATATGAAGCTTAAATGTGACCTAGAATCATTTTATTCCAACATCTTCCAGCCATACCATTCTGAGAGAAAATTTCTCTGTTGGATAAGGAACTTGCTTTGTCTACTTAGAGCAGTCTGTGAAGGCAGCACTTCATCTCAAAAGAATGTGGAAGAAATGTGTACACGAAGTGTTTGTACAGGCAAGAGTTTCACAAGGACGCATAGGTCACAGCTATATTCGTATTGCTTTTCTCCAAGTAATACTGGCACAAAAGTACACTGGAAAAAAATCCTTAATAACTGTTTCTTGTTGGACATAACGTCATGGTCCTATATAACAAAACCACTTCCCTGCTAGATGAGAAAAAAAATTTATTTATTCAGAGTTGCAGAGTGCTATCTTGGGACAGCCCCAGGCAGTCCATGAAGTCGAAGCATTTTGCCTTCAGTGTTTTTGACCTTCATGGCTCCTTTCTGTCCCTCCTCTATTCCACATCTTCTCCCCTGTCCTTCTGTTTATATCCAAAGGGGAATCTTGAGGACTCTCATTAACTTTCTGTCTACAGTTCACTCTCAAGAAGGTATTCAACACGTCGTTTGCACCCATGCCTAGAATTGATCAATTAAAAATCTCCCTAGGTTTTGTTTGGTTGTCTTTTTACGTTGCTTTTTGGGCATTTGTTTACTTTTCTTTTGGTTTTGGCAGTACTATGAACCAAACTCAGGCTTCCCTGAATGCTAGGCAAATGCTGTACCACTGGTCTGTACTTTCTGGTGTGTGTTTGACTTCTTCAGCTTAAACCTTCCTAAATATATCACCCAGCGGTTACAGAAAAATGCTTAGAGCTATTTCAAACAGAGGACTTTTTGGCCTGCGGAAGCCATGCTATATGAAATGGCTTCCTCACACTAGCTTAAACTTCTAGAGGAATTACTTGTATTTGCTATTAGCCCAAGAACTAGTTACAATACTTATCCAGCCCCTGTAATATAGAGACACCCCTTACTCATGAGTGACAAACTTTTTTTTTTTTTTTTTTTTTTTTAGGTGAGCAGGAACAAAGACTCCCACGTTTTCAGACTGTAGATTTCTTGCACCCTTATTACCAGAGCTATGAAGCAGGACAGCAAATACACATCTGCATCTAGCTGCCGCCATCTTGGCTTAGAGCCCTTGTCCATGCTCAATTCATGATGATCTTTTGGGAAGGCATATGAACTAGTGATAGAAACTTTGTTTATGGCATCCCTCATGCTAGAGTCTCGCTAGAACCGTCCTCCAGGATTTGGCTGTCTCTTTTATTAGAATTGGGATCTGTGGAGGTGATAAAAAAGCTTCAAATCACCCACACCTCTCTCCTGTAGAAGGCATACATAACACTGAAGCTGACACCCAGTGAATTAGATCAGAGAGAACATGTGTCCTCAAAGATGGTGTCACCTTTGGCTAGGGTTGGGCAGGTTTGAAATACTCACACCTCTGGGCTTTTAAAAATATTCTAATCTTTTATTAGTGTGAGTTGGGGTTTTATCATTTCTGACCACAGATATTCTACTTAACCAGGGATGTCATCATGGAACCTGTCCATGAAGATGCCAAATGAGACTCCAGCTGGGAACACAGAGCAGCCACAGTTGCTGGGACCACAAGGTGACATTGATGATTCCCTTTGTTGTGTGTGTCTCTCATGACAGATGATTGCATTGTTGCAGACACATGCCCTCTCCCACCCCATCACTAGCTTTTCACTGATAGGTGATTTCTGACTGACAGTAGGAACACATTCCTAGAGTGGACGGGAAAGTGGAATGTGACACCAAGCTATTTTTTTCTTCTCAGTTATTTCACAGTGCTTGTTCGAGCTGGTTCCTGTTTGCCAAGTGTCATTCAAAAGTCACCCAATTGTTGGTCCATCCTTGCTCGGTTGTTGATGAGAGTGCCATGTGGGCTGAATCAAAGCTTTGCTGAAATGTGTCTATTTTACATCTGTTCCTGGCTGGGATCTTAATGACATGCACAGCATAATGAGATGTGTGTCTGGTTTGTGTAATGAGATTCTTGATTTGAGTGTCTAATGAAGCCTATAGCCTAATGAAATATATACCATAATGAGATGCAAAGCTTGAATGTATGGCATACATCTGAAAGGTCCTTATAAAAAGCAGTGAACATGAAAAGTCCCATGCATCTGCATGAGTTCCATCTACGTTTCTTTGGGATTTTTCACTAGTAATTTTTTTAATGCTATGTCATCTTTGCAATCTATGTGTCTAGTGTCAGAAACTAAGAGTCAAAGAACTGTCCCTTACTATAGTTCGGGTAGTTTGAAAACATAGCCCAGACATTTTTGCCCCCTTGAAAAAAATGGACCTATCCACCCACCCTCCCAATAATGTCCTATTTGTTAATATGGTCAGCAATACCAACTCTCTGCCTATCTGCAAACCTGTGGCTTATAACTGGGATTATTTTTTATCCTTTGGATGATGTTAAGCACTGTAAGTGAGCTGAGTGGTCTTTCGCACTTGGCTAGAACAAGCTTATGCTTGTGATGAGTCCGTCTCTCCAGGTCTGTTGACTTTGACAAGACTGTCTCATGTCCTTGGAAGTTATCTGCTCACAGATGACCTGCCTAGGAAATCATGTTGCAGGAGCAGTTAGATCTCCATGATGTGGTCTTCTGCCCTCTAGCCTGCAATTTCTTGATTTCACCTAATGGCAGAGTCAGGAGATGATGAGGACAAGTCACATAGAGACAAAGGGCAAGAGCACAAAAGGTATGAGATTTTGCACTCATCCCGCCTATCAGCTATAGAGCACTTTACTTATTTGTACCCTCCTCCTATCTCTACACCACCTAGGAAATTTGAGAAGAATCAATAGTAATGAAAAACCACTTTGTCTGTGAATGTAGATATTTGCTCAAAGGCTAATAACACAAATGACCGTGTGCATCCAAAAGCTTATACAGAACTTATAAACTCCTGCAGCCTTTGGCTTGAAAGAGTCCTCTCTGCAAATGAGCTAGGTAAAGTATAAACACACCAACAAAACATTAATGGGTTATCTCTAATTTTTCTTTTAACTTTTGAACAATATTGGATAGGAGACAAGGTAGGGAACCTGTGTCAGGCTTGCAGCAGAATGCCATGAGGTTTTTGCTCCTTTTCATGGGTTTCTTTTAAGAGCAGTACAGATTGTGTTCTGCCAAGAACTACTGTTGATCGACCCCAGGCATGCGGTATGTATTACATGAACTTGCCCTATAATTTCTCAAAGACTGAGGCAGAGTTTTAGCAGTGTATACCTCATCTGCAGCAGCCTCCTGGATGAAACCCAGGACACTCTTTGAAAATTTATAGAGACTAGTGTATCCTGCAGTTTAACAGGCCGTCTGAGTTTTTTTTTTTTAAACATACCCTCGCCAAGGTTTTATCTCCCTCCCATCTCCCAGATTGAATATCCATTATCTCTCAAGCTGCCATTACCCTCAGATGCCTCAGATTTATTTGTCTAGGTATTTTATAGAATAAAGGCCTGATAGGGTCTTCTTTAAAGACACATCCTAACCACATTTCAGAAACCAGCAGTTGGTCCCATCACCCCCTACCTTAAGGTAATGCTTTTCTATTGCATGGGGATCATAAATTTCACTCCCACATGCATTTTACAATTATGGAAAGGAATGAATCAAACAAAATACCCAAAAGTTCAGATTGTTTTAAAAAATTTATTTTCCAGCTGTGCTTTCCTATCCAAGGGATGGTTCGATTTAATAAATGCACAGGTGACCCCATGCAATGATGCTTGATAAAAGCTTATGGGTAGATTGATTGAATGATTTATTGATTACATATGTCAGAATATGGCATCAATATGACTCTCCAAATTGGTCATCTATGCTTTCACTCCAGTGCCTCTGTGCTTTAAGAAATCTTTATATTCTTAAACTGATCAGATCTAGATTTCTTTCAATTAACTAAATAATGTATTTCATAGTAGTCTAATAGATCCTAATGAAAAATTAGTTGTGTCTTTCCATATAACATGACTTTATAGAATGTCAACAAACAGGTGATTTTATTTTCATAAAAGTCTGGTTCAAGTCTAAAGTTCTCAGGGAAATCTGTCTTGACTGGGGTGAATTGGTAAACTCATATAATTGCCAGCCAATCTCTACTCTTTGCTACATGACTGTTTTCTGTGTGAGAAATATCTGTGGGTATTCCCCTATATAGAGAGGACTCTTCCCTGCCACAGAGAGGATTTATTCATATCCCACTTAGTGAACCAATGATTTTAATGGGGTTGCAGACAGGAGCATGTGTGACTCAGGAGCATATACACAATTGAGAAGTCATACCTTTGGCCTCTTTGACTCTCAGGAAACTTCACCACAGCCCCCGTGGTGACATGGATGACTCACATAAAGCTACACTCCTGATGAGACCCCCTTGGCAACACTCAGGCATACCTGCAAAGAGTGGTCAGTTGCTTGCATATTACACGATTTTAAGGCAGAGAGGTGCTTTGAGAGGATCTTGTGGACATTGGAGGTCTTTCCTCTCCTCCCATAGGGAATGTTAAAGGGAGTGATCCAATGAAGGTCTCCACAACTGCTCTGACTAATGACATCTTTGGTCATGTCCAACCTGGAAGAAAGAGCTCTGTTATAGTATCATTCTGTAGTGATGTTCAGGGCTAGTCTATGACCATTTAAGGGACATTTACACATGTCATTTGGTGGAGCTGGCAAGAGACTGGGCATAAAAATGATGGGTGGAGAAGGGAGGACCCCTAGAAAAGGACTGGAAGGGACAAATATAGGACAGTCTGTTGACTTCATCAATGGAGAATATTCTCCATGTTCAGACTTTCAGAATGGAGCCTTATCTTCGCTTACTGCAGCCACCTGGAAAGCCTGAACACAACAGAATTTTTTGGCTCCCATCATCCCTTGCCTAATCAGTATTTTTCAGGAAGGGTCCAGAAATATGTACATTGTAGCTGTCTCTCCAGAGATTCATGGACATTCCCAGTTTGTGAGCCAGCACTCAGCATTTCCGGTATAGTCACCACATAGTGATCCACGTGTTCTTAGGGTCTGGCAGCTGATGAATGGTTACTTAAGCAATGATGAATATCTGAAAAACTATTGGTACCAAGAATAGGTCCACGCACTCTGTTAGTGATCTAGCCCATGTTTAGAATGCATGGATGCAAGACAGCAAATCAATTAGGGCAGCCATCAACAGAAAAAAAGAAAACAAAACCTTGATTCCAAGCCAAAAGCAATTAAAATTGTGCTTGATATTAGTGACTTTATCCTATTTTGGGGTCCTATAGAGGGATGGGCATAGGGCTTGGGCTGAGGCCTACCTCAACTCTCTTCTATCCCCAAACTAGGTTCAGTTTCTATAATCAAAGATGCCTACTGTGTCATCCTTATAAATAGTAACGTAGCTCTCCTAAAACATGCATTATGCACGAGAGCTTGAAGTGTTTATTTTAAAGTCTTTTCACTTGTAAATTTATATATGTGTGTATTAGTTGTTCTTCATTTTGTTCCTTTATTGCTGCTGCTTCCAGTTTTCACTGTATTTCTGTTCTCAATGGCTGTCATTTTTGGTTTCAAGTACCCATGAAGATGTGCCATACTGAGCCAGGTCTCTGTCTAACTTGGCTACTGCCCATTGGACCAATGGGCTAACAATACAAAATCACTGATGGTTTATGACTATTTCATCACCTAGGACAATTACTTGATTTTACACGAGGAAACTCAGGCCTCGGGAGATTAAACCCTTTTCCACAATTTTTACCCCGTTTTACCTTTTGATTTTTTTTCACTATACTGTACCCACATTATCAACTCAATTGTCATAAATATATATTCCATGGCAAACATGTGTAGCTGTTGTTTTAAACGTGTTTCCTTTATATAAAACAAAATAAAATAAAACCCTCAAACAACAATGACAACAAACCCTGGATCCAGCCCATCACCATAGCAGAAATAACATAAACGCTGCATTTCATTATGACCATATCTAAAAAAGTCACATTGCCAGTAGCAAGTTGGGCATGATGATAAAACTAATTCCATGGGTTATGTGTAAGCCATGGTATTTTTCCACAGAACCTGCTCCCATCAGTCAGCCAGCCAGGGAGAAAATGATAGAGTTTCTAAAGTCGGGCAAAGACCAAGTTGTGATTTAAGGTAAAGCTCCCAGGTGACAAAGCCAAGCTGCTTTGCCGTTGTTTAAAATAGCAGTTTCCAGCAGGAGTTTACAATTTCCCTGAGAAGGTCTTATCAACGCAAATGTCAGAGAATTTGTTGATTCTGCTTCTCACTTCTAGCAAGCATGTGGATCGCATTTGGCTAGTCCGTGGAAATCCGTGACTGTATATTTTGAATCATCGGAAGTTTTACCACAGTCTATAAATATTACATAACAGATCTGAGCATGCCTGCCCCCTTCTGCATTCAGGATACATCTCTGTGACCACTGTAATCAAGCTAATTGAGCAAGACTCTTTAAGTGAAGGCAATAACATTTGTTTACTTCATCGGAGGAATGTGCTCCCTGCCTGGTACCACCACATTTAAATGAGGTTTTATCCATCACAGGGAGAAATACACCCTTCACTCAACACAGTTTGTTCATTTGAGCGTGTTTAAATGAACTGTGCAGACCCCGTCGGAAGCTCTGATAAGCTCTGTTTTTTGTCGCCTGTGAGAGGATGTGGTGACATTTAGATCTCTTTCTTCTTTCATATTTTGCAGAGCAAACAAGAACAGCTGCCCTTTTCTGTTCTTGAGGTAGCTGGCCACATGCCCAGAGCTGCCCTGGAAGCCACAGTCCTGTACCACAAATGATGGTCAGTGCATGGGGAACAATGAAGGAGTGTGAGAGGAAAGGAAAGAGCATCATAGTCCCAGCAGCCCAGGTCAGCAGAGGATGGGTTGTCCAGGTCTCCTTGGCAGGGATGCTGTGACTTTCCATGAGTTAGTTCATCTCTGAGTGTGGCTCTTAGCACCAGAGGTATCCCTTAAACTTGGGTGTGTCATCCAGGATGGAATAGAGATGCTACATACACCTTTTCTTTTTCCACCTTCTCCTCTGCTCTTCATTATATAAACCTTTGCCAGGGGCACTGTTCTTACCAAATCCCCAAATCCTGAATGCAGGGGCACATCTGGGGCATTAGAAGGACAAGGATCTGAAGATGTTTTCAATGGTATCTCCCGTCATTTGAGTTCTTCTTCATCAACACATTCTTTCAGGGGTAGTTTGTTAAAGCACAAACTCTGATTGTCGTGTTCAGCAACTGCTTTAGAAAAAGCCATTTTTGGAAGAGCCTATTTTTTTTTCTTTTTCTTTTTCTTTTTTTCTTTTTCATGATGGGAAGCATGAAGGAAGGCCAGATTCAAAGGATTGCCTTGTCTTGTGCACCCCATCTTGGAAAGGCAATACTTCCAGTGCTCTGGGAACTGACATGGGTCAGCATTAAGAGCAAGATAGTGAGCCAGATGATGCCTGTAGTCTGGGCTAAAGTTATCCCATGACACACACTTATACAGAGAACAGTGCTCATGAGAGTAGAGATTGACAGGACTAGACAAGCTCCCTACCACTGAAATACACTTCCAGCCCCCTTTCCCTCTATTTTGACAGAAGGTCTCACTAAGTTGTCTAGGCAGATTTCTAACTTGTGATTCTCACATCTCAGCCTCTAAAGATGATGGGATTACAAGCACACTTCCTCATGCCTGACTGTACAGAGAATTAATTTTTTTAGCATATTAACTATTCTGCATGATACTGTGTAGTGGGTATATAGTATTATATGTTTGTCCAAACCAAAAGAGTGCCCAGTGTTCAAAATGAACCCTGGCGTGGACTGTAGACTTTGGGTGATTTTGATGTGCCGTTTAAGCGTGTCAGTTATGGAAAGCGTGCTACTCGGTTGGGGGAGGGAGTGGTGATAAAAGGGAGGTTAGGCCTGTGTGGGACCAGAATCATTGGGAGATCTGCACCTCCCACCTCTTCCTCAATGTGCCTGTAATCCAAAAGTTCTCTAAAAATATAACCCTGATCGCATCATTATACTTCTGCAAATGGAGCCCAAAATATCTAAATAGCCTACATATTTCTTTGATATGCATTCTTTTGAAGTTTTAAGCACTGTGGCGTTCTCGCTCCCTGTTTCGTTTGTTTGTTTTGTTCTTGTTTGTTTGGTCTTTTCCCCTTGAGAAGCAAGAACAAAACATTCTGTTTGACCTAGACATTTGAATTTTCCAGCCTAGCAGGGCAGCAAAAGAAGTGTGTGGTCTTGTAGCCATTTTTGACAATCTTTTAAAAAAAAGCAACAGTCTTGTGTCTGTTCTCCAGACTCTACCTCTCACAGCCTTGGGACATGTGTGTTGATTTAATTTCCGAATCTAGAATTTTCTATGATCCATTCTAAACATGTTAATTAGAAAGTGGATTCAGGTATCAGTAATGGCTTGTGCTGGCTAGTTTTATGTCAAGCTGACAGAAGCTGCGGCCATCTGAAAGGAAGGAACCTCAGTGAAGAAAATGCCTTCATAAGACTGGGCTATAGGCATGTCTGTAAGGCATTTTCTCAATTAGTCATCAATGGGGGGAGGCCCTGGCCCACTGTGGGTAGTGTCACCCCTGAGCTGGTGGTCCTGGGTCCTCCCATGGCCTCTACATTAACTTCTGCCTTCAGGTTCTGGCTTTCCTTGAGTTCCTATCCCGACTTTGTTTGATGATGAATTGTGACATGGAGGTTTCTATAAAACAAATAAACCCTTCCCTCTCCAACTCGCTTTAGGATGTGGTGTTTCATTACAGCAATGGAAACCCTAACAAAGACAAGGCCATATGGTATTGTTCCAGGTAGACCCTTAGTAGAACACATTGCTCACAGTTTTGTTTCTCCTTGTGTACATGACATACGTCTGTAGAAAGCTCTGGGTCTCATGTTCTTCTGCATGCTATCCCTGTGTTTTACAGCATGACCCACTGTGCTGATTTTGGTCAGTGGTGGAGACCTTTTATGTAGTTCCTTTTCCTAATGCTCTTGTGTGAATCACTCTGGATCCCTTGTTCTTATTGTGTGGCTTTTTTTTTTCTTTTTTAACTGATTACTATGGCAATCTCAACCAAACTTGTAAAAAGCAAAACCAGGAATGTACCTTGGACATGTGTGACTATCACTTCAAATGGAGCTGCTGTTCATAAACGTCATCAGGATTCTGTCCCTTCCTCCCCTCTGGAACGCTGTCTGTCATAAAACAATGGTTGTCATGAATGACAGCTGCCAACTACAGTCTTTTCAACTTTAGCATTCACAGAGATAAAAACCTGTCTGTTGAAAACCAGTAGCCTTGGAAACATTCTTCCATGGGTTCCTAATAGAGCGTGTGTCACGCACCCCACCCTCAGTGATTTTTTTTCTTTCTTTTTAAAGTATATTTGACTGGGCCAAAAAAAAAAAAATGGCACTGTCACAGTGAGTGAGTTTAGATCTACCTGTCTTACAGTGAACACATTCTTCTCAGGAAAAGGGTATGAGAGAAGCTGAACATGTCTCCACCACCTATGCCCCTCTGGTGGCACTCTCTGATGCCCTGAAGTGGTGAGAGAGCTACCCTGCCACCCACGTAAAATGGAGCCCTTCTTCCACACAGCTGTCACTTTATTCTAGTAGCCGTGATTGTGCAGAGGAAGCCGCAGTGTTCTGGATGGTCCAGCTTATCTCTCAAGCCCTCCGACATGCAGAGTCCAAGGCCACTGGAGAATCTGGCCCGTGAGCGCCTCATGCTGAGGCTCAAGGGCTGCATCCTGTCTGCTGCTTAGATTCTGAGTTTCTGAACATTGAGGCTAGCTCTCTCATCATGGATCCCTTCTCCCAGGATCAGTATCTGGGGATGTCCTGGTGATTTAGAAACTCAGCTGGGAGTCAGTATCAACATGTGGAGCCCCCTCATTGATCATGCCTGAAGCTCCATAGAGTTCTCAGTAGCCAACAGCTAGACCAAGTCTCCGTTGGCTTCTCACATGCTACCTGCTCTGCTTTGCTTTCCAAACTAGATCCAAAATAATGCCAAGTCCAACTCACCTTTGAGATTCATACCTTGTTTGCCTTTTTATTCTTGTACTGATTTGTACCTGTAATTGTGCTGTGTATTTTGCTTACTTGTTAGTTACCTGTATCTCCCACTACAGGGTAAGTAGGAAGTTGGCAGGCACCCTTTCCTCTTGTTCTATGCTTCATCCTAGAATGCTGCTTCTTTCATGCTATGTATGCAGTAACTATCTATTTGGTATGTCAAGAAACAGACGAACAGACAAACAAAATTATAGCAGGGATAGCTCTTAAACCATAAATCTGGGGCCCTTATTACAAACTTAAACACACGTTCTGTTAAAAAACTGTGACTGTCAATCATTCTCATGCATGAATAAACATGTTTTTCAAAGGCCTCAGATCATGCCCTGCAGTTTTTTCCATGTTATGAGTCTTGTATCTCCTCTTCATTTCCTTCTGCTTCATTTACTGGTTTATAATTTCTTTCCTTAGCATGGACTAGGCTGACAAGATTACTGGAGAAGTAAAATAGCATATTTTAATGTGATTTCACCAAGTAAAGCCAAACAAAAAAGCATAATTTAAGATGTCTAGAACACTGACATTAGCTCTGAATTAGTTCATCAACAAGTTTTAAAACAAAGCCAGATCTAAGTCGTTCCCTCTTCTGTTTGGTAGCTGGGAGAATGCTCTCACACTCTTCTAGTCTTTCTGTTTCTTTGTGTGAAAAGAACAAATCACCAGGAATTGAGTTTGCTGTCTTTAAGAAGGTGTATTTTTATTTTTGAACTCTTTGCTGCAACACAGCTCAAGGTCACGGCCTCTACAAACAAGAGCAAATAAAATCAAAGAGGCGGGTTTTATCATTTCATTCCTCACCAGCTGTATCTGGCTCGTCTGTCTTGGAGGTGTCTGGAGGCTGTGGGCAGGACCGAGCCACACAGAACCAGTAGCCTGCCTGCTCATGAGGCTCTGCTACCCCTCAAGTGCAGTGGGAATTCCTTTCTGCCTGGCTGAAATGTCTAGTCTATAAAACTGGTTAGTAAAACATACTGTAATTTGGGATTTGGTAATACAGGCTTCATTTTGACAGAACCCAGGCTGACCTACAGCATTATGTCATGAACAGATGTGAATTCTAGAGGGGTGAAATGATTAGAAACTTGTTCAGAAAGAAGGAAACAGTCATGTCTTCATGCTTCCATAGTCTGGGCATGTAAGGTTGTTTAATGCTGTTTAGTCCAAGCAGATAGTGCCCTTCAAAAGCCAGTGAAGTGCCCTCATCTCTCCTGATATGTGACTGCACAAACTGAAAACATTTAAAGAGCTTTATGTGTAATTAAGAAACCCTGGAATGCATGACATTTAAATAAACGAGAATTTCAACAGGTTAAAAATCATGACAAGTCAATCAAGGTACTCAGTCCTCAACTTTTACACAAAAAGAAGAAAAACAGCATCAGAGCTATGGTTTTATTGGGACAGAATCAATGCATTAGCTGTAGAGTTACGACAAAGACTGACAGGGAAATAACTGTGTGAAAGTAAACACAGTGATATCCACATTCAACCTTGAAAATCGTGATATAAACAAATAAAAAGTTAATTTATCTTTTTTTGAAAAGCTATAGTTAGCATAAATTAAAGAAGTTGTTTGAACTAAAGACATAGCTAATTTTCAGCCTAGAATCAATCACTGAACTTTCCAGGGTATTGTGTGAAAGTATTCCAAACTCTAAAGAACTAGAAAAATAGTTCCTGTGCTTAGCAGTAACGGGTATGAGCAGGGAAAAATAATACAAAGTGACTATGTTTATTGGCCGACTGCTTTGTAAAGGCTATGTAATGCTATGTATTCTTCAATTTACAATCATAACTGAGTCCCATTTGTAGACCTGCATTGATCAGTCACTTTAAAAGCAATTTTGTATTTGATGTGAGAATATAGGAAGGATAGACAAGTTAAAATATGTACACATATACATATATAAACATGTATATTTGTATGGAAAGATAAATGTAAGTAAATATATTCCATGGTATAATTTTGTGTAGAAGAACTAAAAAATATATATGCATAAAATATACATATGTATATTTGCATATATAAATATATATTTCATGATTTAATTTTTGATGGGTGCATGCTACATGCTAAATTATAGGGCAGCTTTACTAAACTCAAAGTTAAAATGTGTTTAGGTAGAGTTCTCTCGAAATAAATTTTGCTTTCTCATGGATAAGTAAAACTCATAGTAGGTAGACAAAGAACCAATCTGGTGATATCCACTTATTTGTAAGGTAAAGTACATCTAAACAAAAAATAGTCTCTATTCGGGTAACATCACTGACGTGATATCCACATTCAACCTTGAAAATCGTGATATAAACAAATAAAAAGTTAATTTATCTTTTTTTGAAAAGCTATAGTTAGCATAAATTAAAGAAGTTGTTTGAACTAAAGACATAGCTAATTTTCAGCCTAGAATCAATCACTGAACTTTCCAGGGTATTGTTAGAGATACTGAGAATGAGATAAATATTAGCTGTGTCCTTGTGGAACTTGTATGCCAATCAAGGAAAGATAAGAAGAAATAGCAGTTTTCTAGAGCCCAGTTTCTATCAACTCACCAGTGAGGGTGAGACAGTCAAAGTAGAAAGCTGTCCAAATAGAACTGAGGCTTCACGATACAACAAGAGGCTTAAGGTGTTGGGAGACAGGACACTGGCTTTCGGTATGCCTGGTGTTATTTCCAGCTAATTTATCTGTTGCCTTTATCAGATTTTTGAACTCAGTATACTCCAACTGGCCAGTAGACTTCAAGGCAGGGGAGCCTGTAATCACCTACCAAGACTTTATTCCTGTGAGGGGGCATTTATGTCTCCATTTTAGTTGCAGGCTTGTTCTCTGCCCTCTGTGGTTCCACACCTACACCCCAAAATAGAGTCACACTGGTCAGTGTTAGCCAGCTCACTTCTCCATAGTGCTACTTTTTTTTTTTTTTAATGTGTCTATTAAAAAAAAATGCTTCTCTGGGACTTACATGTCCCAGGAAGTATCTTGACCTTCCTGTGTCTCAGATAACACATTATCAGATCTTGATATAATAAAGAAGGTTCTAAACCTGTCTAGATAGAGTGTGGCTCCAACTCTGAGAGCATAATGAAGTGTTCATCAGGCTCTTTTCTGTTGCTGCAAATTTGACAGTATAGTAATTATACAGTTCTGCCTCCTAAGGTTTAGGCCATTAAATATTTTAAGAACAATGTCCTTCTCCTGTATTCTTTATTATGCTACCAGGTAAATCCACACATTTAACTGGATTCCCTGTGACTATATTGTGTGCATTTCGGAACTCTGAAAAGTTTTTAAAGAAAGTTATAAAGCAGCAGGGGCTGCTGTTCTCTGCTAGGTGCCGCCTCCAGATTATTGATTAAGAATACATTCCAATCGCTTTTATGCAGCCCACTCCTACTTTTCAAAATGGGGAAATCTGTAGTGCATACAAAGGTAGAGACTCTGATAGTGCTAACCATAGCTCCTAGCTGCAGCAGCTATCAGCTTAATTAGGTACATGCTTATTTGTTTCTTTTACTCCTACATTGTAACAATGAGACATCTTAGGATGGTTCTAGGTGACACAAAGACATAGAGGACAAGATGCTTTTGCCTCTGTAGCAAAGGTGAGCTTAAGAGGAAGGAGAGGCTACATCTGTGCAGATGTAGCACTTGGCAGCTAATTCTCCAAATGGTCTTCCTAGTAAGGGGAACAGGGTCTGTCTCTAGCATGAACTCAGTGGCTGGCTCTATGATCACCTTTCCCTGAGGTGGGGGAAGCCTTACCAGGCCACAGAGGAAGACAATGCAGCCAGTGCTGATGAGACCTGATAGGCTAGGGTCAGATGGGAGGGGAGGAGGTCCTCTCCTGTCAGTGGACTGGGGAAGGAGCATGGAAGGAGATGAGGGAGGCAGGGCAGGTGGGATTGGGAGGGGATGAGGGTGGGGTCTATAGCTGTGATACAAAGTGAATAAATTGTAATAAATAAAAAATTACATAAAAAAGAGGAAGGAACAGAAGAAAGGAGATCTCTAAAATAGATGAAGCTCCCAAGGAAGATACTATTCCAAGACTAAGAGAATAGGGAGGGATGTGCATTCTCAACAGGAAAAGGAACATTTATTTCACTCATTTTCTTTGGAAATTTGGTTGCTTAAGCTCTAACCTGTACAATACAACAAAGCCTGATGGACCAGATCTGATTCTAGCCCTAAAATGCTGCCACCTTCCATTTTCTCCTTATCCATGCTCACTCTTGAGACAGCTCCCCTGGGGACATTTCTGCTACAGGATTAACAAGCTACAAGGAAAGGTCATAAGTAGGCATTTCAGGACACACTCCAGGCTGACCTAACAATCGCCTTCAAGATCGAAGACAGACCACTGTGGAGTTTTTAGCCCAGAAAACTGGATCAGAGGTTACCCAGAGCCACAGAATGTCTCAGCTGGAGCAGCTCACAGTCTTGACAAATAACCAAACCTCTGCTGTTTTAAAACCACTAAGTGGATTTCTTGGGAATTCATGGGCCATTTGGGTCAGGAAAGCAGGTAGCCTAATTGTGAATCTTCACCACTCCCTCTTCTCCTCCAAATTCAATTCCCCAGCTTCACTGCCAACTTTGTAGCAGACCACCTACCATGGCCTGCTCCTTCTCTCTGCCTCCATCTCCAGTGAACTAGGCAGATCTTCTCCTCCAAACTCTCATCCTGTCATCCCAGCCCTCAACTCCAGCAGACATTCCTTGGGAACCCACCAGCCCACACTGTCAGGGAAGCTAGTAGGCCAACCAAGCAGGTCGGCGAGCTTCGGAACTTCACTCTCCCTCCTCTCCTTCAAATCCAGTCCCCCAGCTTCATCCCAGCTCTGTGGCAGACTACCTGTTGTGGTCTCTTCTCACTCTCCTGTTCCCACTCCCATGGGACTATGCAGCTCTTCGTGGAACACCCTACTTTCCTCCCTCCTGAAGAGCCCCTCAGCAACCCTCTACAAGCTGATCTCCATTTCTAAGTACCAGCTGCCCAAACACAGAAACACATTTTACTAGACCTCCCAGTAAGTAGCCACACCTACAGGATCCCAGAAGACAGAAATCAGGAAAACAACACCTTTCACAAATACCTCAAATATTATAAAATATCTTGGAAAGATTCTTAACAATCAAGTGAAAGACTTGTATGATTAAAAAAAAGAAAAGTCTAAGGCACAAGATTCCCTGAACTCTGCCCAAAGATTGGCTGTTTGTCTCAGCATCTGCTTTGATACCCTGCTGGGTAGAGTCTTTCATAGGCCCTCTGCGGTGTGCTCCTGTCTCGTTCCCTGTTTTCTCCCTCTTCTGATGTCTAACCCATTTGCCTTTCTGAATGAGGATTGAGCATCTTACCCAGAGTCCTCCTTCTTGATTAGCTTCTTTAGGAGTACAGATTTTAGTATGTTTATCTATCCTATATTATATGTCTAATATCCACTTATGAGTGAGTATATACCCTGTGTGTCTTTCTGCTTCTAGGATACCTCACTCTGAATCATCTTTTCCAGTTCCCACCATTTGCCTGCAAGTTTCATGATTTGTTTTTAATTGCTGAGTAGTATTCCATTGTGTAAATGTACCACAATTTTTGTATCCATTCCTCAATTGAAGGGCATCTGGGTTGTTTCCAGGTTTTGGCTATTATGAATAAAGCTGCTAGGAACATGATTGAGCAAATGTCCTTGGTGTATACTTGACCATCTTTTGGATATATGCCTATGAGTGCTATTCCTAATTATCTGAGAGAGTGCCAGATTGATTTCCAAAGTGCTTGTACAAGTTTATATTCCTACCACCAATGGAAGAGGGTTCCCCTTTCTCCACATCCTCTCCAGCATGTGTTGTCATTTGAGTTTTTGATCTTAGCCATTCTAATTGGTGTAAAGTGAAATCTCAGGGTCGTTTTGAGTTGCATTTTCCTGATGACTAAGGATGTTGAACATGTTTTTAAGTGTTTCTCTGCCATTCGATAGTCCTCTGTTGAGAATTCTCTGTTTAGCTCTGTTCCCCATATTTTAATTGGATTACTTGATTTGTTGCTGTTTAGCTTCTTGTGTTCTTTATATATTCTGGATATTAGCCTCTGTCAGATATAAGGTTGGTGAAGATCCTTCCCATTGTATCTTTTATATGTATGCATGTATTTACTTATTTATTTATTTTTCACTGTATATCCCAATCGTAGCCCTGTCTCTTGTCTCCTCCTGGTCTCACCCTTCCTCCCTCTTTCCTATCCCTACTTTCCTATTTTTCAGAAAAGGTGAGCCACCCTCCCCACCAACCCACTTCAGCACATCAAGTTGTATATTTTTATTTTATTTATATTTAAATTTTTCTCTTCCTTTTATCCTACAGGCCCTTTGGGTATATATTATGGGTTACCAGTTTATGTTCTTATGTGATTACTGAGTGTACAAATGAGTCTGTTTCTTGTGCCTTTTCTTAGGTTATTTTCCTTCTGTATATTTGTATATATTCTGATATGTTAGTTTTTGTTTTATCTGATTATATTATATTATTTCATGTGACATTTTATTATTTTCTCTTAGAAGCCGGTTTGTTTCCTAATAAAATTTACAATTTCTTTTTCACTTTGTATCCTAAAAGGGTCTTTGTAAAAGACCGAAAGGGGGTAAATCTGGATGGGAAAACTGAAGGAAAAAGAGGGAGGAAAAACTGTTATCAGGATAAATTATATGAGAAAAAGATACGTTTCCAACAAAAGAAAAACCACTAAGTGTGGAGAGAGAGAGAGAAAGAGAGAGAGTTACATGGCAATGAGTAATTACTGCAGTTGGTGGCCGAAGCATGGTGCTACCACAAAACAGAAGTGCTGACTTAGAAGACCATGAAGGTGTGTGGGTGAAGGAAAGAAATACTGTGAAAAATCCAGGGCATTTTTTTTTTTTTAAATATAGTATCTTATAGAATAATTAGTCAAACCGTTGCCTGTGATACTATGGAAGAAAGCATAGGCAGTTCACACACTTGTGGACCTGGCTGAGGCTATTTCTAGAAAAGAAATGTTGAAAGGGCCTCATTCAGCTGGTCAGATCAGTTATAAAGCCAGGCCAGGCCCAAGACATGAGGATGAGTTTCATTGCATGTCGGGAAAGAGGCAGAGTATATGGCCAGCAGGGACGGCTGCTGTTTGAAGGGTATTTTTAACTGCTGTTCTAGGTGAGAACTCAGAAAGGACCCTGAAGTCTGACTTGAAAGACACAAGGACAGAGCAGGTATGTATAGACTATCCTGACACAGAAACAAAACGGTGTGGCTGATTTAATCTTTAATGAGGAAGGCTCACCCATGCCGCAGCTTCTTCACATCTGAAAGCAATGAAGTAAAGAAGCGAGGACAATCACAGGTGTAAATCAGAATGCTGATCGTACTAAGAATAAATAAAGCAGCTTCCTGTCTGTCATAGCTATTGCTGAACTAGCCAGACAGTCATTAGAACCAAAATCCACATTCAAGTGAATTACTTGGCTTAGGCTTAGAACAAAAGACTATCATTGTCAAGATCCAGGCTGTTTCGTTTTTATTACAGCAGGAAATGTGAAGGTAGGTCAGTGTCTTCAGAAATTATTTATCCCTGAAAACCTCCAGTGCATTGAAACTGAAGGAAACTGGGAATTAGGAGACATTAATCTGAAAGAAAAAGCAAGTGCTGTCTTCCTTGATTCCAATACAGCATGACGCCATGTTTATAGCCAAACTCACAAATGCCTAAATAGTTAGGTCTTTTCTGACTTAACAGACACCGATGGCCAGCAGCTGTATTCTATTATGTCGTGCGTGTGTCCTGAAGAAAGCTACCGATACTTGTGCATCCAGCTTTTATTTGCTCATGGTCATTTGAAGGTTAGTAAGGAGGGACTGGGAACCATCCAGATGCATTCGCTACTTGCATTTTGATGGCTTGGCCTCCTTTCCCCCAACCCTCCCTCACTCTTCCAGAGGTGACACCTTGTAATCTATGGCTGCAGGTCAGATTCAACCAGGTCAGTATGAAGAGAAAAGGACGGGTGACAGTGGGATGAGAGGAT
Source organism: Meriones unguiculatus (assembly GCF_030254825.1). NCBI lineage: Eukaryota > Metazoa > Chordata > Mammalia > Rodentia > Muridae > Meriones > Meriones unguiculatus. The sequence continues at coordinate 63,596,752 of NC_083362.1, read as the reverse complement.
GAGAATAAGGGGCACTCTAGTTGAACAGAAACGTGTGTGCTCCCGCATTCATTTGAAGAGAAGGACAGACAGAGACGACCTAACTTCTCTCGGGCCCATTTAACTCATGGGTGGGGAAGGCCCTTAACAAGCACTCCAAGGGTTTCCATTTTGCTACTTCGATTTTTACAAAACACAGCGGAACCGCAGAGTGGATGGGTGTTTTTAGCGGGCGGCGCGTGCAGAACAGCAAGCTGAAGAAGGGCGCCGGTCCCTGCAGAGGTTGGGAGGAAAAATGACATGATTATGTTACTAGCTTTCCTAGCCTGTACGCCCTGCTTCATGTGAAAACAACCGCCTGCCAACCTGAAGGCCTGGTGTGACTCCTTTGGCCCAGCGTATACAGATGGTGTGACTTTCCTGTCTCCACTGCATCCAGGCTCAGGACTGAGAGGGAAGTCCTTGGTTGTGTAGGGGTCTACCTGCCTACCCCCTTTTTTCTCCATGGTTTCTTTCTTTCCGTGCTAGGATTCTAAGAATTCACAAAACCTACATTCCGGCCTTGGTTCTCCCTTCATCTCCTAAAATACTCATGCTGCTTGATTCGCCACCCTGTCTCATTTTCTGTAAACAAGCAGTAACTATAAAGCTGTATCTCTGGTGCTAACATGTTTTGGTGTTAAAACATGGGGTCAAAGTTCTCTCAGAACCCCCGGTTCTTCTTAACCGTGGCCCCAAAGGCTTGTGCAGAAAATGATAGTGACTTCTCTTTTCTGCAATATGCCCCTTTGTTTGGATAAACACAAAAAATAATTAGTCCAGATGAACACAGGAACACAGTCTTTGGAGAAAAATTAACTTGAGTGTCTTATGCAGGAGCCAGCTGGTATTTCTACAATATGTGTTCTATTCTGAGCCAAAATACTAACAATAGCACACGGCACAGTAAAAGGACAGGGGCCACTGAGTGTGAATTTTCTGCCAATATGTCACCACCACACAAGCATCTGTTAGTGGAGAGCAGGTGTGATCTACGGCCAGCATTATTTGGCTTCGAAAAGTCTCACTTGTGTCTTTGGTTTTGGTGCAGTTATTGATGGCTTTGGATTGCGGTAGCAAGGCGTACGAGAGAATTTTGCTGTTGTATTTGTAGACCTTCTTCATCAGCTCCCAACAGTGAGGAAAGGCACTCATTGATGACTATTCTAGTGGGCAACATGAACAGAATAGGAGAAACAACAGTGACATAACAAAACAGTAATGGGATACCAGTGAACTCTGAGGTTGAAGTGAAGAAAAATAAATGTCGCATGTTGACACGGCCTTGTGTAGGAGGAGTCAGCTAAGGCAGATGTCCAGCTCAGGTAGGAAGGAAACTTGCTCGATTCAGGCTCCACATGGATGAGCAAGTACCACTTTTTTTGTTCCTCAAAAAGCTCTTCTTTCAAAAGCTCTTTTTTCAGTTATCCGTCTGTCATCTTACTAGACTTCTCAGCTTGGAACATGACAACTTTCTTATCATGCAACACATTTGTGTCTATATTTCTGAAACGCCATTTACTTCTTATTCTTTTGTATTAAGGGGCTGTGTACATGCATGCAGGTACATCTCTCTCTCTCTCTCTCTGTGTGTATGTGTGTGTGTGTGTATGTACATGGCCATACGGAGGTAAGAAGACAACTTCAGATATCACTACTCAATTACCGTATACATTTTTTGAGACAGGGCCTCTCACCAGCTTAGGACACAGTCAGCTTGACAAGGCTACCTGGCAAGTTAGCTCCAGGTAGCTTACTGCCTCCAACTGCCTCTCCCTCCCATCTCATCCTTGCTGGAATCATGTATGTATGTCTCCTTTTCCTGCTTTGTACCTAAGTTCTAAGGGAATGAACTCAGATCCGTTTGTTTGCAAGACTTTTGGTATCTGAGTCATCTCTCTGGCCCCATGAGCTGTTCCTTTGTTCATCCCTTTACTCTCATTGATCCCCTCTAGCCACCCGTATTTATATCAGCGTGAACAAGTGAAGCAGCAGCTGGAAGTGTTTTGTCTTCCATAGGGCCTGTAGCCCATTGTTTATCTCTCTTATAGTATTTATCAAATAGTGCCTTTCCTTGATGTGCTTTGTAATTTTGTGTGGCTTCCATACCCTACTGGATTGTAAATAGATGTCAGACAGTGTTTTCTTGATGATCAATGTTTTCCCCCAGCATTTTTTTTTCCTGTACCTTGTGTAACAGAGCCTCGATCTAGTTCATAAATTTAATAGTTGAGAAGCTATTTATTCAGGTCCAAGCAGCCTGTGGGGTATGGTAAGAACAGCAAAAAGATTAAGAGGACAAATCTAAGCAGTGACAATGAAAAATAATCAGGGCAACGATAACAAAGTTTGCTGAATGCTTACAGGTTCCAAACCATGTAGGAATTGTTTTATATATTTTCTATTAGTCTAAGAACAAACAAAAGCAAATTTTACATTTTGTTGTTTCATGGGCTTTGATGTCACTTTCTATGTTAGAAAATTGAAGAGCAAAGAACTAAGAGTCCTGCCTAGTGTCATTAAACCATGCAGCATGAGTGATAGATTCCAGGGAGCCTGACCAGAGCCCATCACAAAGGAGGTCATTCTGTCCTTTGGTTTCACTGACTTCCTCATCTATACCACAGAGGACAAGTAGTTTCTAGGTCAGCCTGTGTTTTTTCTTTCTCTTGCTGCTCAAAGCCTCCCCAGACTCCCTGGACCTTGGGCTAAGTGCCCCGGGGCTCTCTTAAGAGTCTAGGGTAAAGGTTCCACACACAGGCAGGGCACCTCTTCAGCTCTGTCTGTTATTCTCATGCAGTTCTGGGACATGGGTCTTGCTGGTAGCCCAGACACTGAGGAAGAGAGTAGGAAAAGCTCTGCTACTTCAGAAGTGCTATACTGGCACCATCGCTGCTCCAGAGAGAGAACAAGCTGCTGGCCACAACCTCCCGATACATGAAGGAAAAAGAGGAAGTTCTGAACCCAACAAATGAGAAAGTGACCAGGGTAGAAGAAGGGAGGAAGGGCTGTTTGAGCACTAGTGATCAGGAAATGGCTCTTTCATAAACACACACACACACACACACACACACACACAAACACACACACGGGGGAGAGGTGGAGAGGGAGAGAGTCATGTAGACATATACAAGGAACAGAAATCAGTCATTCGACCTGGATGAGAGGTTATTTTAAAATTGCTATGGCAAAGGAAACAATTTAAAGTTTTACTAAATCACCCAAGGAAGCAGTTGAAGCCAGGATATTGTCTCTGCTACCCCAGGAAATGTGCCTGGATACCACCTAACTGTACCCCAAGTCAGACCTCTTCTTTCTAGGTTGGGGCTTTACTGTTTGATACACTTATAGTGTAGATTTGAGCTTTAAGCCCTTCCAGAAAATGACATCTCAGGATATATTTTCAAGCAAATTCTAGTCTATTATTAAAACATCTGTTTGATTGTGAGAATGTTTATGACACACAAGAGATTGTAGGTTAGAGAAAGAAATGCAGTGTGATTCATTGTCATGTGGTTCTTCTCTAGAGGGGGACATGGTGCCTATGTGTTAATTTTAAAAATTTCATTTTGTAAGATTTTAGCAAACACACTTAGTTATTTTCTTGCATCTTGCAATTTTGCACAAAGTAGGAAGCAATGATCATGTCACTCATATATCAGCCTTCCTTTGCATTTCAATCTCTGAAGCAATTGAGTAGCTGCCCACTTCAGAGAAGCTCAGCAAAGACAGGACTCTGCTGACAAGATGCAAGGGAATCCAAACATGCTTTCTTATTTACCTGAATACATCTCCGTCCTCCATATCGATTGTCTACAAGACCCTGTAATGAAACACGGTCATCAGCCACGGTGACACAGTGTCCTTGCTGTTCTCTCCCATGCGCATTAAGTCCATTAACAGACAAAGCTCAACAGAATCAGTCTCAGGTCAATGGCTTTTAAAATACGGTTTCAGTACTTCAGAAGGATTTTAAACAGGGCTTGTGTCTGTGGAGGGCCTGGGGGTGGGCTCACATGGTTGAAAATGGGAGGCGTGTGCTGGAAAATAAGAGAAGTAATTCTTACTTAAAAATAGACCCTCTCTACCTTCTTAAAGTTCCAAACATCAGAGAGTATCTTCTACCTTCTTCCTTTCATATTTGCCTCTGTTTAGACAGGTTCTTTGTCTTGTTTTCATGATGTATGAGCTTATGATTAAGAATTAGATATGACCATAGGCTAAGGAATTTTGTTATAAAAGACTATGACTCTGTGGAACTCTGGTACCTGAGAGATATGTCAGGAAGTGACCCAATGATGCTAGAGACTGAAGAACTTAAAGGCTTTAGATTAAAGAGTCAAGGAGTCAATGTTTGGGAATCAAAGTAAGTTAGCCTGTTAGGAAGGAAAGACTAGAGCTATGCTGGCAGAATAGAACCTGAGGAACTGGTGAACACATATGGAGAAGGAAAGAAATGAACAAACAGGATGAATAATGGAACTGAAACCATTGACTAATTTTGACTTTTCAAGTGTGCAGTCTATGTATTTGTTCAGTCAGTTAAAAGCTAAAATACTGACTAGCTCTGCACTGTTTTAGGCATTGGAAATGAAATGGTTAAAAGCATAGATCAAAAAAAACCTCTGTCTTCATCACAGTTACACTCCAGTAGAGAAAATGAAAAACAAACGATTAAACGCATTTTAATGAAGTGTGAGATAGCTCTGTGACTTCAGTGAAAAATGTTCCCAAGGAGGTCATGCATTTCAACACTTTGGTTCCCACTGTCTGGGAAGGTCTTGGCACCATTAGGAAGTAGAGCCTTGCTGGGGGACATAGGTCACTGGGGTGGACCTTAATGGTTGATGGCTGGATTCTACTTCTTCATCACTTTTGGCTCTTGACTGTGGATGTAATGTGACCATCCTGCTGCCTAGGTCTGTAGCCATGCCTCCTTCCCAACCATGATCGAATGTATATCCTCAAAATGTAAGCCAGAGAAAACCCTTCCTTTCTTCCTTAAATTTCTTCTTCTTGGGTATTTTTGTCACAACAAAGAGAAGTATGTAATGCAGATAGTTCTAAGTGTTACAAAGAAAAATAAAATAATGTGAGAAATAATATTCCAGGTGTGGCAGTGTGCTCTTAGGAGGAAAAGGTGGGGAATCTCCAATTGACAGTCTTTGCTGATCCTGTACCATAAATTTCCTCCCTAGCATAGGTTCTGAGTAACAGCACAACCTCATTGAATGCAGAGATGGTCGGAGAGTTTCCTGCATGCTGGGATGAGATGCCTTCAGCACACCACTGGGGGACAGAGAAGGCATCTGTGAAGAGGTGAGGTGAGATTTGAAAAGGAATGTCTCTGATGGAAGGAAATGAGAAATGCAGATGTGTGTGAGAGAAACATTCCGTAGAGAGAGAATACCCAGAACAAAGCATCGAAGAAGAACTGCCCCTTCTGGGCTATTGGAGAGCAATGGAAGTCAGAGCCGTGGGGTTGGAGCTCTGGTGCATTTAGAGAACAGTGTGGCAGGGCCATGATCATGAGCAGCTTTGTACTGTTAGGACACTGGTTGCTTTTCCAAGCAGGAAAGCAAATAAGAGATGTTGGCAAGAGAATGTGTAGCCTGTGACCAAGAAGGGTCACTCAGGTTGAAGGTAGTGAATAGAATATAGGACTGAGGTAGTCAATGAAGCAGAGAAACAAATTTAAAGGCATTTGTTCCTTATCCAGGTGAAAGAAGCCTTTGAGAAGTCAAACACAGAAGCTGTCCACCTACCTGACATATGCATATACATGCATATTTACACACACATGCACAAATATATTTATATACGTATCTGCATTTCATACTTGAATCTCAAGATGCTCAGGAAGTAGCCAATCCTGGACAAACTCATATCTTACTGGTCAGCACAAGGCACCATCAGGGGAGTGGGCCTGTTCTTAATGAAACTAAGGCTTAACAATGACTCTGTCACATAGTTCAGAACATAATTTGAATTGGCACAGATTGTATACATGCTGGTGGATGAGATCTACAGAGCAAAAGAAAGAGAAGAGTCTGCACAGACTATATCTGTATGACCGCATCAAGCCATAAGTGGTGTTAGAAAGTTCTGAGAACATATATGTGTAAAAGCCAAAAACATTTGGGTTTGGGTGTATTGGACTTGAGGTGACTTGTAAGCAGTCATGAGTTAATGCGGAAATGGTAAGAGTGTGAAAGTCGGGACGAGACCAAGGCTACAGAGACAACTGTGGACATTAAAAAGATTATAGATGGTTTATGGTTATGTTATGTTTGAGCATAAATTATATCTCATAGCTTCATGGGTTAAATGCTTAGTCCCCACTTGATGGCACTATTAAAGAGAGGAGATAGAAACTTAGGAGGTGTGAACTAGTTAGAGGAAGTGAGGACAGTGCCCTTGAAAGTTATACCTGGTTCCTGGTCCCTTCCTCCTTCTCCATCTTGTCTTCCAATCAGTGAACGGCCTCCTCTTCCACATGCTCATTCCACTACGATGTTCTGTCTATCATAGGACCTAGTGACCATGGACTGAACCCTCTGAAACAAGGAACAAAAATACATAACACCTTCCTTCTTTAAGTTGTAAATTGAGCCATAAATTTGGGGAGTTAATGATGTAGGGCTCCATGGCTTAAAAAAAATCTATTGGCTCAGCACAAAAGACATGTGAGAACTAAAGCTTGATATCCTACAAATGTATGTGTTTGAATACAAGAAAACAGAGACAAGCAAAGGATAAAGAAAACAACACAATTTTCATTTTCCCTTTTAAATGATTTGTTTTTTAAAATTTTATGTGTATAAATATTTTGCCTGCATATATACAAGTATACCAAATGATTCCCTGTGCTCCTGGACATCAGAAGAGGGCACTGGATGCCCTGAAACTGGAGTTACAAAGTTGTGAGTTACCATGTGGTTGCTGGGAACTAAACCCACCTCCTCTGTGTAAGTGATGAAAGTTCTCTTAACCAGTGAGCCCCTAATTTTTGTTTTTCAAGTACTATAAAAAGAAAGTGCATCAAAGACAAATCAGTAAGCCTTCTGCAATACCATTGAGAATTAAATAAACAGGAAAAAAAAATGACCGTTGGATTGTTCCATAAAAAAGTCCCTAGTGATGCTGGTGGTTTCCCTAAAGTAGAGAAGCAGGATGGCATTGGACAAAGGTTCATATAAGTGGCTTCAATTCCTTGTGAGTGGAGCAATGGAGAAAGGTAATGCTGACATTGTTTGTTTTCTCATAAAACCAAGAAATGATGCTGGAAGTGAAGATGATTATAGATGAAAGAATGTTTATAAATAAAAATGTTTCAAAGCTGGTAATAATGATTCAGTATAGAAGTAAAAAGGAATTATTCAGTAGGGAAGGGAAAAAACAATAATGATAAAAAAGAAAACCAAGTCTTTGAAAAAAAAAGGATGGAAGGAGATACAGAGGCCTGTCCTCTCAACCTCAGGACAGACAGAAAAACAGGCAGATGACAATGTTCCAGATGCAAGCCAGGTGCAGCCTTGTAAGCAGAAGAGAACACTCTGTTCCACTGCTTCTGTTTCTCTATTAAAGTGTGAAAACAGGGCATCAGCCATGAGTGCGGAGTAGGGCAATAATGCCTGAGGCTTCAGGAGTGAGAAAAGCATTAGCTGGCTAGGTCATCTGGATAACAGGGCAGTAGTGTCAGCTAGGAACAGTTGTTAGGCTGCTGGACAGGGTGAGAGTGCACCAGAGGCATCATTAGGAATCTCAAGTACCTCTATTAATTTGCATGTCAGGTGTTTGTGAATAATATTCAGTAGGTAAGTACAGTTGGAGAACTACAGAAGAGTTGAAATGAACCAGAATTTAGAGGTTTTCTGGGTACAGAGAATAGGAGTGGAGAAGCAAAGGAAATGTATGGTACTTTCCCTGGGCAGATACAAACAACCATCCTGTCACCCCAAAGAGGGAACTAAGAACAGACCAAAGTCAAGACACTACCAAAGTCCAACTTTGAGTTAACCAATGTGTTTATTAGGATTACTTACAGAAATATGGTTACTTACAGGAGCAGGGTCTACTCCAAGGCTATTGTATCACCAAAAGCCCACTAGCAAGGGTGGTAGACCATGAAAGCCAGAACCTCAAAGTTCTTTGCTCAAGTTGCAGGTAGGTTGATAGAGTATTTCCTCTCTTCTGTATAGCTTGTCTGACCATCTCTTCCAGTAGCTCAGCTGGCCAGTGTCTCCTCAGTAGTCCTTTAATGTTTGTATAGTCATGTTGAATAAAGGGCCTTGTGAATCTGGTCAGTTTCAGGGAGTTCCTCAAACTTTTGAATTGTTTACTTCCTATGTCTTAACTGGCCACCTTTCAAACTTTATGGATGTTAAAGAGCTTCAGCTTTAGAGAAAAATTGTTCCATCAAACTTGACAATGAATGTGATCCCATATTTGTAGTACTAGCCTCTGGTAGATCTCTCATCTTGGCATGGAGAAAAGTGAATATCCAGAGAGGGAAAAGATATAATTGAACAGTAGGTGCCAATACTAGTTGCCAGTGGCTCTGAGCGGACAGGGAAGGCTAGATTGCTAGATTTTAGGATACTAGAATAAGTCAGAAATAGTGCTCAGAAAGTACAAGAGGCAAACTGAGATTTTTAGAAGTAATGGTGTTATACCCCTAGGGGAGGGGAACACCAGGGAAGTTATTTTTGGAAAAAAAAATCTCATACTTGGACATCAGCCTTGAAAATTAAATTGAGATCTCAGAACAGTGGGCTCAGGCATTGGTGTTTCAAAAAATGTTCTTAGTGATTCTATCATGCATCCAGAGGTGAGAGCAACTGGTACAGGGATGCTTTCCCCCCCCGCCTAAACATTAGGATTTTAAAGATATCTTTCAGGTGACTGAATAAAAAGCATAGTTTGAACCTTACCTGCAGGGGTTAATGCATGGAATTTTTGCCATGTCAACATGTTTTCCGATTTGCTAGGTCTAAAATCCACACATTTGGTTAGGTAGCAAGTTCCTTTCTGGCACTGGTGCTGTTCATTCAGGGACCAGGCTTTGAGAACCAATGATCGAGGTTTATGCTTTGGGAGAAGGTAGATGAGAAGAGCAATGCTTTTCAGATTTAAGACGCATACACATCTCCTGAGATTTATGAAAGAGCAGATTTTTGACATGGTAGGAAGAAACTGAAGTGTAACAAAGTCCCACGACACCGATGGTGTTGGGCTACAGATAATTCCCTGAGGATCCCAAGGTAGAAGCTGAGTAGTAGGTGAACCACAAGGCAGGAGAGTTCAAAGAAAAGGATGTGTGATATCTATTCAGCCCTGTTCAATGTATCAGTCATGGTGGTACTTATTTTGTTGTTGTTGTTGTTGTTGACAAAGTAAACGTGAAATGGCTAAAACAAGATTCAAAACTTCAGTATGTATCCTTTGCTTGATTACAAAAATCGCATGCATGATGTGATTGGTTACAAAAATGATCATGTCTGATGGATACAGGTTGGGGTATATGTGCTGTTTCTATAGGGTTTCCAAACGCAGAGGGTGCTAGATACTGAGTGCTACCATTTCTTGGATAAGCTGAAGCAGATGCTTTTGTGGTACATACCAGAGATTGTACTTCTCTCTCTCTCTCTCTCTCTCTCTCTCTCTCTCTCTCTCTCTCTCTCTCTCTCTGTTTCCCTGTCTCTGTCTCTGTGTGTGTGTCCATGTGTGTGCAAGTACATGTATGCCATGTTGAATGTGTGGAGTTCAGAAGATAGCCTCAGGACTGGAAATGAAGGTACACACTATTTTGTCACCTTTTGTGTGTGTTCTGGGGATCCAAGCTCTAGCCCTTTTGCCAACATAGAAAGTGAGCTGTCTTGCTACCCCTGATAGACATATTTAAAGTCATATGTTTTTTTCTAACCTATTAGGTAGATTTTAAGTTACTAATTCATGATGTGTGTTTCAAGATTTGAAACAATTCCCTTTCATCTTCAAGGAAATTTCATTTAAATTCCAAGAGGCCCATCCTGGCCTTCTGCTTTTGTGTCACTCTTCTATCTACAGTAAGGAGAAGAATCCACATTGTTGTAAGAGAAGAAGGAAGAAAATGAGACAGAAGAGAGAAATAAGTAGGGGAACTGGAATAGGGAGAGGAAGAGAAGAGAAGAGGTTTCTAACCACTTCAAAAAATCCAGGGATGTCTCACATATGCTTACGGACAAGTAGGTGGAGTTTCAGGCCCTCACAGGGCTACTTTCTGTAGGAGTTCTCCTCTCACGCTCTACTGGATACATTAGAAAGGCTTCTCACCACCCTGGCTGGTCCCTGGTTCCCAGAGCTTGATGCTGTAAGGCTGCTGGGCACTGAACAAATGCAGGTGCAGCCAGGGCTCTGGAACCAGAGAGCCAAAGTGCCATACTGTCTCTGGAGCCCTAAGCGTGCCAACCTGTCTCAGTGTTTCAGGCAGATAGTGGAGATCCATACAGGCACTGCCTGAAATGAAGAGTGCCTGCTTCCTCAGAGAGCCACACTGCGAAAAAGAGCCCCTGCCTTAAAGAGCCCTGGCATTTCCCAGCCAGGTGGAGATGCTGATGGAAGTAACCAAGAGTGACAATCCACCTCTTTGTTCAGTTCTCTGCCCACTCTTCTTCTTCTTCTTTAAACTGGCTGAGCTCTTTGTTGGCTAGCAACTGGGTTTCTCATTTTTACACCATTAGCCCCATTTAGAGGGAATTCTTCAAAGAATCTGGCACCAGGACGAAAGTTAGGTTTGCGTGGTTTCCTGGTGGTCGTATAATTTATCAATACATTGGTGAGAACTGAAAAATGCAAACCAAGGAACTTGTTAATATTTAAATATGTATTTGATAAAGAATTTTAGAATTAAAATGAGCTACAATGAATGGGTTTATTTATGTCCCTCACCCTGCTGCCACTAACTGCAATTTAAGAATCCGAAGCAGAAAATCAACTTTGGTTGTGACTACGAACTAACTTGTATTTCAGGTTGGGACTTATCAATTTTCCCATTAAGTTTCTTTAAAATGTATTCGTGTGTGTGTGTGTGTGTGTGTGTGTGTGTGTGTGTGTGTGTGTGTGTGACAGCACTGTACATATAAAGAGGTGAGGGGATAATACATAGGAGTTGGTTCTCTTCTTCCACTGGCTGGATATCTGGATTCCAACGATGACTATCTGATCATCAGCCTGTGTAGCTATGTGGCTGGGTGGCAAGCACTCTTAACCACTGACCATCTCACTTTTAAGCTTTTTTTTTTTTTTTTAAACATTCAGTATTACAAGGAGGGTCCTATTGTTCTTTGAGTTATTTTTCCTTTTTTCTTGTCTGTGTCTTTCTTTGGCTACCATCACCTTGACACTTTTGAGAAATACTAAACACATAATTTGTGTCACAGTTTAGATCCCCCTTAGGTGTCCTGGTGTTTTGGTCGGGTAATAGGATTCTTGCTGGGAATGTCTCAGAAATAATGTAATAATGTGTTCTTCTTGGTACCGCTCATCAAGGTGCTCCATTTTCCTGATGATGTTAACCTTCATGATTAAAGTAGATTCTGTCACATTTCCTTATCAACAAATAGACTCAGCTTTATAATGACTGAAAGGGACTCGGAGGCCATGTAGCTGCTTTTCTGTCTTCCATTTCACATCCATTGATTTTAACATCTATTGATTGATCATGTATGCACAGTTGTTGTATGTTTGCCTAATGATGGTTCCCCCCTTCTCCTTGCATGCTTCATTTGGAATCCATCTATAAGGACAAATGTATTTCATTCTTTAAATTTATCACTCTGGGCATTCACATTTTATTCTGGGATTAAAATTGCTGGCCATTAGTACTTATACTGTGGCTCTAAGGAGGCCACTGTGGCCATTCAGAACTTTTGCAAGTTGGTTTCTGTATCCAGGGATAGATTTAACTGGAAATGTACATTCATGTCATTTCTTTTTAGTTGTACTGTGCTCCTCTCCATACAACCATTACCTTCAAAGCTCGTTAACTGCTGATACCTCTACCACTTTACTGTTCTGACTTGGAAGATTTTGCCAAACTCTTCCAGAGATTGCTGTGCTATTGGCCCAAGGACAAGGCCTGGGGACACTGATTTAGAGACAGAACTACAGTACAAACCTTGCCAGACCTTTTTGCTTATATGTTTCTATACACTCCTATTATTCCATCTACCTCTCTACACATATATGTGCACAATCATGCCATCCCTGTGATTGTATTAGATATTATGTTTTATAACTAGAGGGGATGTGGTAGGTAGCTGGGAGAAGTGGAGAGAAGGGAAACTGTGGTTAAAATGTACTGTATAATAGAAGAATCTATTTTCAATAAGAAACAAATGGTTCAATCCAATAAATACCTTCCATTTGAAAATAATTTGCTTGGTTTCATAATTTGATTTGTTTTTTAATAAGTAATACAACTTGCATCAGCATCTCAAGTAACTGGCATTATAGACCTGTATGTCACAAGGTTTTTGTTTTTGTTTTTGAACCACAGTGTACCTTTTCTGTAATACAATTTTTAATGACTATATATTTTCTGTAAAAATATTAGATAATTTTTATTATAAATATTCCTGTTCATTTCTATATGTATATACAAATGTACATATCATATATTACTGATTTATTTTCTTATTTTGGCAGTATAGTTTGCTCAGACAGAACTTATGCGGTTTCTCAGGCTGGTTTCAAATTCTTGGTCCTCTGACTCAGCCCCGTGATTACTGAGATTACTGACATGTGCTGCCGCCACAACTGGTTCATATATTTCTTTAGAATATATTTATAGAAGAAAAATTGAAATAAAAGTTATTTCCATGGTTAAAGTATTAAAAATACATTGAGAATTTGCCCTTCTCTGCAGTGTAAAACAAACATGTTCTTTTGCTAAAAGTAATGACAGGAGAAGATATCTACTGTTATTTGAAATTTTATTTAGTGAAGTTTAAGTTTTTAAACATACTTGGCCATTTCTTGTTCTTTTGCCAAATTAAAGCACTGAATAAGAAAGCGAAGATCTTAGGGAAGTTGACTTCATGACAAAGTGAAAGAGCAATGATGTAGTTTAGAGTTGGGGATGGGAGCTGAGTATTTAGTTTTTTAAGAAAGGACATATAAAAATTGTGTCCTGTATGTATCTTATGATAGCATTTGCCGCTATGATTTCTATACCACTCTTTAGTCATTATGTGTTCCCCAAATCATGACCAGCCTCTCCCATGGGATCATCTTCTTGATTTGTTCCCTTCCATGGCCATCTGGTGAAGTATTTGACTTCTTGTTGTAGTCTCTGCCTAAGTTAGTGAAAAGAATACAAGAATCTACCATCATTCTATTGAGAGGAGAGTGCCATTCATTCTCCTGAGTTTACACAAAAACATTACAAAGATCAACTTTCTTTACTAAAATCTAACATTTCTTTATTTTATCATTTATGTCCTTCCTATGCTCCAAAAGATTTCTAATGGGGTAAAATAGTGAAAACTAGCAAAACAAATTTAGAGGAAAATCTCTAGGAACTTAGAATAAATTGCTTATTATGATAAACAATGTAATTTAGCTACAGGATTTCTGTGAGCCAAGGAAAAAGCAAGGTAAATGTTACATTGTATTATTGTATTGCCTCTGAGATGAAAGTCTGTGGGAAGTAAGGAAAAAATTGTTATCAGGATGTTCATGCAAATGACACATTTGGTAACAGGAAGAACTCAGGTTTTGATACTAAAGGAAAACAAAATCCCATTCACACACACAGTATTTTGCTTGTATCTAAAACATACTTCCTTTATGACAGTATAGTACCATATCAAAGACCAGTTTTAATCCAAGGTGGCTCTGGTACATTACTTTCTGAATATCAAAATTCACCCAGAAACAGAGTTTAGAATACCTAGATTTGTACTTGGAGAAGGGAGCTGAGCATGAATAGTATTGTAAGGACAACAGTCATATTCATAGGGGCTTAGATACCTGAATATTCCTAAAGTGCTTTACAGTATGTCATGGTCTCTGCAGATCTGTACTCATCCTCTTATTTTCGAAGGAGTGAGTCAGTGTCGAACTCCCGAATTATAGTAATGCACAGATAAACCTGAGTCATTCACTTTCCATTTAAAGCGGATGCTTCCTTGATAATCATTCATAAGCAGAGGTTCAGGAGGAGATGCTGTGGGGTTTCAATGGTAAGAATGGGACCGGAAGTTTATGACTGGTGCTCGTGATTTGCTTAGCTGAGGGGGCTAAGGCTGTGAGTGGGCCAATGGGGAAACAGGGCTGGCCTTATTGACTAACACCGGGCCATGAATTGCAATTGCTTCCCTCCTTCCCTAATTTCAAAATCTCTCATTAAAAATTTATAGTGAGCAATCATCCAGCTATTTATGAGCATGTCTAGACAACTGAAACACAGCAGACGCTGGCAGGGCCGAGTCGAGATTCTGGTGACTTGTTCAGATTAGCTGAGAGCAGATCAGATCAATGAAGCAGCCATCGGATGGTAAAGCCACTGGAGAAACCAACCTCAGGGAACGCTGACTGTGTTCCTCTCACAGTGGCCGGGCCACAGAGGAGCATGGCATTTTTAACATTCCAGCGAGCAGCATAGGGGATTCTGTACTAATCTGTTCAGCCTACAACATGGAGGTACTGTAGAGATTCATTGCCTCACAGTTTTGAATATTGGGTCAAGATCAAGGTGCTGCCTGCAGTGCCAGGCTGTTTCTGGTAACAGTGCCTCTCGCAAGCTGCACGTGGTCCCTGCTTCCTGCATCTTCATGTGCCTTTCGCTCTGTGCATACTTTTCCTTGGTAGGGTCTAGCATTTCCTATGAGGCCACCAGCCTTATTGGATTAGAGACAGTCCCTTAGGATCTCATTTCACCTTAATTTTCCCCTTAAAGGTATTATCTCCAAATCTGCCTGCCTTGGGGATTAGGGAGTCAATATGTAAGTTGGGGGACACACACAGAGGTCAGTCAGAGTGACACAATGGCTGACTCAATAAGATGAGGCCAGATGGAGATGTCCTGTGTGAGCGACACCTCACCAGATGGAGTCTGGGGCTCTCTCAAGACACAATGGTCGGTTTCTACGTATCTCAAACAACCAATTGGCTAGGCAGGACATGCAGCAGTGGTAGCAAACTATAGATTATTTTTAGGGCAGAGAATATCTCCATAGAATGAGACCAGCAGGAACAGGAGTGTAACTTCAGAGCCCAGAGTTATTTGGCAGGGGGGGAGGGGGAGTCTTTTTAATGAGTTGAGGCAGAGGGAGGAGCTGATCCTGAGGCAGGAATGGGCTGGCTTCTTAACCCTGATTGACAGGTGGTCTGTTACATAACCTTGGATGAGCTACTTGTGCACAGACCAGGCATCCGACAATTTTAAGCATGTGTGCGTCCAGTCATGCATACACAGGTGGTGAAGGTGTTTCCCTTTAACTGCTTCAAGGATGACTTTGCCTTCCTTGCGCTTGAACCCAATACTGATTTAAGTCAGTATTGGGCTCGTTTACAGTTCTTGCTGTGGGGAGATGCCAGACCCCAGATTATCCACAGGAGAAGAGGTGCTGAGTGTTGTCTTCCTGGGAAAGGCCAGCACAGTTATGAAGGAGAGTTGCTCCCTGAATCGGAGCTCTTGCTCTACCTCAACTCCATGATGATACTGGCAGCATGGTCCATTGCTCAGCTATCTTAGGGAGAGATTATGAGCTCTCGTTCATGGGCTGTTCGGAAACCACCTGTATTTCTTTACACACCTGGAGACAGGCCAGAGTTACTTAGGACACTTGGGGGAAAGGCTGGGCATGGATGGACCTTGCGCTGCCCCCCCCCCCCGACAATTCTGATTTCCAGAGAATGGAGCTCTGTGTAAATAATATCTTGTAATCCACGCCAGCAGAGCGAGGCTGAAGCAATGAGAGGATGCACGGTTCAGCGCCCAGATTCTCCCCATTACAGAGTGTGCATTTGTTTGCTTGTGGGGTAATGGGCTATGTGTAATTCTTAATGATGTGGCAAATTGGAGGATTGTGGGAGTGTGGGGCATTCACAACATGTGTGAGCAGAAAGATCACAGAAGCCCAGTATCTTTTAGGGAGCAGCGTCAGAGAAATAAGAAATATTAATAATTCCTGCATTTGTCTGCAGAATCCCAGCTCAGGGGCCACTTCCGTAACTTCCGAGCTGATGCTGAAACCACCAGGTGTGAAGACCTGGGCAGAGTTGCAATGGCCACATTCTCCCTGCTGTGAATTTGGAATTGAGACCTGAAGACACCCGTTAGTTTGGGCTCATGTCTGGAACTAAGAGGATATAAAGCCAGGAACTGAGAAAGTTGTATCTAAATGGAGCACTAAAAGCTCTTTGGCTGAGAGCAGAGAGTGAATTAGATATGCAGACAGCAGCAGAGATGGATTCTGGGAAGAGTGGAGGAGACAGGAGCAAAGTTGGAGCATGAGAGATGGAGATAGTGAGGCTGAAGCTGGGATGGTAATGGCTTAACTCCTCAGGGGACACCAAGAAGAATTCTGACTGGCATGGCCACCGCTGAGGGTAGGCAGGCAGGGGAGTTTCACAGAGAAGCACAAGGGGAGCCATGGTGAGCCTGGAAACCTCCAAACAGTTTTACAATTCAGAACCTGCCATCGTATTAAGTTTGCTAAATAATACTGCTTTCTAGAACACCTACAAAGCTACGAACGCTGCATTTTAAATCTTGTGAAGACACTCGACGCAGAAGAGGAGACATTTATGTACTCAGTGACATGCTTTGAGAATAAGTCAACATTTCAAAACACCAACATTTCTTCAGTGTCTTTGTTGCTCTTCTGAGATCTAGCCCCAGTTGGCCCCCTTTTAGGGAATCCTCCTGGTATAACCTCTCAACTTCCAGGGCTTTCCCTCACACCTTTATAGTTATAAATTCGGGAATCTCATAGAAAAGCAAGGGATCAAAGGAAAACACGAGAGCTTACATTCTCTCATTAGTATGCAAAGAGAGGGAAAGTAAGGGCTGTAACCTGTTTCTGTAATTTGTGTTATCATACGTTTATAATAGTGTCTAAATAGATCATCGAATCCTGGAATTTTGAGGGCCGAAAAGGAGTATAAAAAAAGTCACCAGATGCAGACCGTGAACACACAGATGGAGTTAGCCCTAAACTGTGAAGCTTTTAAATAAAGAAGCATAGTTTAATCGCAAGAGTATGTTTGGGGGAGTGTCTAAGTGTTTATTCAGACAGACTTCTGGGAAGAGGAAGAGCTTAGGGATGATGTCTATAGTTGGCTTGTTTGTGAGCAGACAAGCACCCAGTGACTCACCAAGGGCCCAGGTCTTGTTAGTACAGGAGCTGAAATCTTCGCCAGGCTCTCAGAGAACTATGGCCACTGCTTTTATCTGCCCAGAACTACAGTTTCCAAGTGTTCAGTACATGACATATTTTTTTAAATCATTTTGTTATTCAAATTTGTTCTTTGCTGATTCTATAATGTTCATAGTGCATTTCGTTTACCCTCACCCCAACCCCATCCTATCTGCATCTCACCCTTGCCACACAAACCCAGCCTGCGTAGTAGGTACTTTCCATACATCCATGTTGTTTCATTTTGTTGCCTACTGAATCTTACCAGGACTGTCTGTGTGATCGGAGGTTTCGACCTATCCCCTGGAGCCTCGTGGCCTCACCATTGAGTACACAACTGGAGACGGGTGCTTTTCCCATGATTCAACAGTCACTAATAGTTCAGCAGGGAGGGACAGGGCTGGATGAGCCCCTCCCCATTTGTGACTGGCTGCTGATAGGCCGAGTCTTATATAGGTCCTGTGCAGGCAAGCAGAGCTGCTGTGAGATCGTTCGTATAGGGGTGATAATCATGGCTGAAGACAGAGTTTCTCAGACCTTCTCTCTGCCTTCTGGTGGCTCTTACATCCTTTCTTCTTGATTTTCTGCCTTGTTCCCAGTATTTTCAATTCAATTATTTTATAATTTCTTAAATTTACCATTTCTTAGACAAGTTAACACACAACATTGTAAGGAAGCGATGACCCATTACACTTTGAGTAAGTGATGCTGACACATTTCCTCAACCCTGCTACTTACGTGCACACAGTGGCCTGTCCACTAATCTACATTCTGCATCTTTTGGCACCTGAAAAGATTCTGAGACACATCTAGATTCTGCAAAGCAGACCTTGGAAATCCCTACAACCCCCTCATACCAAGATACTCCTGACCTTTATGACTCATGGCTTGGGAGAATTCAGGTTTCAAAAGGGGAATATATCAGGGAAATGCATCTGCTTTAAAAGGTTACAGGATAACTTACACATTTCTACAACATAGCATAGAATAAGGTAGGAATGAACAGGAAGATGGAGAAGATAAAAACCCATTTGCAGTCTGGCCTAAGGTGACATATAAAAAAATCATTACTTCCTTAAAGCAGTGGGAGTCTGTATTCTAACTTGTCTCTGTCCGTTAGTCTGAGGATGCATCACAGATCAATAGACGTTTGGATAAGGAAACCGATTGTCATTTTCCCCCAACATAGATGTCAGACACAAATCACTTACTAATCTCTAATGTGCTGATTAACTCTTCCCTCATCTCTGTGGACTAGGGAAACCTGCCAACTTAAAGAAAACAATGCATCATCTCTGAATGCACGGGTTTGTTCTCATACCAACATGGCAGCAACCCTAAAAATGAATCTTCTGCGTATGCTGAAGAAAAGCATGCAGACTGGGAGAAAAGATGGTAAGACAAAGACAAACAGGCAATATGACTGCCTGAGCCAAACGAGAGACACTTCGGAAGGAATGGAGTTGACAGTCTAAGGGTGGCCATTTCCTTCACTCCCTTTGGCTGTCACCATCTGTCCAAAAATTATTGCAAGGACCTCATCTAGTAACTTTCTTATGTTACTTTGAATTGGAAATATCACTAAGAAAGGAAATATAGGCTTGTTTAACATGTAGTTTTCGTAATTGTTCTTATATGCCAGAAATAACTACAAGCCTTAATTTTTTTAATTTTTAATTTTTTACAATTGATTCATTTTATATCCCAATTTTAGCCCTCTCCTTCATCTTGTCCAAGTCCCACTCCCCCTCTCTTTTTCCCCTTATTCTCTTTCCCTAGTCCACTGAAAGGGGGAGTCCTCCTCCCCTGCCATCTGACCTTAGTTGATAAAGTCTAATCAGGAGTGCATGGGGCCTCTTCCTTTGTGGCCTGGCAAGGCCACATCACCAGAGGGAAGTGATCAAGGGCAGGTAACTGAATTCTTGTTAGAGACTGACCCTACTCCCCTTACTTAGACACCTACATTAAGACTGAGTTGCCTATAGGCTACCTCTAAGCAGGGTATCTAGGTCCTCTCCATGCATGGACCTTCGTTGGTGCATCAGCCTCTGCAGGGCACCGCGGGCCCATGTTTTTGGCTTTGTTGGTATCTGTGGAGCTCCTGTCCCCTCCTAATTCTTCTATCTACCCTTCTTCCATAAGACTTCCTTCCCTCTGCCCAAAGTCTCTGCATCTGCTTTGATCCCCTGTGTGGTGGAGCCTTTTAGAGGACTTCTATGGTAGTCTCCTGTCCTGTTCCCTCTCTTCCACTGCTTCTGGTGTCTATCCTATTTGCCATTCTGAATGAGATTTAAGCATCCTCTCTCTAGGGTCCTCCTTGTTGTTTAGTTTCTTTAGGTCTGCAGATTTTAGTACAGTTATCCTGTATTATATGGCCAATCTCCACTTATAAGTGAATATATACCATGCATGTCTTTCTGGTTCTGGGATACCTCACTCTAGATGATCCTTTCTAGTTTCATCCATTTGCCTACAAATTTCATGATTTCCTTGTTTTTAATGGCTGAGTAGTATTCCATTGTGTAAATGTACCACAATTTCTGTATCTGTTTCTTCACTGAGGGACATCTGGGTTGTTTTCCAATTCTGGCCAATGCGAATAAAGCTATACAAACCTAAATTATAGAGCTTTAAACCTAAAAAATATTTTCAAAGCCCTTCAATATTTCATTCAAATATGAAAGTGATCTTTCTGATGGAATGAATATAAACAAATCCCACAGAGCCTAAGAAATGCTTTTTAAAAAAGTCACTGGAAAGGTAGAACCAAAATAAAATGCAATGAACAGTTTAAGTAGAAAGCTGGAAGGACATGGCCATTGCCATAATTATTTAAGAAGGACAACTTGTACAACCACTCTGGAAATCAATCTGGCGCTTTCTCAGACAACTAGGAATAGCGCTTCCTCAAGATCCAGCCATACCACTACTGGGCATATATCCAAAAGAGGCTCAAGTACACAAAAAGGACATTTGCTCAACCATGTTTGTAGCAGCTTTATTTGTAATAGCCAGAAGCTGGAAACAACCCAGATGCCCCTCAACTGAAGAATGGATACAGAAATTGTGGTACATCTACACAATGGAATATTACTCAGCAATGAAAAATAAGGAAATCATGAAATTTGCAGGTAAATGGTGGGATCTGGAAAGGATCATCCTGAGTGAGTTGTCCCAGAAGCAAAAAGACACACATGGTATATACTCACTCATATAGACATACAACATAGGACAAACCCACTAAAACCTGTGCATCTAAAGAAACTAAGCAAGAGAGAGGACCCTAACTAAAACGTCCAATCCCCATCCAGAAAGGCAAAGAGGATGGACATCAGAAGAAGAAGAAAACAGGAAACAACCTAGGAACCTACCACAGAGGGCCTCTGAAAGCCGCTGCCCTTCAGACTATCAAAGCAGATGCTGAGCCGGATGGGCAACTGTTGGGCAGGTGAACGGAATTTTAGGTAAGAACTGGGAAATAGTAAGAGCTGGAGAGGACAGGGTCTCCACAAGGAGAGCAACAGAACAAGAAAATTTGAACATAGGGAACTTCCCAGAGACTCATACTCCAACCAAGGACTATTCATGGAGATAACCTAGAACCCCTGCACAGATGTAGCCCAGGGCAGTTCAGAGTCCAATTGGGTTACATAGTAATGTGAAGAGGGACTGCCTCTGACATAATCTGATTGGCCTGCTCTTTGATCACCTCCCTCTGGGGGGGGGGAGGAGCAGCCTTACCAGGCCACAGTAGAGGACAATACAGCCACTTTTGATGTGAACTGACAGACTGAGATCAGAAAGGAGAGGAGAACCTCCCCTATTAGTGGACTTGGGGAGTGGCATGCAAGCAGAGGGAGGAGGGAGGGTGGGATTGGGAGGAGAGGAGGGAGGGGCTTATGGGGGGATGCAGAATGAATAAAGTGTAATTGATGAAAAATTTAAGAAAAAAGGGAAAAAAATAATTTAAGAACCTTAAATGACTTTCAAAATTGGAGGAAAACATGGAGTTAGTCAATTTACATGGAGCACGTCTCGCCCCTGGGGGCAATGGTCTCCTGAACCTACTCAGACCTCGGACACCACCACTGCTAGTTCTAGAACTGATGCAGGATGTTCCAACGAGGGGTTAAGGCTTCTCATAATATTTCCTATAAGCCCACACCTGTTTGTCTATATCCCCCATTTTTATTCATTATTAGCCAGATAGAGCCAAGTAATTGTGGTAATGATACTTGCTTTTTTGCCCAATGCTGGAATGCTAGTAAATTTAGGTATGCCCTGGTTACTCGCATGCCTCACTGGGTGCCTGTGCCTATTGATGCCCCTCACGCTATGACTCTCTTCAGACAGAAAATGGATCTTGGAACTACAGCCACCATTGTTACTACCATCTCATTGACGGCTGTTGGAGCTACCACCAGGGCATTAGCCATGAGTCATACTGGGCAGACTGCTCAGACCCTGAATAATCATTTAGCCAATGTAGCTCATGCCTTAGTTGTACATAAAGGAATTAATGCTCAACTAAAAGGAAGCTTGATGGTGTTCAATCAGAGGATTGACCTCTTGCAGGAGCAAATTGATACCCTATGGCAAATCGCTCAACCTGGCTGTCAATGAAAGTATGCTGGACTTTGTGTCACTAGCATACAACATGAGAATTTTTCCTGTGCTGCAAATCTGTCTAAACAATTGTCGAGCTATATTTTAGGTAATTGGACTGGAGAATTCGATACTACGATGGAGCAGCTGAGAGTGGCCATTGTCACAGTAAATTCTACCAGAGTGGACGCAGGACTAGCCACAGGATTATCAACATGGATTGCTGCAGCCATGAATCATCTGAAGGAATGGGCGGGCATGGGAGCGTTAGCAGGCCTTCTGGTGTTGGTCTCCTTGGTTTGCCTGTGGTATATATGCAAGATTAGAGTCTCACAACAGTGTGATGCAGCCATGATCATTCAGGCCTTTACAGCCATTGAAGCAGGACATTCTCCCCAAGCATGGTTGGATACCATAAAAAGCTAAAATGTTATGCTCAGGATGCGAGGCTAAGCACTGCACTCAGGATCAGCCGCTTTGGACCCAGAGAAGAGCATGTCTGATTGCATGCGGGTTGATGCCCCAGGTCCCGCCTCTGAGAAAAAGGTATGGGACGGGTCTGATGCTCTTTGGGTGGATGACACCTAAATGAACATCTGTACAAAGTCCCAATTTATTTCTATTATCAGAGATCAGACCTCTACTCTTGCCTGATGCGTCTAAAACAAAAAGGGGGAACTGTAGAGAGCTGCGGAATGCTATGCCTTAAAGATGGAGCTGGTTTCCGCCTTCCACCTTCCCGATGGTGAGTGCTCTCTGTCACGAACAACTCCACATTTGGCTAAGGCCGAGGATCTGGCTTGCTTCCATGTATGTGGACCTATCTGCATTGCCCCCGTGGCATGCTGAGGTTGGCTACCCAGAGGCTATTTAAGCTGTGGGCTGGCTTTCCCCGGGGTCCGAGGATTGTTCAATGTTCCTGAATAAACAGCATTGAAAAAAAAAAAAAAAAAAAAAAAGAAGGACACAGGTGAGCGGTTGCCCAAGACATTTCAAATTTAAGACTTTCAAGACGATAAATGGAAGCTTGACTACCTGAAGCTCAGGTTTAGGAAAAAAGAAAACCCCACTGTAAAATTATAATTCTGCTTCTAATATGCTCTCGTTTTATCTACATTAAAACGTCCTTACAGAGAGAAGAAAGCTATTATTGTACTAATCTCGCTCTCCATTCAGGCCCTTAAGTACTCCGTTATAGGCACTATAGACCTTCTTGGACAAATAGATTTCCATGTAAAAAAAATTCAGAAGCAAATGATAAAACCATACTATCACCATGAATGATGTAATTAAAATTAATACACAGTATCAGACTCACCCAAAAGGACTTTTATTTCAACATCTGATTTGTATTTTTTTTTTAAATTCAAATCATTGCAAACTGAGGTAATAAGTGTGTTCCTGTCCCAATTCATTTGGTGTGACTCAAAACTAGAAATGAAAATAAGGAAGATTTGCAAATAAACAGCATGATTATTGTCAGTCTATCATGAATAATTGTCATTCAGGGTGGTTGGGATAATAACTCTAGACCAGAAGGATGAAGCTGTAAATAGAATATTGTTGCGGCGTCTTAATAAGGTGAGCCACAAGCATTTTAACACATAGTATCTGCATTTTTATTTCACTAAAGAGAATCAGGCATTTGGAAAATGTTTTAATTTAAGGTAGTGCTCAGTGGTGGAATGAGCCATGGAATTAGAACAAGAAAATTCAATTTTGAGACACTTTCCATTGCAAACCTATGAGCCTGGTCATCTTAGTCAAGGTAGAGTCTTGACTTTTTTTTTTTTTCCCATCAGCAAAGTGAGGAGACCCAACCAGAAATTTCCGTAGGGGACTTTTAGAGTTAATGTACTCATGGTAACAACTATAAATAGTTGTAAAATCGATTTTAGAATAAAAAGTGATCCACCAGAAAATAATTTAACAACAAAGGACTCCAGGTGGTATCCACTGTACATATACCAAATACTCAAAACCAATAGCATCCTCATATTCATTTTGATAGGGGTGCCTTGCCTCTTCCAGGGAAGAATTTATTACTGGTGTTCTCCGCGCCTATCACATCTCAGCCTGTGTCAATGACAGGCAAAGGCATCTTGGCGCCTATTTAACGGTGTCTTGTTATTAAGTTCTGCTATTTTCCGCAATGACTTAGAGTCAAGGGAAAAAAAATTTTCTGATCTTCACCACTTTGACAGCTTTCACTGTCTTGGTCATCCGGCAGGTAGGCTTGCATTACCTAGATAGAGAAAAAATAACCTAACAGTGATTCCTGAATTGATTTAAAAAAAAAAAAAACCCTTTTATTTGTTTTTTGACAATTTCTTGCATATATACATTGATCATTTCCACTCCCAACTCTTTTGTCCTGCTTCATGCTCTACTCTCATATCCTCCACTATGTCCCATGCTCAGTCATGTCCTCTCCCCCTCCCCTTTTTTTCTTTTAATTTCTTTCCTTAGGTAATTTTCTCGCTCAAGTAAATTTTGCTCCTGCAAAATTTTAGTTGCAAACTTTTGACATTTCTTCTCAATCTTCTTCACTTTCCTCTTTGTCACCAGTCTGTTTGTTTGTTTGTTTTTGTTGTTTTTGAGGTAAAGCTCAAGCCTTCTGGGAGAGATGAGCTATGAACTCCCACGAATCTCATTCCATTTGGGTAATACAAAAAACACCATTTGTCAGAGTTTTATCTGTTTTTACACGGTGACTTTCCTCCTAAGTCAGCGGATCTCAACCTTCCTAATGCTGTGACTCTTTAACACAATTCCTCCTGTTGTGATGACCCCCAACCATAAAATTGTTTTGTTTCTACCCTCGTAACTGTATTTTTACTACTGTTATGAATTGTATCTAATGTACTGGATATCTGATACGTGACCCCCAATGGGGTCATGATCCACCAGTTGAGAACCACTGTTCTAAGTGCTCCTAGATTTTCCAGACATAGTGTGAGCGGAGTCAAGCAGATAATGTCTTCTGTACTCATTGCACGTCTCAGAGCCAAATTGGATATGAGCATTGCAGCTCTCCCAGCATCCTTTTGTTCCCCTTTGCTGGTGCCGTGACTTATTCTTTGATCACTTTCCTGGGAGGTAGCATGTAGCCAGCAATGACTTAGGAAAACATGAACTAGTCTTTCTGGCATTAGAAGAGACAGGGGACTCTCTGTGAGCCCCTTTATACAATAGCACCCCATGAATGTACTTTAAAACTCTGCAGTATGGTGGATAATGGTAGAAGAAAGAAATGGAAAAGGGAAAAATGACTAACCAAGACAGTAGGTGATTATACTGCATGGGACAAAATTCTTTGAGTCAGGGGGGCCCTCAGCGTGTCCCCATACTAGAGTAAAAGGTAGCTTCTTCCTCAAGGAGTCATCATCTGTAGGATATCTCCTACAGAATCATTATGGAATGTGTTCCTTCATAGAATTTCTCAGTGGTAGGGCTACCAGGTAAAAAAGTTGATACCCAGTTGGATCTGAATTTCAGAAAAATGATAACAACTTAGTATAAGTATATTACAAGGATACTTCTTCCAGTTAGCCTTAACCGGACACAGCCTTGAGTCATCAGAGGGGATACCCTCACACAAAGAACTGCTTAGACTCAATTAGCCTCTGCGCATGTCTGTAGGGAACTGCATTGATTATTAATTGGTGTAGGAAGACACAGATCACTGAGCACGGCATCCTCCCTGGGTTGTTCTGGACTGCATATATATATATATATATATATATATATATATATACTATATAAGTGTGAGCCATGAGTAAGTGAGACAGGAAACAGTGTCCTTCTGTTGTTTCTGATGTACTACCATGTCTGTGAGTTCCGTGGACACAACAGATAATGTTGTGTATAATAGCGATCAGGCCTGCCTTGCCTTGACTTTCCTTAGTGATGGACTATGACCTAGAAGTAGAAACCAAACACGTCCTTTCCTCTCTAAACTGTCTTTATTCAGAATGTTTTATCACAGTGACAGCAAAGTAACCAATACACATGTATTGTATATTCACATTGTAAAATTCTTTATCTCTACAGAGGGGTCATCCTCCTCTGGTTACCCTGGTGCCAACCTCTTCTGTGTTATTTATCTAATGGTTACTTCACTCTAGTGCATTTGGCTTCTTCCATCTCCCATAAGACATTTGTAGGAGGCACCAATACTGTGTAAGGAGTTGGAGGCACCAATACTGTGTAAGGAGTTGGAAGCCTTCTTTAGTTGCCAGCTACAAAAGTAACCACCTTCCTCGGCATCCTGTGCTTTCACTCAGCATATTTAATTCCTGCCAATTTCTTTTTCTTCCTTTCTTCTTTCCTTCCTTCCTTCCTTCCTTCCTTCCTTCCTTCCTTCCTTCCTTCCTTTCTTTTTCTTTTTTGAGACAGAGTTTTTCTGTGTAACCTTGGCTGTACTGGACTTTCTTTGTAGTCCAGGCTGCCTTCAAACTCACAGTGTCCCTTCTGCCTTTTCTTTCCTAAGTGCGGGATTAAAGCATGTGCCACCATGCCTGGCTCCTCCCAATTTCTAATTAATGAACTGGATACTTCTAGGCCACAAGATGTATTTCTTATTGACATTGGAGCCAGATTTCTCCCAAGAGTAACTAGAAGAGTGCCTGAGAAATAGAAACAATATAAAATGTTGACTTATCAAAAGGAAGTTACTACAAGAGTCCTCAAAGAGATATGTTATCGTTATGTTAGGCAAATCAGAATTAACATAGAATAGTCCTGTATGTAATAATATGTACATTATTATATAAGATACAGGCTCTGTTCAACAATGAAGTATTCTTATTGAACTATACCCTACTGTTTGCCTCAGTTTACCAAATGGGAAAGCCAGTATAAACCTGGCTACTGTGGTTAGGCTTAGGCTTAGGGTTAGGCTTAGGGTTAGGGTTAGGGTTAGGGTTAGGGTTAGGGTTAGGGTTAGGGTTAGGGTTAGGGTTAGGGTTAGGGTTAGGGTTAGGGCTAGAAGTGCCTTTCCAGCCCTTTGTCAAAGATTAGATTCACCAGGAATTTTCCTGAACCATCCTGCAGCCATCACTTGTCTCAGACGGTAGAAATCACAGGAACGATGGGTTCAGTAAAAGTGGGTATTGGCTCAGAAGAATATATTGTCTTATACGTTAAGATTGACATAATGCATTACAGAGAAGTCAGAACTATCTGAAGAGCCAAACCTTTTGTTTGAGGGAGACATATTTCTCAAAAGACCAGCAATCATAAAGATGATCCCCAACTTGTCATTTTAGGTTTACAGGTATGGAAGAAGTGCAAGACAGTACAGTAAGAGAATTAAAGCAAGCACAAAAAGACAAATGTTGCATGTACTTGCTAATACAATCTAAAACAGTTGATAGTCTATAAAAGTAGAGCATAAAACAGTACTTGCTGGAGATTAGAGATGAGAGAATCAGGGAAGACAATTAAATGAAAGCATCCTAAGGGTTATGAGGAAAGGATGAGTTCAAATGCTTTGCAGTATAGGAGGACACCTATAGTGTATAGCCATGGGTCATATATCGCATAAGGAACTGGAAAAGTTCAAAGAGTCCTAGTAAAAAATGATCCATGTACAAAGAGATAGGAGTGCCAATGACCAAGAATTGGTCATCTCGTATTGCACACAGGAATTATCATATATAGTGTTAATATGTCACTGAAATTAAATCAATGGACTATAATGAATTGAAGCAAGTGAAATATTTTACTGTACAGCATCTGGTTTGAATCCAGCCCAAGGTAGACATGGTTCCACTTAATGATTCTGTTTTGCTTGTATCTAGTAAAAGTACATCTTGGACCCAGGGAGTCCATCAACTCAGGATCAACATCTTTTGTCTAATGGTACCCAGCCCCCCTCCACCCTCCTTCTCCCTTAGCCTCTGGAGACCTCTGTTGTATTGTCTGCTTTTATGAGATCAAAGGGGGATTTTAAGCTGAATGTCTGTCTGCTGAACAAAAATAATCACAATTCTCAAAAACTGCTCAGGATTTTAGTCATTCCTTCTGAGAAATACTGCTTTTAAAAACCACCTATTCTCGTCACATGGCAACATTTCACACGCAGTTGTTAGAAAAACTCAAGCTTTTATTTCTGGAAACTCAGATAGCCCAAGGATGTCATTGCTAGCCACTGTTCTCAAAAGTAACTGCCGACAGCCTATCACTGACTGTTGCAATGTCAAAACCCACTATTCCTTTTTGTCTGAAAATCAAAAAGTGTTTGTTTATTTGAAGTGTGGGAGAATGACTTAGTTAGTAAAGTGCTTGTAGTACAAGCCTGAAGACTGGGGTCTGAATTCCCAGCACCCATGCAAAAGCCATGCACTGACAACATCACATGCATGTAACTGCAGCACTGAGGAAGCAGAGGGGTTGCTGGGTAGCCAGCCTTGTAGAATTCCTGAACTTCAAATTCTCTGAGAAAGCCTGCCTCGAGGAAAAAAATATAATGGAGCACAATTAAGGAAGACACTTGCTGCTGACGTTTGGACTACACATGCACACACACACACACACACACACATATGCACACACACACGAACATGTACCACACTCATAAAATATTATTTGCATATTTCCTTTTTACTACCCTTTTAGAAGCACCATTATAGATGCATGTAGCTACATCAAAGTCTATACACACATTTGGTATCTTAATGTGTATGTATATTTTCACTTGTTCTTATCACGCTCTGCGTACATATGTCTGGTATGTCCATACATGTAGTGTGTATAGGAAACTACATATAACACATAAGAAGTATTCTTGTTTTCTCTCTCAAAGGACTCCCCTTATGGTTTTTTTTTTTTTTTTCATGTTGTCCAATTTTGGTTAACCGATTACACTGAAAAGACTTCTTTGTGGTTGGTTGGCTCTCATCCAGGTCCCAAGTGTCTCTGTTATCTATGATGCTGGGTTTACAAAACCAAAGGTTGTCAGGAAGGTCATGGAGGTAGTTTGAATTGAAGGAAAACATAGAAAAAAATGTCTTACTATTACTTAAAGGGAGTCAGAGAGTATATGATACCCACAGAATTCAGTCCCTTGCCCCCCGATTGCACTACTTTCCATTTAAAGACTGTTTTGGCTATAAAAGGCATATTAAATGTCCAGGGTGCTTCACTTAATATAGGAGGCTTAGTTTCTCAGTGCAGTAAATTCCTTGCACATACTGTCTGGGATCTACCTTGCAATACGCACTCTGTGCTGTATTTGCCAGTCAGGCAACTTGCTTCTGTGGATGACTATAGAACATAAATCCTATTCAGCTTTTATTGTGCTTCTTTCTGCAGCTTTGAAATGACATTAAAAGGGCCCAAGATTCTAGTATCTGTTCTAGTGTTTGGGCTTAAGTGACAGTGGGGCTTTATTTTCCCTTGAATATGCCACCTTTTCCTTTCCATTGAGGCTGTTCAGGAGCATCCCTCCTCTCCCCAGAGGGCAACTCTACAGAACCCCCAAACTATGCAGAATGTTCCCATTCTTCTCAGAGCTTTCCATCTAAGTCTCACTGTGGCCCTGAGAGCCACCTCTCCACTGCAGAACCTTACGCTCTCTGGTATCATGTCTACGCCTGTGTCTGTTACTATAGTTCCCTCCAATCCTCTGGAAGCATTGTGGATGCCTGTCTCAGGCCTTCTGTGAGGACTTGCACGTATTTTTTTACTGCGTTCTCCTCAGTACTTTGTTGGGTGTCATACACCAGTAGAGATCAGGGAGATACACTGTCACAGTTTTGGGTACTCTTTGACATGTAAAAAGAGTCGGTTAATTCTCCTTGCAGAAACTTGGGAAGAGCAGAGCAAGGAATGGAATACACAGCACAAGTGGAATTGGGGGCTCCTTTTCCAAAGGACATGATTGAAATGGTTAGTGAGTGCACATAGTGCCGGCTGGAAGTGAACTAGCCAGGCCTAGTGCTAACAATTGCCACTTACTGTTTCATTACGTTATTTCAATAAGCACATAGTCTGCATACGGTTGTTAGCCAAATTATTGACTAAATTGCTCACAAGTATCAATTCCCTGAATTCTCTTACAAGATAGTATAAAGTACTATTAAAATTATTCAAATTTTATAGATACGCAGACTCTGGAGAAATGTAATTTTTCCAGTTTGCAGGCTTGGATTGAAGTTCAGTGACAGAGCACTTGCCTATGCTACGTGAAGCTCTGAGTGCTATCCCCAGCATTGCAGACACAAAAACAACACCCCCAAACCAAAAATCCGTCATTCAGTTGCACTGTGTATGAAACATGACTGAAATGCTACTGATGTATCCCGGACCTGCCTCTGGACCATAGCACCTTAGCAGCACCAAGGGGTGTGTAAACTGAGCAATTGGGTAGTTCTAGGGTCCAAGATAGAGCAGGAGTTTTAATCTATAGAGTGTTCTTTTCAATATACTAGTCAACAGTTTCCAAGATGTCTCCCAGTGGTCCTTGACCTATAATACTTATATTTCTATTTACTCCTGTTCTTGGGTGTGAACTAGAGGTACAAATTCCTTCTAAGGAATAGAATATAGAATCAATGCTGGAAAGTCACTTTCAAGATCACAGCAGAAAGGACCATGACCCTCATCTTGCTTGCACTCATTCTGCCTGGCTTTTCTGTCTTGGCTGCTTTGATGAAACAAGCAGTCATGAGAAGCCCAGAGAGGGCTCTAAGTAGCACAGAACAAAGGGAATCCTCTAGCATGAAAGTAGTCATGAACTGAGCTGCATAGTCCAAACACTTGGAGAAGAGTGAGCCCTGCCAATAATCACACAGAGGAACTTGTACGTGAATTTTCCACACTCAGGTCCTGAGATAACTCCAGTTAACCTCTCTTACCTCTTGTGAGTCAGACTAACTCCAAGTTCCTGACAAGTAGAAATTATGAGAGAACTATTGCTTAATCCACAACTTAAGGGCTATCTTTTTATCCAGTGAAACAAGGCAAACAATAAACAAATCCAAAGACAGTACATGTATCTTCTGTTTAGAGAGGCATGAAAAGCAAACTTGAAGCAGTCAGAGACTCTTCAAGTTGAGAATCATAAATTCCTGCTTCAAAGTATTTTTTTAAATCTATTCATTTGGCATTTACCATTAAGTATGTATTCACCATACACCAAGGATAGAGAAATGCAAACACTTATCCCTTGTTACTTTGTGGAGATATTTTAAGTCCAACACCATTAGTTTATCAAATTGTTAGTATTTAGTAGTGGTGTTTTAGTGCTCATTTCCAGGTGTCTCATTAAACTATCCAGCATTATGTCTTTGTTCAGGGCTAGCCCAGGTTCTTGGTCTCCAGGAGAGCCCTGAGAGATCAATGCCTGTATCCATACTATATTGAGCCTAAGCTTTGAGATTTCTCTGGCTTTAGTCAAGACCAATATCATGCTAAGAAAATGACAAGTCTCGAATCTATGCATTCACTAGTGCTTACTGTACTCAAGGCCCAGGATCTACAACTTATTGTATTATCCACTGCACAGATGCTTTCTGCTTGAAATCATCTTGTTGTTCTATTTTTTTTTACTGCCCCTTTATGACATAGGTGCTGTAGTCAACATACAGACATCCAGGCAGGTATATATAAACATGTACTTCTTGGTTAGTGTGTAGATGAAAACCGAATCTCCTCTCCTCTGCATCCTACCATGGGCATGATGTCATGTCATAAATAACCCTCCATGCAGACACAGAATGCAGGCACACACACATACTGGTGAATGGAGTCAGTGCACTCCTGCCCATTAAAAGCCTGAAGTGAATCAATGTGATCACCACCTTGGTTCCATTAGCAGTTTACTTGTGTCTTCCACGTGGGCAGAAACACATCTGCTTTGAATAAAAGGAATCACCAAGGGCCCTCCATATGCTCAGATTTCTAGACAGAAGATTGGCGTGATCCTTTAAGATTTCACAATAGAGAGTGGGATTGAATAAGTCACATTGTAGTCTCATCATTTGGGAAACACCAATGTATACTGTACACTACGGAGAATAAATTTATATGACAAATTGCCTGGACTTAGGTATGCTCTAGGTAGCTGCTGGAACAGCAGCTCTTAGGGGTACCCACACGGCTGGAAAGACATGATCACTTCTCTTTGTGTTAATGAGGATATTTCTGGAAGAAACTAGCATTGGGATTGGTGACCTGAGAAAAGCGGCACTGGGTGGGTGGGCATCGGGCAGTTTATTGGAACCTAAATAGAACAGAATGTGAAGGGAGAGGGAACTGTCCCTCTCTGCAAGGGCTGAAACCCCATCTTGGAACATGAGCTTTGTACTTTGGACTCCAGGACCTAGCAGAGATCTACAACATCAACACATCCAGTTCCCTTTCTTACTCCTTAGCTTTTTAGATACCCTTGCTTCCATGACTATTCAGCTGGCAAATTACAAATAACAAAAAGTTTGGACTTCACAGCCACCTGATCCCATTCCTATAATAAATCTCATAATATATATACACATACATTTTGTTAATAAAAATTTCAAATATAGATATACATATATATCCATATCATAAATCTCTCTCTCTGTCCCACATACACAACACACACACACACACAGAGAGAGAGAAAGAAAGAGAGAGAGAGAAAGAGAGAGAGAGGTATATTGTTTCTTTGGCGAACCCTGGCTAATGCAAACACACATGCATTTCATTTGCCCAGTTCAATCTAGAGATAAACTTTCAGTCCCTTTAAATTTTATAATGAAAAGGGATTTAAAAATTGATGTTTAGTTTTTTTTCCTTCTTAGATAAACATTTCTAACATAATTGCTGAGCTCCTTGGATTCCATTCCATTTATTTTTTCTGTGTGACTTTTATTGAAGCTCTGTTTAAGTTCAGGCAGCAGGCCACTGGAAAGCATGGAGCGTGGAGGCATTAGCAATGTCTTCGGTACACTCAAGTCAGATCAGCATGTATGTGTTTTAACTTTCAAGCTCCCTCTCTCTTTTTTTTCAACTTAACTTTTGCATGGAAAGTCTTGATTTTGGAGAGGGGTTGATTAGAGATGGTGTACCCTGCTTCCTCAGTCTTCTCTGAAGGGTTGTTCTCGAAACTACCCACAACATTAAGGACCAAAAAAGCAAGTGGTGGATTTGTAGTATTGTTAATAATCTGAGCCTTATGCTTCTCAACACAGGCTATGCCAAAACACCTAAACAGATTACTATATAAAATAAGTGAGTATGATTTTCTTTCTCTGGATGAGAATGGATTACTAAAACAAAACAAAAACATGGCTCTCATAGACTAAGAAGAACAGGATGAATATTTTCAAGGGACTGTGAAACATTTTTGTCATCTTTTAACAAAAGATGGGACTCTAGCACACAAATCATAAAGGATGACTTTCAAGTCTTGTCCTGGTGATGGGTGGAGCCATTCCATATCAAAGAATTGATTTCAGGTTTCACTGGAAACCACCAGTTTCTGCACTGGATATGTTGGGGTACAGGTGCTGACACCTCCCACTGAAATGCCTAGTTGGGAGTTCAATATATTTTTGTGGAGCTTAGGAAAGTGATCAGTACACAGAATTTGCAGAAAATAAGTGGATTTGAAGTAATGAGAGAATGTGAACATTTTGGATTGCTTATTGATAGTTTTAGAAAAGGACACCTAAAGTCATAAACACTTTGTGAAAGAAAAGCACCTTTGACGTCAGTGTCTTTTCAAGAGTTGTGTACATGAGCTAGACTGCATGAGACTTAATCCTTTGAAAATATTTATTTAGCTCATACACAAAGACTCATCTTACTGTTGGAAGATTAGGCACTGAGGAGAAGTTTGTTATTTCTAGGTGTAGATTATTAATCTTGAACTTGGAGTGGACATTCATCTTAACAGTCACTTTCCTGTCCCTTTCTGGAAACAGTAATCAAAATATGAAATTATTCTGTTTATTTTACAAGTTTCTGGAAAGATTAAAAGGCATGTGATAAATTATATAGGCACGTATTTATGGAATTGATGTAATGGTTCCCTAGTGTCAAAATAAGCAGTGTAACAAACAGCCATGATGCTTCATTCAATTCATTTGTCCTTCAAATGCTTGGAGAACACTGGGGTTTGGCTAGGTGTCAGGGCTGTTTCTGAACTATAGTTAAACATATTTGGATATCAGATGTCTGTCAACTTGAGCATCTCATCAACCTAGTCCTGGCATGTTTTGATAGCAATCCCTCAGGGCACAAAAGAACAAGTCAGAATTTAATCAGAATTCTCCTTGTATCCTATTTGTTAATACCCATGGATCTAAGCAAGTCATGTAGTAGATCCCTATGCTATGAGCCCATCAGCTTATGAGCCCATCTCTGCTGAGAATACACTGACAAGTACAGAGTGTGGATATGGGAGTGAGGTAAAGGAGTTGGGGTAGGAAAGACTGCATCATTGCAAGAGCACAAGTCCCATTCATGAGCGGGTTCCAGAGCTGGCACAGTACCAGTCCTAGGCTACCTGCCCAGTCCCAGAAGGTGCAGTTTAATGATGTGTCTCCTATCCTCTATCATGGCTGATTGGATCAGGCTCAGTCACTCCTCAGAAGTATGAAGCCAACTGTAGAGCTATAAGAAAAGTCTTCCATTTAGAAACATCACTCACAGTTCCCTCATGAGCTGGTATTTTTAGTGTAGGTTAAATATTGTCCTTGATAATATACAAAGAACCTTCTGGTTTTACAGTGCCGGAAGGCAAGTTCAGAGCCTTGCCTGTGCCAGCAGTGGATCCTACCACAGAGCTACGTGGCCACCACTTCCCCAATGTTTGCATACTGTGGTTACATATGCTATCATATGTACATTAAACATAGTAACACGTGGCTTTTTCTCTTCATGTGTTTAAATCACACCGAGGGACACATCACTTATAGTGCAGTGTTAAGATCCACAGATTAAATTATAAGATTTGTTCCACCAAATGAGTCCTAAATTCTTTTCAGCTCTATGACAGTTGCTTTATATTTCCCATCTCTTATAAGCATCCACAGATGGAGTACATAATTTTATCACTATCTTGTTAAGTATAGAATGGGTCCTGACCCTTTAAGAAGCCTCATCAGTATTCATTAATTCACTTATCAAAACTCACCTAAGATATGAACTTAGATTTCAAAACTTCAGAACTCAGATACGTTTTAATGAATAAAATCTTTTTCTGAGGCCAGAGAGGTGTCTCAGCTTGGCAAAAGTGCTCACCGTGAAGCCAAAGGACCAGATTTATCCTTAGACTGCAAGTTATCCTATGAACCCCACTGAACTTTTAAACTGAGATTGTAGTTTCACTCTGTCCTTCCTGTCTGGGAGATTTCTTCTTTCTTATATATAGAATTCCATTTAAATCACTACTCTGTATTAACATTTTTAGAAGCAGAAGCATGATGTTGACTCTCACATATTTTGCTGATGGAATGAAACTCTTCCAAGCATTTGTAATAAATCTATAGCCTCCGCCCTGTGAGGGTTATGAGTTGGTACTACAGAACATTAAAGAAAATGAAGCACTATTGGCAAACATATGTACTCCACCACATAAACTTTCCCAATGACTTAGACGTGTGCGTCATGAATTTGGTCAGCCAAAACATATGCTAAAATAATGTGAATATCAATTGCCCAATAAATGTATCAAGGGGACATTTTCTTGAATATATAATTCAGTATGTTAATTATTAAACATGGTCATTAGCTCATTATTAGTATGGTTATTAAAAATTAACATCCGAGATCTGCTGAAACATTTGAACATTTCGTAATTGTATCAGACATTTTGCTGTAAAGTAATAAATATTTTGTAATTGCACATACAATCATAAATACATTAAAGAAAATGGGTTTTTATATCATTCACCCGAAGGTTAGCTTTTGTTTTCTTAATTCCTAAGATGTCAAAGTTTTGGTTTTTCCAAATTGGACAGAAAAGATCACAGTGAAAATTATTTATCACTTTCATTGGGAAGGAACTTTGAAATCTTTATTTATTTTAACTTTACATATCAGTAAATTATGATGTTAGAATCTCCTGTATCAGCATTGTAGTGAAACAACTGTTTTTCTAAGTTATTTGCAATGCTGAGGAACATAGACTCCAAACTCTAGAAGAAAGCCATGGTTCCATATCTCACACACTATTCTCTCTCTCTCTCTCTCTCTCTCTCTGTGTGTGTGTGTGTGATGCATGTGGTGTTTGTATGTGGGTTCACAAGTCACAGCATGAGTGTGGAGATCAGAGAACAACCTTGTGGCATCAGTTCTCTCTTTCTTGCTTTATGTGGGCTCTGGGACTCAAACTCAGCTTTTCAGGCTTGCTGAGCCTCCTGGCTGCCCCTTAAATATCATAAACATGACATATCTTATAAGTAATATTCCTGAGACTTTTCTATGTGGGTATTTTATGCCCTGGGGCCAGAAACAGTAAAATTAGCATAGGAATTCAAGTTAGAAGAGCACATTTTGAGACACTGTTTTTCTACTTCTAATCCTGGTTGCACATTTAATTCATCCTAGAGTCACTTGAGATACCAATTATCAAAGTCTCATGCAAAGATGTTACATTCATTGATAGGCTTGGAAAAGCTTATCACAGCAATGTAGGGAGGCAGTCCTAAGTCGGAGATGCTGAGCCTGCATCTTTATTTACAAAGGTACTGACCACTGCTTATCAAGTTTCTCAGGATGCTATGACTTATTTCCTTAGTCTACAAGTCTGAAGTGTGTGTGTGTGCGTGCGCGTGCGTGTGTCTGAGAGAGACAATAAATTTTTGTCATTTTATTTCTGCATACTCACCTTATTGCTCATGTAGAGCAAAATTTTATTAATGGACTTTTAAAAGCTAATTTGATAAACTCAATATAAGACCATGCTATTCCAGTTAGTAAGGGTAAATTAATTTTCTCTCTGTGAACCCTCTGTCTGGTAAATCTTGTCTCCATGAGTCTCTATTCATATATCCACTTATATTTTTACTCTCAAAAAAGTTTACTGAATAGTTTTTCAGAATACAGAAACAGTGCATGCTTGAGGAAAACACTAGAAAATTTAGTAGAAATGTACCAAAGAAAAGCGATTTGGCCATGAGCTAGAGAAAAAAACTACTGTTGACTACAGATTTCTTTATTTTTCTTCTTATTTGATACTTTTAAAATCATTGTGTGGGCACATTCCTTTAGAAAATACCAGTTTTATGTGCTCTTTATTCAACAGTTGTCTTTTGATATACCTCCCTCCCTTTCTTTCTTACTCTCTTTTCTTCTTACTATCCTTCCTTTCATTTATTTGGTGTACTAATTACCTTTCCATTGGTGTGATAAAACACCACGACCAAGGCAACCTATCAAAAGAAGAGCTTATATGAACTTAGAATTCCAGAGGGTTCAAGTCCATTGTCATCATGGCATTGGGGACCACAGCTGAATCAAAAAAATGAGGGTTCACATCATCAAATGCAAGTACAAATTGTAGAGAAAACTCATTGCCAAATTTTGGGCAGAGTACAGGGAATCTTATTGAAGAAGGTGGAGATAGAAAGACCTGGAGGGGACAGGAGCTCTAGAAGGGGAGCAACAGAACCAAAATTATCTAGGCCCAGGGGTCTTTTCTCAGACTGATACTCCAGCCAAGGACCATGCATGAAGATAGTCCATGGCAGCTCAGACTCCAAGTTGGTGCCCTAGTAAGGGAAACAGGGGCTGTGTCTGACAAGAACTCAGTGGCTGGCTCTTTGATCACCTCCCCATGGGGTGAGGGGCAGCTTTACTAGGCCACAGAGGAAGACAAAGAAGCCAGTCCTGATGAGACTTGATAGGCTAGGGTCAGATGGAAGGGGAGGAGGACCTCCCCTATCAGTGGACTGGGGGAGGAATGGCATGGGAGGAGAAGAGAGAAAGAGGGCGGGGTTGGAAAGGGATCAGGGAGGGGGCTACAGCTGGGATACAAAATGAATAAATTTTAATAAAAAAAAAAAAAGAAAAGAAAAAAAAGTTTTCAAAGCTTGCCCCTGGTGAGTTACTTCCTTCAGCAAGGCCACATCTCCCAAGCCTCCATCAACAGCCCCGACAACTGAAGACCTGGGTACAAACGGGGACATTCTCGTTGAAACCACTGCTTTTGGTATACCCCTTCTAAAAGACTTTTCATAATCAAATAAGTAGGTGGTTTTATGATTTCTTTTATTGCTTTCAAGTGTATAAAGTCCTTGCCCGACTAAATGTTAAGCAGATATTTACCCATTTTCTATCTTATTTGTAACATTTGAACCACTGTCTCTGAAAGCCTGGGGGGGAAAAACGTATGAAAAGTACATTAATACAAAAGTTTTAGTGAGGTGAAGGTTAGCAGGAAGCAGGAGAGTGATTACTGAGAATGAAGTGGCTATGCGCTTCCTGCCTGCTTGAGCTGTTCTCCAGACACGTGTTCAGATGGTTTACCTCTTCTTTGAGCCTCAGTGGACCCACTTCTTAAATGAGGCTGGAGGTGGTAGCGAAGGCTTAAATCGGTCTTGAGAGTTAAGCATGTTTGATAAAACATTTCTGTATTAGAGAGCTCAGTAAATAACATGAGGATTCTTATCTTTATTAAGACAAGTAAAAGTTGCTTAATCCCCCTGAAGTTTATTTTTGAGGTTGTTTTAAGGTAGAGTTCTTAAATGCGGGTGCATTTCGGAATCCCCTGGGGAGGGACTAAAGCATATGGACTGTGCCCAGGCTCACGGAAAGAAAACTAGGCCTGAACATTGGCATTTTCCCAAGCTCCTTATGTGATTTTGATGTTCAACAAAGTGTGAGAACTATTGGAAGCCGTTAGAGTGAGATGACTGACGGACTCAAGAACTTTAGAACCCGCCCCCCACATGGTTGCCCAAGAAGACTTTCCCAAGACTGCTTGCTGCTCCCAAGACTGCTTGCTGCTTTT
Source organism: Meriones unguiculatus (assembly GCF_030254825.1). NCBI lineage: Eukaryota > Metazoa > Chordata > Mammalia > Rodentia > Muridae > Meriones > Meriones unguiculatus. Next base: position 63,557,779 of record NC_083362.1, on the reverse strand, counting down.
GTTCTATTTGTTATGGCCTGAGACTATAGAAAAGTCAGACACATTCGCTGAGTGAATAATAAAAGTCTGTCCGATTTGGTTAATGATAAAGAAATGATTACGTTAGAGCTTTCCTGCAAATCTGCTAGATTTGGAAAGTTTCATCAGATTTTCTAAGTAACCGCACGGTAGAGCCAGCTTCCCACGTAACTGTGATTACTATGGGGATGACTTCCCCAGGGCAGCCTCTTACAAAGCATGTACACATGAACAATGACCTTTCAGATGCTATCAATACCCCTCCAAAATAATAATAATAATAATGGGAAGAAGGCCCTATGACATTTTAATGGCATCAAAATTAAAATAAAAAACGACCGAATCTGAAAATCTTCCTATTAGGAACAGTAAATGAAAAACAAACATCACATTTTCTCTCATATTTGTATCCTAGAATTCTTTATAGATGTGTAAAACCCTATATACGTAGGAGATAGGCAAGGGGAAGGAAAAAGGGCAGTGGGGTGAGAACTAAGAGGGTAGGGGAGAGATGATCAGAGTCAATTGCCTGATATAATAGAAAGAATTGTCTGAAACCCAACACTTTGTACACTAATAAGTGCTTTGGGGAAATTTCTTTCTTTTTTTTTCTAGATAAAAGCCAAAACCAAAAAGCTTTCTTTAAAATCAATTTTATTTTTAAGATCATTTTAATTAATAATCCATCACAACATTCTTGAAACTTGACATAATGGCTTTGAATTTCGTTGGGAAGAATCAAATAGACTCAAATTTCTAGGAAAATAATTCTGAAAGCAGAATAATGTGGGAAGATATTTACTATTAGATTATAGAATGCTTTATAAAGCAACTGCAGTTTAAGTAAAATAGGGATAAATCCAGAACTATGAAGTTGGTGAATTGTGTCAAAGAGTGATTCATGAGAAAGAATGGATACCAATGGAAAACCATTTACATAAAACATTTAGAATATGATAAACTTGACATTTCAAATATGAAATTCTATGAGTTTTCATTTATTTAAATAAATTTTAAAATAAATATTTTCAGACTAGTACTGTTGGCATCAGAAAAGCTCCTACTCATATGTATATATTTTCTAACAAGGTTCTGTGGAAGGCTGCCCCATCGTTAATGACAGGCAAGTCAGAAGCTGGCTCATTGTGTGGCTGCTCAGAAAAATCATAAAACCAACACGCTGTGATCCAATAAGTACATTTAGAAAGAAAACTTAAAAGAAAGGAAGAAATCTGGGGTTGAGATACCTCCACAAGATTTTTACTGTACAGGATTGTTTTAGCTATTCTGGGATTTTTTTTATTTTTCCATATGAATTTGAGAATTGTTCTTTCAAGGTCTGTAAAAAAAATGTGTTGGTATTTTGATGGGAATTGCATTGAATCTGTAGTTTGCTTTTGGCAAGATGGCTATTTTCACTATGTTAATCCTACTGATCCATGAGCATGGAAGATCTTTCCATCTTCCGATATCTTCTTCAATTTCTTTCTTCAGAGACTTGAAGTTTTTTTTATACAGGTCTTTTACTTGCTTGGTTAGAGTCACACCAAGGTACTTTGTGTTATTTGTGGCTATTTTAAAGGATGTTGTTTCCCTAATTTCTTTCTCTTTCTCAGCCCATTTGTCTTTTGTATACAGGAGGGCTACAAATTTTTTGAGTTAATTGTGTATCCAGCCACTTTGCTGAAGGTGCTTTTCAGCTGAAAAAGTGGTAGGATTTCTGGCATCATTCATGTATACTATCATATCATCTGCGAATAGTGATACTTTGACTTCTTCCTTTCCGATTTGTATTTCCTTGATCTCTTTTAGTTGTCTTAGTGCTTTAGCTAGGACTTCAAGAACTATGTTGGAGAGATAAAGAGGGAGTGAGCCACCTTGTCATGTCCCTGATTTCAGAGGGATTGATTTTAATGTTTAGCTTGTCCTTAATGAGGTAATAAAAATATTTCAAATACTAAGATTTTAAAGTGTGCCTACATAGAAATCATGAAAAAATTTTACTTAGTTATATTATTTAAAAATGAATATCTTTAGCATACATTGGAAATAAATTATTAAAAGGAAAATACGTTGAGGCTATGATTGGTTACAGCCAACATTTCAGAAGAAGTTTCAATTAATTATTTTTTAACTGTTATGATTTACTTATTTGACTACTATGAACCTATCTAATTATTTAAAAAAGGAAGAAAACTGATGAGAAATGTATGTGATACACCAAGATGTATACCAGATCAACCAACATTTCAGGCTCACCAATAAAATCATTAACATAAAGAAAACTTTGGACAAGCATTTATGAAATATTAGAATACGGCAGATATTTTAAAACAGAAATCCAACTTTTCATACAATGACAAGTAAGGTTTGCCCAAAAGACAAACAGAACTACTGACACAACAAAATTGGGGAAAACTTAAGTGTAGGGAAAATAATTATCACAGTTACTCAAATCACATCAAGAGCAAAAATTATCAGTCTCTAGCCATCAAAATGGAAATTGTTGAAATTTGGAAAAGTCTGGCAATTCAGCTGAGGTCTAGGAATTTTTGAGTCTCTTCTCTGGGTATAAATCTTCAGTGTATTTTTGACCAGTGAGCATAGAAATTGTTTCCCAGTAATCTTAAAGAGACACAAGCACTTTTCCCAGTGACTTCCTTTGCACGGTTATAGTGTAGCGATGTTTTCTGAACTGTAGAAAGATTTTGACAACAGAATTTGTTTCTCTGAAAAGCAAGAGAGAAGTAAAAGCAGCTGAAGAAACTACTCAAAAGAAATTGCCTAAGGCTATTGTGGTATATTTTAAAAATGAAATATATCATACAATATATATAATTACTACATATATGTCATCAAAGTGTGGATGGTCAAAGAAAAGTGCTTACAATGTATCTCTAAGCAAAGCCAATGTGTACCTTTTGTAGAAAGCAAAATGACATTTAAAGAACACACTAACATCCAAGCAGCGGTTAATTTTTATTTTTTATAAGTATTAACAAACCATAAATCATTTTAATATAAATATTACTTGGAGGTTGTAGCTTTTATAATTCTCCAAAGTTGATCTCCATCCTTTTCTAGGAGGCACAGCCTGGCAACACTAAAGCCCACTCTTTACTTAGCTCTTTTAAATGCATGTAATAAATTAAATGAAGCTAATCTTTTGATCCTGAGTCGAAAACTTATAAACTTTCAGATATGATGGGCTGGTCTCCACTGGAAGGAGGGGAGGAAAATGTTATCCATGCGGGCAGCACACCACTTCAGGTTCAGTGGTGGGGAGCTAAGGACAGGATGAGCACTAACAGCGAGTCCTATCCTAATCTTGAAGAAAGACATTTCTCTAATCTAAATTTCAACACTTATAAAGCGGAGGAAAAGTTTAACCAGCTATGAGAGAATTGACTTATCTCAATGAGGTTATGTGTGGGTGTGTGTTTGTGTGTGTGCGTTCTTATATGCACGTATGTGCGCACTTAAGAATTTAAAACTAAAGCATTAGGGGCTGGGGAGACGGCTCAGTCAGTAAACTGTTTGCTTCTCAAGGATGAGGACCTGAGTTTGGATACCCAGAACCTGCATAGAAAGCTAGGCATTGTAGCATCCATATGCAATCCAAGCACCGAGAGGCAGACAGCAAAATTCCTGGAACCTACTGGCTAGCTAGTCTGGATAAATAGGTGAGCTCCAGGGTCATGGAAAGACCCTGTTTTTAGGCTATAAGGGGGCAAGTGATAGAGGAAGAGATGATGTTGATATCTGGCTTCCATGTGCACGCATACAAGTATATGTATGTGCATACACACACACACACACACACACGGACATGTTTTAATGCACACATGCACAATGAAAGTTAAATGTTAACAGTAGAAGGCAAGCCCTGGAAAGCACTATTAATACTCATATGAAGAGTCTGTGTATTGGCATCTATACAAACATAATCATGGGCGCTCGATTCTTAGGAAATCTGACCCACTATTTAAAAGCCAGCACCAACAATTAGAGCATTGTATAAAGATAAATCAAGGAGCCATGATTCTTCTCAAAGAAACGCACAATGTAAAAGGAATAATAAAATCTAGTGATTTACATCCCTATAAAATTAATGCATTGTATATGAAGAATTAGCATAAAACATACTGACATTTATAGAATTGTTTCCAAAACACACCGAAGGAATTCCTTGTTGGAGAAAACTGGGGTTTAGAATCATTTCCTCATGTGAGCCATAAAAAGTCTTAGACTCTGGTACTTTTATTTAGTTGCTTTAAACCACAATTGAGTTCACGTAAACTGGAGATTAGTTCTCAAATATTTTTAATCTCTCTTCCCACAGAACAGCTACTGAACTCTAATTTTGATAAGAAAGAGTCTGTATAGAATTGGTGTGTATAAAAAAAATCCACAGAGAAGGCACATTTTATGAAGAATAATTGTCTGTCATCTCTACATGTGAAACCTGTGCTATGAGTTATGTTTTGAAACTTGAAGCTATGTGTCAAGTTTGTATGCACTTGCAAATAATTCAAACCTGGTCAACAGGATGGTTGCTGGGTTTTTATCTATTTACAATGTCCTGAAACCATCAGATTTGTTTGTTTTGGTTTGAATGAATGAATTACTGATGTTGGTTTTTCAGTTTTCTTTTCCTTTTTTTTTCTTTCTTTCATGTTTTTTGTTTGTTTTTATTTTTTCAAGACAGGGTTTCGCTGTGTAACCTTGGCTGTCCTGAACTCAATGTGTAGACCAGGCAGGTCTCAAACTCACAGAGATCTAGCTGCTTCTGCCTCTGCTTTCCTGGATTATAGGCACACCCCACCACACCTGGCTGTTTTTCAGTTATCAATACAAACAAACACCAAACACAGTTCTCCAGGATATTGGAGAAGGTGGGAGTCACCATATATGAAGGTTGTTCTGTAGAATATTATGCAGTAAGCAACACAATAAATGTTCTGGGTACAAATAGCAAGCGAGCAGATCCTTGGAAGTCCTAAGACGCTAGAAAAATCTGTGACAAAAAAAAAAAAAGCTGCCTTCAAATAAACGAATGGACAAAACTGTGTGTATTTGAAAAGAAAAGAAAAACAGTACAGATGAACTTGAACTTGGAGATGACCTATGCTTGACTTGCCTCTCTGAATGCTGTAAACTGCTGGGGTCACTGTAAATGCTGACTGCTCTGAACTCCTCAGCCAGCAGGAAGAATGCGTTTTTAGAAGCCTTGACATTGAGATGGGGTCAACACCAAGATTCTACTTGTGGCTAATGGAATCCCAGGCAGCAATGAGCAGTGGGTGTGTGCGCCCCTTGATGTATGAACTGGATTTGAACTTAATAAATTCAAGCTATATGCTGGGTTTCATTTTAATTCAGAGAAAGTATGAATCTGTGTAATTTTAAAACCACTGGAGTTAACTTTGGTACTGAAGAACTCGGCAATTTTTTGTTTTGTAAAGCAGGATCTCAATATACAACCTTAGCTGGCCTGAAGCTCTCCATGGAGGCCATTCCAATGGAGAGAGGCCCACCACTCCCTCCCAAGTGCTGGGATTAAAGGCATGTGCCACCAAGCCTGGCTCGGCCTTATTTATTTTAAAATTGTATTTTGATCTTTTGAATTTTGAAAAAAAAAATCAAGGATGCCAAACACTTTAGGTATTAGTCAATGAATAGAAACATCTTGTAAGAGAATTTTGCATGAGGCGTAGCACCCTATAATCACCCCATAAAGTAAGAAATATTTACAAATGCCAGGTTTCCCGTGGTGTGGTCGATCGGGAAGTGACTTAAATAAGTTATTCAGGGTAACATCTACAGGGATGCCCATGCAAGGTTATCAATGAGTCCTGCACTCAGTTCCGACGTGAATGGAAGCTTTACAGAATTTTGCGAAGGGAGAGCCATCAAGACGACAATGACTTTCGGCTGTGTGTTTCACAAGAGCCAGAGCATAGCATTACAGATTCTTAAGGATTCTCAAGCAGTTTATTCACAAATCTCTGTAAATGGCAGAGGTTTATCCCCTTCACGCTGAGAGGAGAAAGCAAAGAAAAAGCAACGTTCTGTGCCAGTATAAGAAGAAATGCACCACAAGGTCTATCTGTAAGAGAAAGCCGGCGAATGCTGATGCTAACAAACAAGTTTCTAAATATAACCTGTGCCCTGTAAAACTAAACCACGGAGAGGATGACGTCATTAATCAGCTCATACTGAGAGCCATCTCAGTAGGTGAGGCTGGGCCATGTTAATGACCCAGTGAGAAAATAAAATCAATTTTTAGGACATAAACTTGGCCTCGCACCTTGAGAATTTAGGATTATTGCTTTTACCGTTTGTTTTATGCCCTCAGAAGGTCAAGGTTTACAGCACCAAGGCTTTAGCTTTATGAAGAAGTGAGTTTCCTTCAGGATAGCTAACCTGTGGATTATTTAAAGGTTTGGTCAAAATAAAAGACTCAGGGTGCTTGAATTTTTCCATCCCACCTTGTTCTGCAGCCCACATCAAACATCTCAAAGACATCAAAACTATCAGAGACTTACAGGACGACTGTGTTCCTTTTTTAAAAAATAACTAACATTATATTAAGGTTAATGTTTCCTGTTAGTTATTTAAAGAAATTATATGCTCGCTGTTGATTAATACTTCTCTAAATCAGCAGCATAATAAGGAGCAGCCTGAGACTAAGCAAATAAAAACTAGTCCCTTGAAACATGAAGAACAAAGAGTTTGTATCCAACAGAAACAAGCATTTGAACTGCTGGAAACTGTCTGTGTATTCAGTTAAACTGAATTAAATCCACGATCAAAAGATGTAATGCTGGCCCCACTTCTCAGCAGTATCCTACAGACATAAACGGAACAAGCACGTTGTATTTTTAAGGGCTTAGGATAAGAAAATGAAAGGATAGCATTTGGTGCTGCTCAATGAGTTGCTTACCACCTTTACTTTAATCTATTTTGATTGTCATTACAGTTTCTGCTTCTGTGGTGGCACTTCTAGGAAGGTTCCGGAAAAGTCTCAGTTGGAGTCACGTCCTATGGGGAGGCTTCCTGAAAGAAGCGGAGGTGATGGTTAGAGCATTTTGATTTGACAGCAAGGCAGAAGGAAAGAATGGGAGAAGGGAGAAAAGGGGGCAGAGGTAAAGTCAGGGCAGTAAGCGGATGAGATAGCAGACTAGAAGAGGTTAGGGGAGACAGGACTGACAGGAACATTTATGCCTAAAAATAAAAATCTCGTGACTAATGCTAACGTGCTGGTTATTGAAAATAAACAAGTAGGGCTGGGAGGATGGCTTACTAGTTAAAGCACTTGCTGCTCACTCAGGTTTGGACCCCAAGAATCCAAGTAACTGTAAGGTGAGTGGTGGCTCTCTTGTCATTCTAAGGTTGGGAAGGCAGACATGGGGGATTCCCAGAGCAAACAGGCTAACAAGACTGAGAAGTTTGACTGAGAGACCTTGTGTCAAAGATACGGTAGAAGAGTGAGGGATCAAGAAAGATTCATGGCGTCAACCTCAAGCCTACACACAGAGTCACACACACACAAACACACATACACACACACAAGTATTGTACCATGTTAGAATTTAATACTTGCATACATTTTTTTTATGTTTAAACACATCTTGACTTTAAGACAGAAAGACAATGAAATCCCTGTATTTGAATCAAAAGCCAAGGGGAACAAGGTGATCAGTATTCCCTTGTCCCTGATCTGATGGTAAAGGTAATTCCAAATCAGAAGTGGAAACGGAAGGCTTCCACCCGATTTCATTGGGAATATAGAAATCCCTGCCACGGGCCTTTTGACAGCACTATGGTCCTGTTGTTTTGAAATACTCAGGGCTCCCAGGTGAACTTGCTCTCCCCCTGCCACCCTTCTTTCCAGGGGTGAAAGGCACCCTACAACCTCCACACCGCAGCCTTTGGATGATGCCATAGCCTCTCTCAGCCAGTCACGGAAGTACTTTGTTCTGAGGGCACGTTTCCCCCGTCCTTCTAGAATTCTTTTCACGATTTATTTTTTCATGTCTAGTATGCATATGAGAACTCTGTCTTCATCCACACCAGAAGAGGGCATCAGATCCCATCATAGCCAGTTGTGAGCCACCTTGTGGTTGCTGGGACTTGGACTCAGGACCTCTGAGAGAGCAGTCAAATGATCTTAACTTCTGAGCCATCTCCCCACCCCTGGCGGGGAAGGGGGACTTTTAACAAGACTATTTTACATGTATCTTGATTTATATCAGGTTAAGATTAAATTTCACTTTTAAAATACCAGCTCAGAAAGGAATAATGTTCCATTTGCTATGAATCTTTAAAACTTGTTGAAATCCTACCAACAAAACACATGGGCAACAAAAAAACCAAAGCCAATGCATATTTTGGCTCTCTCTCTCTCTCTCTCTCTCTCTCTCTCTATATATATATATATATATATATATCATCAAGCTGACACTGGTGGGCATGACTATGCCCTCTGGCCTCCTGCTCCTGTTTTCTATGAGTAAGGCCCTATTTTTCACTAATCCTTAGATGGTCCAGTGCCTTCTATAACCATTCCAACTTTTTATTGAACTAGTCGAGAGTGCCAGGCTAACTAAGCCACAAGCATCTGTTTGTTCCTTTGTCTCCTGACCCTTGGTTGCTTGTAGTGAACGAAGAAACTGAACTGCTTTAAGCTACATTTACAGGATGACTGGCTGAGGAAAGAATCAGGGATGGGCTACCTTTCAAATGCAGAGTTTAACCTTTATATTACCCAAAGTGAATACAAATGGATTGCATTTTTGAAAATCTACAACACTCATTCAAATGTTGACCTAATTCCACTCCTGCTCTTTGGCCTTGTCTGGCAAAGGTGGGGTTGACGAGGGAGAATTCAGAGATACCTTGAGGTCTGATATCTCCATTAGTGTGCAGAAGAGAAGAAAAGTTCAAGTAAGTGCCACTTGAAACCTGTGATGGGTTGCCCTTTTACCATTCAGTTTCCAGCTGGAAAATTCCAGCGCTCATGAACTATGATGATAAATGAAAGGAAGTGGTTGGAAGGGGAAAATATTCCCATTTCAATCAGTTTGCCCCAGTGGGCGTCTGCTTTGTAAGATGGGCCATCCCTAACTTTTAACACCAGCTCCAAGCAAATATTTCAGAATCTAGTCCACTGCTTGATGATTGGCCTGAACACATGACAGAAACCATGAGGGCGGTTCAGTCCTCAGGTGAGAAGAAGCAGCGGTGTTGCCCGGGAAGGATTAAAAGGATGTGGCAAGTCAAGGCCCAGCCCAGGCCTCTTGAATTAGACTCTGTAGCTCCACAAACTCCCCAAGTGATTTGCATACACATTAAACACTGACAGGCACTGCCCTGGCACACTGGGGAAAAAAATCAAGAAAAAGAGCACACCCTGAAGAAAGTGAGGGCTAGCTCAGCAGAAACACAGCACCATGGATGATTAAGGATCCAGAGGATTTTTTTTATTTTTTATTTTTGCGTTTTTTTGCTTGTGTTGTTTGGGCATGGTGTTTGAAGATGGCGATTTGATCAACGATCATTCCCATGAGGGAGGGAAACACCTCGTCTGTCGCCGCCACTGACTTCTTTACAGTTCTCTGTCACTCCTGAGTGAGGCCTGCAGTTTGTCTCCGAGACGCAGACTATGAGGAATGGCTTGCTACTAACGCAAACAAGAGAGAGAGAGAGAGAGTGAGGCTTCATAATTCAGCTACCACCTGGAAATTTATCAGTCTTTTTAGACTCAACCCTGTGGAGTCCCCAAGAGCCTGGGAATCTCCCACCTGGCCCCAAATAGACATTCCGAAGAGTGGACTGAGATCAAAGTCACTGATAGGAGCAGTCAGGACAGCGGTGAGTTGTAGTGAGCAGTGGGTGCGGAGCTCCCCTCTGCTTACCGTTAAGAGTTTTTATAACCTGTCACTGCTTCCTTTTAAACTTTGGCTCCCCGTCCAATTCCATGCCAGACTAGTTAGCGTCTGACTCTGGGCGCTCAGTTCTCTCACACTTTGAGCAATGGAGTTGACTTGTGAGCTCACTCACTTTTAATTGAGAGAAATCAACCGACTCACAGATGTGAGAAAACAAATGAGAAAGACGCTTGCCCACGGCCTATGGTTCTAGAACCTTCACCAACTGCAGGGAAAGAAAATGAGATGCTGGTTATGTCCACAGGAAGACACCCAGGGAACCCAGCCAACAAACCAGATGTGGGGGTAACATTTATTAAAGTCAGGGTCTTCGAATGTGAGTTGAGTCTTTTATCTTCCGTGGCACTCATCCTAGCAGTGAGCCCAGCCATGTGTCTTTGTGTGTGACTGGATGAGATGTTACTGCAGGGCTCATGTTTCAATAGTGGCCATGATCAGTCACGTGGCCTGTAGTTCAAAGGGGCCCAAAAGAGGCTGAGAAAAAACTCAATGAATCAAAAAAGCAATATAGGTGTATCACAAGAAATGGTATGTAAATTAGTCTCTTTTTGATATTGTCCAGTAAAAATATGTGGAGATGGTTACGAGGCCAATTCTAGCCTCGCTCCCTAGGACATCCAGCAGTTGGTACCTTATATCTCTGAACTTTGTTCCATTATTATTAAAATGATAAATTTTAAATTAGTGGCTCATAGACATACACTGCCCCTAGGAAATTGTTGATATAAGAAAAAAACAAAAAACAAACCACAACAACAACAAAAAAGAAAAACTGCTGGACATGATGGTGCACAACTTTGATCCCAGTACTCTGGGAGACAGAGGTAGGCAGACTGATATGAATTTGAGGCCTTGCCTGTTTTACAAAGCAAGCCCAGGATCGTTGTGAGTTCAAGGCCAGCCTGGTCTATGAAGTGAGTCCAAGACAGTGAAGGCTGCATAGAGAAACTTTGTCTTGAGAAAAAGAAAAAAAAAGCAAAACAAAAAGAAAATTGTCTGAGGATTTATGATGAGCAAAGGTTTTTGTATGGAATTAACATTGAATTTAGTGCAGGGAATTGGGGCGTTTTCCCTTGAAAGATCTCAGCTCTGGTGTGTGTTCACGTTGAGAGTGTTTAAGGACAGCAGGCTAGATCTTCCAGATCTTCAACAAAACCCTCCTCACCTTACCTTGACTGATAACCTATGGGATGATCACTAAATGTAACCAAGAAGGAAGTTTCCAAGCCTCTGAAGGTGTCCAGTATTTCTCCCTCATTTCTATCTTGACAGAATGGTCCAACTAGTGATGGAATCCTTTACACTTTGAGCCACTGTATAGCTGGTCTCATTGTTTTTAGATGGAAGCTATTGGCTTGAATGTAGAATATGTAAAAACAACAACAACAAAAACCTAACCAATTCTGTAGAGGGAATGTGCTTTTTTAAATTCAAATTCAAGAGGAAGCATGATTCTTAGAAAATTTACACCAGTATTTTAAAATGAATTTATCTGTTTGATAGGAAACAAACTTTCTCTCCAACTATTGTGAGATAGTCAACTTAAAATGCTTCTAGGGGCCAGCAACTAAAATTAATTCTTGTGCCCAAGTCCCCTACAAAATAAACGTTACAGACATTAAATATCATCACTTTACTGGGGAAACTAAACTTAGAAAATTGTGTGGTCCTCGTGGTGTCTGCACTACAGCCTTGTAGTTGAGTGTTTCTGTGTTTTATGATTTATTTTAGTTTTTATTATATGTTTGCACCTATCTGGTGTGTGTGTGTGTGTGTGTGTGTACACCTATGTGGAAGTCAGAGCTAGATGCTGAGTGTCATGTTCTATCATCTTCTGCCTTATTATATAGGATCTCTCACTGCACCTGGAACAAGGCTTCCATCATTGCAAAGCTGGGCAATCCTGTCTCTGTGCCCCTGGCCACACAAATACACACACATACACGTGCGTGCGCGCACACACACACACAAACACACACACACACACACACACACACACACACCAGTTCTGAGGTTATGTCCCTGGTTTTTTATGTGTGTACCCAGGGTTGAATTCAGGTCTTCACACATGGGCAGCAAGGATTTTTACCCCCTCAGTTGCCTCTCCAGCTTAAGGTTTTAATTCTTTATGGCACTGAGAGCTGGGCTAGGATGAAAACGAAATGCAGCCTCGGCGGACGCTGCATTGTGTAGGAATTTTCACTTTGGATGCTTCAACCCCCCTCAAACTCTGAGTTTGGGGCATGTTTTCTTTCTCTCCTCTTCAAAAGTATCTGTAAACTTTTCTCTGTTGAAAACGACACCATTCCATTCATGTCTGCTTTGGGGAAAGCTGTTAAATTATTTAACTTCAAAATGAACTGTGTCCTGGACTTCATAAGGGCAGTCCCTGAAATTGTTCTAATTTGAGTCTTCGTTCCTGGCCGGAGCTCATTATTGCGGGAAGAATCCGTGCTGACAGGCAGAGGCAAAAAGGCCACGCGGAAGGTCACTTTTAAGCAGAAATGTGATTTATATGCTATAAAGCACTCTATTATTATTAGATAGAGATGGGAATTCAGGGAAAGAATATGGGACATGAAAAGTCTCTTATTTCAGAGCGTTCAGGCAGATTTAAGGAGGAAATTGTGCTATGAATTTCCATCTCACCAAGGAGCCTGCATGCAAGCAGACTGACCATATTAGAGGTGGATATATAAGCTGAAATAATTTTCATTATGTTTCAGATTAAGCTGGGGAAAATGCTTGATTTTTTATGGTCAGAGAGGCATAGCATTTATACACAAAAATCTTTTCCCTAAATTACTGGAATTATTGACTTTGAGACGTAAAATCTATTCAATCATGGTGTTCCGTGCAGTAAGAGTCACTGCTGTCGCAGAGGTCAATATATTGTGGGTTTTAAGCTGTTTTATTTTTTTCTGGGTTTTGGTGAGAGCGAGGCTGAGGGACAGCCTGAGGGGTGAGGAACACAGCAGAGTTTTTTTAAATTGTGGTTTAGGGTCAGTGTCAGAATATGACAGATTTTTTTTTTTGAAAGCCCAAACCAGCTTTAGACATATACACTGAAGACTAATGTACAAAAAAAAAGAAAGAAAAAAATGCTAATAAATAAAGATGACACCACAAGCTAAAATATGGGTCCTGCTTCTTCATGAACTTATAGGTGCTAGTAAGGCTGGCACAGACAAGAGGGGTTTTTTGCCTAAAGCAGTATCCAAGTCCCGGGGTTCATCCATCTGCAACCCCTGTCTGTGGTTCGCATTGGTCATGAATTACACTCCGTTTCCTCAGTCTAATCCTTTTCATTTATTTATACTCTGTGGAGGAGACATAAAAGACTTCTTAAGAAAATCCAACTGTTTTTGATCAACCTTGTCATGTGCAAATAATGGGGCTTTGTCAGGGCCAAGCTTTTCTCGAAATTTATACCTTCTAATAATAATTAAAAGAAAAGAAAGGGAAAATCAGAAACAAATAAGAAATATATTGAATTCAATTCGGAGCATTTTGTGGCTTTAAATCAATGGCAACAAAGCGCTTTCTATTTTTTTTTTTTTAAATGTCTGCTCATGGCGGTGTAACCCAAATCTCTTGTTTGTTGAGTTTTGGATTTTTCAAATAACGAATCCATGACTTCAGTTCTTTCAGCCCAAGGAAGAAAGATAGCATTTAGCTCTCAGTGAGGCATTATATTAGTAGTCGGATGAGTAACAATGTGGAATTGCTGGGCAGAGGGATCAACTTTTGCTTGATAAAAGCTCAAATATGGGCTGGAAAAGGATCCCTAGCAGGGGGCTTTTAATTACTTGATGGAAGTCAGATTTGTGTGAACGAAGGTGCATACTCTGGCTGTTCATGAACCATAAGTATCTGGGTTTGGGTTTTCTAAATATTTTTACCATGTTTGAATAATTCAGATCCAAAGAAAACATTTAAATTATATTACTAACAATTGTATTATTAACGGATAGAAATTAATATAAATAATTTATGCTATCTGCAGACTGAACAGAAATTCTCAAGCTGATTTTTACCGATTCATTTGAAGAGTTTAGTTTGCTTTGGAATTCTGTCGAATTCTTATTTTTTTCTATTTCCCCAACAAGATGGAGATGCACCCATACACACTCACATATCACTAGTTTTCTAGCTTGATCCTCTAGTAGAACATTCTTGGAAGCTTCCTAAAGTCTTGATGCTTGCCTTTGTCAATGGCCAGATAAAACCCAATCTCTGGTAGCATTATCATGAGCACTTGCATGTTAATGGTTTCTTGCATGATTGGAGAGAGGTTGGAAATTCCTCCACTATGACACACACACACACACACACACACACACACACACACACACACGGAGTCACACACACACTGCTTGCACTGTGAATCTACTTCCATAAAATATTATTAAGGGTCCAATAGCCTTATGGCTAGCCTGGAGAGATCAGCGAGTAAAGAACTTGTCCTATGAGTTTGATGACTTGAGTCAGACTCTCAGGCTCAAAAGACAGACACAGTATAGCACACTTGGATCAGTTAGCTTGGCCTACACACTGGTGAACTAGAGAGATTCTGTCTCAAACCAGATAACAACCTCACCCCCACACATGCATAAACACACATGTTTACACACACACACACACACACACACACACACACACACACACATTCAAATGCCAAGAAAAGACCTTTATGCCTGCTGAAAAGGGAAAGCTCAACTTTTCAGAGGAATACAAAGTCTTGCATTTAAATCTAGACTGATTTATTTAAAATATGCGCCTGGTTTTGCCTCTAAAAGAGACTAAATGATAACTTTGTGTTTTAAATCTTTTTTTTTCTTTTCTTTCTTTATTTATTTTTAACATTTTTTTCCTTTATTAATTACATTTTACTCACTTTGTATCCCCCCCCCGTAGTTCCCTCCTTCCTCCCGTCCCAATCCCTCCCTTCCTCCACCCTCTGCATGAATGTCCCTAAAGAGGATTTGATATCAATGGGACCACAAAATATGAATTAGGGGCAACACAACTCAGACAATGATAGTGACTAAAAATATGATGGCCCAAGGAGAAAATGCTTAATATATAAAAAAAAAATGAATTTACTTAACATACACTATTTTTGCCATTCAACAAACAGATATTTAAATATTTTTCCATGTAAAAAATAAAACTCTTGAAATAAATTAATAGAACAAGGTATATAGGTTTAAATGTTTATTTCAACAGGTATTTACTTTCATGTTAGAAAAGTTAAAAAGTATGTTTAATGTGAAAAAGTATCTTTGTTGCAATATATTCAGAAATATTAATATTTACTATTAGACTTTTTAAAATCTACTTTTATGTAATGAATAAGATAGCATTAGAAAGCCAAACCCAGGTATTGCAAATTACTTTTCTTCTTTACTAAGATTTTTCTAAAAGAAAATATATATTTCTATTTTTCAGCAGTTGTATACATGTATTAGAAAAATGATATCTTCTTCCTTTCCCTTTGTCTGTTCAACACTCTCCATATGTATTATTTTTCAAGGCAGAAATTCATGTTTCCATTGCTGGCCTCAAACTCACATGTAGTCCATGCCAGCCTAGAACTTATAAATCCTTCTTCTCCAGCCTCCTAAGTACCTGGATTATAACCATACCACTATGCTAATTGCTTACTCTCTTTTTAATCTCAGATACACACTTTCTAATCTTGTTTTGCTATAAGTAGCTTCACATTAAACTAGTTCTGGAAAGATAAAAATCAAATTCCTGTATAAACATTACGGTCCCCTGTAAGAGTTCTTTTTTGGGTAAGAGATCGTGTGTCTCATCCATTCTGACTGGCCAAGCTGAAAGCATACTAAATACATGTTCAGTGGAGAAATATCACACAAGCCAGAGGAGCAGTTCAGATGCATATCAAGAACGAAAACTCTAGGTCACTCTTCCTAACCTTCAAAGTGCTTGAGGAAATCACAGGTTTGTTTTGTATCGGACAAAGGTATAAAATCTAGAAATTGCCTCAGTATAGCAAGACCAGACATGTAAAAAGCAACTGTGTCTTGAAAATAATATATATATATTTTGTAGAATCATAATTATCCTCCAAGACAATGTTTTCATACAGTATGGCCTATTCTGGTGGCAATAAAATTTTATACTTAAATACTAAGATTAGTGTTCTGTGTTTCATGGATAAAGTAAAAATTAACAATGTCCTGAATCCTCTAACTGCCATCTCCAGCAATATTTTAGTTTTTAACAGAATAAACTGCGTGACATTCTAACAATATGAACACACCAACTTGTCTCCTGAGTGTTTGGCAAACAAAGACGTTTTGTGAAACAGGAAAAATAAATAAAATAATCTGTTACCCACCAAGCTCATTACTTTTGTAACTTTATTTTGGTTTTATTTCCTTATTCTTTTCTGTGTCTGCACTTCTATGTGTGAAAGTCTGCATCATGACACCTATTGTTGGAACAGGCAAAGTCAGGGAATGGAGCCTTGTAAGGAGAAGAATTCTCAGTGCCATGAGAACACTTCAAGAAAACAAAGCAAGAGTCTCGTGACCTCAGTATTTTTCTTTTTTTTTTTCAAAAACACAAAATTGTTAGTGGAATGTGTTTCCGTGTTGCTCCCAGGTATAGATGAGAGGAGCAAGTTTACTTTAGATATCTCATTTATTGGTTGCTGTTGTTATTCAATTATCCTTTCTCTGCCTCTATGGAAAAGCATATTTTTGCTAGTGCGTCTTGTCCTTGTGATGGTGTAGAGCCTGAACCAAAGTGAACTTTACTCGGGTGACCTTTCCTCACACTCAGAATGGATTGTCTGGGGCTCTGAATAGATTCGGCTGTTGAGATTTTAGTCTGCGTCATTTACGGGCTCCATTCTCCCACGTCCCCACCACCTCTAGAGCAGTGATAACCTGTGTTAAAGTGTTTAGTGAAAACATAAAACTAGGTTTTGGCACCTTCACAACTGGGTGTTCAGTAGAGATCCATCAAAAAGGTCCTTTAAAATGCTATCTGTTGTCATTTCAAATGAGTTTTATGTATTAACCCAGCTCTGGATACAGATAACTGACAGCTGATCAGCAACCACAGTGCAAAAAAACCTGTTACACACGAAGAATATGCCTGGACCTCAAGGCATGCATCTGAACTATGTGAGTTTGAGCCAATTTAGCAAGGGGGGTCTCATGGAGAAGGGGAAGGAGATGTAATTGAGTCCTAACACTTATTTTCTAAGATAGATTTTTTTAATTGTGTTAAATCTTTTAAAATCATGGAGTTCTCTCTCTTTTTTGTGTTGGACTACTTCAGGGAAAACTGCCCTAAACATTCCTCACAAATGGCTTCCATTTCTTTTTCTCCATTCTTAACTACAACTGTGTTTATCTACCCCCCCCACACACACACATGTGAATTTGTTCATGCCCCGCTGACTGCACACACGGCTTAGGCTCAATTGATGTTGAAACCAGAACCTCCAAATTCATTTACATTTGCAACAACTTCTTCTTCTTCCGTGTCAGTTGGAAGATATCTCAATGACTTCCAATGGAGAACGACTCTAAAGAGGATTTGATATCCATTGCTGCTTCTGTTTGTTTGAGAAGAAACTCAAGAGGCAGTCTGAGACTTGGAGACTTATCTTCTCCTCTCAAATGCCCTTGTGACCCTTTTTATAAAAGATTATAGTGAAAAATCAATTTTTAATTGGGCCTGAGTAGCACACAAGTGCCTTCAGAGGAAAGAATCTCCAACCAGAAAAACTTTGTCACCTGGCAATTTAGAAATTAGGATCTGAGCAGGCTAAATAATCAAATAGATCTGCAAACCTCTCAGTGAACCCTAGCCTACTCTGAGATGAGTTTTCTGAAAACCTGGGCTGAGTTTGGAGAAATTCAAAGCAATTTCATGGCTGCAGATGGAAACCAGGCCCAACTCAGCAGTTCAAATGAACCTGAAACTCAAGGGCCATCTCCAGGGGTCTGAACCCAACCAAACCAAAACAGAGTAATGACTCCCAGGGAACAGTGAAAATCCCCTGTGCATTGGCTTGGCAGAAACTGAGAACAGATTTGTTTTCTATTATTCAACTGTGATAAGTGAGGAAACTACGTTTCCAAGATGGTTTGTCTGGAAGATCCCTGTTCTTCTGAGGCATGATGAACAAACTCAAGGGCATTGCCACACCTCACATCCCTGCTACACTGCAAATGTCTTGGAAAGTAATGAAGGGTATTTAAACTAGTGCAATTCCTTTAAGACATGGACAATTTAGTATGAGATGGTTCTTTTGATATGATTACAGGAGCAAGGCTGTAGGGCTGAGTAGCGATAGTTTTTTTGGTAGCTTTCATCTCAGAAATAAATAGTATCAGGACTGAAGTATTCTGGCCATAGTCCTTGACATCTGGACTTGAACTCCATTTCAAATGTTCTGGTTGATCATGAAGTTCCACATGATATCAGGCCAATGTCTTGCATGCTTGATGGAGCTGGTCAGCCTTACTTTCGGAACACCTGCAATGCAGCAAGCAGCAACAGACAAAGAATTCACTGGTTTCTGAGAGGTGATACTGGCTTCTTCCCAAGGCCTTGAATAATCAGTGATGCCAAATAGCTCATGAGACAGGGCCTCCCCCTTTCTTCCTTCCCTTCCTTGCTTCTCTCTATATAGTGTCTTCTGGAACATTGCAGAATGATAGCTTTTCCAGAGGTTCGTTTAAATGGACTAACTTTCAGTTCCTCAAGGAAGTCAACTGATCTTCAAAGAAATTAATTATTTAAGAATTTCATGCAATGTACGTTGAACATATTCACCCCACTTAATTCCTCCCCTTATCATATTCTGAACTATTTCATCTTTTCCCACCTAACTTTGAGACTACTTCTTTAGTTTTTATTTTTCTTCTTCTTTATCTATTGAGTCTAGTTTGTGGTGTCCAGCTAGTCTTCGGAATGGGATCTGCTATGATCTGTGGCTGGAAGTCAATCAATATTTTATCTTGATTGATTAATCCAATTTTCAAAAGTTATTAAAGGTAAGGGCCATCAAGGTGATTCAGTGAATAAAAATGTCTGTTTCACAAGCCTGATGTCCTGAGTCTGATACCTGGCACCTACAGTAGAAAAAAACAATTCCTCCAACTTGTCTTCTGGCCACAGTACTTGTGAGTACATGCTTGTGCTATCATCTATCATCTATCTATTATCTATCTATCTATCTATCTATCTATCTATCTATCTATCTATCTATCTATCTACCTTTAACACCTATCATTTATCTATGATCATTTATCATTTATCTATTTATCTAGGTCTCTCTATATCTATCAATTATCTATCATCTATGTATCATCTATCATCTATTTCCTATCTATCGTCATCTATTTATCTATCTCCCTTTCTCACACTATTAATAAAGTGAAATTTAAAAACATAAGTCATGAAAGATCAATATACCTCAATTGTTTGTAGAAAAAAAAAAGAAATAATGACTACTCTAACCATTTAAACCAGAAACTCCTATTTCTTATCTAGTCCTAAAAATTTTTCTGAGAACTAAATGAGAAAAAAAATATTCCACTCCTCCTATGTGTTTGGGCCTGGCTTGTTATTAAATTGTTTCATTATATGCAACATTATTGGCATTACTATGGTTGCTGTCATTTGACTTTTCGTGATGCTCACTACCATGAACATCTACCTGCTTCCATGGGAGAAGGAAAAGAGATGGAAGAAAAGCTTTCTTGACTCGATTTTCTTATCTTCTTCCTTGGCCTTACTCGTAGAAGCATCATTTCCAACCCAACCCCTGAGAATGCTTGTGTATTTTCATTTTCTTCTTACCAATTCTTCTATTCTCTGGGTAGCCTCTGATCCACATGCATTGATCTTTTCTTTAGAGAAAGTAACTATTTTGTGAAATATCACCTAAACAAGTCATCTATCATATCTACAACTTGGTGTACAGTTTTCATGAGGGATCTCAAACCTTACTGCAAATTAGAAACATTTTGGGAAATTAATACCAAAACAAAACAACCCTAAATCTTGGGCTATAACTGGAATAAAGCAATCAGACTTTCTAAGGCTGGGACCCTGGCGTTAGAGTTTTCCTCATATGCCCTCTCCAGCTCTCCATGATTCTGCATTTGCATTCTGTTTAACCTTTTACATAAATCAGCAAGTCTGCATAACAATATTGCAAAATAAAATGACACATTTTTGAGAGGTTGCCTTAGAGAGGGGCATTTCCCCACAGTGCAATGTGCAAAGGCTGTTGGCCCCTGAGTCATGGTTTACGTGAGGCTTTGGCCTTACAATTGTAATTTCTTCTTTTGGTCAGGTAGAGGAAAGTGAATAGCCCTTTATTTCCAGTTACCTCAATTGTTAAAATAGGTATGTATTAAACAATTATTCACTAAGCTTTTCTTCACACTCTGTCCAACATGACACTAAGAAATACGAGGGAATAAGTACTATTCCTTTTCTTATAGTCTAAGTATGGAGGTTGTCAGGGTCCTAAACCTATTCTAAAACAATCCTCAACTTAGAAATCAGAAAGACAAGTTATCCACCAGAAATATATTTTAATGGTAATTATTAGGAATCTCCCTCCTCCCCTACCCCGTCGCCAATTGCCCAGGAAAGATCACCATATGGATAGACTCCAGTGGTGCAAACTATAGTGTTCCTTCTTGGTATAAAATCTGACTTAATTTAAATTTCCCGAAAATAGACCCTTAATGGAAAATGTATATTCAGCCCAAAGTAGGCAGAATAGTGGAAACTAACTAGACAGGAAAAGACAACAGTAGCAGCAGCAGCAGCAACACTCTCCCCACCCCCAGCATGTTATTGAGAGAGTCATAGCACTGACAAAGTCAGTGTCTAGACTTACTACACAGAATCACTGTCTCTTGAAACAGTTCATTATGAGGGAAGACAAGATGAATCCTGCTGAGATCTTAGCACTTAGGTGTCTCTCATTTTTCCGTGTTCACACTATTATCTTTAGTTCCCTAAATTTTCGGATTATATCTCTTGAGACTGTCCTGATGGGCGTTATGGAAGCTAAAACCTCACACCCTCCTCGGTGACTCTCTTAGGCTCAGAAATAGCGAAACAACCCAGAGCCTTCAAAAGCCAAAATAGACAACAGAGCTGCTGAGCCTTCGCCCTATCAGGTGTGATACGAACATGGGCACTGCTTAAACCCCACTATTGAAGAGGGGCTGGAGTTGGAGGGGATGGGGGAGAAAGGGACACAGTGCAGTAGCGGTCATGGCCAGCCATGTCCTGGAGCAAGAGCTCATAGACCAGCCAGGCAAATCTGAGGAGGGCCACTGTTGATTCCAAGTCAGACTCTGTGTCATCGATGAAGATTAAAAAAAAAAAAAAAAATCTGATCATCTAGTAAACCCAAGCTGTGAGGTGAAGCAAATTTTACTACCACAGATCTCCTCCACTGGGGTAAAGTGAACCATGAAATAGTCGTGACTGTACAGCAAAGCCACATTTCCTTCTGGGATTTCATCATGCTTGTCGGTGGTCACTGAGTTTGCAAAAAAGACCAGAAAAGCAAGGGCTGATCCTCACTTCAAATCCTAATCTTCACCCTACCTTTCTTATCTCTTCTTATTCCTGATTGTTTTGTCTCTCCATTCCCTCCAGAAATACCAGAATTCTAGTACTGAATCTCTTGAACTTTGTCTTGAAGAATTTCCTTCTGGGCTGGAGAGGTAACACAGCAATGAAGAAAATTTAATGTTCATCAGAAGTCCAGAGTTCAGTCCCCAGCACCCATATCTGGTAGCTCACAGCTGCTTGTAACTCCAATTCCAGCAGATCCAATTCCCTCTTCTGGTCTCTGCACATACCTGCACTCAATTACATTGTATTTGCACATACAAACACTTGCAAATAATAATAATAATAATAATATAATAAAAATTATAATTAAAATTAGAACACTTTTTCACAAATTCATGTTCCCTACTCTTCTTTTAATTTATTACAATTTATTCACTTTGTATCCCATCTGTAGCCCCCTCTGTTGTTTCCTCCATGCCTGTTATTCTAACAAAGACCCTAGGGGTCTAATGTTGTGTAGAAAGTTGCTTAATGTTGTTAAAACCCGTATTTTCTCAAACAGACGTAAGCAGATTATTTTGTTGTGTTTGTTGAGGCAAACAGTGTCCTGAAAGGTGAGGATTCTAGAAACAAATTGTGGCTTAATCCATGGCTCTTAATTCTTCATTCCTCCATATCCTCATCTTTTGTGATCCTTTGGGATGGCTATGGTGTCTTCTGGATGAGGGTTCATAGGCAGGCAGCTTCACAGTGGAGTTTCTGAGGTTTTCAAAAGGTACTTGCCACACCTAACAGGACCCCACATTACAGAGGTAGTTTCACAGTGTTTCCCAAATTCCAGGTGGCCAGCAGCTTGCTTAGTCCTGCTGACTTTCAGATCAAAGTCTAGAATGTGTGCCATTTTCATGGCTTCTTTGTGGGAATTATTCTTGGTACTTAGAATAACTCAAAGTAGCCGAAACAAGGCCAACACGGTGACAGAAACTGTTTCTGCCAACCTACTCACTAAGAGCTTGAATTAGCTTCCTAGGAACAGTGTCCCCAGTAAAAGACGTGGCAGAATCCTCACCCAGAGCCACCCCTGAAATTGCTGTTCCCAGACAAATGCATGAGCCAGCTCAACCTGATCCAGTCTGACTACTATTAGTGAGTGAAACCCTGTCTATGTACTCCATCGGTGTGATTCTCAGGCAGGGCCCCTCTCCTTCTGTTCCACCCTTACTACCAAGTACCAGCGTTCATGGTTGCCTACCTACACAGTCACAGGAACTCCGTAATTGTTCTCTCTACTTCTACTGTCCTCTGGGTCTATCTGTTCAGCCTCAGAAACTGCGCTAATGTTTCTCATGACTGTTTTTTTGTTGTTGTTGTTGTGAAAAAAAAAAATCAGGTGGAGAATTTATTCAAAATGCAGATTACCAAAGCCATCTACAGTTGATTATTTGCAACTGGGGCAACAGTCCTGAAAATTTATGCTTTAGTAGCCAGCACATGTTTGGGAGTAGCTTTTTCTTGAATGTCATTCTTCCTGCAAGAAGAAATGAATATAGACTTGAAATTGCAATAAGAAGTGCATCTAGCCCATGAAAGACACAGATAAAAAAGAATGCATGTCAATAACAGAATTTGATACACTTTTTGTTAGTCTTGGGGAAAGACTCTTTTTTTTTTTAATTGTTTTTTTTTTTTGTTGTTGTTGTTGTTTTTTTATTTTCAGAATTGAATTTTGAGAGCTCACATTACAGGCAGTAAGGAAGCTGTAACTTGAGCATAAACCTCTCCTGTCTCCATTTCCCTTATATGAAAGCAAACTGTAACACAGTCTTTGCTGTGGGGAACAGGAACACACAAAGTTGTACAAAGACACATCTTAGTATGGGAGCAGAGACAGCAGTAATGGACGAGGGCAACAGTGATTCCCTCACTTTTTTCCTTGCCTTTCCATCTTGGCTTAGATACTTGATGATCCTCTTTGTGCTGAGATACATAGTCTGCAATCCTTAGGCTGGGTGGAGGTCTAGGGAGAGGTACTAATCTTAACAATAGAGGTCTACATCCTTAATCTCAACAGGCCTAGCCAACCTTTGGACACAATAAAATGACATTGTCGACAAAGTTCATGTTTAATTAAGCCCTACAAAATAACTTATGAAATCAAATTATTAAAAACAAAAATCAGAAAAATCAATTAATTTTTCTGAAAATGGACTATTTTTCTGTTGGGCCATAGTCATAGCTACTCTATGTTGGAAGGGGCTTCGTGTTGAATACTCCTGCAAGCGATGAAAGAACCCATGGCTGTAATTTTTCTGCTTAAAATTATCCAGTGTATTTCTTCTGCTGCTCTGGGGACATCTGAGGCTCCTTATAACAAGAAAGGTCTTCCCAGTCAATGTCTATAGATACTTCACACTTTATCTGCTGTGTGCTCAAATGCATACACTATGGCCATATTGAAAATCAACTGGTTTCAAAGTACTTGGTGACTCTTAGATTTCCATGTTTCTTTATCTTTTCCTTTTCCTGAAAAGTCTGATTAGCCATTCCAAAACAACGTTTAAAAATAAAAGTAAGTCTCAGCATCTGCTTTGATAGTCTGCAAGGCAGAGCCTTTCAGAGGCCCTCCGTGGCGGGTTTCTAGCTTGTTTCCTGTTTTCTTCTTCTGATGTCCTTCCTCTTTGCCTTTCGCGAAGGGGATTGAGCATTTTAGTCAGGGTCCTCTCTCTTGATTAGTTTCTTTAGATGTACAGATTTTAGTAGGTTTATCTTATATTACATGTCTATATGAGTGAGTATATACCATGTGTGTCTTTCTGCTTCTGGGACAGCTCACTCAGGATGATCCTTTCCAGGTCCTACCATTTACCTGCAAATCTCATGATTTCCTTATTTTTCATTGCTGAGTAATATTCCATTGTGTAAAAGTACCACAATTTCTGCTGAGACTTATGGCCAACTGTTGGGCAGTATGCATGGAATCTTATGTAAGAAGTGGGAAATAGTAAGATCTGGAGAGGACAGGAACTCCACAAGAAGAGCAACAGAACCAGAAATTTGAACGCAGGGGTCTTCCCAGACTCTCATACTCCAACCAAGTACCATGCATAGAGATAACCTAGAACCCCTGCACAGATGTAGCCCATGGCAGCTCAGTGTCCAAGTGGGTTCCATAGTAATGGGAAGAGGGACTGCCTCTGACATAATCTGATTGGCCTGCTCTGCTCGTTGATCACCTTCCCCTGAGGGGGAGCAGCCTTACCAGGCCACAGAAGATGACAATGCAGCCACTCCTGATGAGATCTGATAGACTAAGATCAGAAGGAAGGAGAGGAGGACCTCCCCTATCAGTGGACTTGGGAAGGGGCATGCGTGAAGAAGGGGGCTGGAGGGTGGGAGCGGGAGGGGAGGAGAGAGGGGCTTATGGGGGGATACAAAATGAATAAAGTGTAATTAATAAAAATAAAAATAAAATTAAATTAGAAAATAAAAGTAAAATGGAACTTTCCTTTTAGATAAATGAATGAGATTTCAGACAAGGAGAGAGACGTAGAAATGTGTAACCTTTCTCTGGATGCTGGAACTGAGGTAGCACACTCACTCTCCTGATATCCATTCAAACGTGGATGACAAGCTGACGCAATTCTTCACAGACACAGTCCACTTACACCCCAGTGAGGGCTCCAACTCAGGTCTCACCAGACCCTTGGTGTGTGTCTTGTCTCTTCCACTTTGAGAAACCCATTGACTATGGCTGCTCTCTCTTTACCCAGGCATTTGCTCTCCTTGAGTTCAGCTGTGACAAAGTAAAAGTTTGTTATAGAACAGAAAGAGCCAGCCGTTTTTCTGATCACAATATAAACAAGCTACGTGTGCAAAAAAGTTTTCAGTAACCCACATATTAAGAACGCTGCATTCCATAGGCATTAATCCAATCTAACTCTTAGGCTGGCGCTTGAGAGGCCATGAAGATGTTCTGTTTCAGAGGAAGTGCCTAGAAGAAGCAGGAGAGGTGAAATTGAAATCCCCCCCCCCATTTCATAAGCTACAGCTTCGATTTTAGAAAGATCCACCACTAAATTAAATTTTGCAAGGACAATAGAAAAATATAAGTTGAGCTTGAAGGGTACCCAGAAAGAAAAATTTCTGACTTCAGAATTTATGATATTCACACTCTTGCTCTGTGGCTTGTCACTTTATTTATGCTCATGCTTAACACAACTGAGGCTTCTGGGTATTTCTTATGTCATTAAATACTAGTGGCTCAGCCGAGGGAATAGAAAGCGAGATTCTGTTTTGTTTACTATTGTTGCCATTCAGCATTTCATCTGGAGACCCACAGGGGACCTCTGGCTGTATTCACAATGACGATGACAGAAGTTTAAATGAATGCAGCAGGTTCCCACAGGTTTGCAGTGCAGTAAATCTGAATGCATGAATGAAGAGTCTCTTGGAACGAACTTGTTCAAGGATATAAAATGCAGACTCTGATATTTCATTTTTCTTCATCTTTGTGGGAGCAGAGGAGAGAAAAAAAAAACTGCAAGCAATGAGGTTGAAATTCTCTCACTAGAAATTTCCATCCCTCTAGCAGATTCCTAAAGACACAGCAGAATACCGTCCTGGAGTCTCAGGGACTCCATCTAACATGCTGCTTTTTGAAGTAAGGCACATGACCCGAAATTTAGTCTTCTTGGGGTCACACAAGTATATGGGGTTTCTCAGATTAGAGTCCTGCTCTCTTGACTCTGTGTCCCAGTAACTTTTTACCCTGTGTTTCAAGGCCTCTCTTTTATTTCTTCAACTGGATTCTTGTAGTCTAGGAAGATACATAGCATGGCCGAAGTGGCAAAACACTAACTATAAAGGATATACACAACATAAGAGTGATGCATCCATATTCAATGATCAAGTATCCAGGATAATTGGATTTGGTCTTACATAAAATTTCCCTTTTAGATAAATTGAAGACTGAGATCTTAGGGTCAAAGTTAGGAAAATCAGGAGCCAGTTTTGGATACAGGGGCAAGGTTTTGTGGTTCCCAGTCTTACATGGGAAGCTTTTAAGGTAAACACATCTAGAAGATGATTAGAAGTCACTGAATTAACAAAGCAAGATAGTAGATTGCCAATCTTGAGCATTTAGACGCAGAAGCAGTGAGTTAGAAACCCACTGATAGCATGTGTGTCCATGGAGTTTTAAGCCTACAGAGATGAAAGGATAGCTGTAGCACATTTTTATCTTTCTCCCCAGCTTTGAGCATGCACAGAGAAACATCCATGCCATAATGTCAGACTGGCAAACTCACTGAGCATTTCCTTCAGTATGATAGAGGAACTGGTCTCTGGTTCTCTTTCAGTCCTCCCATGAACCTGTCTCAGGGTCTGTTTGGCCCATTTGCTAGATAACTCCAGAGGAACCAAGGTTTCCAATTGTTATGCCTTTACAAGAGTTACTGTCAAAGGGCTGTGGACTCAGAATTTTGGCTTTGTCAAATGAGTCCATAAGAAGCGGCGTTCTTTTCCTCTTCGTTATGATCTGTTTTTCTCCTGCAGAGGCAGCTTGAGATAGACTGAAATGCCCTACTTTTGTTTATGTTACTCTCCAAAGCCCTGTTCACTGCAACAGCCCACCCCTTTACCTTCACAGGAAACATCATGAATTAATTGTTTAAACCTTAATAAAATTGAGACCATGTTGTTTTAAGGTCATGGTTTCCATAAAACAAATGTCAAACTATTTGTGTGTGTATGTGTGTGAGTGAACTTCATTCTTTGCTTTCTTTCCTGAGCTGTTACTTCTCTCAGATGCCTTCTCCCATGGCAACCTAATCTGATTAGCGTCTAAGATATTTTCAAGTAAGTGCAGGGGCTGAATTTTGCTATTTCTGATGGAATAGCAAATCGTCAGCTGGTGAAGACAATTCTTTCACTCCTATCATCTACCTGTTTCTGTGCCTACTTGTATACCCACATATGTGACTTGGAGATGACTAATCTCTTCTCATCCAGCATCATATGAGTGTGAAAACACACCCTGCCTAGTGGTAATGAATTCAATATTTTAGGACTCATTTGACAGATGGTTTTCTTATTCTGAAGCTACTACCCAATAGAGAATCTTGGGAGTATGTAATACATATTTAGGACAAAGACAAGGCATAAGATTATTGCTAAACAAGCACCCACCCTTTAGTGTCATAAGAAAGATGATTAAAAGTCAAAAATTTTCATCCATGGTCAGAAATTTGTAATATTTAAAAAAAAAACCCTGAAATGTATTCTGGATAACTATGGTTCATTGCTTGATTTCCATTTCTTGTTTATGTTCATTTTCCTCATTGCTTTATTGTACTCAATTTCACCCTTTATTTCCCACATTGTTATTGCTAATGGAGTAATTGATGAAGTATGCTGTTGAAGTGATGTGCATTTTTTATAGCTGTCTTCTGTAGGAGCAATGTATATATATAAAACCTTAAACAGCCTTGAAATTAAATGTAATATATTTGCATCTGTATAGTTTTTATTTTCGCATCTGGAAGCCATTTAGCCAGTTATTTATTTGAAAACTGGTCTTAGGAGCAGTAAAAGGCCAAGGACTGAAGCTGTGTCTACACTGAGCTACCGAATCAAGCCCAGACTAGAAACTATGATTAAATCCAGCCAGTAGGCTGACCCAGTGGGAAGGAGCTGTTCTAGTACAAATTGGAGCCTCTGCCGACTCAGAGAAGACAAGAACCATACCCCCCATCATCTTTCTGTTTTGTTCTAGCTCCAGCCGGCACTAGCATGTGTTCAGTGAGGTAGTTCATCCCTTGCTGCATTTCATGACTTCATGGTCATCTCAGTCATCACAAGCTCCTGGGAGGGACCAAAAATATGTACAAGTTTAATTTGCTATCAAAGGCATGTGCAATATATTTTCTACATTAACCTCAAGGGATTACGGAAGGGAGTTGGATGGTAATTGAAAATTTGCAGAAAATGCAAGTAACAGATCAGGCTCAAGCTTTTAAAAGGCAAGAAATCCATATAAAATATATGAGGGAGCCTTTGAAAAAGTAACTGCTCACATTTCAAAATAAAGTCACGAGGGCAAATGTCTCTTCACTTTCAACCTGGTACACAGAGGCACTAAAAAAAGTGCCAATCTGTGAGTAAGTCTTTCCTCCCAGTTCTCCTTCTTCACTTCCTTATTTCTAGTTAGATTTCTTTTTCCTTAGGAGGAGGCTTACTTTATGGTAAATTAATGGTAAATTTTTTAGTGTACAAAAATTGTGGCTTAAACTGTTTCACCGAAATCTGTTGGCTGGTTTCCTGGGATATATTTTATATAACATAGTACTCCTTTATATGTCTACTGTCCTTCAGCAAGTCCTTTTCAAAGTAAGGCCAGTGTCAGGGCCCACAATGAAAAAAATCCGGAAAAATGTGGGAATGATTCTAATGCTATGCTTATGAAGAACCCTGAAGGAGGAAACCAGAAAACTGGATGAGACATTTCTTGTCTCCTTACAGCTCAAGAAAGTTAGGTGCAGAAAGGGAGGGTGGCATTTTTATTCCAGATTCTAGGTAAACTTTCTGATAGATGCCTGCATCTCTCACAAGACTGAAGGGTTGGGGCCTTTAGCAGTTTCTAACACTGTACCTTGCCATAATAGTTACTTGTTGTGTAGGGTACTATTGCTGTGTGAACCATCATGACCAAAAGCAAGCTGGGAGGAAGGGTTTATTTGGCTTATAGTTCAGGTCTAAATCACAGTTCATCACTAAAGAAAATCAGGACAAACTCAAGCAGGGCAGGAACCTGGAGGCAGGACCTGATGCAGAGGCCATGGGTGCTGCTAACTTACTTGTTCCTCATGGCTTGCTCAGACTCCTTCCTTACAGAACCCAGGACCACTGGCCCAGAGATGGCACTTCTCACATGAGCTGGGTCCTTCTCCATCAACCCCTAATTAGGCAAATGTCTTACAGGCTTGCCTATAGCCTGATCTTATGGGAGGCATTTTCTTAACTGAATTTCCCTCTCAGATAACCTTAGCTTACTGATCCCTTGTCTACATGACATAGCCATTAAACCATATATGTATATTTTTGCATCATTCAAGTTTCACTTTAAAATCATTGATCACAATCATGATCCTTTTTTAATTAATTTTTTTTTTTACTTATTACAGTTCATTCACTTTGTATCTCAGCTGTAGCTCCCTCGTCCCCTCCCAGTCCTACCATCCCTTCATCTACTCTTCCCATGCCCCTCCCCCAGTCCACTGATAGAGGAATTCCTCCTGCCCTTCCATCTGACCCTAGGTCTCATCAGGACTGGCTGCATTGTCTTCCTCTGTGGCCTGGTAAGGCTGCCCCGTCCCCACCTCAGAGGGAGGTGATCAAAGAGCCAGCCATTGAGTTTATGTCAGAGGCAGCCCCTGTTCCCCTTACTAGGGAACCCACTTGGACACTGAGCTGCCATGGGCTACATCTGTGCAGGGGTTCTAGGTTATCTCCATGCATGGTCCTTGGCTGGAATATCAGTCTCAGAAAAGACCCCTGGGCCCAGAGTTTTTTGGTACTGTTGCTCTCCTTGTGGAGCTTCTGTCCCTTCCAGGTCTTTCTATTTCCCCCTTCTTTCATAAAATTCCCTACAGTCTACCCAAAGTTTGGCTACGAGTCTCAGCGTCTGCTGTAATACCATGCTGGGAAGAGTCTTTCAGAGGCCCTCTGTGGTAGGTGCCTGTCTTATTCCTTATTTTCACCTTATTCTGATGTCTATCCCATTTGCCTTTCTGAATGAGAGTTGATCATCTTACCCAGGATTTATCATCATATTGCTTCTTCTTTAGGTGTACAGATTTTAGTATGATTATCTTATATTGTATGTCTAACATCCACTTATAAGTGAGCATATACCATGTGTGTCTTTCTGCTTCTGAGATACCTCATTCAGGATGATCTTCTCTAGTTCCCACCTTGGCATGCAAATTTCATGATTTCCTTATTTTTAATTGCTGAGTAATATTCCATTGTGTAAATATACCACAATTTCTGTATCCATTCCTCAGTTGAGGGGCATCTGGGTTGCTTCCAGGTTCTGGCTATTATGAATAAAGCTGCTATGAACATGGTTGAGCAAATGTCCTTGTTGTATACTTGAGCATCTTTTGGATATATGCCTAGGAGTGGTATAGCTGGATCTTGAGGTAGCATTATCCTAATTGTCTGAGAAAATGCCCAATTGAGTTCTAAAGTGCTTGTACATTTTTACATTTTCACTGAACAGAACACCAACAGCTCAGGCTCTAACATCAACAATCAACAAATGAAACACCATGAAACTGAAAAGCTTCTGTAAAGCAAAAGACACTGTCATCAGAACAAAATGACAGCCTATGGATTGGGAAAGAATCTTCACCAACCCTATAGCTGACAGAAGCCTAATATCTGGAATATATAAAGAACTAAAGAAGTTAAAGAACAACAAATCAAGTAATCCAATTAAAAAATAGGATACAGAGCTAAACAAAGAATTCTCAATAGAGGAATATCGAATGGCAGAGAAACACTTAAAGAAATGCTCAACATCCTTAGTCACCAGGGAAAAACAAATCAAAATGACCCTGAAATTTCACATTACACCTATCAGAATGGATAAGATAAAAGACTCAAGTGACATGCTGGAGAGGATGTGGAGAAAGGAGAACCCTGCTCTATTGCTGGTGGGAATGTAAACTTGTAAACCATATTCTTTTCTTTCTCAGAGATGCAGAAGGAGGCAGATTGCTACAAGTTTGAGGCCAGCCTGGTCTATAAAGTGAGTCCAGGACAATTAAGCCTATTCTGTCTCAGAAAAAACAAACAAACAAACAACCCAGTGTGTGTGTGTGTGTGTGTGTGTGTGTGTAAAACATTAAAAGTCTCACAGTCATTACAAATTAGAGTATTCATTAAAATATGAGCTCCCTGTAGTGGTCAGACCCTAAGAGGAACACCAATGATAACTAAGGAGGTTCCATATTCCCTGGAACTGGATAAAGATGGTTGTGAACCACCACCTAAGAACTGGGAAACGAACCTGAGTCTTCCAGAAGAACAGCCTTCTCTTGACATTCTCAATATTTGTAATCCACTTATCACTTGAATGTGTGTCTGACCTGAGATTGGTTAATAAGCACACTTTAGTTAAAAATGATGAGGTTCATTCCTTTAATAGACAGTAGAACTTGACTTGCGTCTAGCTATTTGGAATTCTTCCTTGGGGACTTTAGGAAGAAAGCTACCTCACGGAAAGATCCACATGACAAGGAGTTGTTCCCTGTCAACCTCTGGCAAAGAACCAGGGTCATAAGTCCAACTGCCTTTTATGCATGAATACTTCATGGTTGCTACCCAAGGAGACTGGTACAGAAGATAGCGCAGAAGAAAGCGCAGCAGTCTGAGTCTAGACCTACGTTGTCGTCCTGGAGAGAGGCTGAACTGAGGAACCCTCTGCCTATGTTTCTGCCCTACTGAAATGTAAGATGCTCCATGCTTTGTTTTATCCTGGTGAGTCTTCTGCGGATCCATTGTAACAAGAGTAGATTATCAATATCCCCATTTTCTCATTCTGCCTCTAAATGAAACTAGCCCTGGTTCCTCTGACAGTTTTGTTCGTGAAATTTCCTCCAAAGGTTTCTCTTCAACCCTCTGCCCCAAGGCCAATGCTTTTGTTAGTTTTCTCCTGTCTTCTTACTTGAACTCCAGCCACCTTGCTGGGGTCATGGACTGTTTTCCTCGTGTTCCTGGACTCCAGCTGAGAAGATGAAACTTTTCTCTAATACTTCGTTTTCAGGTATTAGTGAATATTACATTATATTTCATATAATATGCCCAGCTTTGCCTGAACAGGACTCCTAATTCTTGGCCTAGGCATAGAATCGTGTTGCTGACATCTTTCCCAGTTCACCTAAGGTTAATCTATCATTTCAGAATCCTGTCTGTGCTAATCAGGTGCTGGCTGTGTTTAGACACGTGCTTCTCCCAGTGCTAATCAGAAAAACATTTAGAGGCAAATGGGCAGTGAATGTAAAACCTCATAGTTGTTCAAGGTGGCAAGGAAAAGTGACTGTTGAGTTCTCAGCCCTAAGTGAAATGTTTATATCCTTGTTTTCAAGGCCCAGGCAAAGTGGTAGAAGAGCGGTAGAGAAAAATGTAGTAACCAGATAATGGGTAGGAAGGCTGTGAAAAGCTGTCTTCTGGGCTTGACGTGGATGTTACGGTCATGAACTCATAGCAGCTGTGTTCACCTGTGCTGGACCTGTACAGGTTTGGACCCATTAATGGACCCAGCCATGGATGGGAGGAGAGGTATTATCTTCCATGGTGTAGCTACTGGCGGGTCCCCCATTGTAATGGAAATTTTGGTTTCTTTGTAAAGTCAGTTATGTTATGTAAATATGTTTTTGTTTAATCCCAAGTGTGGGATTTTCATTTGGGTTTTAGTTTGTCCACAGCTGGTAACTGTCTCGCGTGGGGTGTGGTCTCGGCCAGCTGGTAATGGCCTGCCTCGTGGGGCGGGAAGAGGAGTGTGGTCGAGGACTCTGAGTTATATAAATATGAGGGCCCAAAAAGAGAAGGGATGGCATGTGGCAAGAGAGACCAGAGACGAATGACATGTGCCCCTTCGGAGCAGCCAGATGCTTCCTGGTGCTGCGGCTTGGAGGAGACTGCTTGCTGCAATAGAGAAGAACTCAGAGACTCCAAAAGAACTCTTTGACTCTAAACAGCCAGGAGAAGTAAAGGGGTCTGCACTCCTTCTCCCCACTAACCTTCTCTCTCCCTCTTAGGGTCGGGGAATGGAAGGAAGAGGCTTTAAGAAACCCTAAATAGAGTTTAAAAACTAGTGCCAAACTATCTTCATGTTTATGGGGGTGAGCCTGGATCTGCTCGGTGAGTCACGAAACTACAACTGAAATAAAACAAAATGACACGAAAATGGAAGGAGTGCTTGTAGGAAAAGTGGCATAAAAGTGAGAGAAGAAGCACAGAAGATGAGGTGTTGGCGCCGTTTACAGTCCTCTTTATGTAGACTTTACCAAGGCTTCCCCACGTCCATCTAAAGCCCTGGTACCCACCTGTATCATCAGTATCGTCTGGGATATCACCGAACCAAAGGCTTGAAGGCAAAAGCTAACACCAGACTTCAATTTCCCTCTAACCACATAAGTGTTTTGTTTTGTTTTGTTTTGTTTTTTTTAATGTAGATTTTTTTTTGTTTGCTTGCTTGTTTTGCTTCTTAGCTCAAAGGATAAAGTCAACCACAGACCATCCAGCCCAGACAAAATAAAGATAATCAATGACAATTTTTAAGTACATTCAAAAGGATTTTTTTTTAATTTAAATTTCCACTGGGGATAGAAGAAAGGAAAGACATGTAATCACTATGCCACAAACTGAAAAATCATTTCTTTTGGTCGTATATTGAGAAAAACTACAAAAATTCCTTTCAGAGGCAATTTCTTTCCGGCGAGGTAAGGTAAGAATGTGGCCGTGACTGGAAAGCAGACCCCAGATGCTCACCATGACGCCTCTTGCGCCTCTTGCCCCGAATGAACTTAGCCTTTTAAAGAAAAGTAGACCCATGCATTGCAGGATCCATGATGTATTCATAGAAGCTGAAGTGATAGGGGTCCGATTTCAGTCTTTTCCCTGTGGGCTACCAGTGTTCCCAACATCACCTGTTAGCAGTGCTGTGTTTTTCTTGTTGTATGCTTGTACCCTCTTTGTTGAGAATCAGGGTGTGCTTTCATGAACTTGTGTCTGGGTTCACTCTTCTAGCCCATTGCTCCACTGCTCTGATTCCATGCCAGCACCATGCTGTTCTAATTGTTATGGCTCTGTAATGGAAGGATCAAGTGTGGTACACTCTCCAGCTTTATTCTTTTTGCCCAGCATTGCTTTGGCTATCTGAAGTCTGTTGTGCTTTCATATGAATGTTAAGATTTAAAAAAAAAAATTCTGTGAAGAATGTCCTGGCAATTTTGATTAAAATTGCATTGAACCTGTAGTTGCTTCTGGTGGGATGGTCATTGCACAAGACTATAGCTGTCAACTGATGACAATGGGAACCTTTTCCATATTCTAGTGTCTAAATGGATTTCTTCAAAGTTAAAGACTTACTTATAGGTATCTTTTATTTGGTGAGTTATGTTTATTGGGAGGTACTTATTGTTTTGAAGATTTTATGAATGGCATAGTTTCCATGATATCATTCGCATCATGTTTGTTTTCGGATCCCACAGGTTTGCTGAACATGTGGATCATTCTTAAGGCTTTTCTGTTGCAGTTTCTGAGATCTCGTATGTCCAGTATCATAGTATCTGCAAGCAGGGATAACTGGACTCCTCCTTTCCTATTTGTTATCCTTTTTGTTTTCTTCTCTCATTTTATATACAAATAAAATCCAAGAGACAGTGCCACTGCTGTTTAGGAACATGTAAAATCTAGTCCGTATAATGCTGGAAAGGAATATTTGAGATTTTACTTTAAACTCTTCCTCAAATGGTTTGTATTATTTTACTAACTCAAAACACCGGTCTAACTTCCTCAAATAAATTAAGCATTTGAAAACATAACATTGAGGGATGAAATGGCCAGGATAAAGTTATGTCTACCTTTGCTGTAAAGTGAGTGGTTTTGACAAGTGTGCCTCAGATGAGGTCAGGGCCACTGAGGGTGACTGTATGTACGTGTGAAGTTCCAAGCAGTCAACCATAATATAGTCCCTTTAAATGTCAGACAATCTAACTGGTTATTTTCAAGTGCTGTTAATAGTTAAAAGACCATTCGCATTTAACTAGTGTTAAAGATTACGCTAACTGTTTCCCAGGATCGACCTCGTTTAATACCTACAATAGTACATTTGCATAGAAACTGATTATGCTCAGGTAACACTTGAACACATCAGGACTTAGAAAAGTGAGGGAATTTGAGACCTAGGCTATTGATTAAAGGATGGAGTTTAAATACAACCCAGTAGTCTGACAGTAAAGCATGCACACCCCATCACTCCAGCATGCCCTTTAATAGTTACTGTGAGTGTGGTTCACAGAAACCTTTCCAGTCCTGGTTACACAGTCACTGTTAGCTACTGGTTGAGCAATAACTCTATCCAGGTACCGGAATGACTGAGAAATAAATCCTCATTTAGAAGGCCTTGCAGAATGCCATTTTTAGCTTGCTTCTAACACATGTGAAACAGTAGGAATGAATCAAATCCCATGGTTCTTTGAAAGCGTCAATCCCCTTCCTACATTAGTCATTATATGGTTCATTTAGCAGACATTGGCAGGACCCTGGAGTCCATAGCCTAGCCCATGCCTAAGTTGTGTGAATGTCAGTATCCAGAACTCACCACCAAAGGTCTCAGTATGGTCCTCACACATGTAGGAGGCAGGTGGATATTCCAGGGGCTAATGTTCTCCTGAGAAGTGATTAAAGAATGTGTATTTCAAGTTCCTCACCCTTCAGATGGGGCAGTTCTGAGATCTAGATTATGACATCTTCTGGTTTGCCAGCAAGACTGAATACAGTTTTTCACAATGACTACTTATTGGATAATATGATTTGATTTTTTCTTTTTGGTCCCTTTGTAATTTCGGCTTATTGCTTCTATCTGGGGGCTTCCTGGGCATCCAAATTGGTGATTCAAACACTATATCTAGGAGAATCCACTAAAGTATAATTTACAAATTAATACAATCGCAATCATATGAAAACCAGTATCTTTCCCCACATTTCATGTTTTCCTTACAAATAAACAGTGTGTTACTCAAAGATATGACAGTCTGAAAGCTTCTGGCTTACATAGTATTTGTTGAATTATGACAATAAAACGTAAAATTGCCACAGGAGTTCTTGATAGAAGAGAGGACTGAAGAAGTATCTTTGGTGTGTTTCTGAGGCTTGATAAGCCAGTTTGGTGGCAGTCTCCAGGAACTGTCATAGATGAAGAAGGCACAGTGAGTTCCATATCAAGGAGTGACTCCTATTTGCACGCAAGAAATTCTCCAGCAAATGGTGTCAAAATGATCTCAAGAAGAGTCGAATGAGAAAGAAATGAGGTCAAGGTATAACAAAACCAGCCTGAGAGACAGAAATCTTCCCACATGCAACCAGGGCAATGGGGTTTAGAGCTTTCTCTGCTTCTTAAAATGTTAACAACTCTGAGAAAGCCAGTTCAGTTCTCAAAGTTTTATTCTTCTATAAAATAGTGCCCATTATGTTTCTTTGCTTTAATTACCTTATTGTTGAATAAAATTTATGCTAACTGATAGTAACTACCTAGAAATGGTGGGAAGGAAAGTTAAATCCCAAAGAATGAGGAAGAAACTTCTCCATTGCATCTTCTTGATCACTATCTTGGTTCAATTGGTCAATAAATCAGATTGTCCATTACCAATAATTTTACCTCAACAAAATCCAGAAATGTGTGTGTTCTCTGGGATTTGTAAACAGTTTATAAAATTCTTTTTCTCCTGATATCTCAACGCTTCCACATCTGCTCTCAAAAGGTGAGCTATTTCAACACATTTGAAATGTGCGTAGTTTAGGATTCTTCATTCTCTAACGTTCCTCTTATTTAATAACTCCGGTTACGTTAATTTTGAATTCTATCTGTATGTAAATGGTCCCTAGTTACATAATTCCAGGGCAGAACTCACTCGGAGCTCTAAGCCCTTGATTTAGGTGCTTCATTGAGAATTCTAATGTAAAATGGCTTTACTGCCTTCACCGATTTCCCCACTTTCTTTGACAGGCTCCCTCTCATTTCTGTAAAAGACACCATCAAACACATCCTCCGTTAGAAAACTTTGCTGTCAAGTTTCACTTCAGACCAAGTCGTGTTTCTACTTAGTCAAAATCCCACTAAGAGCTACTGATTGTAGTTGAAATAAAAATCTAACTTTCTCACAGTTTGTAAAGTTCTGTCAGCAATTTTTAAAGAATGGCCCTAAGGGGTCAGCATGGGCAACACTATTTTTATAGTACTACTGAAAGGTCAGTGGCATTTTTTTTTAGTTCTGTTAACATTTTCATGAACACCAGAAAAGCAATGCTGAGCAAAACTGTTAGCATGCAGGCGCTGGTGTTGATCCGTGCTGGGAAATCACATTTTCCCTGCTTTGCATTAACAGTTAAAAGTGGGGAAGGGTCAGCTTCACATAAGAATATCTTAGGTGAAGCAGCTAAAGGATTAATTTTAAAAATCGTAGCTCTTGGGTACACGGCAGTGTGTGTGTGTTCATATGTGTTCATGTGTGTTTGCTCATATGGGTGGTGAGTGTCTATGTGTTCATAGGTGGGTGTATGTGTGTATGTATGTGTGTAAGTGCATGTGTTCTTATGTGTAACAGTATATGTATATGTGTATGTTCATATGTGAGCACAGGTGCATTCATATGTGTGTGTATATGTATGTCTGTGAGTGTTCTTATGTGTGAGTGAGAGTGAGGGTGTGCTCATATGTGTGAGTATATTTGTATGTGTGTGTGTGATGTATGTGTGTGGGTGTGCATTCATATGTGGGAGTGTATGTGTGTGTATGTATGTGAGAATGTGTGTGTGTGACCATATGTGTGAGTTGGGATCCAGATATGCCGGTGTTTGTGTTGTTTGCCATTCTGTACAGCCACACGCTTCTAGGAGTCCTCTGTCACCTTTCCATATTGCCATAGAACTACACGCATACACAATGGCAGCTGGTCTGGGAACCTGATCTCGTGCATAGCAAACTTTACAAACTGAGCTGTCCCCTGAGCCCCAGTACGCAGTCTTTTATTATTGTATATGATAAGATAAGAAATATACATAAAAACCCTGCACAGTTGGTTGAGTTGTGAGCTGAACTTGCCAACTTTTTCACGGAATGCCATTTTTGAGTTAGTGAAGTGACTGACACACGAATTATGTCGGGCTAGATTTAAATCAGTCTGTCAGTTTAAGGGAACTGGTGGAGGGTATTGGCTGTCAGTGTTAAATTCAAGCCTTCAAATAAACATTAGACTTGTGGAAAAATCTTATCCTTTGCTGTGAACTTGATAGCATCCTGGTACTTAGAATCTTTCTGGTGACATTAGTCACCATTTTAACAAATGTGATACTCTCTGATAATATGCAATGAACTGTGGCAACATTTGGAAGATCTACATTTTGCAGTGAGCTAGTACCTTCTAGATGACCAGCAAATGATGTTCCAAACCACCATTGGTAAAAGACCCATTTATCCTTTAAGATACACAAGTGCAAGCAGGATGAAGATTGTAAAAATCATTGACATGCCCTCAGATTCTAATTCCTAGCCAATCTTTAAAGAAGCAATAAGATAAAAGGATATGAAAATTTATTTTTGATTCATAAGTAAAGGAGTGACTTGATGAATTATAGGAATATGTCAACACAGACACAGACACATGCACACGTACAGAGGCATAAGGACATTCACATACAGAGATATGCGTATATACACATATACACAGAAGCATGCGCACATGCACATACAAATATATGTAGGCATGCTCAAATACACATGCATATACACAGAGACATGCTTACATACATAGTCATATACACGCATAGGGACACACTCATATGTACATATTTACATGCACAGAGTCATGTACACATACACAAAGGCATGCATAGTCTCACATAGATGCACGCTCACATGCATATTTACAAAGACATAGAGGCATGCACACAGACATATACGCATACACACAGAGACATTTGCACATACATGAGCCATCTTTGGAGGAGGTAGCCGAATGCTGAGAAACTTGAGCATAAAAAAACAAACAATGTCTCTAATAGATTGCAGCCACTATAACCCACTGATTAAACGATGAATCACGGTTTCATAAGAAAGTAATCAAATAAACTAATTAGCACCCAAACCAAAGGAAGGAAGACAATCCCTGCAGCAGAACGGCTGCTCAGCCGCACAGGCGGGGCAGATGGGATCTGGAGAGACTGGGGAGAGGTTTTGCTTCACAAGCGTGAGGACCAGAGGTCAGAGTCCCAGAGGCCCGCTATCAAGCCAAACACAGTGATGTGTGCTTGTGATTCCTGCCATCCTGTGGCTGGATGTGCAGCTGAGATGGGAGAAGCAGTCCCTGAAAGCTAGAGGACCAGCTAGCCTGGCATGCATGGTGGTTAACAAGACACCTTACCTTCGATAAGGCAGAAGGAGAAGACAGACACCTTTAGACATGTACTATGGCATGTGTGTTTAGCACACACACACATACACACGCACACGCACCACACTGACCGGCACCTCAATCAAATAGTCACCTTAAAAAAATAGCACCAAGCCCAACAGCATGCATGCTCTCTGTGACACAGAGGGCACGGCAGCACCTGATACTGTCTCTGCAGCTTGTCTGACTGGCTGAGTCCACTCATGCAAGGCCACCTGACAAATCCGTGTGGAAAAGCAGTCCACCATCGAATTCCTCTTTACCACTCAAAAACGTCAAGTTCAAGGATGGCCAAGCGCCGTTGTACCCAGGTGACTGGAGATACATGCCCAATAAGTGTGCTGGACCACCCTGTATTAGGAAAAAAAAAAAAAAGAAAAAAAATGAGGGTAAAGTATGAATGGTGGATTACAAAATTGTCCAGGATCAATGTTAATTTCTGAGAATTGTGAGATAACTTGTGAGAATTTTTATTAATAGGAAATATTTAAATATTTAGCGGTATGAAAGCATAATATTTTCTACCCATCCCTAAATGAAGATGTTTGTATGTATAAAAATGAGAAGATGTTTGTATGTATAAAAAAAAAGATGGTGAAAAAAGAAGATATAATTACTGTAAACAATTGCTAAGCAGGGCTAATCAGTGCATAAAAGTCCTTGTTACTATTGTAAACTTTGTCAATTTGAAATTATGTAAAAGTACACAGGTATGTTTTAAAGCTCTAAGATAAAAGAAAAAATTCATGCAGCATGGGAACATGCCTTTAATTAGAAAGCAACTGGAACCCCGGTTTTGAACTAGATGTGCTTTTTCTAAGTTCCAGTGTCTGTCTGCAACACTGTTGGGCCTCTTATCTGCATTAGCAAACAA
Source organism: Meriones unguiculatus (assembly GCF_030254825.1). Classification (NCBI taxonomy): domain Eukaryota; kingdom Metazoa; phylum Chordata; class Mammalia; order Rodentia; family Muridae; genus Meriones; species Meriones unguiculatus. The sequence goes on along the minus strand of NC_083362.1, from coordinate 63,517,097 downwards.
TGGAACTACAGGCAATCTGCTTTTAGCAAACATGCTGACATTTCTAAACTCAAGAATTTGTATTTGGGAGAAAAATCAGGCTCATCTATAATTTATTTTATAAGACTTTTTGAAGTATCGATGGTCCTTTCTATGAAGCCACTCTTGAAGCAAACAGTGGCGCTGTGTAACTTTTGTAAAAGTCTCTGTCTTCTCAAATCTTTCTCTACTATTCCCTCTGGAAAATGAATATTGTACAGGGAAAGCAGCATTATCCTGATGTCTGACCACAGAATGAGATCAAGAGCACTTGGGTACTGCAGGGAGTCTTGTTATTGTCGAAATATTGAGGCGAGCCAGGTAATGTGCCCTCTACATCCATTAAACTCCAGACACGTCAAATTTAAGATAGAGCAGTTCAAATTAGAACCTGACACTTTTAAACAGAAGGGATGAAACTGAGAGGAAAATATCAGAGCAAAAACAATGAAAAGTGTACTTTTGCACTTGAGAAGAAACTAAAAAAAAACAAACTGGAGTATTAGACATATTAGTAACATTTGCAGTTTACAGAAGAAAATGATTGGGGAAGGGTTTGCATAATGCTTTGAAACTGCTAAGTTTATTTTCAGAACAATGTATTTTTTTATTTTTCTCTTTAATTATCTTTTTAAATAAATCTTGGCTGAAATTCCAGAGAATATTAGAAGTTAATTTAGTGTTTGATATTTATAATGTTTTTTTTTTTTTTTTTTTAGAACTCAAGTCATTTACTTTCTAAGGAATTAAAAAAAAACTACTAGAAACTGTGAAATTCATCATGGTATTCTGGAATTCTCCAGTGGGGAAAAAAAAAAAACATTTCACAAATGTGCATACATACAAACACAACACACTTATAAAGTTCATCCTGAGACATTGACTGTTGTAACTACAGAGACTGACAATTCCTGTGATACACTATATGCTGGAGATATAGGAAGGCAAGAAATAAATGTCCATCCATGGCTGAAGACCAATGTCCCAACTCAGGCAGATGACAATCAAAAGCAGCAGATCTCTGCCTGGCGCAATTAAGTCGACAAATAGACACGCCACCGTGGCTGTAGTTTTTTTCTCTGCCTGAATGAAGATAATACAACTGAAATAGTTCTACTGGGGCAAAGTCTTGAGCTGTTTCCTATGGAACTCTGGGTGCATGTGTGTTGGCAAATACATGAATGAGTTGTAGAATTGCCACAGTTGTGATGATAAACTTTGATTGTGAAGTGTCCCTTCTACTCTGCCACAAGCTCTTCTGCTTGAATCATTGGTCTCCAGTTGGTGGTATTGTTTTGACACTCTGTGGAAACTTTAATGGGTGGAGCCTATCCTAGGAAGTGTGTCACTGAGGTTAGATCTTAAGGTTTATATTCCTTGGTTCTGCTGCTAGAAAAACCGTCCCCACCTTGATCCCCTGTGATGTAAGGAAGCAGTTACCTAACACTTCCATCACCTCAGAGACACCCACAGCCAAAGCTTTCATGCTGGAATGTACTTCCTTAAACTGTAAGCCACAATAAGCTTGTTCTGCCTTAAATTACTTTTTGTCATGTATTTTGTCAAAGTAAAGAAAATATATTTTTTTGTCAGGATATATATCATACTCATACCTTCGGGATATACACCTTATGTGTGTATATTTCAAAATGGTTGTGGCAATTAATACTGAGTGACAGTGTGAGAGTCACAGTTCACATTCTTATTAACACAAGGCATTACTGGTCTAATCTGGCAGGAAAGAGTAAGTTGAGGCAGACAAAAATCTCTTCACAAGATCAACTCCAATGTTATCTAAAATAAAACATTTCTCTAAAGCTGAGAGAAAGCTGCTAAAACAGCACAAAAGGCCAAGATTCCCCGGAGAAGAGAAGTGAAATAATGTGGGGTTTTCATTTGTAGCAAAGTTGTTTTTTCCCCCCTAGGAGGATGTGTAGATTTTTGGTGTGGGCACCAGGCCAAGAATCGAGGATTTGCTTGGAGAAAAGGGCTGAGAAGAGGCAAATGAGAGGCTTCACAGTTTTGTAACACCAGAAAAACAAAAGCGAAGACGTGAAGGCTCCGACACAAGCCGATGTATCTGTCATCACAGTTTCCAGATTCTGAGACTGTGCAGAATAGGCAGCAGGGAAACTGATGAAAACACCTAGAACGGAAATTCCACAGTTCCACACTGCTGGGTGGACGTCAGTTAGAGAGTGGGACCCATGAGGAACGTGGACCCTTCTGTGGTGCCCCGGCCTCTATTCCAGGATCTGTTCCAAGACCAGGGGAGGACCGCACGCACACAGGAAAATCACTCTGCAAAAGCGGCTTCAACCCTGCACACTTGGAGGAAAGCTACAGTCTACGCTTTATTTTGCAGAAAAGTGAGAACTCAGTCTAAATAAAATGATCTCAGGGTTAAGGAGATGGCCCAGGGGGTAAAAGTGCAAGCAATAAGATCAGAGATTGAATTCCCTAAGCTCATATAAATTCTGAATGACATGGTTGGCTGCCTGTAATTCCAGCTTTGTAAGGGAGAGCTTTGAGAATCCTCTAGGAAAGTAGGTTATCAAAACTTCAAGTATGGGCAAACTCTGGATTTACTTGAGAGACCCTGACTGAAAGAATAAGGTTGGGCAGTGATGAAGGAAGACCTCCTCTCTCAACCTAGATGTGCATGCACACGCATTTACACATATGTATACATGAACATGTATGTATGCGTTCACATGAAAAGAAAAAAAGACAATCTCATATGGATGCCGGCAAAAATTCCCATCTGCTCTCTAGAAGATCTGTGTCACCCGTGCCTTTTTCTTTTATCTCTGCTCTGCTTTGTGCAACTGATTGGTTTCATTTGAATACTGCTCATCAGCCCCCAACCTATTAAAATTTACACTTATCATTTTCCTTCAATTCAAATGGAATATGGATGACTTCCTCCCTGCAGGTAAGGTTCGCCCCTCCCTGCTCTGCAGCAGTTCACCTTCAGATAGCTTGCTGTCTCTTTAAGATATTGGTCTACTTCTGTTTTCCCTCTAGTTCCTAGAGAGCAGCTTTGCCAAGGGCCCAGACAGAGTAAAAAGACTGGAGTGTTTACAAATGACCTCTTTCTCCTTGGCAGTCCTGAATTCTGATTTTTGTTTACTCAGTGTTGTGAGATTGCCAGATCTCACTTCTCTCTTCAGCTGCATTTTACTGAGCTTCTTAACCCCTGACATTGCTCAGTGAAGAGTTGGCCCATGCCTAAGGTGGAGAACCAGAGAGCGCCAGGCTTCCTTCTCTGTACCTCTTTATTTTAAATGATTTTAGTCTCTCAAGTCCTTGATTCCTTCTTGGCCTGAACTCTAGCTCTTGTCTGCATAGTTCTGTGACAGTGCCAAGACTGCTGGCTCCCTTGCCCTCTGGCAGCCACTTCTCCCTGGCTTTGCAAACTATCAATCAGACAAAAACAAACAGAAGTCCTAAGAGGAAAGGAAGATGGAGAAGCTGAGTTAATTGTGACGATCGAATTTTCCCCGAAGTACCTTAACTCTCAAATGTGGTTAACTGTGCAGCCTCCCATATTCTTCATGGAAATGTATTTGTATATATTTTCTCTGTTCCAGTTAATTCTTGAAACCCAGCTAAATTTTATTCTCATATGAACGTACCAATCATATCCCAAAATGGAAGTTGCATCACATTTATGATTTACTGAACCTGAGTTAAAAGTTATTGTCTCTGTTTTACAAGAGAGTTAAAAGACTTAATGAAGATAGACATCTTACAGGAGACTACATGGTTAGCAAAAAATAGGTGGCAAGTCATGAGTTCTGATTTCAAGTTCAGGCCTCTTTCCCACATCAGATGATATGACCCCAATTCATTCAGGAACTGTCATTTGGTCAGTTGGTTAATATATTGCCTGATAAATTTATAAAAAAACAACATACTTTGGATGGATTCTTCTAGAATATAGATGCACATTATAATCTATTTAAATATATAAAAATGTATTTATATATTATATTGCTAGATCAATGTTCCTTTTGATTTGGCCGTCACGCAGAAGTAAATAACCATAGGGGAAAAAACCACATGTTCTAATTCCTAATTGAGTTAGTATTCATATTAAATTGAACGTTTTCAAAAAGAGCTTATTTTCATAACAGTCTAACATTTGGAAATCTATATGTAAGTGTACACATATTTTACAAATTGACTACTTCTAATTAATTTTAACATGTTTTAATATTTTAAATAACATAAGGGGTAACATTTATCACCACTTATTAGATCACAAATATTTGGCTTACAGTAAGCATTAAGCTAATATTATATTATTCTTTTCATTTCATAAAGCAAAAAAGACAAAGTTTAGTGATATCTTAAAAATTCACCTAAACAGGTACACCCAATAGAGTTAAATATAGCTCTAAACCATAGACCCAAAGCTGGAGATCATGTAATTAAATATCACAGGGCACTACCTTTCTGTTCCATTCTTTCCCGTCCTTTCTCTTTCTATTAATATTAATGGAGAAGGAACATGTGAATAGTTGCTGGCAAAACTGATAGGCAAAAGCCAGGGAAACTTCCAACCTGGTTGGTAAGAAAGAACACAGACATGAGAAATACTTCATTGCAAAGTATGGGTTGAGTGACATAGAGAAAACAGTCAGGAATCCAGAGGACAGCAAATGACCTGTGTCCCTGTTGCCAATGGTGCCTGCATGGAGGAGGACTCCTCATGTAAGTATTAAAAGGCAGAACTTAGATCTTGTTTGACAAGGGACAAAGGGTCTAAGACACAAGGACTGCAGAAGCAAAAATGTACATGGTGTGTCCAATCATCAAGAGGGTCATTTCTGGTTTTCCTGTAATAGGTTTAGTATTGCTAGAAATTTCTACCCAGTTTTTTTTCCAGCTTACAAAAGATACACAGCACAGAACTGTTTATTCAGAGCCCTTTGAATAGAAGAACCAAAGGACACTCTCCCACCCTAGTCATGTTCTCCTCTCTGGTCTTTATTATTTCTTGTCTAGTGCTTTATTTAAGTATTCAATAATTCTAAGAAATGCAATTTCCCCTTGAATTGTGAAGGCCTTGACATATTCTCAGCAGCATCTGTAAAGATAGTTTATTTATTCCACCTGCTCATCTGCAAGTTTTTTTTTTTTGATAGAGTATGATCAAGGTATAGGGAGAAAAAGAAGAAAGTCTAATAAAAGGCTGAATGCACACACAGAGGCTAAATTGCTTGTGACAATGAGCATCTCACCTACAACCTCACTAGCCATCAGCCTAGAACATCAGCTTTTGATTACCGACTGCAGCTTCTGACTTAAGAACATCTACGGAGAGCCAAAAACACTCTCAAATCCAACCACTTGAGATACCATTCATCCAGAAAGTGCCCATCTAGCTTCCCTGTATGGATAGTCTCCATTCGGAAGCAAATCATGTTTTTCTCTTTGGTGTTGGTGATCTGGGTGTCACTGTGGCAAAGTGCCAAAGACAGAAAGTTACTGTGGCAAAGTGCCAAAGACAGAAAGAGGAAAAGTTGATTTGGTTTTTGAGATCTCAGTCTGTGGTGGTTTGGATGAGAATGGTCTACATGGGCTCACATATTTGATTGCTTGGGCCCAAGTTATTGGGTGTTTGGGAAGGATTAGGAGGAATGGCCTTGTTGAAGGAGGTGTGTCTCCAGGAGTAGGCTCTGAGGCTTTAAAAGCTCATATCGTTCCCAGTTAGTCCTCTCTGTCTCTAGCTCTATTTCTGTGTCTGTTTTTCTCTTTCTCTGTCTCGGTCTGTCCGTCTATCTTTCTGTCTCTCTGCCTCATGTTTGTAGGTCTGTTATAAGTACTCAGCTACTGCTCCAGCTCCATGTCTGCCTGTCTGGTGCCTTGCCTTGCCATGATAGTCATGAACTCTAACCTTCTGAAACTGTGAACTCCTAAGTTAAATGCTTTCTTTCATAAGTTACCTTGGTCATGGTGTTCTGTCCCAGCAATACACAGTCCATGTAAGTTGGCTTTGTTGCAATGGGCCTGTGGGAGAACAACTCATCACAAGGAGAATATGTTCATCTCATAACAGAGCAGTCAGGGGAAGCCTGGGTCTCAATATCCTCAAGAACACATTCCCGAAGGCCTAGCTGCCTTCAATCATGCTCTACCTCTTAAAGTCCCATCCCTTCCAAATTCTGCTACAGGTCAGAGACCGAGCTTTCAGGACAGCAGAACTTAAGGGCAAGTCAAGGTCTAAAAAATACATTGTTGCTCTTGTTGTTGTTGTTTTCTTCATTTCACTATAAACTTGCTCACTTCCTGATAGCCTTTAAGTACCTATCAAACACTAGGAGTGGTGGCTGATTCTTTAGCTGAATGGTGATCTGAGTAAATTAGCTCTTCTTTGATGTATCTCTCTGTACATGGTAGTGAAGGTCAAACAAAACAACATTGATTCTGTTCATTATATGTTGTCCTAGGACACGTGACAAGGAAGGAACCAGACAGTCACTGCCCTTATATGGCTTATCACCTACAAGAACATGATATCCAACATGTAAAAAGCTGGAAGCAGTGGAATAAATAAAACAGTACAAGATAATTACAAATTGAGTTTACTAAAAATAAGGATTCTTCTTACATGAGATAGTAGCTTTAGGCAGATGGGAATGATTTCTCTGAGAGGTAAGGGAGAGCTAGACCACAGGATAACTGCCCTGTACACTGTAGCCAACAGACATGGTGGCCATCCGCTATCAGGTGATGAAGAATAAAGAAAATAGTATACATACAAAGGCAGACATCATTCTTTAGAAATAATGACATTCTGCAGCAAATAGATGGAATGGGAGAACATAAACTCCAAATGATCTCACTTCGATTTGGAAGCCTTAACAGTTGATACCATATAGGAATAGAATAAAATAGTCATTGCTAGAGGCTGGGGAGGGTCAGAGGAGCATGGAAAGACACAGAGAGATAGACTAACAGAGGCTTGAAGGAGAACTAAGGTCCAGCTTCTTCAGCTTAGGCTGCTGCTGCAGTAGACAGAAACCAATATCATATAAAGCCTGAAGAAGAGAGTAATCTGAGATTTCATTGCAGAAAGAAATGATAAATGTCAAACATGTAGGGAATATAATTATCTTGGCATCATCATGTATTAAACATGTGAAAGATGTGTATTGAATTGTCACGGGATAGTCTGTGCACATGAATACTTATTATGTGTCCTTGGAACAGGTTTTTCCCCAATTTTGAAACTTACATCATTTTATTTGTGTGTGTGTGGAGTGTGTGTGTTTGTGTGTGTGAGAGAGTGTATGTCTGTGTGACACAGCATACATGTGGAAGCCAGAAGGCAATACTCCAGGAATCAGTTCTCCTTTTCTACCATATGGGACCTGGGATTGCCTTCAGATCTTCAGGCAAGTGCTGAGCCATCTTGTTGGACACAGGAGGAAAAAAAAAAGAGCTAGAAAGGAAGTGTGTGGCTGAGCAGGGTGAAACCCAACTGTGGGGAGGACTTCAGGCATTTAAGAGCAAACCGAAGCAAATAGCTTTCTGTTTTACAGATGGGAAAGGTGAGGCTCAGTGTGATTGAGTTGCCCAAAGATCTATAGTTTGGGGCTTTCAATGACATGTGTTGTCTACTCCAGTCCACTCTCCCTTCAGCTACCCTGGTCTGCGATGAACTGACCAGGACATAGGCTGGTAAGCAGTGTCTCACTATGCAGGAGGCTCCTTAATAACCAGCAAACAAAACAGAACCACTGTGAGCCTGAGGAAAGGAAGAACAGGGCTCTTAAAAGAGTAGGGGACAGTGATCTAGGGATGAAAGACAGATAAGGAGTGCTGCAGGCAAGGGCCATCACAACGCAGCCTCCATCCAGGCAGCTTGGAATGAATGTCTGTGGAGGGGGCAGGAACATTACTGAAGACCTACGTCTGAACTTGCAAGGTGGGAAGGTTAGACTGAGACATTTTTTACTTGATGGGTCTAAAATATAGGGTAAATAATAATAATAATAATAATAATAATAATAACCTTTTTTTTTTACAAGAATGAGAAAGCAATTGAGAAGAGTTGCGGGCATTTCTTAGTAAACCAAATAAAAAAAAACCCAGTGTCTGATAATCTATTTCTGTGGTCATTATTTAATGCAAACAAGATTATTTTAATGACATTTAATAGAGGTAAGCCATCTTAGGTTTTTGTTTTTGTTTTTCCTTTTTCTTTTTTTCTTCAAGTTCCAGCAACTTGAGGCCAAAATGGAATCACAGCTTTGCTTTTTTGGGGAAACCAGAAAGATACCTTTGTGGGTTTCCACGCCCATAGGAAGGAATGACAGCACAGAAGGGCTGATCATTTCAAGAAGAGGATCATCCCTCAGACACCTGCTGTCTAGACTTTTGGGAGCATCGCTGAAGTTAGAGATATTTGGGGTGTTACTGTGCTGACATGATCCATTGCAGGTAGAAAACAATGCCTCGGGATATTGGACGATTCCCTGGACAGCAAGGCCCGAAGCTCTAAACTTCAGGCAGCTGGCCAATGCCACTTAGGGACTGTGATATTTTAGGGTTTCCAGAGGTGGTTCCTTAAGCTTCTATTCATACCATTTCATTTAACTATTTTCTTTTCCTTCCCTTCCATCTGAAGTTCAAAACAATAACAACAAACATATTATAAAAATCTTTTCCTCTTCTCCCTCCACTTTTCTCCTTCCATCTCCCTCCCTCTGTCTGTCTCTCTCCCTTTATCCCCTCCCCATATCATCCCTGTACACTGTACATTTATTTGTTGCCTAGTAAAAACCTTCCACCACTGTGCTCTGTTCCTCCAAGCAGGCATTGTCACTAGCCCAGTGCCAGGCCTGTCCTTCAGATGCAGTGATCTACTTTATTTAACCTCTCCTGGCCTGAGACTCATGCCAGGATGACCACACTATTCAAGCCACACTCAATACCCAGACAGGAATGAGGCAACAAAACTGGCCAGCTTTTCCAGTGCTGATATTGTTGTCTTTCTCATCTTCAGGAGCTCAGCAATTCACTAACATGGGATTTCAGGGGCTTTTATCACTGGCCCACAATGGGGCCTGCCATCCCATCAACCAGCTCGAACATCTCACTGAGCAGCAGAAGGACCCCTCACCTTCTTCCTCTGTTTGCATAGGATACACCCCCAGCTGAGATGATGGCTCCCAGAAGTGTCCTGTGACGTGGCTGAGGAGTTTGGGAGACAGGTTTAAGGGTCCCATCATCCCACAGGTAAAGAATATATACAAGAGGGACATTTTCCCAGTGTGTTGTCACATGGGTCAGAGTGTGCTGTCAAATGCTTGGAGTGTGGGTGTGGAAGACGAGGTGGCCCTGGAGGAGAGGCCCACCATGACTTTGCTTGGAGCATTCTGGCTTTTCTGGGTTTGACGTCTGGTCTCACATGCAGTGAGGCAGAAATAACAGTGACAGCTTCACTGATCTTAGTTTCATGTTTAGGACTGTTTGCCAGCTGTTTTCTAGAGTCAAGTCCCCTAACCTCCTAGATGGACACAATGTCCTTTCTTACAATGTCCTTACTACAAGAGCCAAAGTTCAAGAAAAAGACCAAAGGAACTCCAGGATCTCTGGAATTTTTGCCTAGGGAGTCGGATGTCTCACCCTTGTCTGTGTTGGTCTCCACAGATGAATGGCTCCCCAGGATCAGCATATAGCCAATTCATGGACTGGCAGTTCTAGCTCCCAAAGGTTAAAGATTTTGACCAAATTTAAAAATTCAGTAATGCCCATAAATGTATTGTAGGGTTGTTTATATTAATTTTTGAACTTGGTTACTCATAGAAACATCTCTAGATAAATTTGTGAGCTTCAGACACATCAAAGGACATGAATGTAGAAGGGGACTAATTGAGAAGAAGGACTTGAGTGGGAGGAGGACAAGAGAGGGTAATGGTGACTGAGCAGAAGAGTTTATATACATTTATTAAAATGTTGTAACATGTATGTGCATATATGAAAATGTTATTCTATTGTTATGTATAAATAGCACACTCCAATAAAACAGTCAACAGCATCTCTGTGTGTATGGAGCAGAACTTGACAAAATTAATAGTTGAATGATTCCAAATAGTCAACCTCACACCTCCACTGTGAACCATGCAACAGGCAGATCTAGTTGCTTCATGCTTTTCCTTGAGAATTAACACCAATGGGCATTCCTACTGCAGTGACTGGACCACATCCACCTAGGACAGCCGGTCTCTTCAGCACATATGTGTTTTAGAGCTCCAGTTTCTTTGAGCTGAGCTGTGGGTCTTGGTATAGTCAGGATGTAGGCACTCACTCGTTCATCTCTCCAGAACCACTTCTTCATCTTTAGGTAACCAAATCTATTCTTTTCACTTTTATAATTGCCCGTCAGCTTCCTTGGGTTTCAGGGGATGGATGTCCGTTATTGGTCACATGGGTGACTAGTAACATGTCCCAAACTTTAGAAGTGGCTGTTTCTTTGGGGGCAGGCATGTAAGTAAAACTGAAGTAGGCAAGTATAAAAGGCAGATTAGCTTGGGATCTCCATTTGGCTTCGGATTATGCTTACCCTCTCTTATGATAAAGCACTTGGCAACCTAGTTCCTTCTCTCTCCTGCACATTTATATACTCACACCCCTCTCCAAGCAATGCACCTAGGAACCTCAGAAACCCCTCCAGCCCTCACCTGCATTGGGTCACTCCTACTCTCATATCCGAATAATGTTAGATGTTTCCCTTCTGCCAGTAACCATCAAACTCAGACACCTTTATTCCAGTGTATTCCAGTGTATCCAAGGATAAAGACAAGAAGGCTTGATGTGGCCTGAACTGGCTTTGTGCCCATGGGCAGTAAGGCAAAAGTGTGTCCTCTACTAACTTTCTGTGGTGAACCTCTCATTTGTCATCATATGCCTGTAGAACTGGGAAAGCAAACTTAGGTGCATTACAAGAAGGGACAGGCACAGTTGGAACAATGAATAAATGACCTAGTTTATCAGTTGAAACAGGGAGTCACTCGCTCACACTACACCACTTGGTAACCATTCCCTCTCCAGAACCCCTTAAAAGGAATCCTAAGTAGTAAGTCCTTGAGTAGCTTCACTTTGTGGCCTGCTGTCAATCTTGGCAGTGTATCTCCCTGCAACCTTCACTTTTGCTTTGCTCCCAGTAAATTATCTTGCTGCCTCTAGAATCTGTGAGTTCCTTTTTTTAATTTTTTTTTTAAAATTCTTTGACTAAGAGTCCATGAACCTGGAAATACCAGCTCAGACCCTGACTACTGGTAACAAGGGAATTCAGGAATTTCTCATGTGTACATCTGGATGGTGAATGAAGAAGAGGCTTTTCCTTTCTGACATGCACCTTGGAGGAACTTATAAACATTTTTGTCACCACGTTTAAAAAAAAAATTCCTGGTTTACAATAGAGCCAATGAAGTATGATAATAAAGAAAGAGAGGGGGAAGGCAGACAGAGGGAAGGGGAAGGAGGAAGAGGTGGAGAAACAATGTTCCAATAACATGGATTGTACTCCCAAATCTGATCAACTGTGTAGGTTATCTGTCTACCTGCCTGCCTGTCTATCTAGTTATCTTATCAAACTATCAATCATCCATCTATCTATGTATCAATCTATGTATGCATGCATGCATGCATGTATGTATGTATGTATGTATCTATCCATCTATCATCAATTTATCTAGCTATCTATCAATCTTTCTACCTACCTGCCTATAAATCTTCTATCATCAATCCATTGATCTATAATCCATCTATCAATCTATTATCTACCTGTTATCCACTCATCAATCAAATCTATCTATCCATTACATATACATTTAACTAACAATAATACCTGTTTATCTAATTTTTAGAATAGATAAAGTTGGATTTCACTAATACAATTAAAATAGTCCTAACTAACATACATGCTCAGCAGAGGCGAAGAGATGTATTGCTTTTCTGTGAAGTTATGTCAAACGCAGGAACACCAACACGTAAGCACAAGGTATTCCATAAAGATACGTTGAATGAGCGACTATGCCTAGTCAGTGAAAAGATTATTGTTCTAAGTTTCTTCACAGTTCAGACAGAAAACTGAAAATGACAGTCCCCTGAAATGGAAATCACTGAAAGCCAGGCCATTGTGTATAATACACACTTAGCTATGTTGTCAAAGTGTGGCTGATGAGAGGGATCATGGATGGAATCCAATTAAAAAGACAAGGCACGTTTCAAAAAGAGATGTTAGCAGCTCAGCTGGATTATAACTCGATGGATAGGGTTACAGCCTTGGTACAGGGGAGGGCTGGAGAGCTAAATAAAGAAATGAGAAGTACAGATGTATGTCCTCACTCTGGGAAGAGTACTCTTCCAGCACTGGGAAGAGTAACTGAACTAGTGTTACAGGGAATGCGATGTGTATCAAATGCCCTGACTTCTCTACTTACACAGTCTATGACGGATGTGTCAGTGTAATTAGGGCCACTTTCACAAACATTTGACCATGCAGCTGTTTAAATCTTCCGCTTTCAAGAGAGCTGCATTTAATATTCGGTGGCTAATTTTTCGAACTTCTTAATCCTTTTGAATGCAGTGAGGCAGGGTTTGGTTTGACACAGGACTTTACCAATTATGCAGTTGGCTAGTCTCATTTGTGGTTAGGTTTCTTGTCAAAAAATAACACGGTGGGGGGGGGATTTTGTATCATCGGTTCATCTTCAATGATCTTGTCAATTTAAAGTCAGCTTAAACCACGCATAAATAATCTCACAGTGTTTCTCTGAATTCAGATCTGAGTCACAGGATCCAGGATCCAGCAGCTTTGGGAATGTAGCTCTTACTTCGAAAGTCATCAGCAAAGAGGTGAAATCTCCAATATCAGTTTACCCCCAAGAAAAAGTATAAATGCACGAACCATTCTGTTTGGGATGAAGAGAGATAAAATTGATCCCTCCCCAAAGGCACCATCATAACAAGCAGATATTTTTTTCTTTAACATTTTGCACCAGTCAGTAATCTTACCTTTTGTAAATACAACCTATTTCTTAGACCCTCAGATTATTTTTAGGTTACTCCCAGGAAGATATTTCAAGAAATCTAACCTTAATAGACAATAACTTGTGATTTCCTTCTAGAGAAATTAACTGGCAGGAAATCTACATCATGGGATTATTTTGACTCAAAACTGGTTAGGGTTGCAGTGGCCATCTTTACCTCATTTTCGCTCTGTGAAATAAGAAAATCTAGTTTTAGTTCAAGATGAGAACCTGGTTACCCACTCTAACCTCAACCATGGAAGTGCATTGTTTCAAAGATGTTTACGCATTATTCAGTAAGCTACCTTGATTCAAACATATAAAACCTCACAAAACAATTTATATATATATATATATATATATATATATATATATATATATATATATACCCAATATTACCACAAGATGCTAAATGACTTGTTAACCTAATTCCATTTTACATTTGGAAAATAAACATTGGTATGAATATTTAATGTGCATGCCTGTTCTAACAGAGGCAAAAGGCCAATCCTATTATTCTAAGAATGTGGTGCTCAGAGCACTTTTCTCTTGTGCTACAGCTTTGATGCTGTGTGCCACCTTTTCCCCTGGAACGGGCTTATGTTTAATGTTTACAGACAACTGCCAAATAATTCTAAGAAGCACCTAGGAGTCTTTTTCTAAAACACTGTTCTTAAGGCCAGTGCATTTGTCCAAAAACTGGATTGTCATGTTTGTCACCTCTTTTATGATCATACATATAGATTCTGTAGAACAAATGGGTTCAAGTATAAAAATAACATATCCTTTCTAAAAACAATTAGTTTTATTTATTTCTGTGTATCTCTTTCTCTCTATATCTATGTATGTGTGCCTTTCTGTTGACTGTGTATCTCTGTGTGTGTGCCTGCCTATGCACACTGAGGCCGAAAGAGGGTAGATGATCCCTCAGAACTGGATTTACAGATGTATATTTGAACCCTAACTTCCTTTTTTTAAAGTTAATTTTATTTTTTAAATATTAGTTACAGTTTATTAACTTTGTATTCCAGCTGTAGCCTGCCCCCTCATTCCCTCCCAGGGAATGATGCTTAACTTCTCATCTGGGTGCTGGGATCTGAACTCTGAGTGCTCAGGAAGCACTCTTAATTTCTGAGCCATCTCTTCAACCCCCAAAGCTTATATCTTAAGCTTTTGAATGTAGAAGACAAGCTTAGAGAAGAGTAACACAAGATTCACCTTAGCTAATTTTCACGTATCCAACTTATTGGTTTTATAAAATTTAAATTAATGATAAGTTAATGTATTCAGCTTTCAAGTGTTGTGTGTGTTGAGGGAGGAGTGGCAATGTGTTTCTTCCAAAGTACCCTGAAAGCATGTTTTTTGTTTGTTTGTTTGTTTGTTTTCAGGCAAGCTATGTATGCTTGCTTCAAGCTTTTGTGCCTGCCTACTTATTAGCATTTTGAAGGAAAACCCTTTGTAAGAAGCCCTGCAGAGCTGAGATACCCCTAGGAAAAGATGGCTCTAAAGGGAAATGAAACTGTCTGAATTCTAACCCGTTAGAGGCACACACAGGGATTTTCACTAACTGGAGACATCAATGAAACTTTAACCCGGCACAATTTTCCTAGTTTGTTTTATTGGCTCTAATTGTAGGATTTAGGGGGCACGTTTTTTAATGTGCTTCTGTTTAAGAAAACATCATTACCCGTTTAATTCATTCAATGTACAGCATTGAGTTCTTGACCTACTGACTGCCAGCGCTAATGGAGAAAATAACAACACTTGTTGGCCAGGGTGGTTCCGTGCCAGCACCATCTTGGAGGCATGTGGCTTCGGCAGGCTTTCAGAATCCCATGCTCATCAGAAGCATGAATCTCACATTGTGCCCTGAGCATGAGGACAACAAACCTTTTCCTCCTTATTCAAGTGTTAGTCTAAATCCACAGTTTCTACAGAGAAGTGGCAAGATATTTTAAAGGCAGGGTAGGCTCATCAGCCTGATGAACTTAGTACCGATTTGAGTGTGCTGTTAAAATACATGTGAGTAAGATTGAAGAGATGCCTCAGCTGGTAAAGTGCTCGCCGCATAACCCTATCAACTGACCTGAGTTTGGAGCTCTAGAACCCCAGTAAAATCCATATACACAGTGCAAGCACCTGTAATTCCAGCCCCTCCATAGAGGGTGTTGGGAGTTAGAAGTGCTGGACTCATGGGGTTGCTAGCTTGGTTTATGTAGCAGCGAACACAAGACACCCAAACAGTGAAGAAGGCCAGGACTGACAGTCGATTTCTTCTTTCACCTCCACATGTGTGCTATGGTACCCAACCACCCACATAAATACTCGGAAATGCATAGGCACCACACATCACATACATATTAAAAATATAGAGATCCACATACAATATTTACACATGCCAATCAGTGACAAGGCAGATGTTGGCACCTTTCTAAAAAGCAATGTGCCATAAACTGTGTGCCTTTTGCAGATCCTCATTGTCAAAGTTTGCCAAAATGTTCAGTACAGCTCTGCTGGTGCATGATCTTGAGAATTTATATTAGAAAAGCCAGCTGAATGCCTTCCATGATCGAAAGGATAGGTTTCTGCCTGGATCTCATCCTGGGTCCATTCTCACTTGGTTTCATAAGCAGAAGGAAAAATAATTTCCACTCGTGAATTTCTGAAATGCAGTGAGTCCTTTCAGCACAACTAGGAAGCCAGGAGCCCACTTACCCACCCAACAACAAACCCTAACTCAGGCTTCATGCAGAAACACACCCACCTCAGGACAGCCTGTCTTATTAGTGACTAGACACCACTGAAGCAGTGGCGAAGGAGCAGAGAGAGGATTCTTGAGTTGGATCGATAAATGGAAAATCACATTCTCTCATCAATGACAACAACTAATATTTTGGGTTTTTTTATTATGATTCCGACATTTACTGTTTCCCATATGCCAGGCATCTCTCATGACGTATGTGCTCCTGAGGGTTGATTTTCAAATTCAAGAACTATTTCTATTCCATTATGCTTAAGAAGACCACTCAGTCGTTAGATGACCTTTTGGAAGAGCATCTTGCATGATGGATGTAGAACGCAGTAGTTGCCTTCCTCTTCGCTATGACTAAATGCTTGAGAAAGAGCAACTTGACAAAGGAAGGGTTTATTTGGGGACAGGTCTCGGGTACAGTCCACCATGGTGAGGAGAGCATGTGGCAGTAGTGTGAGGCAGCTCGTTAGCAAGCAGAGAAAGGCGAACGCCTGACTTCATCTCCCTGCTTCGTTTTGTTCAGTTCTAAATCCCAGCCCATGCCATGGACTTGTCCATATTTAAGGTGGACCCTCCCACCTTAATGAATCCAATGTGAAAAACTCTCCAAGAGAAATGCCCAAATGTTGCTAACCTATGAGAAATGCCCAAATGCTGTATCCTAAGTGATTCCAGATGCTGTCAAGTTAAGTGCTTAACCATCACAGTGAGCTAGTTTCTCCATGTCAAAGCTGGGCTATTCTTGTGTCTTCTTGTTGGCTGTTTTCTGATGTCTACTATACCTTTCCCTTCTCAGAATGAAAAACAAAACTACAATTTGTATGAGGTTTGTCTGTTGTAGGGAACAAAAAACTGAATGTGGATATATAATGTTTATTATTAGCCCTAAGATTTATCATGGAGGTATTTTTTAAGCCGCTATCACAAAGAATGAGACACAGACACCTTTTAGATTTATAATAGTCTTATATACCTTGAATTGGGCAGATATTTCTACCATCATTCACCTCTCAGCCCCCATTCAATGCCATCCACCTCAATCCTCCTCAGCTGGACTACCTTTCAACCATAATCCCACCGTTCTTGCTTTAATTCGTCATCTGGGCCTTTGGACACCATCATCGGAGTCCTTTCTCCAGCCCCATGTGGTTCCTTCTCCACACTAACCCATCTTAGTTTCTTCCTTCCTTCTCTCTTCCTATTTGTCTGTCTCCCGTGGTGATTCTCCTGTCTGAAGCCCAAGAACCTTAGCCATACCTATGCCATTCTGCTCTGCCCAGGTATAGGCTGTGTAATCAACCAAACAGGTATGTGTTAGGCAGGTTTACAAAACAAGGATAGGTAAAACCAGATCTTGAGGGCCATCAGTAGAACAACCAAAGCATGTACCTGAGTGAGGAAGTCTGGAAGACTGATATTGGTCATATTTCAAAACAAATTATATGATGGCAAACAGAATGACCTTGAAGCTCGAGGTGTGCAGTAAAACAGTTGCTCGGGAAAATCATAGACGTATACTTGTTATTACCTGACCTCCCCGACTACAGAGGATTGGAAATCTTCAGTAGCTCACCCATAAATTCCAGGAAATTGAAGCAGAGCTAACCAAATTAAGGAAGGAAGCAAGTGAAGGGTGGGTGTAGCTCATCCCTGCTCCCAAGTGCCTTCATCATGGAAATGACCAGCTGCCCTTTCCTTTCCTATTTATATCCTTCCACCTTTCAGTTCTGTCACTCACACAGACACCATGAGGCATCCTGAAGTTCTCAAATAAATTCTCTTTTACAATCAAATGTTGAGCTACTCAAGATGATCTCAGATGGATATTAGTAAGAAACACTAGATATATGAAAATTCAGCCAAGGATCAGAGTTTTAATGGAGGCACGGTTATTCTTTTGGTCTGGAAGGTGAAATATTTGTGTGTATGAATAATTAGACAGATTTTTCTTTTCTTTGAAGTACAAAATAAAACTGCAGACAGTGTGGCTAAAATAGATCTTTTCTGCCAAACTTATTCTAAAGTTAATTGATCCTCTATTGTCAAGGATTATAGAGATCGTGAAAGATGAAACACAAGGTATTTTAGTAGTTTATCATTATTACTTGGAGTTCATCATTAAATCTGAAGACACTAAAATATTCTTAATCAATATCTGCTTTGTACTAAGGAGACAAATGACACATCAGGGGAGTGTTTGAACAAGAACTAATCGTGGTATAAATGATTGCATTTAGAGAAAAATCCCATTGGTCTCTTATAGAGAGAAACCAAGTCATTCTGTCTAAGGCAGTCTTCAGGGGAGAAACACGTATGTTATCTCTTGGGTGATACTGACTCATTGGATAATTGGATCTCATGTCATAATAAAAAAGAGTGGTTCCCCTGGGGCAATGGTGCACTTAAACAAAATAGGTCGGGGTATGAGTAACAGAAGAGGCAGTTACAAAAAAAACTCAGAGTCAGCTTAGAGACTCTTGGAGAGCAATTTATATCTCAGGCAAGAGTTTTGTTTTCATTAATAGCCAACTCTTTTTAATCAAGTGAAGTTAGACTAAGTCAGATAAATGTGCAAGGACTTTGCAAGTGTATCAGAGTCCCATCTCCATGCCCTGAATCCATCAGCACAACAGCACAATGCGACCTGCAGAAGACTAATGGCACATTTGTACCATCTTCATCTAAGAGTAAAATTGTCTACCACAAACCAACTGTGCACTGTAATGATGGCCCCAGCTTTGACATCGTCAGTGCCTCTTTCCTCCTCACTTCATCTCCAAGGCCGGTCCAAGAGCCTTTGTCCTGAGTCACATCCTGTGTCTCTACCCTGACGCGAAGCTATGAAAGACACTGAGGAATAATTCTACTCTGTGGACATCGCCAAGAATAATTCAGCCTGAAGTTGTTCTTTACTTTACGGCTTCCTGCTGTTGTGTCCACTCTTATTTTTTCCTTGCATATAACTTATTGAACATGGACTCTACCCTGTTTGTCTTACACTTCCTGTTCCTGTTACAGATGTCAGCTTCTCCTGCAGGGTCACGTATTTGGGTCTGAATTCATCCAGATGTTCCACATCAAAGTTTTTAAAGAAAAGACTATATATGTTCGTACTGTTAGTTCCCTTATTTTCATTCCTCCATCTCAGAGTCAAACTGGCATTTCCCATCTTACTTTTTTTTCCCCATTGATGGGCTAAGATGTAAATGAGAAAGTTAATATGAAAATACAGGTTCAGCTAACAAGAGCCTAATTATTCGTTTTGGCATCATCTGCGGGGAGTGAGCGGCCAGAGTTACAGAAGCAGCCATTATGAACACGGAGCTATTGATAAGCATGCTCTAGCTTGCAGAGTAAGCCTGGGTTGTTTACTGCCCCACCGCATGCATACTTTATAAAACTGAGTCACTGCGAAAAGTCTTGGTAGCGACTTGGGTAACCATGCTCCGCACTAACGCAATGCTGACCTAAAGGTTAGAGAAACTGCTCAGAGGTGGGTGAGGCTGGATCCACTGGTTTGGCTTAAATGTGAGTGAGAGAAACCTGGATTATCCGAGCCTCACCAGTGTGGCATCTTGACTTTCCACTGACAGTCGCTGAATCCCGTTCAGTATTTACCATAGTTGGCTACTAACAGTAGTGTTTTGGTTCCAAGAACTATTGAAATGAAAAGAATGGAGCTGAGGAGGTGAGAGCAGAGCACTGCCTGCAAGTGGTTTTGTTCATTTGTTTGTTTAATTAATTTGCAACATTTTTTAAAATCTGTTAAAATTCTCTCTTTGGTGTCAAAAGTTTCGGATACCAATTAGGGTAGATTTATATTCACTTATGTAAGAAAGACCTAAGAACAAGAGGTAGTTGGATATGAGTTCAATGTAAATCAGCATCAATATGCAGGAATAGAGGTAAAGAATTAGGAAAATCTTTGAATGGAAATATTTGAATGGGTTTGAATCCAAACTGTCTCTCTCTTGGGGATCACAGGCCTTGGATGAGCCTGGTCTTTAGTTTTCACAGCAACCCTCCGAGGAAAGTGAATTAAGTCCCCCCAGCTTAAAGCAACACCTTTGTTGCTTTAGATTGCTTGCTTGGCAAAGCAGAGCAAGCAAGCCAGCAAGATTATAAACTTGACCCATTTGATGTGATGAGAGGTGTGCTGGGGATGGGTTGGAAACCTTGGCAATACAGGAGCATGACAACCCACACTTACATGCTGGTATTACATGCTAGTGTTAAGTCAGTCTCGAAGAGGTGAAACGTTTTTGTTTTGCTTTTTGGCGGGGGAGAGGAGTTGAGATAGGTTTTTCTTTGTTTGTTTGTTTGTTTGTGGCCCTGGCTGTCCTGGATCTGATCTGTCTCTGTAGACAAGGCTGGCCTCTAACTCAGAGAGATCTACCTGCCTCTACCTCCCAAGTGCTGGGACCAAAGGAATATGTCACCACCCTAAGAAGTATGTCCTAACACCCTAAGGAAAAGACACAAGGTGACTGTAACAAGAATATCTGAAAAATGAATTTATTAGACGAGAAATGGAAGATTTTCCAGTAACCCAAATGGGATATTCTTTGCTATTATGAGAGCACCATTAGTGACAACCATGGGTCACTTCTTCATGCTATGATAGATATTGTTATTGAGCATTGGTACATGCCATAGCTCCTATAAGAACACAATGTGAGAAATAGCTCAGTGGAAGAAGAAAGTAGAATTTTCTTGATAATACAAATGCTAATGCAAAAAGCACTCAAACATGGTACGGAATTTTGAGTCTTAGTATATCAGAATGATGATTCTATGAAATTTAGAGATTCAATAAACTGGGGAGCAGTAGGTGCCCGTAGCTTTTGGCTATGTTGAGTCTGGGAAGCTTTCCTTCAGCAAGTGTAATATGGAAGACTAGTGAGATCTGAGCTATGTGTCAAAGACTTGGACACTTATTATCTGAAAGCCAATGAAGTGTCCACAGGGACAAAACTAGAGTCAGTAAAACCTAATCAAAGGATGGGCTCAAGGGTGATTTGAGATGGTTACAAGAAAAACACCTGTATGATACAGGAGAGAGGCTATGAAAACCAAGAGAAAGGAGACTTTAAGAAGATGGGGAAAAAAGGAAGATTGGGAGAAACAATGGAGGTAGATGTCAGCAGGGAATACCACTAAAGTTAAAAAGGTTGGCTCGAGGCTATACAAAATAGCAAGATTCAACTGAATGGCTAAGATGGAAGCCTTTGCTCAATATTCAGTATTGCTACCAAAAAGGGACACTGAGCTTCACTGCACAAGTACCGGGTCTGCATATAAATTCCAAGTACAGGCACACGTAAGACAAATGGATAGAATAGCTTCAGAAGCTGTGAATTAGATGGTTCAAATGCTTTCAAGAATGAGCTTAAAATTACTTCAGTCAAGTAAAATTTGAAATATAAACTGGATACTGGTGACTGCCCATGGAATTACTGTCTCATCCTTGCCTCTTTTTCTCACCAGTAGAGGTGTCTTCCACTCACGCCCATCTTTTGAATTAGGAAGCCTGCCTCATCCGGAGGATACTATAAAACAGTGTCAGCCAGTAACGTGTTATAGGAAATTTCCTGGACAACTTCGGAGGACGGTTCCTCCAGCTAATAAAAGTGAATGTAAGGAAAACCGTGCCTCCGTCCTCCTCAGTCATGGAGGGGGTGCTAGGAACTTCTGCAGCTACCTTGTGGCCACGAGAAAGACAGTTTCTGTGGATACGTGGCAGAGCAAAGATGGAACATACCTGAGTCCATGACACCATTATCAAATCATTCACTGCTCTGACTCATCCCTGGGCTTTTCTTTTTATTAAGACATTTGACTTTTCTATTACTTGTAGCTAAATACAATACATAAAATGTGAAGATTATTTCCCGACTTTTCTCCCCTTTTTTACTCTTAATTTTCTATTATTATCTTTTATTCAGCTATTTTTTTTGGTATTTTATCCCAGTAGAGTTCTTTTTATAGTAAATATAGCTACACACTGTACAAGTCCAAGTTCTAATTTCCACTTTTGTAATTATTGTTACAATTGAATTCTCAGCTGATTAGGTTTGGGGGAGGGGGCAGAGAGCATTCTAATAAAGGACTGGTCTATTATTTCCCAATTTTCCTCCCCGTAGTTATAGAAGAGATTTAAAAGGCGCTGTGTGTAACACTATTCCGGAGGAATTACACAAAGCCCCAAATCTTTATATAAATTTCTCAAGCCTTTTGTTTTCATTCCCATTTTATAGCTTTTTCTTCCTAGGCTTGGCGCTCTCGTTAATGCGCACAAGCAAAGCACCATTGTTCAATATGGCTCTCTAATGAGAAAGAATAAGACTATATATTGAGAATGAAAATTGTACATTTTTATGTGGAGGTTTATAGACTATTACTTTTAATTGAAATTTGAAGTTTGCTTTTACAGTGAAGGTGGAGCAGAAAAATCACACACTGTGCCCCTCTCTCACAGAACAGACTCCACTGGACTGCTAGATTTTGAAAATATCTACACTCACCTGCCAGAATATACAGCTAGCTAACCCTGTCCTCAGAGGTTAAGACAGAATGACATCCCATGTTTATAAAGAGGCCAACTATGGTGGGTAAGGACTTGCCATTATTGGGAATTTTTTAAAGAACTAAAAATGGAAGCCAAAGAGGAAATGTATTAAGGAGTTTGCGCAGGTGGAGGAGGCAATGTCTATTTTAGGAGGTAAGTTTTCCCATAGCTCCAAAACCCTGGTGTGCAGCCCTTGGAGTTACTGCAGAATGGACAGAAAACATTCATACCAATCATTTTGGCTATTATATCTGATACATTTTATGCTAATTGGCCTTTAGGAAACAATATTATACTTCAGAGTATGATGAAAACTGTAGCTTCAATGCCATTCCTTTCATTCCATGCATTCTCAGTGGGGCAGCTGAAATTTGGGATGGCGTAGCAAAAACAGTAGAATAATACAGCCACAGGTTGTCCTGATTTACTTTTCTATTGCTGTGACAAAAAAGTGGCCAAAAGCAACTTGGGTTTATCTGGATTAGAGGCTACACTCCATCAATTAGGAAAGCCAGGATAGGAGCTCACGATGGGAACCTGAAAGCAGAAGCTGAAGTAGAAACCATGGCAAAATGCTGCTTCCTGGCTCCTCCTCCTCCTTCTTCTTCTTTTTTTTTTTTTTTTAATACGGCCTAAGCCCTGCCTAGAGATGGCTTTGTATCCCTATAGAAAACAAAAATAAAGAAAATGCCCCACCGACATGGTCACATCAGGCCATTCTGTTGGAGGCAATTCCTCACCGAGGTGGCCTTATTTCTGTTCCTAAAAACTAGCCAACTTATAATCACACAATATTCTGTGTTATTTCAGTTTCATAAAGAAGGGAGTGATGGGGTGATCAAGTTGAATATACCAAATGTGTTTGTGTGTTGTGCAGCAGCAACAAGGACAAAACAAAACAAACCACGCTGACATTAAATAGTCCACGAGGAGCCTCCAGAAACACTTTAATGACCAAAGGCACGATATCCTAAGCTTCCCTTTTCAGAAGCTCATGACATTGTACAAAAACTGAAAATATGGAAGTGTTTGGAAATGGATATGAATGGACTTTTCTTGGTCTTTTCATAGCTACAGTTAAAGATTTAGGGTAAGCAGAATAATGCTTCTGGTGTGTCCACAAATTTGTCGTGGTCCTGAACCTGGAAGGTCCAACCAGTTGTCAGTGTCACATCCTTCTTCTCCAGCCCCAGTATTCAAAACTGCAGGAAGAAAAGGAATCCAAGCAGCCTAAAGAGGGCTTGGCTTTCAGAGGAGCTCCGAGGAGCTTCTCAGATGTGATGGCAGAAGAATCTCTCAGGGTGAATGTTTCTGGCAGTGAGAGAGACTCTCCTTCCATCTTTTATTGGATGACAACTTGGATAGCAGTTCTGCTGATTTATGGGAAGGAAAAGAAAGGGAAAGAAGAAAAAATGGAAGAAAAAAAAGGGGGGGAGAAGAAAAAAGGGTATAGACAGGAGAAGAAAAGGGAAGGGAAGCAAGGAAAGAAGAAAGAAAAAGAGAAGGAAGAAGTGGTGTGGAATGCTGATAGGAGGGAAGGGGAAGGGAGGGAAGAGATAACAAAAAGGAAAGAAAAGATGGTATTGAAGCATCTTGGACTCTGCTATTAGGTCTGTTTTGCCATTTTTCCATTAGTCACCAAGATAGAGGGAGGAAGGGCAAGAGACTCGGGTACATTCACAGGGCAGGGACCTAAAAGGATTTCAAAAGACTTCTGTAGCCCATCTCTTCAGCCAACAACTATGGGGTGGACATCTCCCAAAGAGCCCCTCAAGAGAGGTTCTGAGTTCTTATCTCATGGAGAAGCATCAGAGGCTACAGGAAGAACACACATCCACTAGTGAAAAATACACCCATCCTTTCAACCTTCTTTTCCCACCTCCTTCCTAACCCTGAGTAGGAAACATCATGGCAGGGTACCCTGCAGTCCTCCCTCTGTGAGGCCAGAGGCTGAGCAGGGCTGGTTCTCAGTGGATCTGTGAAGAAAAAAAAATGTCAGCCAGCAAGGACATGCCCAGCATCCTGAATACCTAGATTTTATTGCCATATCTGAACCCTGTAACTGAGGTCAGCAGTGGAAGATTTCGAGGACAAGGGAAGAAAGTTCTAGAATGTTTTCCCCTCGTCCTTATGGTATAAGCCCCTGTTTTAACAATTCAATAAAAAAGGAGAGGATCAGTTAACTTTTAGCAAGACTAGAGAACCCTTTTGATTGTGTACAGAAGCGCTTATGTTTTAAAGAATGCTCAGCTAGAATTTGGCAATTCTCTGTCTTATATTTATAGGTCCTCTTTTACAGTTTTACCTTATTGTCAATATCTCTTTTTTTTAAAGGATTTAATTCCAAATTCTCAGACTGACCCAGCCACAGAGAACAACAGGAACCTTTTCCAATGTAGCCTGAAGGAGTTAGGTCTGTTTTGAAGTACTGCTTCCCACACTTTCCTGGCCAGTAACTCCTTGGAAACTTTGGATGCTGTTATAAATTTGGTTTCTTGGGTAATATGAACAGAATCATGTCTTCCTATGTGTAGTATCCTTGTAATGTTACTGTATTTCAACATAGGACCTCCAAGGAGGTACTAAAGGTTAAATGAGAACATAACAGTGGTACCCTAATCCTACAGACAGGGTAAGGATTAGGTAATCCTAATCCTTCCAAGTGAAAGAGAAGTCATCATATGCTACCCAGGGATGCAAACAGGAGGCCACCAGAGGAAACAGACTTTGCTTATGTGTGGGGCAAGTTAAAAGTCCTTCTGAGAAACTTAGGCTAGGAAGATACAGGACCCTGACTTGGGATGTCTGTGCTGCCAAACTTTAAAAGAACAGATTTTAGAGGCCTGGAAATTAACTCCAGTAGACCAACATACAGTTCTGGATCCTGCCTCCAAATTTAAATAAACAAATATTTTTTTTTTCTTTAAAATCACAAAAACATATTAGTAAACTTGCCATTTGTGCTACCCAGCCTGTCATATTTCACTGCGGCAGCTAGAGATGAGCAAATAAGAAGATCTCCCTCTGGAGTCCCTAAATTACTCTGTCTGAGATAGGTCTGAAAAACTGTGCTTTATCGATTGAACCATTTTTACAATAACCAAACTGGTTTCTATGATCTGACAAATTTAAAGGTACTAATGTAAGGGGTCATTCTTGTGGGATATTCCTGTTAGTGCTGATTGTCTTAGAGTTGTTTTCTTTACACTCATGGATGTTTCTACTCTCAAGATTTATAGATTCTTTTCTGTTTTAGGTGGTAAGAACATAACAGGAAATACAAATGAGCTTCCTTTCTTCTAGAACTTGACATTCAAGCAAAAAACAGGTACTATTGAATGGTCACACATTCATACATCTATTATAGTAGTAACGGTGTAGAACATTGTAAGATATTTTGGGAAAATAAAAGCAAGAGAGAGAGAGAGAGGTGGGTGACAAGGTGTCTCTGTCTCTTCAAGTTCAGCTTACTAATAAAGTTCCAAGTGCCTCAAAGTTTGAATGAACTTCCTGAAAATAACTGAAGACCAGTGTTTGTGGGAGACAGGAAGTCAGTAAAGTGCAAGATTTGGCTCCTCTCAGGAAGACAACAATGGCCCAGACAACTAGATGAATTCACTGGTGTGAAAGGGCACAAGGTATCATAGAAAAAAAGCCAGAGGTTAGATCAGGTGCTGTGAGGGCGAGATGAGGGGACTGGGTAGTGGGGAGCAGTAGAAAGCTCTGGTCTGTCAGTTCAGTGTAGAAGGCTTTAGATGAGCAGGAGTGAGATGGGAGTCCAGGCAGAGAGCAGAGAAGCCATGGTCAGGGTGACCGCAAAGTGATCAGGTGTTCTACAAAAGGGCCCAAGCCAAAAGAGATCTGGACTGAGTCTTCAATGCTGCCTTGTCCTGGGCCGACCTTAGATTTCCTGCATTCAGCTTAATAATCTTCAGATCCTTTGTGATCCTTCTTCTCCTGTAAGTTTTCTCCCAAGATCTATGGCATTTCAAGCAAATGTCTTTTCTGGGGTTCAATCTTTCTGTCTGCCTTTGGAGCTTGCCATCAGAATGAAACATGTGAACGATCACGTTGCTTCCCATGGTGTGTTTTAATCAGAGAAAAATTCAGGAACACCCCCTCCACACAGATTCACAGAAACCCCTGGTGGTAGTTTGAATAGGAATGCCCGTGTAAACTCATGTGTGTGAATGCTTAGCCCGTAATGTGTGTGAATGCTTAGCCCGTAAGAGTGGCACTATTATCAGGTGTGGCTTTGTTGGAGGAAGTGCGCCTCAGTTCACTTCCTGTTCTCTGTGGATCGACATGTAGAATTCTCAGCTCCTTCTCCAGTACCTCCATCTTCCTGTATGCTGCTATGTTGCCCATTAGGAGGATAACGGACTAAATCTCTGAATCTGTAAGCCAGCCCCAATTAAATGTTTTCCTTTATGAGAGTTGCCATGGTCATGGTGTCTCTTCACAGCAGTAAAACTATAATATACCCCTATAATCCATTACAGCTACCCATTCGAGTAGAGTTAGCAAGAACTCATTTGCATACAATACAATTGCACCTTTAAAGGGTTCATCCACTATCTCTAATACAGACCAGCCTTGTTCTTTCCACAGAATAAAATGATGTCAGGAGGAAATTATTTTGCTTTAGGTTGGAGGACTAAAGTGATTTAATTATAGTCATAGGACGTTGGATTTTGTGTGTATCTTATTGATGATTCTAAACCATATTTCTGGGTTTAATGTTCTCTATGGAGACATTGAAGATATACTGGCTGTCCTATCTTTTGCCAGAACCTTGATACTAGGTAAAAATGCCTCTGATGGTATTTTAGGACCATTCTATTTTTGACCCTAATCCTTTCCTTTGCTGTGGTTATGGCCTGCAGTGTCTAAATTACAGGCTCTCCTGCAGTTTCAGAAGGCTCATTCACACGCCGTGTGCATTAGGAAGGTGGTGTATATAATATTCCACTAAGGGAGATGGTAGGGACATTAAACCCCCGCCAGTCAGCGGTCACGAGTCAGGGCTAGAACTGACGCTAGTCATTTTTCTTCACTGACAAGTTTTCATTATGTGGCTTTCCCAGAACAATTTAGAAATTGATCCGCAGCTGATGGAAGCTGGGATGAATTGGGTGCAGCAGTGAACCCGCAGCATTGTCCAAAGTCAAAACCCGTGCTAGGTGGTAGTTCTGAGTAGGAGGGAGCAATACCCTCTCCACCACTCCAACTCCATCTCCTTTCCCACAGTCAGCAGGCACAGATTCCGCTCTCCTCTCACTCTGGGGACATTTCTCCCTGTCTGGAGAGGTCGTATAAACAGTCTTTTATCATCTGTTTGCTTATCTCTTGCTTAAATAAATCAGAGGTTCACACTCCTGAGAAAACAATTCCCTAGTATTTGACTACTGATACAAAAGAAAGATCTTTTGTTTTTCACAAAATGATGTAAATCTTACTGAAAATCAAAGGCACAGGTCTAGTCTTGCTCTGTACAAATGTGGCAGGTTTGTGGGTCCGTGGCCATTGCCTGATCTAGTGAGTGCGCAAGAGTGAAGTTGGACAGCACTAGGGGACCTGCAGAGAGTGTGATGCTTCAAAACCTGTCCCAGGGTGCCTAAAAAGGCTCACAGATGTGCTCTAGTCTAAGGATATTTCAAGGTACTAATTGATTTGAATACTGAAAGAGTTCAATCAATGCTACAATTTGAATCTTGATTGTCCTGTTCAGGGCCCAATGTTGGAGGCTTGGTCACCAGCCTATGGTACTACCAGACAGTGAGAGAACCCTCAGGAGACAGAATAGAACAGGAGGAAGTGAGGTCATTGAGCCATACCTTTGGAAGTCATAGCAGGGTCCTTGACTCTCAACTTCCTCTCTCTTTGTTTCCTGTCATGCTAAATGAGTGGCTGCCTCTGGCAGACACACCTTCCCCTAACACTGGCTCATGGGATCAAGCTTCCATAAACTATAATCTCGAAAACCTGTGGCCAGAATAAGCCCCTTTGCTTATTAAGTTGATTATTTCTGTCTATTAAGTCTTTGTATTCTATCCCAGAAAGGTAACTAACCAACACAATTCGATTGCTTTGTTGTTCGTGATAGCAATGATGCCAATACTGCATGTGTTTGTTTGATAGAAAACAGATAGAGGAAGGACACAGAAAAAATTATCTGGACTATAGACATACTGAGACCATAAAGATAAACTCAGAGCTACCATAAAACCAAGAGTTTATTAAAACCAAAACAGATTATTCTTTAATCCCCATTCCATTTACTTTTTGTGAGTCAACACCCACACAGTTCATTGGAACTGGTTAAGACATGTCATGGTATGTCTTTTCCTCTGACAACAACATGACAACGGCAATTGTGGATAGAACTGTTATCATGGGCAGGGCGAAGAACTAGAGGCTTCTTTGATACAGAGCTAGTCAGAAACTGGAGGACATGAATACATAACCACAACGTACACTGTAAATGCAGCTGACCTGGGGGGGATTTCATTTGCACATTTCGTGGATTGAAGAGGACCGTCTTCACATGAATGAGAAGTGGTGGGAAAATCCTCGAAGGTGACTGGTCACATCGCCTTTGTAGTCAGGGAACAAACGCTGGCAAATGTTGGCATTCAGCTTGCTTAATATTTTTTTATTCAATTCAGGACTATGACCCCTGGAATAGTTCTACCCATATTCAGGGAGGTCATCTCTCTTCAGTCAAACCTTTTGGGAGCTACCCAGAGGTGTGTTTACATCCTGGTTCTAAATCCTGTCAGTTTGATAATGAAAATCAACCATAATACAACATTGAAGATGTTTTGTTAAGACATTAAGGGCTAAGAAAGGAACTTTATTTTCTTGGTCAGTAGAGAGGATAACAGGACAACGAAGAGACAAATAAATTGATTGGAATTATTCCTTAACTGAGTTTTTATTTCTTTATTTGTAGAGAGTAAAACACTTGAAGCCTGAGGCATTTCTTTAAAAAAAGTTTTTCTTCTACTTGTAAATCATGTTCATGGTTGAGTAACCAGAGGAAGACAAAATAATAGCTTAGATAGTCTCAGTGCCAGAGCTGGAAACATCCCAGAATCTCTTTGACTTGAGAGGTATCTGAGTTGGTCAGCCCACCAGTTTTTCTACTCTCATGCCCTCAGGGCCAGCTCACCAGCAACCCTTGCAATCAGGGCCAGCTGTATCCTGTTGTCCAGGTGAGATACAGGGTCCTTTCTCCCGGGTGTTGCAGCTGGTGAGAGCCATGGCCTGTTCTCCCACTCTCATGACCCAGGGACCAGCTCTTCCTCCTGTAAGCGATGGCTAGGAATGAGGGAAGGGAGGATGGCCTCTCTCTCTCTCTCTCTCTCTCTTGCCAAGGCCACCACCCAGCAGACAAGGGGCAGGGCTGGCTCTCTTGTACCCATGTCCTCAGGTGCCATGTCTCTCTCAGCTTTGGCAAGATCCAGGATAGAATCTGGATAACTCTTTGTAGAGTTATCAGAGAGAATTTGAAAATGAGGTGGGAAGAGCTTGGGAGAGGCTAGAATGGGCCTAAGACTCACCAAGCAAATTTCATCCCCACTACATGCTGCAAATGGTTTTAGCCTAAGACCTTGCCTTCCCCTAAGGCTAGAGTTTAGACATGGGTTGGTAAGTTGCCTTCAAAACAGAGCATCTCCTTCTTGACTTACCTTGAGCCTGTGTGACTATCTGAAAAGCTTTAGACTTAGCTCACAGGGAGGCTATTCAATAAACATTTCTTGGGAGAGTAAGTAAATGAAGGAATGGGTGGATCCAATATTGCAAGCCCTTCAAAGAAGAATTCATAAAAGGCAGATTTGATCTAGGGAACGAAAAACTTCATGTTATCCAGTTATAATGAGGGTAACATCTTTCTCTGAAAGACATAAAATTAAAGTGTAAATGTACCCCCTAGAAGCTACAGAACCCGATCATTTGTGACAGTGCTGACAACAACTGCTAGAAAGTTTTCCTTTCAGAACTCTTGATCCTTTCTTCTTGTTAATCTTCAGCACCTCCAGACATGACAAAAGAGGACCAAAACTAAGTCAAGATTTTTGAAGTAAACACAGGGCTGGGAGCTGTCTTGGGGCAACATCTTGAGTTTGATGTCCAGAACCCATGTAAAAATGCCAGACACAGTGATGTGCATTTCGAGTCCAGTGCTGGGGAGCTAGTTACCTACCCAAAAGTAGCCTAATTGATGAGCTCCAGGCTAGTGAGAGATCTTACGTCAAAGGAAATGGATAGTGTTCCTGAAAATATCTTCTGGTGCACGCACACACTCTTCAAATTCTTACATACATGTGCATGTGTACACGCACACACACACACACACGAACACACATGCACACTCCTCAAACAGTCACATATATGGAATTAAAAATAAGCAATTAAACTCTAGACTGCTTTAAGAAAATGTCTCTCCTTCAAAACCTGGACAACCTGCATCTCCACTGACAAAGAAACCAGGGCAATTTGGCAAAATACATTGAGACAGTGTGTGTTCGGACATTTAGAAAAGGAAAATGAAACTTTTCAAAAGGTAATATAGTATTAAAATTATTAGTAACTTTCTACTGGCTTTGTAATCTTTGGGATTGTTTTAATAGTGTACTACTTAAGATCAGCTAGTTCTGGCTCATATTCTGAATGATGGCTATACATTTTATGCTCGAGTCAATCTTATTACATGGGCAGTAATATAGACATCAAGCTGTGGGTTCCGTGTCTGCCCAGGAGCAGGCCTGTTTCGGGTGGGAGATGAACTATGAATGCTCTTGTGAGTGAACCCCATAGGATTCAGGAAGAAAATCAAAGCTTTTGTTTTTAATCTTTGGGTTCACCCTTGTCTAGCAAAGCAAAAACTTCTTAGACTGAATATGCATGCCTGCAAGTCTCACAGAGTTTAATGCCTTTATCATTACAGTCCAACTATATTTAATTTTGTTCTAAAACAGTGTCAGAATCTTTGACATTTGGCCTAGTCTACAAAGCTTGAAGGTCTCCAAAAGCATCGATTCACTCTCTCACTCTCTTAAGGCATGATTGAACACAAACTTTGATGGGTATTAATTCAGAGAGAATTAATTAAATCAGACTGTTTAATACAAGTACACTGAATTTCAACCCGTTAAGCTATATTCCTTCCCTTGCTTCCAGGACTCACTTTTCTGTTGGCCTCTTTACTGGAATTATATGAGTAGACTCTCTTTTAATGTCTATAGTCTGGGTGAAGGACAGAAACACAGACAAACAATAATCACACCTTAAAGTTATACTGTAACATAAAACTGTGATTTAATATACTATGTACTAACTCCCCATCTAGTTTGACCAAATGCTAAAAAAAAAAAAAATTGAAATCAGACTTAATGCAGCTTTTCTTTATATGATTGGAAGATAATTTTTTTTTTCAATTTATTCTTCTTTTTAGCTAATTATCTTTTCATCTAAAAGGCTAAGAGTAAAATGAAGTTATAATATCTGAATATATTTTAATAAAAAAATGTAAACAAAATTACATGTTATAAATTAAATGCTGTAGGTATAGTTTCGAAAGGATCTTAATAATCAAAATAGAGAAATACTTAAAGGATAATACATACTTTAAATTATCTTAGAAATAATTCTAATGAGAGAATTAAGTGAAGTTTGCTTTATTTTTAAATCAAGTCTTATTAAGTATTCTCCTAAAAATGACACAATTCTACCACTCAAGGGTAAGTATCCATCCATGCATATGTATGTTTTTATCTAGACATAAATATGTATAAATTTAAGAAGAGCAATCATGTATAATATTATATTTATCAACCACTGTATCCAGGCCTGGGAAGTACTGTGATAATTCATGTGTCATTCCATACCTGTAGATAGAGATACAAGAGTGAGAAAGAAAATAAAGCTCTGAAGCCCCCTAGGAAGAATGCTTCCTTATGGGAGAGTGCTTTCTGGTTGGGATGGTGAGTTAGCAAGCTTTGCTGTTTTCTTACACGGTGCCTGCGGCACCTGAAAAGTTCCTGTTCTCCAAAGAAGTACCTGCCTCCTATGGCAGTAGCCTGAAATTCATGTCACAGCTCTCACTGAAGCCACAGTTTATGGTTTTGAGATAACAAGCATTCATTACTCTAGGATTTGCATGGGGTGTTTACAACCAGACCTAAGTCCAGACTTTCCTGTCATAGACAATCTTGTGTCCTTAGTAACACCTAGCTGTTCGTGTCTGTGGCATGTGGGCTCATGAGACTTACAGGCATGGCATTATTGGAATTAAATCGTGCCTGGATCTGAGATATGTTTTGCTTCTGAGTCTAGAGCAGGATCATTACACAGTGCTAGAAGTCATTGCAATGGAGAGAAGCAAGAACAGAACATGTCGCTAATTCATATTGAGACGTGAATCCCTTATCCCAGTGCACCTGAGGCTAATGGTACTCCCAGGATTCCCATCTGATAAGAACATGACTTTTCTTAAGCCATTTTCAATGAGAGCCAGTCACTTGCAATGGTAAATGAACCACCCTTTACAGATCATAAACCCGACTGTCTTTCCTGAGTTTTATGACTGGTTCAGTTTTTGGCAGCTCTGATCTCAAGAGGTGGCATCCATGAACTAGGAAGAACACACTGAACTTGACATTGATCCTTTTCCTGCTTTATTCTCCCCCATGAGCTGATCTATGTTCTTACCAACAGTATCCAACGGGTCTACCTTCTGGAAGAACTGGTTCTTATTTATGTCGAGGTGACTATGTATAGGTAGATATGACTCTAACAAGAGGAACATGAAAAAGTCTGATTATGCAAAGAAGCCTTGAAATAGCTCTTTGGGAAAGTACAATTACTGTACGCTGACGTTCATCCATTGCATGTGGAATTTGTTTACCTAATTTCATAGCCCACTATAGAAGACAGTATTGCATTTCTTCAATCTAAACAACTACCTATTAATGCTTAATTCCCATGACTTGAAAATCTTTTCTAATCTCATTTTTCATTCTGCCTCAAGCTGAGTGATTTTTGTCTCTGTCTCTCTCTCTATATATATATATTTAATCAGTAACATAGAATCGCTGTTGTTTGTAAGGTAACACTACCGAGAAGCCTGCCTGCCTGCTAATAGCTTAGTGGGAGGCTATACATTCCTAATGATTACGCATTCGTTGGAATCTTGCTCTGCACAGTGGCAAAGTGGAACTGAAGTAAATCACAAGCTTCATTTTAGTCAGAGTATCACACAGCAAGATTTTTAGTACACGTTGACTTTTTGGTGACAGCCCAACTTTTAATCGAGAGAGAAAGAGGAAGGGAGAGAGAGAGAGAGAGATAGAGAGAGAGAACCTCACAAAAAACAGTGGGAAGAATTATGACCTACACTAATAATCTATTTGAAAGGACTCCCTCTTTCAGACTACACAAAAATACAGCGCTTACATTTTTTTTCTTTTGCAAACCCACAGTTTATGTAGGAATTATTTTATGTTTAGCTATCACTCACTAGTGACTGGTACTGAGCCAGCCTCAGACGTGCGTAAACACTAGGTTTTACACATTACGTAGCACACATGAAAGTTTGCTGTACGCTGGCTGGCTACTTATAAAGCTACATGCAGTTTAAGCTCTAACCTCATTCTGCTCATTCTGATAGCTCCCTTGCTCGTACCTTTTTTTTTTTTTTTTTTTTTTTGGCCAAGAAAAGCAATGGGGATTTTAAAAAAAAAATACACCAAAAGAAATCAAATCATACATGTGCACTTTTGCAAACTAGGAATTCCTGTTACTATAAATCACTACCAGATGTCAAATAGCAAAATATTCATTACTCCCCTAAATAATAGAGTTGATTAATGAGGCACATTTACATTGTGGAGTCTTGGTCTCTGTCCTAACTAGAAAGAGTTTAAGAAGCTTTAAAAAAAAAAAGTCATGCAGATGGGGAAATAACTTTAACTATCATGCTTCAAAGGCAAAGTAAATATTAGGCATCTTGGGGCAGGATTTGGTCATCTAAAGGGTAATAACTTCCAAATGAAACTGGCCTTTCTTCTCAAAGAAAAGATGTAGTAGCTGTGTAATAGACAGAAAGATAGATATGTTTCTGGACAGTCGATAGCTCACAAGCACGAAGGCTTAGGACTATGGTCCAGGGGAATCTTGGAACGGCATGCACATTTTAAAGGGAGACCTGTGCGCTCTGCTCTAGCTACCCGACAAATCAATTCAAGTGGCGATATTATCCACAATAAACAGTACTCTGAAGAATATCCACCTTGTCTACTGAATAGGTAGTCCTCCTTAGGAAAAACATATACCCAATTTAGTGAAGTCACCAGATTGTAAATAAAACTGATTGCCATGTGTGATCAGTTGTCGTGATCTGAGTGGCAGGGCTTCATGTCCACATCCCCTTCACCACTGCTAAATGTTGTTCTAGCTCCTGTTAAATGGTAGATGGTTTTGTGTGGGTGTTCTGCTCAGGGGGATGATATATAATGCTGTGTGTAAGGCATTAAAAACATAGCACAGGAAAGAAATTTGACATTCAGAAGAACTGTCGGTGAAAAATGAGTCTTTGCCAGCTAGAAGAGAAAGTGTGTAGCTAATGCTTTGTTCAGTATAGATGAGTGTATACCTGAGCACAATAACACCTACATGTATCCGTGCAGCCTCATTCTCCATCAGATATTTTCTCATTTCAGTGCACACACACACACACACACACACACACACACACACACAGTGTAGGCTGATGGCCCAGCATCCCCTTTCTTAATAGGTAATATTATCATGTAATCACATAGAACACTGGCATAGTTACTCCTGATGCTGGGCACCTGTGGTCCCAGCAATTGGAGGCAGAGGTAGGAGGATCATCAGCTTAAGACCATCCTGGAATATAAAGTGAGACCTTGTCTCAAAACCCAGAGACAAACTGCAACAACAGCACACTGCTTTAGATACATAAGGCACACGCAACTTTGAAGCCCAAATCCATCATTCATTGGCAGGGTAACATTCACCCAGCAATCTCTCTGAAGTTCGGCATCCTTCTGTGTACAATGCAAATATTCGTGAGCATGTCCGCTACCTAGAGAATTAAATAAGATGTATCAAGCTGACCCTTAATTTTATGTCTCACTCAGAATTAAGTACCAATTCCCCCTTTCCAACTAATATTCTTATTAGTCAATTGATAAAGTTATTAATTGACTAATAATTACATATATTGAAATAGAATTTTTCCAAAAAAAAATCTGTTTGGCACACTCAATTCAGGCTACCTTCCTGGAATTGTTACAGATGTTACAGATGTCACATGAAACTACAAACTAAGCGCCTGGACCGAGGAAGGACTCAGCTACATGGATCATCATGACTATAAATATAAGTATAAAGGCTGAAATACAATCAGTGAACTGATCTGGAATAACCATACCCAGTACTTAAGTGACGCCCTGCTGGCAATTCCCAAGAACCCAGAACCTGAAGAGGGTTTGAGATCTTAAGGAGTGATTCCTTTCTTTTGAATCTAGAAAAAAAAAAATTGTTGAGAGAATATATTTCAACTCTAAATCTCAGAAGATGAGACACTTGTATAGAGTGCGCAGCGTCACTCAGGGCTACAGGACCAGTGGCACTCTGGCCTTAAGCTTGGACTCTGTTACAATTCTTTGTATCAACAAGAGCCAAACACTGGTTGTTCTGCAGCTACCAGTCCAAAACAGGTGTGTCAGGGGAATCTGAGCCAGCCCTGGCATTCAATATAGGAAAACCCCCAGGAGCACATATAGCCAGGTACGTATGGCAGCCCACTTAGAATCCCAGTGCTCGGGAACCAGAGATAGAGTATTTCTCAGCTAAGCTGGCTAGTTAGACTGGCAAAATAGGTGAGCTCTGTGTTCAGTGAGAGACCCTACCTCAGAAATTAGGTGGAGAGTGACTGAGGAAGCAATGTGTGCCAGCCCTTGACCTGCTTCACACATATGTGCTGTTATACACAAACACAAAAATAATGTATACATGTCTAAATTATGTATACATATACACACAATAAAATATATACATGATGTATATATGTGTATATGTATGGATGTATATACGATGTTTTTTCCCCGTGACCAATTACATTATACAAATTGGATGGCAAAATGGTAAAACAATGCAGTAGACAGATATTTATGGAATGAACAGATTAATGTTATGGAGAAGGGAGAAGAAAAGGCAAAGGGACATTTCTCAAGAACCTGTGACACAAAATTAATTGCTGTCCCCTACCTTGTAGGTAATTTCTCTTTAAAGATTCCCCCTCACTTAAAGATGGCCGCGCTTAACTTTTGTTGCCAATGTAACTGAAACCTGGGATGTCATGGTGACAGTGTGAGAGTGTATGCTGAGTCCAGGCAAAAGTCCAGGGTAAAACCCTTACTTAATGTTGAAGAGACCAGGTTGGGCTAAGAGAAAGCATATTAACAACAGAATATCTCAAAGAAAAAGGCAAATCAGAGAAAAGAACTCAGTTTGCCATTGCTAACTTAACATTTTTTTTTAGCTTCCTAGACTATAATGATAATACTTAGCTGAAATCTGTATTTGATTATTTAAGCAATTTATTTTGCATTTAAATGTAATTTTCTATGACCTTTGCTGTACTAGACACCCATTCTTTCTTCTATTTACCTAGTTTGTAAAACTTTTCTGTAGTGATTTAACCTCCCGTTTAGTAGACCCAAGGCTCTTTATTAGATGAGGTATTTATTGTGTTCAGACATATCTACTGGTCCCACTGGTCCTCTCATTGGTAGAGGGCAGATTTCAAGGCCAGTTGCTAGGGTGTTGGTAAAGAGCCCTGTTTCTTTTATCATCCCTCCATCCTAAATATTAAGCATCTGTATGATCTGTATGATCTCAGCAAACCTTCCTATTTTAGAGGGTCTCGTTTCACTATAGAATGCTATTTCTAAGTTGTTCAAAAGCAAAAGTTCTCAACCTGTGGGTCCTGACTCCTTTGGCAAACCTGTAGCCCCAAAAATATTTACATTATGATTTATAACAGTGGCAAAATTAGTTAGAAGGAGCAAGAAAAAGAATTTTATGGTTGGGGGGTCAGCACAGCATCAGGAACTGTATTAAAGGGTCCCAGCCTTAGGAAGGTTGAGAAGCACTGGGCTAAGGGAACTTAGAAAGGGACAATTACCTTACTGAGGCTGGGTTGACTGAAACCTAAGGGTGAAAGCCAGCTCCTCATTCTGCAGTGTCAGGGGTTCAATTTGCTTTTCTAACCTTCTTTAGAATGCCAAGTCCCTTTTTCCTCCTAAGTTCACAGACTCAACCAATTTTTCTAGGATGTGGTTTTGTGTATCTGCTACTACTTTCTGGATTTCTGGCACTTTACTGTCTTCTGCATCCATCCATCCATCCATCCATCCATCCATCCATCTCTAAGCTAGTTTTTATGTTGATGAAGACATCCATTTGCTAGAGGGCTTTATTTTTCTAGATTTAAAAGTTATTTGATATCGTGAAATTCTGCAGTGGGAAAACTAGAAACCAGGTGCTGTCTGATGAATGAATCATTCCATGTTTAGAAGGCCAGTTCCTCATGTGTGAGATGAAAAGACAAAGGGAGCATCCATGTCCATCTTTGCCATCTTTACCATGAATATTGATCACTGCACATCAGGACAGCTGGAGCAATTACTAGCAATCATGGAAAAGGCCAAATGAATTGACTGACTGTTCCATGGTCCAGTTTCCCAGCTGTGTAACCAGCTGCATAGCAAAGTCCCAAGATAAATCCTGTTTATGGGGTTCTAAAGCTTTTTGATCATGAAACCACTTGTGGAAGCTTTTGAAAGGGTACTTGAGGATTCCGTAGCAGTTAGAGCATCTTCCATGATTTCTAACTCACTGAGTAGGTAACCATTCAATTCCAGGACCACCAGGCAATACCGCTATTACCAGATAAAGGAAAAAAACAGCCAAAGTAAGGTATAAAAAAACTCCAAATCAATTACCATTTTCAACACTAGTATTGCAGACTCCTCATCCTCTTATCAGATACAAATTAAAAATAAGTGAATACAAATAATATAAAGGTATGACTTGGGGATATGGGAGGTGGCTCAGGAACAAGGACCTGAGTTTGATTTTTAAAACCTATATTGAACTGTCAGATGTGAAGGCACAGAATTATAGTCCCTGTGCTGGAGATACGGAAACAGAGGGATCCCCAGGGACAGACACCCTACCTTACCTGGCAAGTTTATAGCCAGCGGGTGGCTTTGTGTTACGGGAGATGACTAGAGTTCCAAAAGGTGACACAGATTGCCCTCAGACCACAAGAACATGAGATGAACATGTAAACCACTACAGCTGCGTGCAAACAGATACACATGCATAGAAAGAGTAAATTTTGTGCTAGGGAGATGGCTCAGCAGGCAAGGAACTTGGCTCATACGTAGAAGGGCTAAAACCCATCCATGTAAATGTCGGGTAGGGATGGCAGTCTGCCTGTAATTCCAGCTCTAGAGAGGCAGAGGCAGGAGTTGCCCAGAACACACTTGGTAGCCGGACAATCCATACCAATGTGCTCTGGGTTCAATTGAAAGACCCCTCCTCAGTGAATAAGGTGAAGAATAATTGAGGAAGACATCTGATGTCAATCTCAGACCTCCACATTTGAGTATACATGATTACACTGCCTACAACATACACTATATTTTCATTCATGTACTACAGTCCATTTATATTCATTAGCTTCTAAATGGAATTAAGACAGTGACACACCTCTCTCACACATATGCACAGACACACACACACACACACACACACACACACACACACACACTTCATTCTATTTTCCATCCTTTGATATTGCTTGGGACATGTGGAAGGCTGAAACGTCTCCTGAAGACACACTTCGCACTGCTGAGTTCTCGAACGTGGGTTCTATACTTTCCATACAACGGCTTTATACTTTCTAAGTCATCTTTTACACTTTCAAGGAAATAGGACAATGTTAGCCCAAAGGCAATGGTCTCTGACCTCTCTTATGCTTTCCATCTGCACTACGTTCATCAAACCAGAGGGTTTGGAATCTGCAGCTTTTTTGTGTGTGCAAGTTAAACAAGAGAACGGATGGAGAAGAACACAAATAAGCCTTTCCTTAGGAGACTTTAATAGATTCTAGCACCATCCCAGAGTTGTGGATCAATGAAAGACCAAAGCCTAACACTTCAGCGCGAGACAAGGGCAAATACTGGGCAGAAAGTGAGTCTGTGTCGGCTGATCTCATCCTGGAAATTCAGAGTCTCAGCGGTCACTGTCATTTGCAAGAGATGCCTCATATTTTCCCCACAACAGGTTGGAATGCTCAGGTTGTCACCTCACTTCCCTTGGGGAGGAACAAATGGGCGAACAAACCAGCTTGATTGGGCTTCCAAAATGGGAGCATGGGAATGGTGACCTATTACCAAAACAACCTAAACAGGCTCCTCGTGATTTTTTTTTTAACTGAAATTTTGAAAAATCATGGAACACATGGTCTAATAATAGGACAGGATATTGGCAATCAGGGCTTCTCTGGAAATCAGAACCCCCCTTGGAAATCGGAAACACATGGCCCCAGTAGTAACAATTTAAATTGACTCCCAAATGGATCCACAGTAACTGAAAAATACTTGCAGTTACAATAGCAGAGGAGGTTATTCACAAACAACTGTTTGATTTAAAAATATTTTCCATCACTGCATCAATAGCTGGTACTTGTACTTTTATGTTTGATTTCCTTATTGAAAAGCACTTGGCTTTAGATGCACAAAACCCAAGTATCTATATTTCTTTTGTGATAAAATGTGATTGTGGCTGTCCATGATTAGGACTTTTCAATGAGTTAATGTTCAAGTGTGGTTTTTGTTACCCAAGATGGAAAGAATTTATTAGGACATGTGATGGTCTCCCTTAGCTAATTTCACCATTAGTCCTTGATCATTAGTGTTAATGAGAAGAAACAATGTGAGACTACTCCAGGAACCATAGGTAATCCAGAAGGCATGTATAGCAAACTTGAAAATGTGCTGCATTAATTTTTTTTTTTTTTGCATGGGGTGTATCTAACATTATTGGCATTCTTGTTACTTCACATAGTGAAATTAGGTCATATTATAAAGAAACAGTTTAGAATGAGAAATGTAGTGTCTTAGAAGCTGTACGGTTTGGAATTTAACACATCATGATGGTAGGCAATATTTACAACTGCCCATCTCCTTCCCTTGAGGCTTAATCTCCCCATTCCATCACTCTATAGCTTGGTTGTTTACTTAAAACCCCAATTCTCCACCATTAACAGTTCGCTCATCTCTGTACTGGATTGCAAAATAGACCCAGCTAATTAATAAATATTTATCCTATGTCAAACATCCAACTTGACTTGAATGAGAGAAAGAACTAAAAACAATTAGAAAATAAAGCTTCTACCTCTAGCATGCTAC
Source organism: Meriones unguiculatus (assembly GCF_030254825.1). Lineage (NCBI taxonomy): Eukaryota > Metazoa > Chordata > Mammalia > Rodentia > Muridae > Meriones > Meriones unguiculatus. The sequence goes on along the minus strand of NC_083362.1, from coordinate 63,476,195 downwards.
ACTTTGAACAACCTGAGATGTGTATAAAGTGTCCAAAAAGTCTTTGATTTGCTGGCACTGCCCCGGTGGCATTCTACGACCCTGTTCATTTCTTTAGATATGAGATTCTTCATTAGCCAAGTGAGAGGGTTGAAGCAGAGGAGCACTTTTCAAAGTGGGGCTTAAGGGTTCACAGAGTTGTCTTGGAGAGCAAGGGAAGAGGGTGCGGGTTGCAAGAGCAAGCAAGCAGGGCCCCATGCCTTTCTCCTTGGTGTAGAAAACACAGCTACATGTTTATTGGTTGATGCATCACTTATGCTGATGTCCCATTTAGCACAGGGTGTGTGAGTGGAAGAGAGGTAAACAGAAGACCGGGTAATCAACTCTTGAGGCATTTTCTGGCTCCATGAAACTATTAAGAATGTTTGCAAGCTACCACAGAGCAGGTTAGACAAAGCATAAGGACTATGGCTGGACGTCTAAGGTTGAATAATGTCAAACCTTATTGTCAAATTAGGGTGACAAGAACATCATTAAACTGGAAGCTTTGAAAACTCCCAGGAGTTGACAAAGACAAAGATGAATAAAGGAGGAAGAGAGATTTTATAATAAAACCTTAAACTTAAAACCATTTAAGACAGAATCACGGCTGCTCTTCATAGTTTGCCGGCTTGGAGCTTTGCCCTGAAACCACAAGGGTCCTGGGTTTCCCTCCGTCGTGATGTGGACTGAGGAGAAGGTAAGGAGATCAGTACAAACAGCAACAGGCTCCTGGGCCCCTCCTTCTTTCAGCCCATGAATTTACACACATTCAGACACCCAAGTTTGGTATTAAAATTGTATACCCACCAACCGTATTTGAATCACCCATTCTTTTTCAAAGGAGTTTTCCCCCATCCTTTTGAAAATAGCATAAAATATGAGCTGAGCAGTCTGAAAAGCCCCCTCCCACCACCTTATACATTTACCAGAAGCCATTTTAGCCATTTTTAAGGAATCCATTTGCATCTCTTTACCATCATATTTCAAACTAGAGTGAGAAACGGCTGAGGGACTAGGAGACTGCCTCATTTTTGGGTCCTAAACTTGTCTGTTTCTCTTCATCATCTCTGAATGATCACAAGGTCTTGTGATAGAAGATGAGAGTGGAAATCAGTTTTCTTGGCAATCACTTGACTCAATGTGTTTGAATCTCCTGGTGACCAAATGCTTTACAGATGCTTCATCTAAACCTTGCACACGTGTGTGCTGGGGAGAGAGAAGAGAGATGGCAAAACCAGTCAGAACTAGAAGAAATTGACTTGGGAATAACAGGTATGCTTCCTGTTTCTCTACCAACGCATTCTTTGACTGAGCAGTTCGCTTTCTTATAGCTCCTCTTGGCAGTGGCTGCCTTGGAGATTCAAACAGTTGAAGGAGGCTTGCCTTTCTGCACAAATCACCGCTCAAGAGAAGGTGAGAATGAAAATATAGAAAAACTGTAACAAAAATGGAGCTTGTGTTCTTTTCATTTAAAAAATAAAGCAACCCTCAGAAATATCTGCTCTTACTAATTTTAACTCTTCCTCTCCTTTATTTTATGAATCTGTAAATCTTCTCTGCAGTCATCTACCAGTGTGCATTCATGTACGCAGACAGAGAATGTAAGATGAGAACAGGTGACAGATAGCAAAGCTACCCATTGGTAAGAGAAAACAAATATAAAGCTTATATGAAAATTCATAAATAATGTAAGTCCCTTGATAAAACCCCCCAAAGATGCCTCCATAATGTCCTGAACATGTCTGTACCACTCCCTGCCTGACCTGGTATCTTCTTACCCATACACACTAGCTCTCACTAGGCTTCTTTTGAGGTACCTCTAGCAGCTTTGCTAATTAGAGGTGGTCAATTTCTTTCTCACTCTTTGAGTTAACCGAGGAGGTTTGATTTTCCTCTCTATGGATTATGTGCATCTCCTCCTGCTATCCTTGTTTGGTTTCAGTAAGAATCATATCACCCTGAAGCATTCTTAGTCTTGTGAATGAACTCTATTGTGATTTGAGGAGTAGTAAGAGCTATAGTCTTTTGTAATTCACACACTCAGATAGCAGGACTAATTTTAAAATAGATTTCTATGACTCATTTTAATTTCTACTTACAGAGAATGCCTTTTGTTTGCCTATAGATAAAGTCATTGCAAGCGATGCTGCTTTGTTCATCAGGTACACACTCTTAGGATAGCTGCTAGGACCTGCCAGGTTCAAGTCTATGTCTTTCCCCAGACCTAGAGATTATCTACATCTATAGGTAAATTTTCAATAATAGGCCAATTAGAATAGCTAACTCTTAAAAGACTCTATTAACATCTTTTATGTGTTTGTTCATTCTTCACAATAGCCAGGAAAGAATAACTGTTATTTGCTCAGCTAATTCAAGACTCAGCCTGGGTTGGAACCTGGGCAGTCTGGATGACACTCTGCTGACTCCCACGAGTCTGATTTAAAAACTAATGGAACTGAAAATGCTCTACCTTTTTATGCATAGTGGGCAATCAGTCAGTCACTGTTAAATAAACAGAAAGAACAGAGAGAGCAAGAAGATTAGAAAGAGGAACAACAACCAAACCAAACCAAACTAAACCCCAAAACCAACAACCAGGAAACTGTTCTAGAAACAAATGTGGAGTCTCCTTCCTGAATCTCCTGGAGTAAGCCACACATGTAGAGCACTGCCAACCACCACCTAACAGGAAATACAGGGGTGGAAACCCACGCACGTTCAATTTCTGCTTTGTGTGTATGCATCTGTGCAGGTGCTTCTGTGTGTTGTTTGTGTTTGTGTGTAGAGGTCACAGGACAAGCAAGGCTCTTTTTTTTTTTTTTTTTTTTTTTTTTGATACAGCATTTCTCATTGAACTGAACCAAGGAGTCTAGGCTGGCTGCCTATCAGTCTTCAGGGATCTTCCTCTTCTCTCCTCCCCAGGACTACAGTCACCCGTCTAAGTGACTACGTCTGCCTTTTTATGGAAGTTCTGGAGATTGCACTCAAGTCCCAGTGCTTGGAAGAGACAAACACTTTTACCGACAGCTAGCTGCACAGCCTCAGTTTCTGCATTGCTTAAAAAAAATGGACTTATCAAGGAGTCTTTGATTTCTTAGCTGAAGCAAAGAGAAACCGATGAAGAGGCTTGCCACCTGGAGATCTGAGTCATACCTGGGAGGCTGTGAGAGGCTGCTGGACAGACAACCTGATGGAAGTTAGCCGAAGAATTGAGAGTATCAGAAGTGCATCTCAGGGAGGGCTGGAAAGCATAGGGCTCACTATTTGCTGCACTGAGTACGACATGAGCTTGCACATGCCCCTCTATCTATTTTGTTTTTCTTTAAACAGAGGCCACGGTCTGAATCATCACTTCTGTCTGTACTCAGCTGCATCTTCAGTGCTGCTCTGGGTGTACCCCTTGCAAAAAGTATGACCCAGAGCTCTCATTAAATACCTTCCACATCATTTCCCAGGAAAATATTCCATGAGTTAGAGCTCTGTTAGCCTCTATGTTGGATAACATGGCATTATGGCTATTCAATAAGGCCTAGGCACAGTCACACCTATGTGTTGCATTAATCGAATTTTGATGAAATGCTCAGAACAATGCAGGGATATACAGCGTGCTGGCCCCAAAAGCCAGGCCAGGTATGCATGGAGAAGCATGGTCCTCCATGCTTGCTTCAATAATTACAATTTGGCAGAACAAAGAAGACAAATGCATAAATAACCGTTCAATGAAATGTGCTCGAGAAGGTTAGAGGAGAGAGAAATTAGTCAGCCAGAGGATACAGAAGCCCTGAAAATTTCAGACACGACTAATAGTAAATATGGTGGAGGGACTAAAGGGGCTGAAAAATGAAAATACCCAAGTATAAGGTACAAGTTTTATTTCACTTAAAAACAGTTACTAAGCTACGGGTCTCATGTTCCTCAGTACCAAGCAGGGAGTCCTTGTGAATCAGTGATCTTTGAAGGTGCATATGTGAGATCAGCTATGTGTAGAGGTGACTTTCTTTCTCTTGTCACCTTAATTAGATTTTTGGCAACAGCGGCTCCACTTGCAGTTGAGTTTTCACTGAACATTAAAATTCATTATTTCCAATAAAATCATGATGGAAAATACAATCAAAATGAAAGTTCATTGTATATACAGCAAGTTACATGTAATTAATGCTAGTAGAAATTGCCAAAACACTTAGAAAAGACCATAGAATATTCACAGCTATGTGAAGCTGATATGATTCGTTCTTGAATTATGAAAGTTAGAAGACCTGAACATCTGTCAATATTTACTGCCTGAATTTAAGGAGTTCTCGTGTGACATCTTCAAATAACTGATCTATCTAGAATAGCTCCAATTCTAAGACTATAATGTTGTTTACTAAATGCAAATGCAGGTTGAATAGTTTAGAATGCTTCCTTTATTCTAAAGTTTTGCTGTCAACCTTCATTGACAAAGAACTACCTAATATGTGAAGATGGAGGATACAAATTAATAAAAAATGGCAAATGTATATATCAAGACCAATATGATCCAATAGATATTTGTATAATGGTATGAAATATAATTAGATTCATAAAGTACATTATGTAATTTGAGGTATCTATTTACTATTGTGACCAGCACATTAAAAGGTAGATATTTAATATGAAGTTTCTAATTTACTTCCCCAGGAAATGACTATTAAACCGATGGTTCATTTTATAACTAAAGGTATTCCAGCCCTGGAAACACCACAGAAAATGTCCTGGGCAAAATACAAGCTGCAGGAAATTTCCCAAGATTATTACTCACTTGTTATATGCTTTGGTATTCCAGAATTGGTTGCCATTAAAGTATTGATTTTTAAGTAAATTACATTTTATTGTATGCTGTGTATGAGAGCTGCCGATTAGTAATCAAATCTAAGTACTTTTGATTTATTTTTATGGAAGACTATTATAAAGGCAAATTATTAAAATGAATGTAATTATCCATGCCTGATTTATCTAATGTAGGACATAGTTTATTAATCTTTATTTTCTAAGGGTACTAGAAAACTTCTTAAATTCAAATTTAAAAAAAAAAGTCCAGGCATCTGTGGACTCTAAGAACACTCATTGTAGGAGAAGAGAAATTTATAATGCCAAGAAATAATAGCCAGCTAATGACCTCAGCCCCGAGATGCACTAAGCTGAATACAATTACAGCCCTTCTCCATTACCCACTCAAATGAAGGAGAACCAAAATGCGGATGACACAAATTTCATACAGAGAAAGTAGAAGAGGGTTGGGGCCATTTCCCCTCTTTGCTGAGACTCATCTGCAGCATATCTTGGGACAGGCTAGAGCTTACATCAGTGTGGATCTACCAAACACTAAGATCTGATGGCAAGATGTTTCCCTACTTACAGCTCTGAGAACCTCTGTTCTCCCCCTGGGAGAAAAACAGGAATAAAACCGTGATCAAAATGTGACATGCCAAGGAGCAGCTGACACACACTTCAAATAGTAAATCATTTCCTGTGAAACGGCTGAAGATATTGTATTTCTAGCAACAGATTATATTGCAGATCCTTCTAGGCTGTTGTAAGTAAGTGTCCTATTTAACAAACCAATCCTTTTATTTAGATTCAAATACCCATCTTTACTCATGTTCTTTTATCCCTTATATTACAAATGGGAAAATAAATTTTAAACCTTAAAAAAGTACTCCTTCATATATGAGAACCCTCTCAGCACTAAAACAGCAATTTGGGATTGTAGGCTATGATTTCAAAATTTTAGAAGACACCTGTAGAAAATTCAGATATATCTATATCTGGAGTAAAGGTTTTTCTTTGGGAGACTGACTTTATATTCTTACACAATAGCTAATAGGACATTTTCAAAAGTTTTAGGCAACGTTTCTTCATGTATTGCCTATACACTCCTGTAAGTAACAAAGTCCATTGAAATATATTAAATGTATTTATAAACCAATGGATCATATCATTCTCCACTTTTATGTTGTTAGGTTCAAGAAAGCCCTGCCTGGAGAGCTGAGGTCTAATAAGAAGGGCAGTGCTAACCAGGAGCAAAAATGACCATATACAAGTTTCCTCTAAAGTTACTATTTATACATAAAAGCCCTGAAAGTAACAGGCATCTGTAATGCGAAATTATTCTTAGCACACAGAGGTGGCTTTATGGCAGGCTTTTGAAAGAATTACATTCTCTTCGTTTCTTCAACCTCTCTTTCATCTTCTTTTAAGATATTCTTGTGTGACCTTCGCCACAAAAGAGAAGCCAGCCCAATGTCACTGGGAAATTAGGGTAGGGTCATACAGGGCCATCTAAAGACTCCTTTTAGACAAAGCTCTTTTTAGAACTGTCTAAAAGCCACAGGCCATTTAAAATGGGCTGAGAACAGGGCCACTCAGATGCTCAAGGCTTAAAGCAGTATCGGAGGTGATCTTTTCTCCCCTCCCTTATCAATGAGTTCTCTGAAGATTTGGAGATCACAGTTCAGGTATGTCACCTCTCAATACACCTCTCCATACTCCAGCTTCTTTGCAAACTTATCTAAATTCTCAAGGATTATGAAAAACAGCTCCCGAAAGTCCTGATTGCTCCCGGTTATGTAGTGCTGAGCGCATCTGTAATTATCAAACAACAATTAACGTCTTCAGCACTTAGGGTACGAAAGGTCTTTTGGCATATTTTCTTTTTTTCCTCTCTAGCCTATCAACATCTTTGGATTTCAGAGTCTGAAAGACGGATTTTTCAGCAGTAAGAGCTCCTGCAGCCTACATCACTTGGAGTGCTTCCACCTGCCTGTAGATATATAAGTGGGAAGTAATAGTTTGGGCTGTATTTCTACGCAGCAGCAGAATTTCCCCAAAGTCACACGAGGAACTCCTTTGCCTGATTATGTATCATCTCAAACCAGTTTCCTGAAGTGTGGGATCCTAGAGGGGCCATTGCCATATCTGTTAGAGGGTTGGTTGTTAGCCCAGGAAATACATTCTTGTCTCCTGTCTGTGTACACCAGGAGAGAATCAGGGATGGAAGGCTGCCTGCTTCTTCCACAACGTCTGCCTGCTGTGATGTTGAACCCCCTGTCTCACCTCCTCCATGTACCTCTGTTTTCACAGTGACAATACACAAAGAATCTGTCTAGTGGGACTTGGTAGAAAGTGAAGTCAGCTCTTATGTGTGTCTTCGGTGAATGTCAACTCCTTCCTGTGGTTTTTCTCCCAGTGTTTCTCATACAGACTCACCTCTGACCTTCTTCACACTCCTCCTCTTTTGAAGTTCATTTCTGAACTGACAATACACATGGCTCTTTCACTTAATTGAGATTTAAATTATTGATAACTTGAATAAATTATTTCTCCGTCCAAAGATATTTACATTTAAAGACACATTTAAACGCTAGGTTTACCCATATTAAAGAGCCAAGTTTGGGAAATGTGACCTCATAATTGGATGGTCTTAGGCAAATGATTTACCTTATTTGTCCCCTCTAAGCCTTAGATACCCAAAATCTGATAAGTGACGGTAAGAGCAGTCTCACAGATTATCATGAGAATATTGACATGAACCTACTCCCAAAGACACTTCCATCTGAACATTTTCAGTGACAAAACAGAAAACCTAACAAAACATAGTACCTATGCAACGGAAACGATTTATCAGATCAATTGCAGAGTCCAAGGAGGGGCCTGCTTCCGGAACACTTGGAGCCAGATGCTTAAACAATGTTCTCACGGATTAGCTCTTCTTCCTGCTTTAATTCTCTTTCCCTGAATCAGCCCCACAGTTGGGTGGCCCTTTCTCCTAAGATCTCTCTATTAGCAAGAGGAAAGGGAATTCACAGCCCTGGGCTTTACAAGGCAAGCATCTTCTTTTCTAAATGTTGTCTGCCTGCCTTCCTCCATTTCTTCCCATCCACCATTTTTCCCTCCTCCTTCATTTTATTCTCTTCCTCCTGCCTTCTTCTTCCTTCCTTCAAATGGACTCCAGGCTGGAAGACCTGAACTCAAGACCTCCTTGCCTTTGGCCTCCAAGTGCTGGGATTACAAACAACTTCCACTATGCCTAACTCCCCAATGTTTCTAATAAAATTCTGCCACAGGGCTGGGCTGGAGCTCAGCCATTGACTGCATGCCTAGTATGCGTGAGACCCTAGCTAGGTTCAATCCCTAGTACTGTGAATAAAAACAAAAGAAAGCAAAAAACAGTTTATGCCTTAATCCACAGTACGGGTTTGGCTTATATGGCATCATAGGCAAAATAACTGGAGACACCGCGTGCCAAGTGACCCACTTACCCAGTCTTGGCTTCTGTGTTCATTCTTAAGTTCAATTGACTTGACCAGCAGGTGGGGTCCCTCGGGAAAATCCAGATGCTTCTGTCTGAGGATTGGGTAAAGTGCACTGGCTGAACAAGCATCAGAGAACCTTTCCCAAATAGCATAAGTTCTTTTTCTAGGGCAGTGTTCCGGGACGAGGTGTGGGGGACACAGGCCTTTCAAATTCTGACATAAGCCAAAGCGGCAATGAGAGTCTCATTCAATTTCCCCAGGGATCAAAATCATTGTAACCATTCTATATAAACACACGTATATGTACTTACGTACTTGGACCTTCTATGTCTGGCAAAACACTAAGCATTATAGATATTGACATATATGGAGTACTATGAATGTGCGTGTGCTGTGGGTCATGTGTGCTGTTTAAACTCATGGTTTAAAGAAAGATGTCACCTCTCTTCATTGGTGTTTGAACATAGCAACAGTAGATGGTAAAGTGGAGAGGAGTTTTATAGGCTAATTTTACATCTGGCACTATTGGTTTATTGGAGCAAATACATAACTCATATGAATGTGGTTAAAACACTGGCTCTTGCATCAGTAATGCGTTTCGTTCATTTTATGCCTCCTTTAAAGTGCGTATCTGTGCCTGCCACCTTCCAACTTGCGCCACGGGCTTTATAACCATTACCGCACCACTGGACAAGGCTGCCAAATGAGGATTTTGAAATTTAACTACAATACAGCTGGCCATAGATCTGGGAGTGGTTAAAAGGGGGCAGGGCGCAAAAAAGCACAAGAGGTCTGATGTCTCCGTTAAGGGCCAGGTAGAAACGTTTGTTCCGAGCGGTGGCTCTAGAGGGCCACAGTTGGTCCCTGTATTTCCCCTCAGCCGGTACCACTGCACACGTTTAAAACCCACAGCCCTTTCTCTGGGGCATGCTGCGGAAACTTGAGATCACAGAGTTTCATGTCTGAAGAAGGCCAGAAGGTTCTCATTAGAAGCTCATTTCTCAACTACCTACGAGGAAAACAAAGACCCCTGATCTTCCCATGGAGGGCTCTTTATGTGGCCCAAGCGGTCAGTACCTTGTGGGGATTGTTAAGAATTTAACGAGACATCTGAGAGCGAAGCAAACGCTGTGTTATGAAAACACGATGTGAAGGCTTTCGAGCAGCTAGCGCAGAAGGCGGCGCTCACAAAAGCCAGTCTTTCTATTTTGAATAATGTGCTGTCCCGAATCTTTAAAACTCACTCTTTTGCTCTCTGCAATTTTGCACTGGAAAGAGGTGGTGGGGATTATTATCAGATTGCAAATACGTAGTTCTGAGAGGGTGTTCTCTGTATATATATTTGATCTATATCTCTATCTATATATCCGCATTTCTTAGAAAGGGAAAAATTGCTAGTTGTCCCCTGACAGACGCAGAGAAATCGCTCTTAGCAGATTCGGGAGAAGAGCCTGAGCCCTGTAACGAGCCAGGTGGGCAGGATTTCACCTCGCAGCCCTGGGTTCCCACCCCCGAGGTCCCTGGAGTAACCTTGGCATACCCGCACTGATTTCTTTCCACTGTGCCTCATGCATTTGGACTCCTTTGATCCGGGTGCCCTGCCTCAAAGGGAAAGGGAGAGTAAAGGAAGGCGTGGAGTTCACCACACTGCTCCAGGCTCCGCGGAAGGTGGGGAGAACAGTAGGCCCAATCTTCATTGAATGCAGCCTCCGGGCCTAGCCAGAGATGACCCCGATAGCTGACAGGAACCTCTGTAGCATTGAAATTTTCTCAGGATGGGACTTTGAGGTGAAGTTGAGGCATTAACTTACTCCCCAAACAGATAAGCCTTTCATTACCCGCCTTCCCTGGAAAGCAAGTTTGACAAGTTTGATATTTATACGAGAACCGTGAAGTTTACTGGCAAGTTCAAAGGCATAATCCATTACTGCGGGCAGCTGCGAGTAGAAAGATGTTTAGCTCTTTCAGATTGTTCACGTGAATGATGGAAACACTTAAGAAGGCATGCTTTTTCCAAGGAAAAGGCTAAGGTTAGGTGGCCCACACTTGTATTTTAATGAGCGCTATTACACTGTGCCAAATTGAAAAGTACAAAAATGCATATTCAGTGATCTGAACGGTCTCTGTTCTGTGTTATATTTTTCTCGCTCAGATGCATTTTTACTGAAAAGCTCAGAAATCTAGAGTCGTGATATTTATACATAATAACATGTGTCCGTGAACTTGCACGTGAGGGAGAGTTTAGACAGCTCTCGTGCTCCCCTCCATATTCTATTGTATTCGTCATCTTCTCTGACATGTGAAAGAATGTATTGTCAATAAGCAATACATTGAAAGAAATATATTGATGTCTTACATGCTCACTGAGATTACAGCACTGTAAACTTTTAAAAGTTATGAGCGTTGCCTTTCATAAAGTTCTTACAACAGCCTATTGCCGACCTTGACCAAGACATGGCTCCAGTTTCTTTCTTCTGCAAAAGAGAGAAATAAGCAGTGATTCCCAATTCCAGATGTAGAACCCAAGTGACAGGAGAGAGTGAACATGCATCCTGGGGTAATTACTGGACAGGTCCCTATGCAGCCAGTGCAAACAGAAATCGTGTTTGGAATCTTATTTTCCTGTTGCAGAGTGGAGTAAAAATCTGAGCCCTACTTCATAATAGCCATATGTTAATATGAGCATACATTTTTTTTTCTTCCTAAGTTTTTAAGCCAATTTGCTATTGCAGGAAGGCGTGCCCTATGTAAACCCTACACACCTACCTCGTTCCTACCAGGTAAGGCTGAGGCTACGTAAATCCTGTTTGAGAAACATTGCTCTTTGGTTTAATATTCTCTAAGAGCTCCAAGGTCTGTGATTTGGGATGGTGGGCAATTGAAACAGCATGACTTGTTTAAAGGTACAGTGGGCCTATTTTTCTTGACATTAGTACCAATGTAGAGATCTTGGAATCCTAAATCCTGCTTAGGATATAAGAAAGTTCTGCAGTAACAGCCTCTAGGAATTCTGGGATTATAGTACAGTGATCTAGGGAACTCTTCAGAATAGTATAGCATTTGGGGGTTAAACAGTTATTGCAACACAGTCATTGTTTAGAGGCCATGAGATCCTGCCTTTAGGGAATCCAAGACTACTGTGGACCAACAGCAGGTACTGAGCCAGCCCAGAATGTAGACTTTGGGGACTCTACCATCAGAGCTGTCATTAGGCCAGACACATAGGTTACTTAGGTAAAAAGAGAACTTGGGTTTCTCAAGTGCACCAAGCCAGAACTGGTTTCTGTGCTCAGGATGGGTCTGGAGACCACATCTGTTTGTGATGGCTGACCAGGGAATGACCTAGAAGGCAGATAATTACATTAGGGAGAACAGCAGGCTACAGCACACTTTGAAGAATACGAATACTCAGTTGTCTCAATGACTGTTGGGCTCCGAATTTTTTTTTTTTCATATATCACAGTTATATGTTCCAAAGTCAGTCGAGCCTTCCCCTAAAAAGATGTTTTCAGTCTTTTTGTTTTGTTTTGTTTTCCTGTGATGCCAGATCTGGTTGAATAATGGAAGCTTTGTGATATCTTGTTTTTCAAAAAGTGAAAATCTCTGTTCCCTGTGGGCTTTCTCTAACATCCCTTGGTAACTCTAACTGCTATCCAGCAACTTGTACAATGTCCCAGAAGTTCTCCATGAGCCTAACTATTCTGTACACATAAATCAATCTCCTCATGGAAGACAGAAGGGTCCATCTGATCTGGAGAGACACATAGAAGCTATAAACATAAGCGTTACATCAAGAGAAGCACATAGTTGAGGATGATTAGGTTTCAAAACCAATGCACCATAGGTTCTGGGCTTCAGTCTGTACAGAGATTAAACTTAAGCTGATGCAGTTTCAAGATGCAATTTTTACTAACTGAGAATATAGACTAAAGAAGCTTTTGGTTCTTGGAATCTGCATTGTCTAAGACCATCCATCCATCTTAGCTTAATATCATAAATGTGCAATGAAGAGAATGGAGAGGATTTGGCATGTATTTAATATGTCATTGGTTCATAGGGCATACATATTTCCGAATATATTCTGTGGAACACATTCTAAAAGTTCACTACAGTATCCTCATTAAAATGTAGATTCTTGGGCTGGATGTTTACCAAGTGTGTTTCTCAAAAGCCTTGAATTGGTTTATTTTAATCACCTCTCCGGGTGATGTTTTTAACTCTGTTATTTCAGAGCCATTTCAAGGAAATGAAATATTTCTTTATTCACTGAAAAGAAATTTTCTCAGCTATTTTCTTCAGAAGGACATTTGTTCAATGTCTTCCCAGTTGGATACTCAATCAAGAATTAACCAAAAGACAGGTTTGGTAGAGTAACGACAGGATGGAGTCGGACTCCGTTTAATGGATCTTTGAACCTTACTCAACTGTGTGGTTTCCAAAGCAACCTAGGGGGAAAAAAAAGTTTAACTCACAAATGAATACTCATGAAAATCAGGTTAAGGTAACAAGGGGAAAGTCGAAGGAATGGGATTGTGCGTTGGGATGCTGGATCCTGGTTACATGTCAAATTAACCAAGTAATTACTGTATCTTGGATAGGAGATGGCATTCTGCTTCAGCTGTTAAGTGCTATGTTTAATTGACCTTCTGCAATTAGGTTGCTTGCTGATTCTTTTATTGGAAATTCCAATATTGTGGTTATTTCTTTCAAGTTTTTTTTTAAAGAGGGAACATGTAACCAGAAGTCAGCAATTACAGAGTTTACTCAGAATCAGCAACAACAACAACAAAAAGAACATAATTAAAAAAAAAAAAAAGAACAAAATGACTTGGTCAGATGAAGTGCTGTGTGATCATCAATCATGGTGAACAGAAAGTTCATTTCAGAAGTGAAAAAGAATACAAGTGTGCAGGCCGCACAGTACCAGAGGTCTCGGTGTGTTTCCAGCCTGGGATTAATGTATCTCAGACAAATCATTAACCATTTCTGTTTATCAGTTCTTTTTTTTATTTTTTTTGTATATCAGTTCTTACTTTCATCATGAAAATGGCCACAACTATGACAAGGCTGACCTACAAGTATTTGGAGCCAAGAACTTTTTAGGAAATGGTACAAATGAACTGAGAGGTAACTGTCAGAGAGAAATTATCCCTTGTAGTCAGAGTAACGTAGAATTAGCTTACTGCTGGTCTAACAGGAGCTGGTTGGTTCATGCAGTGCAGAAATGAAACACTCCAAATTAGGATAGCTTCAAGGCTTATAGACTGAAAACCGGGACAAGATGTTCCTGTCCTTGAGCAGTAAGATTGCCTATGTTAGTATACCTATACTTGCCACCTGGGCCTATCCATGAGTCAATCATACTCTCACTTAAGATGCTTTTAGGAGCTGTTTTTCTATGACACTGTTGTTGAGCTGTAGTGTTGCCTATAAATCTTGATCCTGAGGGCTGAGCTGACACAAGAAATCATGCTTTTGGACTATTCTGCATGCCCCCAAATACCCATATTCCATGGCTGATGCTAGGTGGTCGATGCTAGCTTTTGCCAAAACTCCTCCCCCTGCGATTCATGCATGCCCTTCCTAGACTCCAGTCTAGAGACCTCACTAGTACAAATGGATGTCTGGAAAAGTTTTGTTATCCAGAGACTTTTGTTGGTGGAGTTTCTAGCTACATAATCAGGTCAAGTCCATATCACGGTCAGAATGATTAGAACCATCATGTCTTTTGCTTAAGGGACATCTCCACTCTGAGGCTTATTCTCAGCCATTGCTTGACTAATTTGCCCTTATGTTCCAGCTGATCTTGGGTAGGTTCCCATAGACCATACAACACAAACAGTGGACATGAAGAAAAGGCACGCTTTTGAATCAAGGACACAAGATCTTCGCATTTTGTCTTTGCGTGTGGCGCTTCCTGCTTGGATAATAGAGTTGCATTTGCCCTCAAAAGCTTGTACATTTTGCTCTAACATCTAAATTCAGGCCAGTAAGAGTGAAAAAGGATTAAAGAAATGTTGCACCAAAATTAGGGAAAAATTAGAAAGTATTTTAGAATGTCGAATGCAACTCACAAACGTAGGAGCATTGCATATCTATCCCATGTAATGCTGAAGTGGGATAGCTGCCCCAAGGAGCCAGAGTCTAGACCAGTGTGCTCAACCTTCCTCATGCTGTGACCTTTAACACCTCATGTTGTGGGGACCCCCAACCACAAAATTATTGTTGTTGCTACTTCGTAACTGTAATTTTGATACTGTTATGATATGCAGGAAATCTGATAGGCTATCTCTGGGAAAGGATCAGTCAACCCTTGAATGTGTTGCAACCCACAGATGGAGAACCACTGCTCTCGATCACATTCCTGGATTGCTTTAAGAATCAAGTTTTTTTTTTTTTTTTAAAGGCACTGTGTTCAGGAAATAATTTATTTCCTTGCTAAATATAAACCTTACTGGGTAATCAACTTTTTCGTAAAATACCATAAAAACATGTAGGTCTTCCTTAAATGATGAGTGATGATCATCCTTCAAGAGTCTTGAAGTAACAATGCTGGGTGCATGCACGGCTAAGGTTTGAATTCACATATTTAATCCACACTTAATAACCATCTGTGGAAGTCTCCTCCCACTGCATATATCATGAAAAAGAAGCAGGAGGAGGTGGGGGAAGAAGGAAGATAGCAAAATATGTGAGGGACATATAAATGCAGTTCATCAGAAAGAGTGCATTGAACTCCAAAAGTGTATTCATTGCAACGGCACTACAGAAGTGGAGGGAATTATGGGGTATTATTATGGAAACTTCTGTGTCCTTTTCATTTCCACATTCCCATGTAAGCCTTTGACAATTTAATCCCAAGATGAGTGAGAGATCATTAACAGAAGAATGAGACTTCTTTTTTTCAAAAGTCAAACATCTGTTTTATTTATTCCTATACACAAAGAAGTTTAAACTCTTAAAAGGTTTTGCTTTTCTGACCATGCTCACATGGCCATCATCAATTGATGAGGAAAAGGTACAGGATGATTTAGATTTCTGAGCCCCAAACACTCCAAATCATCCACTAGCACATTTTTGGGTGTCTTCTCTTCAGAGAAGTTAATGGAACAGTTGATGCTTAGGCTACTAATCAGTAGACCTTAAATATTCCTTTCCAGGAACTGATCATAATTTCCAGTCAGGTTAAATATGAAAAGATCCTACTTTGTTCCTTCTTCGGTGCTTCAGGAGACAAAGTGTTATGTCTTTTGTGGCTTGAAGAAAAAAAATGATAGAGTCCCGTTCTAGTAGACAAGTTTGTATCCTTTCTTGGACTGAGCAAAGAAGTGACGTTTTAGGAACTTCTACAAACTCCTGCTTTCTTTCTATCTGCTCCTGGCTGATGACAAAGAAGATCACCTCGGTAAAAACACTGAGCCAGTCAAGGTAGAGGTCTCTTTTTGCTGGAACTTCATCACAGGTGAGGAACAGGGACACCATGTACGGCCCTGTGTGTCATCAAACTTGAAATCCTCCTGCTCCTGAATGCCTGGCAGTGAGCGTGGAGGTGTTGTACCCATGTGCCTTACAGTACAGGCTGTCAGGATGCAGCTATCACTTATGAACAGGGCACACCTGAATAGGATCTCTTTCTGGAGTTTGGTTGTAACATGTCTTATTTGCTAGCACATCTGAACTTTAGTTAGATGCCATCATTTTGGCATGTCTTTCAGGATGCTATTCAATATAATACATTATAGAATAAAATGGGAAGTATCTCTGTTTTTTTTTTTTTCCAAAGGGGGTAAAACAGTAGTATTAACAAGCCTGTAAGATTCTCAGAGCAGAATTCTATAAGAGGAGAATGGTGGAATAGCTTGAATATACGTATAGGAGTATTATGTTAAATGTATTTTAAATAGAAAGTGTATTGTTTCAAAAAGATGAATTTATTAAGTGTACAGACAATATGGTTTCTCCTACTGTTCTTGGAATCTTGTAATAAAATGAGACAGAAAAAAAATCAGAGTATATATGAAGTGTAAAATAATGATACCAGATGAATCAATTTTCAAAGAAATTATGAATGTGATTATAGAGAAAGAGAAATCTGTAAAAATGTACCATTTCCTTAGAAATACAGCACATGCATTGATGAATTTTAGTCTAAATTACCTATGAAAAGTGTAAGCTCATTTCTTTTAGAGTTTCCAGTGAAGAGGGTGAAAGCCTCTTGGATGTCAATAGGTTGTTTTCTTGTTACAAATCCCATGTGGAGCTAGTCTTACATACATGTAGGGCAGGCACCTCCTTCTTCTCTTGCTGATCTCTTCACTCTTACTATAATCAGTTTGCTCTTATCACAACCAGTAAATTCACCTTTAAGCCTAAAGAGCAACTATATGTGCACTCATGATGGGTTCTTTTGCTCAGCTCTCCCGCAGGTGCTGGATCAAACCTGTACCACACAGAAGGGTGGACAACAGTCTGAGCTGCATGGGGACCACAGGGCTGCAGGGTGGTTTGAAAAGAAGTAAAGATGTGTGGTCCATAACAGCCTGCTTTAAGTGAAGTAAAACACACAGGGCATGCGTTGGGCTGTGTCAGTCCGGAGACCATCACTCTTTCTGTTTACATGGAGCATTACACTGACATATTCGGTTAAACAACTGTCGATGTCTAGACTGATCATGGTAGGATGCTGAGCCACCGAAGCTCTATCGATGAATTACAAACAGAGATGTTTCCTCCTTTCATTGTCCTCCACCTAGCTATTATGACAGACTGAATACATGCCTACATGATTACCAATAGTCTCTGGGAAGAGGAATTATTTTGTGGCTTGTGGCCCTCTTAGCACATTCTTAATTCCCTCTAACTCAAAGCACACCCACTCTCTGAGGCTTCCCTGTGCAGTGTGCCCCTGCTGAGAAGCCTGACCCTATGCTCAGCTTTGCTTTTCTCTGGAGTCCTTATAACCAACTGGTAAACCATTTTTTTTTTTTTTTGCTTTTCTCCCCTCTAGCCTCATGTTCTACCCACCAAAATAGGTATTTAATAAAAAGCTAAATAGACAGAGATTAATTATCCTCCTTTGCCCTTCATTTGCCTTCTGAATAGAAGCATAAATCACAGTACAATAACACCAAAAGGAGATGAACATGTTTTGCAAAATATTTCACGAGCTTATTAACCTGAGTGATGCCACATGTTGATCATCTTGAGCAAGCCCATGCCCCGAAGCAGACCCCTGTGACATTTTCCCCCTTCTCATCTCCTCAGCTTCATCTCAGGGTCTCGGCCACTCAGCAGGGTACCACGATGAGAATAATTCCACAGCAAGTACAGGAAACAAATAGTATATTCAAAGGAGGCTGAATTACGGATGGTGAGGAGATGCTGCTCCCATGCTTCAATCCGAATGATCAGGTAGGGGCTGGTTATTGAGGAAAGTTCATGGCAAAGGCTGGTGAGGAGAAGGAAGGAGTTTGTGTTGCAGAAAAGCCAGTCAGAGGCAACCCTTTAAGGAGAGCAAGACAAAGACATATCCATTCCTTACTCTTCCCCCTTCCTTCCGTCTTCTACTTGGACTCTTGATTATGTTATCATTCCTTTCCAGGAACTGCTGATCAGTGACATTTCCTGCATGAATGTGTCATGGACTTGAGCTTCGTAACAGCTAAACAAGTTCTTTTGAAAATAGCTTTTATGTTTGTGAAACAAAACTAAACAGACTGCATTGATGTTTTCTGCTTGGTTCTCACTCCTTGAAGAGTGTGGATGCTGGTTTGCACAAAGGCACCCAAAGGAGGTAATGCTGATTCTGTCATTCATCCAACTCTAGTGCCTACTTTTTAACTCTATTTTGTGTTTGTTTGTTTGTTTCCTTAATGCTTCTACCTCCCTTCCAACCCCTCAACTCTGGATAGGAGAGAAAGAAGATTGGAAAAGAGAATAGGAAAGAAGGTTAGTAGACCTTTTTAGACTTAGTTCTGGCTGGTTAGGCTTGTTGGGTTGTTTGGGGAAATACCAATTTGTCATCAGGATATCTAGCAGTCCAGCAGAACCAGCAGCCTTCTTTCTCCATCTGTCTCCTTGAAGCTCTCATCTCTTCTCTCTCTGGGCTCTCATATTCGTATCCTCTCCGAGTGAGTCCTCAGAATTAAACTCTCTACAGCTGGCAAAGATTTCTGAGATGGCATGAGGCAATTATCAGCTGTGGACAAACTAAAAGCAACTCCATATCCCACACTTGGGATTAAAGCAACAAACCTGTTTACGTAACACAGCTGAATTTTAAAAGAAACAAAAACTTCCACTATATTTAAAAGTTTAGATGGAGACCTATTTGGGAGGAGAAAGCAGAGGGGCAATGAGAAATGGATCAGGTAACAGAATGCATCAAAGAGACATCAGTTATGTATATATGAATATGGGAGAAGGGGGAGGCAGATATCAGAAGGTGGAGAGGAGTGAATGGTGTAGAATTGAGGGCTAGAGGAAGCTGGGCCGAACCCAGTATCTCAGTGGAGGCTGCCAGGAAGCAGCTATCACCTATGAAGGGACCATACTAGGATGCAGAATATACCAGGTGTAGAGGATGAGCTGATGACACAGTGGGCATGTTTCCCTGGAGACCTGTTTAGGGCCTTTATGAAGCTTCTTTCTCTTAGGATGACGGCACTGTTCAGGCATTCACCCCCTTCTCTTATGCTGCATTCTTCACAAGGTGTAGAGAATTTGCTCACTTGTTCTGCTCAATCTCATTGTGCTACTGATGTCTTACTTTTTTGATCTGAGCAATTAATTCATGTAACTTCATTTAAACTTTATTTATTTAAGGGAAATTGAGTGAACTTGACAGTAAGTAATGTGGATTGTTTTCTTGTCTATCATCTATATTTCAGGAAGTGAACAAAGCATATTGTTAGCATCCTGAAGCAAGAGAGCATAGGCTCCCATTTCATTAATTGCATGGATTAAATTCTGTCAGAGGCCGAAAGTAGGCTTTAATTTATCAAGAAAATTAAATACACACCAGGAGGAGTTATCCAAACATTATTTTTAATGCTGGCAGTAAGAATTGATAAAATGTCTATCATCCATGATAGCAACATCTTTTTTGATTTGTGCACTTGATGGGGTGAAAATCAAAATGTCACATAGTAACACATATTGCTGAAATAGCCCATGAGAGAACATAGGAACATTAAGAACACCTTCCATAAAAGTGCACAAAATGTCATCAGTCAATCCGAAGCCTCTAGAGGTGGTTCAAAGGGTTTTAACAAACCAATCATTTCTTAATGAATGTGCTCTTTGAAAAATGGTCTTTGGTGAGGGCTCATTAAGACAATGCAAATAGGATGAATATTTGTCTTTTTTTTTTTATCTTTTATTTGCACGGGCAAGAAGAACACTTCATGACCCGGCATGGAAACTGTCAGAATCTACACACTTCAATCAGCCAATCAGTTTAGTGAATGTGGAAAGCTTGGGGAGTGCCAAGCACAGAACACAACTGTCACGTGGGATATTTCCTTGCTTGTCATTGATGTAAAAACATTCCAAAAGGATGGAAAGTGTCTTGCAAAGGGTCACTACATACAGTGTGAGATCTCGCCGAAAAGGGAACATCAGAGGTATGCCCCAAGAGATAAAAATGAAATCATTCTGCCAAAACAAATCATAAAACAGCTCTAAAGTGGGAATAAGTTTGGATTCCTGGGAAAAAAGGGAGTAGAGAAACAGGCTGATTATGGTAAAAGACAAGGAAAGGGAACACATCGATAACAGTGGGCCCAGTGGGATCTAGAGAATCACAGAGATTTCCTTAGTGGTCAAAGGTCACCAGAGGCTTCACTGGTGGGATAACTTACCATTTGCATTCCTAGACTATTCTTCTGTCTACTACATACAGAGTAGATTCTAGTAGTATGGGAGGGGTTTGGGACCCAGAGTAGGAAGCAATTGCACAGATAAGGAAAGGGATGACACGTGGAGTCTTTGTTCAGGTTTCTGTGAAAATGGAGGGAAGCAGATGAACTTAAATGCTGGTTGGCAGTCGAACCGATAGGTAGGAGTCATAGGTTAGAGATGGGGGAGGGTGGAGGAAGAAGAGGATGACAGATATGTAAGTTAACTCTTCAGCCTTGGGTTCCAGCACAAACTGTGCCTCTAATTATTTCCTCAATCATCTGAACAGAGACTATAAGGCAGGAAGAAATTTAGAAGGCAAACACATGAAGTAGACTACAGTGACCCAAGCAATGACGGTTTGCTGAACAGCTGGCATTACAGAATCATGAGAAAGCTGACAATGGCAGCTAGTCATTCAAAAACAATTTTTTAAAAAATTATTCTGGTGAGCTATTGACTTAGAGAAAGACCCATGTTCAAACTGGCAGTTAATGATTGGCTGTACATGCTAGGGACTAAGAGTGTTTTTTGTTTGTTTATTTGTTTGCTTTTTGTTTTAGGCTAAACTTTTAGTCAACAGAAAGAATGTTTGAATGTTTGCCAAGATGTGTTAGGAGTTTTCTAGAATTCTTCCTCATTTTAAAAGGGCCTGGGCAGGCTATTGCATGACTTAGAACGTGTGGTAAATGCTGATTTTTATCTAAGGTGAATATATCTTGGGTTCCATTCAGCAAATTGATTTCTCCTTGAGATTTCACTTAAAAAGTATAATTTCATTTCATAGTGAAGTAAATTAATGCCCTGGAAACGTAATATGCCTGTGTGATATACAGAGTGTTTTCGTTTTTATGCACTTAGCAAGGCATTTATCCTATTATCACATAATCACGTCTGGCCTAAATAAAGAATCTTGTGTTTAATGCACAATGAATCCTATCTTTGAGCAGCTTTATTGTTATATCACTTATTAATTTAAATTTGTGTCATTTTTAGTTAACAGGAAAGATAGCTTCAAGATTTGTTTGCTTAGATTTTATTGAAAATCCAGTATGTAGGAGTATTTAACATCTCAAGGATATGATGTTATTATTTCGATTCAGACTTTCTTTCGGTGTATGTAACCGTTCAGAATCCATGCTTTCAAAATCGTAAGTAATTGAGACTCTCGTCACTCTCCAGTGTTAAAAGTCATCAGAAAGATGGGTGTCTAAGCTACAGAAGTGATGGGGCTCCTGGTTCTGCATCATCTCATAGCTTAGAAGACACTACAGTACGCGGCGCCCCTTGAGTGCAGGCAAGGTTAAAAGGGGCACACTTAAGAACTTAGAGCTCCACAAAAGACTCAAGAACAAATCAAACACTTCTAATCATTTCTGCAGTGTTTAAAAAAAAATAAATGTTTCCTCAAGTGGATGGCAAAGTCCTTCCACGGGCGCTGCACAGTGTCTGTCATAGCCACTATTCTCCAACACCATGACATGCCAGAAGCCCCAGGCATTTCTTCACGGAATGCTCACATCCTTACAAACATTGAAAGGTTCAGTGTTTAATGCCATGTTCCTGATAAACTGGCTGACTGAGGATCCAGGGTTCTGATAAATTTTCCATTTGATGATTTCAAAACAATGCTCAGAGAGCTAGCACCTCAGCAGGATATGGCAGACATCTTCAGTGTTATTTTCTTCTTGGTTGTTTCTGTGATTTCTTTTCTACTTTATTCTCATTTAGAAAAGATGTTTTGAAGCCACTGGCGTGTTGCCAGTTAAAGGGACTGGCATGAATGGAGCCCATGTGTGTCAATGATCTTTGATGAGGTCTTAAGAGGGTACATTTAGAGACATTTTGACAGTAATTTCACATCTGCTGGCCCAAATATGGCTTTGTCATTTTGATAGTTCACTTTTTTTCCTTTCTAACTGTGAACACAATGGCTCACGGACAAGCTGTGGGAGGATCTAATGACTGTTCATCACAGATAGCTGGAGTAGTCCTGAACTTGGGCCAGCAAGATGGCTCCGTGTATAAATGGAGCTTGCTCTCAATCCTGCTGACCTTCCCAGAATTCAGTCCCAGAATACCACATGGTTGTGGGTGATAATGGACTCTAGCAAGGTTTCTGACCTCCACACATACCATGGCATGTACATGCACACACAGATAAACACAGAAACACATGTGCACACAAATAAAGACTACATACATACACAGACATACAGACATACACACACACACACAAGCACACAGAGATACACACGCATATACACAGATACACAAATGCTTATATGCATACAGGCACATATGCAGAGATATGCACACACATTACACACATGCACACACACAGCGGAAATTTTCAAAAGAAATCCTGGACTATATGATGACCACATAAGGAATATATGGACAGATATCAAAGAATTCACTTAGGAGATTGTTGCTGCTTCCTTTCTTGGGGCAGAAAAGTATGGAAAGGAGAGAACCCCTGAAAGCAAATGGCTAGATGATGGGTACAGGTAATGCAAACCCTTGTCTGTCTTGCCCTATTTGTATCCCGGCAAGCTACAGAATTGTCCCAAATCAAGTCCCCACACCCAGCTGAGACATTGCTGAATAAGACATTGCCATAGACTAGTTGTCTGATGCAGAGAGAGAAAGGTCATTTCACCAGCTACCTATGGACCCTCAGAATAACACTGGAGAACAGGGACCGTGTGGGAGGATAATTTGAAGCCCTGATTATGTTGCTCCTCCCCTATGTGTGCACATGTGTGCATGCTTGTGCCTGTACATTCATACATATGTGTGTGCTTGTGTGAGTTCACTTGTGTGTGCATGCTTGTGTGTATGTATGAGCCTATGCATGGCAGAGTTTCTTAAACCTTAGCATCTAGAAGCAGTTCTAGTGAAAATTATGTATGCTGAAACTTGGGATAAAATGTTGCTATCTGGGGAGAAGCCAGTTCTATGTAGAACTTAATTTGTGATAGAGTTAATACTTATTACTTAATTTGGGGGTAAGTGATCCATAACCCAAGCAAATGTGTCCTCAAAGCGAGGCAAGAAACAATCCAAAATATTAATGATAATAGACTAAATTGATGTATTTGCTCACAGTAAGAGCTCATTCTAAGAATTAACATCATCTACTTTCCTTGAAGGGAGTAAACACCCAGGCACATGACAGAGAACAGACCCCAGAAGGTCATATGACATCAGTAATACTATTTTAGTTATTTTTATTAAATTTATTTATTATTTATGTGTGTGTATGTGTATATATATGTGTGTACGTGTGTGTGTGTGTGTGTGTGTCTGTCTGTCTGTCTGTCTGTCTGTCTGTCTATGTGGTGTGTATGTGCATGCCGTGGTATACAAGTGGAGGTAAGAGGACAACTCCTGGCAATCTATTTTCTTCTTTCTACTATGTAAGACCTGAGATTTGAACTTAAGTCATCAAGGTTGGCAGCAGGCAGCTTTACTCCTGAGCATCTTGTTGGCCCAAAGACAGAATTTCTTTGCTACAATTTGGAGACTCAACTTCCATTCTCTGAGGAGTCATTAGTCATTTGAGGACTTCATTTGACCACAAAAATAGCTCATCCACACTAGATACAATATTCTGCATTACTCAGATTCCAGTAATCTAAATGTTAATGATACATAGAAGTAATCATTTTCATAATGATATTTTGATTGGTGTTTGACCAAATGACTGGGCTCCACAGCCTAGCTAGGCTGACACAGAGTACCCATCACAGAGGGATATGGTGCTGTTTTATATTAGAAAATACATTTTTATTAAGCACTAGCAAGATGTGAATTCAGGGTGAGAGTTATATTTTAAAGCCTGAGGCAATCCAGGGATGCCAAAATCTCTACAAATTTCCTCAGTGTATATTCTCAAAAGTCAGTAGGGTCTGGACATGTGTTAGAGTGATTGAATGTTCCTTTATTTTGCTTCTGCTGGCCACCCCAAGCAAAGCAGAGTATGAAGTTCCCCTCTGCTTGGTTTAACACAACAGGCCAAGAGACATCAAGATCCACCACATTTCTAAAGCTAACAGAAAAACACTGCAGGGGAAGGGCTGTGAGAGGCATAGTAGGGTAAATACTAGGTTGTAATCTAATTAGCAAATGATAATAGAAGCCAATGGAAAACAGGCCACAGACCCATGAACTACAATGCCCCCGGGAATAAATGATTGATCGCTGGCAGGCAGGAAACTGATCAGGGAAAGCATGTTCCTGCCTTTGACCTAAAACACAGATCACAGCTTCCAACCCAAGTCACAGGCATTTGTAAGAAGCCACGTGCTTTACGTTCCCCGTGCTTCAGTTAAGTTTGTCACTTGCAGAGAAACCCAGATACTTTCTCCAGTGAGGCTCCAGTCCTTGTCCGGTTCCTAACTTGATAGAAAAAGTGTCTCCATGCAGGACTGCTTTAGTAGAATGACATGCTTCTCACAAAAAAGACAAGTGCTTGCTTTTCATGCTACTCCTGCCCATCCTGCTTAATTCATATAGACAAACACAACCCAGAAGTCACCAGAGCATTTGGGCTTCCTCACTCCTGGTCTGCTGAGTTACATACTGTTTTTTCCTAAGATGTCTTTCAAATGTGACCCTTCAGATCCATTGCTGGGCCGGCCTCTGGATGAGACTTCAGAAAAAAGGCTCAGTCCTATTTTAGGAATAGAGAAAAACACAGAGAATTAGGTGTGTTTAGGGACAAGGAGAACATCATGTCTAGCCTGTTCTGAAGGAGTCCCACTGTGGCATGTGGATGATGGGTACTAGAGCTCCTCCAGGCCTGTCATCCTCTGACTCCAGTTTGGCCTAGGCTTAAGCAGCAAGGATCATTCGGAACTGACTCTGAGCCAAGGAGTTGGTAGGATTTAAACTTCTGAAACAGAACCTGGAGGGCAGAATGGATCTGAGAGTCCCAGACTGTTTGGAAAGCAAATGAGGGACCTATGCTTTATTGTTCTAGGTGAAAGGTGCAGAAAGAAAAGAATGAGTCTTTTTTGCTCAGACCCAGAGATACTTGCATCAGAACAATGAAAGAGAGTGGCAATTCACTTAAGGAGTGGAAGAGAAAGCAGACAGAAGAAACGGCAGCAAAGCTACAGATGATTTCTAAAGCAAGGCTGAAAAGGCTGGCTTCTTTGTCATCAGAAGAGCCAAATTAAAATTCATATACAATTTGATCAAGGACAAAAATGACTCTTCCAAGTAGAAGTTTCAAGCAAATTACTTCCCCTTTTAAATTCCCCTCAATCACTTCTGTTACCTTTAGTTAACAATTCTCATAAATAAATATTGACTGCAGGTAGTCAGAACAATCTGGAGCCAGGTAAAATAAACCATCACATCACATTGGAAGTGGGCAGGAGTCTTGTGCCATAAAAATTCTTTCTGATTCACAGAGTCTGCATCAGCAATCCGGCCGTGGGAAAACAAACCAGTTGAAAACATAAACAAATATGCTTCCTTCTGCCATTCTCTCGAATATATGCTATTTGAATCTATGGAAACACTGTCAGTATCCTTAAAGAGAAAAACGTTCAGTTCAGTTATATGGTTGCCACTCACTAGAAGACCATGCAATTATTAAAACATATTTATTGGATTTTTGATTGAATGGGAGATGGTTATAATTAAATACTGAAAATGTTTAAATGGTATTTTTTTTCTTACAGCAGCTCTTTATCCATCTGTTCATCTGTCTATGTGTCTATCTATGTATCTATGGTATCTATCTATCTATCTATCTATCTATCTATCTATCTATGGATTTTGCTTAGAAGATAATGGCACACACATATGTGTATGTATGTGAACACCATGCAATTATATTAATTATAAGAACAACTCGGAAGGATTTTTTTTATTTTTAACTAAGTTTTTGATAATTTCATACATGTTTATATGAATTCTAGTTATTTTCCCCTCCCTTTTCTTCATCCTACTCGTTTCAACCCACACCTCCTCTTTTTCCCCAGATTAATAACTTTTGGTTTTGCTGTAAGTCCAGTTTAGTTGAATCAGGGCCATCTGTGTGATCTACTTCCCGAAACCTGATGAGGTCACCAGAAGGAACACACTAGAGGCCACTGATTTCCCTTATCCTGAATCTATCCACAGGAAATATTTCAGTAGTGAGGGATGGGGTCCATGAGTCCCTCTTTGTCCCTGTTTGGCTATTAATGTTCCAATTTTGTGCAGTTCTTATGTAGTCATCCATGGTTGATGAAAGTTCACTATTTCAGTGACTATAGTCCACTATCACAGTGACTATGTATTGTCCACAAGATTCCATTTCATTATCCTTCTCTGCATTTTCTGGTTCTCACAATTTTTCAGGCCCATCTTCTACAACATTACATGGGCTTTGGAGGAGACATATAAATGCTCAACTGTCACTTACCCTCAGCTCCTTGTGCAGCCATGTCTCTGCACTTGGACAAGAATGACACTAGCTCTGGTCATGAAAATTACAAAAGAAAAGATTCTCTCTCTCCCACCCCCCTCGTGTGTTTGTGTGTGCGTGTGGGTGTGTGTGTGTGTGTGTCAGTTGCATTAATTTTGATAGTAAGGAAGTCTATACTTTTTTACTCTGTAGTAATGGCAGACAAACAAAAAGACAAAAAACAAACTGATGATGATATTTACATTTAGCAGATTAAGGAGATTTTTGAAGATTCTGGTGTGAGGTAAAGAAAAACAACGAGTAAGTTGTGAGGGAGTTGAAATAGCTAGTACACATACATCTATTATTTATTTATTCATTCTTAGTTTTCATTCATTTATTTGACAAATATTGACTCCCTAAAATGGATAGACATTCGTTTAGAAATTTGAGGTCAATGTTATCCAAAGATAATACATCCACCCCCTCAGATCCCATAAGGAACCTTGTTTAATTAAATCCATATTGGCCAATTAAATAGATTCAGAACCTATATAGTTCTTTCAAAACAAATCTGCTT
This sequence comes from Meriones unguiculatus, assembly GCF_030254825.1. NCBI lineage: Eukaryota > Metazoa > Chordata > Mammalia > Rodentia > Muridae > Meriones > Meriones unguiculatus. The sequence goes on along the minus strand of NC_083362.1, from coordinate 63,449,017 downwards.
GTGAAGATATTTGTGCATGACTGAAAGCAAGGGAAAAAAATGCTTCCAAAGGAAATCTAAGCATTAAAGATACAAGAACAATGAAATGTTAGGAGACAAAGTTCTCTTTAGAAATGTGAATGAGAAGAAAAGGAAGGAAAGGAAAAGGTAGATGACTGTGTTCTTTCCCTGAGACAGAAAAGGGAACATGCTGCAGAGGAAAGGGGAGGTAAAGAAAGGTAAGATAGCCCTTATTTCAAAGATTTGTTGATAAATACAAACTTGGTGACATGCCTTGAGAGCAGAGGAACTTTAACAATAATGTCCATAGATGCATATTGCATAACCAAGACCTATAGTGTCCAAATATAGCCATATAATTATTATTTAAATAATAAACATGGACTCTGTTGGTTTTTTGTTCCATTGTTATGTGTTACTACATAGTGTTTGTTCCTCCTATTGTTGTTGTTCTTGCTGGTGAGTTCTGCACAGTCGGTTTAATGAACCACTGTTACTGATTCTTTGGTTTTTCAGATTAATTACAAAAAAAACTCAAAAAGTGTTTGTAGGGTATCTTAGTTCATCTGCATGACAATAAGAAAATACCATGGACTGGGTAATTTATAAGAACATAACAATGTTGCATGGTGCCAGAGGCTGGAGAAATCAGAGCTCTAGCAGCATGGTTTTCTTTTTTTTTTTTTTAACTTAATTTTATTTACATATTTATTTATTGTAATTTATTCACTTTGTATCCCCACTGAAGCCCCCTCCCTCATCTCCTCCCAGTCCCCACCCATCCTCCCTCTTCTCCTCCCGTGTCCTTTCCATAGTCCCCTAACAGGGAAGGACCTCCTCCCTTTCCATCTGACCTTCTATCTCACCAAGGCTAGCTGCATCTTCCTCTGTGGTCTGGCAAGGCTGCATCCCCAGGGGGAGGTGATCAAAGAGCTGGCCAGTGAGTTCATGTCAGAGACAGCCCTCCCCTTACTAGGGAACCCACTTGGAAACTGAGCAACCAACAGGCTTCCTTTGAACAAGGGCATAGGTCCACTCCATGCTTGGTCCTTAGTAGGAATATTGGTTTCTGCAGGACCCTCCTGGGCCCAGGTATTTTGACTCTGTTGTTCTCCTGGTGGAGTTCCTGATCCCTCCATGTCTTTCTATCTACCTCTTCTTCCATAAGACTTCTGGCAATTGGCCCAAAGTTTGGCTATGAATTTCAGTATTTCCTTTGATACCTTGGTGGGTAGAGTCTTTGTAGAGGTCCTCTGTGGAAGGCTTCTCTCTTGTTCCTTGTCTTCTCCTACTTCCAATGTCTATCCTGTTTGCCTTTCTGAATAGGATTAAGCATCTTCCCTCTGGTCCTCCTTGTTGTTTAGCTTCTAAGAACTGTAGATTTTAGTATGTTTACCCTATACTATGTGGCTAATATCCACTTTTAAGTGAGTATACATCATATATGACTTACTGCATTTTCTAAAGGGGGGAGCCATTGTGTCTTCTCACAGTACAAGGGACCAAAGGTAAGAAATGGCTAAATGCTTTTAAAGGGCCTTAAACCCATTAAGGAGGGAGATCAGAGCCATCAAGACCTCAAGATCTCATCCTCTTCCAAAGGCTGGTCAGGTCATTAGGCTACAATCATGAAATTTGGAAGAAACACGGTGAAACCAGAAGCATGGACCACTTTCTTTGGAACCATCATGGGCATCGCCTCAGCTATCTAGGGCTCAGAAACAGAAATGTGCAAGATAATTCCCCAGGTAGGAATTCTATGAGTCTTTGGGTGGATGGATTCTCATCCTGTGAGACAGCTGACTTCAACAGGCCCGATACCCAGTCAGATTCCAGAAGGCTGTGATTCAACAGGTTTCTATGCGTTTTCAGACCATGCGTGAGTGGCAGATCTAAGCCAGTTCTCAAAGTTTCGAAGATAACTGCTTTGTCTGAGATGCAATGAATTCAATCTACCCTAGTCTATTTGGTTGACAGGAGATACGGTAAACCTCTTAAACTACATCCTTTACCCCGGGGGGAAAAGCAGCACTCTTTGCACAGGGATACAGCTGGCCTGTGTCTTTGGAACTCTCTCTGGCATTCAGCAAGACAGCCATATTGTAGCTGCAAGCTATTACAACACACTGACTTCCAGATCGGCAACCGGGTGCTTGTCGTTTCCAGATGTAGTTTTACTCCGACAGTTGTTCAGGAAACATTGTGAGAAGCAGCGGATTTCCAGTAAAACACGCCTATAAACATGATGGTTTCTGGCAAAGGGAGGAGAGGTTTACACCAGATGCATTAGAAAAAAAATAGAGTCTGCACTCTGTTCGTATTTACCCTGAAGGTTCCAGTGTGATCTGCAGGGTTCATTCTTGTTTCGTTTGTCCTGGTCTGAGCAATCACTCTAGACTCCTGTGTCTTGTAAACAAATTGGTCACAGAGATACATAGTTTCTGCCTCTTCTGCCAACCACCTAGAAATCTGCTCTTACTCAGTCCCAACTACAAAAGCCATCCCCCGGGGAATTTTGAATTGATCTCCACAATCTAACAGCCTCAAAGCAGCACCTGGACAGGTTAATTTAAAAGCAAAAGCCAAAACTTCCTGTGGGAAGGCACAGAGCCATGACTTCATGAATATTTTTCTACATTCCACTGAACATGCTGCCTGGTCTCCTTTTCTTTTGCAGGAGCCTACATGATTCAAAAGATATGTTTTGGCAGGAAACAAATTAACACATATGGGTGTGGGTGGCAGCGTTTTAATGCCCGAAATGGATACACTCTTATTTTCAGCAATGGTAATAGTGATATAATACCAAATTGGGAAGAAAAGCAGCTGGGCTCCACCCCTTCCCTTAGCAAAGCTGGGCAGTATATTAAAGGGCATGCCTAACTCTCACCTGTTGCTCTTGCCTTTTCTTAAGCCACTGTCTTTTTATTCAGGAATGTACTCTCACGGGACAACCTTGCATGCCAGTGTTTCATTTAACTGTAGCATTGCTCCTGCCTCTCTGCTTAGTCCCCTAGACTGCTGTAAAACCCTTCTCTTTTTTCATTAACATATTTGTGCACACACACATACGTGGGCACACACACACATACACACACATATATATTAGTTGCATTTCTGTTGCTGTGATAGGACACTCTGATCAAGAAACTTACAAAGGAAAGAGTGTATCTGGGCTTACAGCTCCAGAGGGATAAGAATCCATCATCATAGGGAGGCAGCAGGAAGCTGAGAGCTCACACTTTGAGCCACAAAGAGAAGGAGCCGGACATGGCATGAAGCTTTTAATCACAAAGCCCCATCCTCCTCACCCCCCATGACATACTTCCTCCAACAAGGTCTCAGCTTCTAAGCCACCCCAAACAGTGCCACCAACTGGGGACTCGAGAGCATTCAAACCATCACTATATGTTTACCTAGAATCAATCCATATGAACCCAAATCAATAATGCATGTACTTCTGAGGACATAGGCAAATATGACAAGAAGTGACATAGCCTGAAGGGATGGTGCTTAGACACTGAATAATTCAGTGTCTTAGCATTTTTAAGCCTTTTGTTTTCCTACAGGTACTTAGGTCTCTATGGAATATGCTTCAGATACACTTAAAATGCAAGATACTGCAGAGCGGAGAGGTCTGGAAAAAAGAAAAGAAGAAAGTCTCATCTATTGTGTAACAGCAGCTCGACTTATTTATAAAGTATATTCTAGAATTCATGTGAGATTTGAAGTTATAGAGGGGCCATAAAAGAAAGAATGTCACTACTATAATCCAAAGAAATAAATCAGGTTAATACCATGGCACGGCAGTGGTGAAGATAGAATGTCTTATAAAACACTCATGAAGAGCACATGTGTGTGAAACACGTTGTTCCCAATTGTCTGTGAACACATCAGCCTCATGATTTAAAGCTTAGGTTCCTGAAGTGCAATTCGGCTGCCTTGAGTTCTTGGCAATGCCGATGTGAAGCCATGCTTTTCAGAGCTGAAAGGTGGGGCAAAGGTGTGACTGTTATGAAATACAAATGCATCGAGGGGGTCCCACCATGGGCCCATGCCAAGGTGTGCCCCTCAGAAATTACCCCCTGCAACAGATCTGATGTAAGGAGATTGTATATTTATTGGGGGAGAAGGGAGAGGAGTGAGGAGCTGGAGAAGGGGTAGAGGCAGATGAATGGACATGTGGACAGGAAGATGGACAGGAGCAGAGCCATGAGGACAGAAAACAGGGGGATACAAAGAGGTGAAAAGGGGCAAGAGAGAGCTGGATAGAAACAGGGAGAGAAAGGGCTGGGGGAGGAGGAAGGCGGTCCTTAGCACACACCTGGCGCACCTGGCAGCTGCAGGTGATGACATGAGCTGTTGTTGCTAGGTCCCTGAGAGGAGCCTGGTGTAACCGCCTGTAAGCCAACAGTGACAGGCTAGTAAGTCAGGGTCTCCTCTCCAGAGAGAAGGACAGTTCCAGGATAACGGTCATAAGAGTTGTCAGACTACCTGGAGGGGAGTTCCTATTGTTATTTTTTTAATTTTTTAAATTCATTACAATTTTAAAAAATTGTATCCCAGCTGTAGCCCACTCTCTTATCCCCTCCCAATATCTGCTCTCCCTTTCTCTTCTCCTCCCATGCCCCTCCCACAGTCCACTGATAGGGGAGGAGGACCTAGTCTGACCCTAGTCTATCAGGTCTCATCAGGACTGGCTGAATTGTCTTCCTCTGTGGCCTGGTAAAGCTGCTCCCCCATTTGGGGGAGGTGATCAAAGAGCCAGCCACTGAGTTCATGTCAGAGACAACCCCTCTCCCATTACTAGGGAACACCACTTGGAGATGGAGCTGCTATGGGCTATATCTGTTCAAGGGTTCTAGGTTATCTTCATGAATGGTCCTTGGTTGGAGTATCAGTCTCAGAAAAGACCCCTGTGCCCAGATTTTTTTTTTTTTGGTCTGTTCTTCTCCTTGTGGAGCTCCTGTCCCCTTCAGGTCTTTCTATCTTCCCCTTCTTTCATAAGATTCCCTGCACTCTGCCCAAAGTTTGGCTATGAGTCTCAGTATCTGCTTTAATACCCTGCCGAGTAAAGTCTTTTAGAGACCCTCTGTACTAGGTTCCTGTCCTGTTCTTAACTACACTCAGAATGCTGAAATATTCTGACCGGTCAGGCTTCCATAAGTATGTGCAGAATTGCACTTGATGTTAATTAAAAGGTTAAAATAACAAACAAAAGAAAGAAAAGATGAGAAGTAGAATTAATATGGAGTTTAGGTTGCAGTGTCCCTAGCACTACAGAGGCAGAGGGAGAAGCAGGAGTGAGTGAGACCCTGTCTCCAAACAACAACAACAAAGGAACAAGAAACAAAGCTCCAAGACCCAAAAGGAATTAATTTGGAGTGAGGAAACAGTGTTTCCGTAAGGTGAGGGATACTGAACAAATATGCCCAAATACGTATAATAGAGTGACCTAGCCTGACGTTCGCAGTAGAAGAATCTCCTAATGGAAAAACACTGTTTTTGAACACACTTTTTAAAATTGGTTAAAAATATAATGTGGGAGTGCTTTTTCTGGGCATCAAAATAATAACGCCAAATGACATCGTTTCATAAAGTGTACTTTTGAGAAAGGGTCTCATATCATATGTCATAGATCCCCTCGTTTTGGACAACAACTTTGAAGTGCAGGGGCCATTCACACAAACATAGAGTGGACAGGTAGCTGTGTAAGCCTCAGAATTGCAATTCTGAACTGTTCACTGAGGAAAGAAAATATTCACCGGGTGGAACTAATTAAATGAGAGGCATTATTAGTAGACTTTTCATTTGCATTTCCTACGCTTCAGAAGTAAAATGATGCAAATATATTAGCTAAAGCTGGTGGTCATTATGGAGAATTATTGCCCTATGGACTGCACAGTGCTTGACAGTAGCTTATATACTATTCTTCACAATTGGCTTAGAGCAGTGTCATTAATGGTCATTGTTCTTTTGTCTGAAAGGTAAGAGATAGGGACTTTCATTTCATTTACCATCCCAGGTTTACAAAGCTTTTGTCTTTTTTCTCTCTCTGTTTCTCTTTTCCTAGGACCAGCTTTCATTCTACAGTTTTATTTTTTTATCAGTTAAGATTGTTATTCCCGAAATCTTTATTAACTTGTTAGTTCAACTATGACACCTTCTTCCAAAAAAAGGAAGTTTTTAGAACAATATGAATCAGTTGAGGTATAAAATGTGTGGCTTACAATGCCCAAACAACAATGACAAAAGCAAGCCTAACTCAATAATCTCACAGGGGCTTCAGCTCTCAGATTGGCTTTAGATTGTAAAAGGGAATGGCTTGTTAAGGAAGGCATCATGGTGGGCAGAGCAAAGAGGAAAGGAAAGGAAGAAGAAGGAGATGAGGTGGATCAGGAGGCAAACAAAAGGGAGAGTAGAGAAAGGGCAAATAATGAATCCCTGCGTTTTGGAAGTCCTAAGCTTAGGATGTGAGGAAACAGTCTGATCCCAGGCTTTCTTCTCACATGTTCAAGCCACTGCAGCATCTGGGAGGAACAAAATGAAGGCTACTGGCAACTGGCTAGGTCACCCTAATGAAAGAAAATAAAATATCTCTTTCCCCTAAAGACGTAAGAGAACATTTTATTAACTAGCATTTGGAGAGTGTTAGCATGTTTTATGTCAGACATTATGGTCCCTATTCCTGGGAGGCCATAGAAGTAGAAACAAACATTTTCAGAGACCAGAAACTCCTGCTTGGTGCTTCTGAAACAAAACAAAGAAATCATGAGAAAAATAAGTCAGAGAATGTTGCCTTTATCTATGAAGTTCAGATGTTAGCATGCTCCATAAAAATCTGCAGCCCCTAATGTAGTTAAAGTAGCAAGAAGAATTATCTGGCAGTACATAAGCATGCTGGGTTGTAGGAATCATTTGGGTTCATTAATTTTTTAGATATTGTAGATATAAAACAAAAGACAGAAGGGAGGGAAGAGAGGAAGGCAGGATAGGAGGGAAAGAGGGAACCTGAAGGAGGTAGGAAAAGATGGATGAAACAATGAGTGAGACAGGAAGAAAAGGTGAAAAGAATAAAGGAAAACATGGAGGGAAAAGAGGAGGGGGAGATATGTGTGAAACAGAGAAGAAAGGGTGGAAGGAGGTATCATGTGACACCATTTCTATGGGGATATAAACAGATGTGTCTCACACTAAACAGGGTATTGGAAACAGATCAAAGTCTAACTTGCTGAACCAACAGGTGTTATTGGAGTTTCTTACAGGAATAAGGGGGAGGGATTAATTACAGGAGCAGAAATGACTTAAAAGCAGCTGCATCACCTAGCCCCACCCAATATAGGTTACAAAACAAAAACAAAAACAAACAACAGCAACAAAACAAACAAAACCCAGAAACCTATACTGTACAACACAACTTGCAAATGGCCCAACAAGTACTTCTTTAAGGCAGCTCAGCTTATCTGAGAGTTTTCTTTCATGAAACTTACTTTCCCTGGGAGTGTCTCTCAGCAGTCTTTACTGCTTTTATATGACTCAGGGTAGGACTCAGTGAATCTGCTCAGTTTCAGGGACTTCCTAAAGCCTTTGAGTTGTTTACTTCCTGGGATTAAAAGCTTCCTCGAAGAACAGAGTGTTTTACCTCCCTTTACAGCATCCATTGCCTTAAACTTTCTTCAAAGATGGATGTTCTGTCTCTTAAGATATTGCTAGCCAACAGGAAAGATAGTAGAAACAGAGAAAAGGGAAAGAGAGAACAAAGAGGGGATGAGAGTAGGAAGAGAAAGAGAAATAGAAGAAAGAGAGGAAGGAGGGATGGAGAGAAGAAACAGAGGAAGAGAGAGAAGTGAAAAAGGGAGTGAGGGATGGAGGGAACTAAGGGAAACAAAGAGAAAGAACCTGTGAGCATGCACAGGTGCTTCCAGTGAGGGACATCATAACTGGAGTTAGCACTGGGGGAAAGGTCAGCATTAACTCATACTGAAAATCTCTTAAGGATTGAAATTTTAGAAATGAACAAAGAAAGAAAGAAAACAAATTTATACTCTTCCACTAATATAAAAAACATTTAATTTTGTAAAGAATAAATATTTTGTAAATAGATAAAATAGCATGTTTTGCACTTTTTAAAATTAATCATAACTCACATTATTCTAATAATCATTTGAAGTTTATACAGAAGAACTTACTGAGTAAATAATAATATAATATATAATTTTATGATGTATATCATATGCATATGTGTATATGCATGTATAACTACTACATAAAACATTTCTAGTTTTCAATTTCCATTGTTCACATGTCATACAGATTAAAGAAATATAAGTTACAGTAATTACCATGGTCAGTAATCAAAAGCTATTGTCTATTGGGTAAAAGTCTTAAAAGTATAAAATCTGCAATTATAACAGCAACATCTCTATTACAGCCTAGAAATAGAAGAAAGTGAAACCAAACAGAATCATAGCACTCTAGATTACATGGTACCTACCAAACCTCCCTGACAAGGAGAACCCAACTGCCTGTTCCTACCTCCTTTTTAAGCAGTTCCTGTTAGATGCAAAGGAAGCTGTCTGTGTTGGCCGGCATGAGAACACAGATTCAGATATGAAGAATGTCCACCCTGAGTCCAGCCACCCAGCGACTTGCCTTGTAAATATATGAGTGCATTTTGTTGGAGTCTGAGTTTCTTCAATTTGCTGTCACACTGTTTGGCGGAAACTATCTGTGGACCTGCGTAGGTCAAGGAGAAGGGAAAGGAAGGGTCATCCTGAGTTTATACCACGCAGTGTTTTCATTTTTCCATCCAGCTAAGTACATCCAGGCTCCCTGTTGGGTAAGCCTTTTTCCCTTGTCTGTTCTTTTCTGAGAAGACTGCAGATGACAGTCTCAGAATCTGACTAGCCAGAGCACAGATGGTAAAGATTACAACTTGCTGAGTAATGACCTTTAGAAGCTGCTTTTCTTCCCAAGGTTCTTCTCTTTTGACAGCTAGACTGGCTTTTTCTCAATTAATTTCATTACCCAAAACTGGTGGTGCTTTTTTTTTTTTTTCTTTGATGACTTGAGGACAAAGTTTAATTCTAGTCTAAGCAAGTCTCAGACTTGTACAGGACACATCACTGCCTTTCACTACATTGACACCCTGGACTGGACGCAGGAAGCTGAAGATAATGCAGACATTGTGTCCATGTTGGCTTTCCTTTTTCAACAGGTACCTAGACTAATGAATTTCAACTGGTTGCCTGAGATGAGCAATGAGTGTGGACCTGAGAGAAAGAGGTCATGGGGACCTAGAAGGAGACCTGTCATAAATCAAAGGACAGGGGACATTTATAAGCTAGTTGTAAATTGTCAGCATAAGGCTACAAAGTGAGCCTATACTTTGATCATAAATAAAGAAGAAATCTAAACCAATATAAACCAAGGTGCCTCAATTAAATGAAGAGTACAGTCTTACAATGATAAAGGGGGGGGGGAGTCATCTCACCCCTTAAAAGAGATGGTTGAAAGACTAGCATAGACATTAGAGTCCAGATAGTTTCTTTATCACGATGCTAATCTAGTTACACATGCACAAGAGTTTTACAATCACCCAGAAATAACAGTGGGTGCTATTTTACAGAATAAAACATGGCAATAGATATGAGTGAACCCTTTTCATTATGGAGAATTTATATGATGAGTTCTCTTCTGATACAAAGTATAAACCTATTAAGTTTCCAAGTTAAGCATCTGCTTCCTACCATACTTCAAAAAGTGGTAAAAATCGCTATAATAATATCATCATTCTCTAAAACATGTTGAAATACAACACTGAACCATTATCTGTGTTGTTTTATTTTGATCAAATAAATTAAAGCTCAGCCATTGATTCGAGATAAAAATTACCATTTTAATATACACTTAGAATACGGTCTAACTTTAGAAGGCTGTACAGTTAGACTTTTGATCTCAAATGAGCAAGTGATAAAAGTGTCGTGTAAGATTTGCTTATATTTTACAATTTCATTAAAAGAGGATTAACTTTTCAGGGAAAATATGAGAAAAACCTAATTAAAATTGAAAGCCTCAATAAATTTACCATTGTGGTGTCATATAACATTCTGCAAGTGCAAGAGGATGTTGGGAGCAAAACGAATCATTCAAGAAAGTTTTAAAACAAATATAAGAAAAACCATTGTTACACAGCTGGAAACGTTGCTTAGATTTATCTGTCACCCAGGGAGCCAGCAGAAAAGAAGTCAGGCATTGGCGCCATGATTGCTCACTAAAAGGACCAGCGGTTCCCATATTAGCAGAGGAAAGTGGAAACATTCTTCTAATTTCCTTGAACAATTTTGCCCATAACCATAAATCAGTTCTGTTCCTTTACATGATTCTCAAAAAATAGGGCTGAAAGCCAGATAGTTCGGGCATGAGGTACTTGAGAGATCTGAAGTTCAGATTTTTAGCATTAGAAATCAGATCACTTCCTCAACTACACTCATCGTAATGATGAAAGTGACTTGTTAACCAAGGATACAGATGTCCTTGGGAGAATTTCAACTGGAACTTAACTGTACCGATTCTTGTGTAGAAATTTCTATTCCATCTATCTGGCTTCCATTCCTTCCTTCTTCTGTTCTTCTCTCCCCTTTTCTTCTTGCCCTTTTCTATTTTATCTGTGGCTTTTTATGATTTTATAAGGGTTTGCCCCAGCCCTACATTCAATGATTCCATTCCATTCTACCCACCTTCGTGAATGGCTCAAGGATGGATATTTTGTTCAGTTTGGGACATGAGTGTTGTAGATGCTGTTTGCTGGGAACCAGAAATACAAATATAAGCTAACTCTATCTTCAGAAGAGTAACCCTAAAAGGTAAGATTTCCTACTAGTGAAAATCACCAACCAAAATAAAGGTAGAAGCAGAACTGAGAAAACAGCAGAGAAATTGAATTGTTATCCATGAAGACATGACAAAAATCTTCCTTCAAGTTTCCCCATTAGGTAGAAGCCAACACATTTTCTCTGCTGACTAGACCTGGACTGTATTTTCTCTCCCGTTGCTCAAACTCTGCACACCCCTTCTTCTCCATACATACTCATGACGCATAGTCATGTCTTCACCACTGAGCTTGGGTCCTGTTGGACATCCTAGGAACTGTCTAACCCAGTTCTGTTTTGGTAGGTTCTGAACTCCCACCATAATTCCTAAAGATCAGTATTCAGGGATAGGATGTTCTCTTTCATTCAGGGCAACCAGGCTTCAGTTAGTTCTCTAGATAAATTGCTCCAGATATCTTAGCCATTGGATACACAGGAGACCCAGGTCTGAGGCTGCTTTCAATACCCCAAAGTAGTTCCAACCCAGATGTCATAGGTAGTTTGAATTATCAGTGTTAGATCTTGATAGTACAGCCAAGGAATAAAACCAAAGCTCTTTATTATCCCTCTTATATTTCCAGCCTTTCTCATGATCATCTTTTCTATGCTTAATGGTCACTCCATCCTCTGACTACTCCTTGAACACTGATCTAGTTCCTTTACCCTTGCCATGAATGGTTTATTTGTACCACCTGCAGACCTATATCCTGACTGAGTCTCAGGTCATGGCTGAGACCAAATAAAACAAAAATCTTTAAAAAGGGGAAGGTAGGCATCAGCAGTTTTTAAAAAATATCCTCAGGTAACATACAGTCACTTTGAGAAACAGTAACCTAGATTATCCAGCACCTTCAACTCCCAGCAGCCTGAGCAGGAAGTAGGAAATCTGTGGGAGATGAGTGACAAGGGCTACTCCTGTCTCAGGTCTGAGCAGAAGGGCTCTGGCTGCTTCTTTAGCTTTTACCCTCTCTCAGTGTAGAGATGCAGGGGACAAATGTGCTACCCAGATATTGTTTCAGAGGAGTGGGAATTGAACCCGATCTGAATAAAGTTCTAGATCTTTGTGTTGATCTAAACACAGAGTGTGTAAACATTTAAGTTTGATTCTTAGTCTTGGTTATTTAATGCCCCCTTATGTCTTCCTTAGATTTCAAAGAAAGATTCCATGGTTTTGTTTGTTTTTTCTTTATATACGTAATAGCTCTGATCTTGCCAACAAAATTATACCCACAGTTGTCTTTGCAGCTGTGTATTGTACATGACATCTCAGCCTTCCATTTTTTGCTCATGAATGAATTGGTACTGAAGGAGATATTGACAGAAGATGATTATATCAGGAACAAATCCTGTGCAATGTTATGTAGTAATCAATAATATCTTCTGTTCCTTAAACTTCCTCTGCATCTACTCGAAAGAGAACCAGTATGTGAATCGGGAACAGCAAATGATCCTCTTGTCCCGACAGTCATCACCACTGACCATAGAAAGCATTATTCCCATCTCATTGGTAACCCAGGAACATCCATCCTAAAGACACACTTGGTAGTTGTTGCTAGTACTCTGCTTGGTTTCTCATGTACATCTCATCTCCACACATCAGGTTCAACTTTCAACTTTGGATACATATGCACATTGATTTTAAGGAGTATAAATATTAGAATGCATGCTGTAACTGTTGCAATGCTGTCCTGTCTGTCTCTCCTTCACTAATAAAGATAACAACAACAACAACAAAGAACAGATTCATTTTATCTTAACATTTTCATACTGAAAAGTTTTGGGTTTTCAGTAACCCAAGATCCCTGGGTTACTGGGATCTTGAATGAGCTTTTATTTATTGTCCCTAATCACTAATAAGTTCTGCATATTAAAATTCTGGACCATTCAACATTGCTGTCATGTTGAAATACATCTCTATATGTCAATATAGTCAGCTGAGTAAACATTAAAGTATAATTGAATTTTTCAGCAATGACATTTTAATTAAAAAGTGTTATTGGGGTTTTAAGAGTTCAATACTGCAAGAATGTTCTGGAAAAAATGTTATTGGGCCAGGTACTGAAATAACTCACTATTTTTTTTTCTGTAGTTGGGTGGGTAAAGTTTTTCTTATGGTTGGTGGACTTTATAATTTTGATATTTCTTAGTCCCAAATTCTAAGCAAAGAAAAGGATCATGAAGCAAGGTAGTTTACAAGATTGTTCTAGTTAGAATTTTTAATAACTAAACTGATGCATATATAACAGGCGGCGGATCTGGTATCAGCTTTCAAAAAATGTAGCATTATTAATTTTTTTCTCTTGAGAAAAATCTGTTATTATTAAGATAGCCAAATATAGTTTTATTTTCAGTAGACAATATGCTCTGAACGTGTTTTTGAAAGAATTAAATATCCAGGGTGAACTTCTTAGACTTAATGGTAATAATTACCATTTATGTTTGTCTTGGATTTCAGAAAAAGAAGTCTACAAGTCATTTTGTTACTCCTGGGTCCAATACCACACTCTGAACTTGTCTGGTAGTCAGTTGCCATAGCTGTGGGTCACTTCTGACATCTTGGCCTTTCTTTTTGTTCATGAATCAATTGGTCCTCAAGAAGATATTGACGGAAAAGGTCAATAAATCAGTAGTTACTTTTCAAGAACATAGTCTTTACAATACCCTCTATGTGGAGCATTAGAGGACTCTGGACTTTTAAGACCTTCTCTTTCCTGTAGAAATCACAATGCTATTATGGCTATTTGTTGCAACAAACCCATAAAAGCTAGGAGAACAAGAAAATAATTCAAGCCACATAAATAAAAGAAGCTTTCTTCCTTTCTAGGGCTCTTCTTCAAAACCTAGAAATTATTCTTTTTTGGAATATATGTATGCATACATGCATAATTCTATTTATGTATCTTCATCTTTCTAGCAAAAACTCTTGCTGTGGGTTGTGCAATAGAAATTTGTCATACTGTTTTTTTTTTTTTCCTGGATAGAATATGAATTTCCCTCTGATGTTTGTGAAAATTTTCTCTTGGTTTTGTTTCTTTGTTTGTTTATTTTTGCTTTTTCCAAACCAGGGACAAGTAGGTCTAAGTGTAAAATCTCAGTTCTGTCACCCCAGCCTTCCCACCCTAAACTTTGAATTGTGACTAAATGCTATCCAATTGCACAGACAAAAGCCAACATTTTGTACCCAGACACTTTGTGACAGTGGTTACCACTGTGAGCAATAATGGCATCATGGTTGTGGCAGCATTAATTTCATTGTGGGACTCATCACAGAGCTCCAGCTTGTTTATGTTTTAGCATCTTGCCAGCCCTTCTGATTGCCTTTGGTTTCAGCACACTTTTAGAGCCAGCTTCCATGTTTTTTGTTGTTGTTGTTGTTGTTGATTCTATAAACTACCTGACATTCAGAATATACTCTTTTCCTGATTAAGTTAATCAGAGTAGTTGGCAATTACGGTTCCTATCGGTAGTGAGGGCAAGCCTGGCAGCAGACAGCAAGCCACAAAGCAAAACCACCAAGGTCAAAGAAATGTTACCCCAGTTCCCAGGTGTGGTGAGAAAGGAAGGCTCTGAAAATCCAGTTCATCTGGGTTAGAATGCACACAGCATCTGGCAGGAAAACAGCTGCTTAAGCCATTGCCTTGGTCATCTGGAAGGAAGGTAACATTAAAGACAAGTTTTTTGGAAAAATGAATTCCTACTCCCACATGATTCCCATAAGAGGACTCTGGTTCTGAGGTTCGAATGTAACTTTCTCTTGGCTTTCCCTCTATACCCACCGTAAGTTGTGGGCTCCCATTTCCACAACCTGGGCCAACACACATTCCTGCCAAGGTCAACTGTGTCCCCTAATCCTAATAGCAAATAACCCCCCTAACCTCCCACCCCGCTTCAGTTTTTTCTATCAGGCTCTGACTAAAGTAACCAAGACTATTTGTTTGCTTGTCATCATCTCCTTGTTCAAACACCTCTTGTTTCGTCCTGATTCTGTTTGACAGTGTAAAGAAATAAATATTTACCTAGCCTCGTGCTCAGCAACTGTCCTATAGAGGGAGGTACAATTGCCCACATCCAGTGTCATGCTCTGCTTGGTACTAGGGACTGACCTAATTGGGGAGGCAAGGGAATTAAGAAATGGCAGACACACAGACACCCAGAGAAAAAGCTGGCCTTGGGTGGTTTGTTCACCCAGGGGAGAAGCTGCAGCACCCTGGAATCTCAGCGTGTTTATTAGATGTAGTTGAGCAGGGAGGCACGTTTAGTTCATCTCGGGAGGAGCAGTCACCATAGGGGAAATGTCTTCAAGCCATAAACAACTGGAGGGAGAAAGTTATAAAGGACATTGTGCACATACTGTTAACTTCATTTGCTGGCCTTAGAAAGGTTTGAGCATCCCTCTGAGCCTTACCTGGGAAGCACTTTGCCACTCCCATCAGGGAAGGCATTAGAGTTCCTGACATGTTCATGCTCATCTCAAACAAAGTAGGTTTTCAGGACTTCATTTTCACTCTGCAACTCTGCTTCATATTCAATAGTTATAAAATATTCTTCTATGGAGATGCTATATGACCTGGATACGTTCAGACATGATACAGCCAGTGTCATGCTCAACAAGTATAGGCTGTTCTTCTAGATGGACACAACCGAAAGCACCTATATACAATGCACCTTGTCTCATTCTCAATGTGTGCAAACTGGACTTCTAAAGGATACAATTAGATCAATCCATAAATGATGTAACAAGCCTTATACTTAATAAATACACACATCATTCCAGAGGGCTATAGCTGGGCACATCCGCACATTCTATGCAACCGAAGATTTGGAGGTGTAGAACAAGAGACATGTTAAAGTCCATCTTAACATACATTGGAAATAAACATTTTAATGATTGTGACCAATTCTTCAAGTCTGGGGCTGCCTTCCATGAATCCATAGTTATCAATATGAATCACTACAGACCTTACCCATTGACTATTCATCCTCACTGAAGATCTAGCTCGAAGGCTCATTAAAATGCCTCAGACTGTTCCAACGCAGATGTAAACAGTTGTTACAACTATCCGTAAATCAAGATCACACATTTATAAACTACTTCATTCTAAGACTTTTGGATCAAAATTCATAACCATGATAACATATTCTATTTTACATTTTGTTATTTTACTTCTCTAGTGAGTATGAATTATGATACCAAACTGTTTTTTTCCTACTCTCAGTCAATATAGTTCATAATGGTTCTGTAACCAGACCTATGCCTTTTTTTCCTTACCAACAAGTTATTAGGTATTATCTGGCCCCAAAACATCAGATCAGCAGGTTAAAGGTTTTGTCCCATAACACAGTCTTCATGTAAGACAGAGGCCCAAGTGTAAATCCCAGATTGAGACCTGTTACTCTAGGTTGCTATAAACAAGGGTCCCCACAAACCACTACCTTAAGCTGATAGTTTGCTATGGTGACTCATGGGACTTGGGGAATCACGTTAAAGAATGGTGTGAAAACCACAGATGAATAGCCAGGTGAAGCGTGTGACACAAAGCCTGATGTTTCTGAGTTTCTGTCCACATTGGGTTGGGCTGCATGACGCTTATGGTATGTGAGTGTGTTCACTGAATGATCATAAGTAGCTTATATTTTATTAACAGAAAGCCATGTTTTCTTTTTTTTTTTTTCGGTACCACTGTAATTTTCTGGTTTACACAAAATTCTACTTTGATTAGGATTTCTCAAAGTAAACTATATGTTCTGTAATTTATGCCTGATTGTGGTCCAGATAGCAAAAGAAACAACACCATAGAACTGAGAGCCCTAAGAGACCATCACATGCTAATCAATTAAAATGGTTCTAAACAGAAGATATGCTCTCAATCATTAATGGCCACCAAAGATGGCATCTATGCAATTACAAAAATATCTCGTTTCCTTGGGAAAAGCAATCCAAGAAGTAAACTAATCAATTAATCAATTGAGATAAAAGGTCACCTGCTTACCTAAGGTCAGCCAAAGGGATTATTGGGACTATTATTCTAGTTAGGCCTAAGCCAACCAAAAGTGCCAGAAACAAAGACAGTACTTCATATTGTCTTTCTCTATTAGACTTTTTGGGTGTTTTAAGATAGTACACAGCCATTGTCTTGAAAGATATCCAGACAGTATATTAAATAGACAAGGTACAGGGTGCTAGACAAAGAATGGTAGTCTGTAACCTCATCTTTTAGGAGGCTGAGGCAGAAGGATAGCTGCAGGTGTACAGCTTGGAGTTACACTGTGAGTTCCAAACCATTCTGGATAACTTAATACTGTATCTCAAAGAAAAATTACCCACTGTGAAGGACTGGGGTAGAGGTTAGCTACAGAGTCAGTACTCTGGGTAGGAGTGTCTAGCACATGTGAGGTCCTAGAGCCCATCTCCAAACCTACAAACACACACAAAGATGGGTATCCTCATGCTTAACTCAGTTGCTCTAAAATCTGGGCTTGACTGGAAGAGGAGACAGAGAAACTGCAAAGAGATGCTTCATGGGTAGCCTTAAAAGGGTACATTCACTGACGAGCCTGTCTAGCCTTCCATCCGTGGAAGCAGGAGGGATGGCAAAACAATTCATAATTGGTTGTCTTTCCCCAGTGTTTCTTACAGTAAGGTCAAGGGAATATTGCCTTCCTTGATGTTTTGCCAGTCAAGTGACCCTAGGAGAAAATGATCCTAGCTTGCCTCACAGACAATCTTCAGATCTTTTCTTTCAGAGGACCATTTGGCTGACTGAAAAGACTCCATCTGTATTCTAGCACAGTGTGCCTACACAACCACTAATTGAGGGATTCCTTTTATTTAGAAAGTAGTTCATATGTTTGGAATTCATTGAATCAATTGATCTTTACAACTTTGAAGCCTAGGGCTGTTTCATAACTGTTTTCTAGATGAAGAGACAGGCACAGTATGAAAAGTCACTTGCCCAAGTTCACTTAGATAGTGTTTTGTTTGAATAAGAATGACCCCAATAGGCTCATATATTTGAATGCTTAGCCAATAGGCAGTAGCACTATTTGAGAAGGGTTAGGAGGTGTGGCCTTGTTGGAGTAGGTGTGGCCTTGTTGGTATAGGTGTGGCCTTGTTGGAGGAAGTGTGTCACTGGGGTTGGGCTTTGAGGTTTCAAAAGCTCATGTCATAAACAACCCTCATTTCCCTGCCCCACCCCCCATCCGCATATTAGAATTAGCTTCCATTTACTACTGCTCCAGTGCCATGAATGCTGTCATGGTTCCACCATAATGATAAAGAACTAACCTCTGAAACTGTAAGCAAGCCCCCAATTAAATGCTTTCTTTTTTGAGTTGCCTTGGCCATGATGACTCTTCACAGCAATAGAAGAGTGGTATAGTAACTAACATAGTTAGGAAGTGTCAGATGTTGTTTTATTTGTTTGTTTGTTTGTTTTGTTTTGCTTTAAGCTGAGGAATCATATATATACAACATGATCATGGGGCAGTTTAAGAAACATAACAATGTAGCCAAAAGGAAGGAGAGGAGGACCTCCCCTATCAGTGGGCTTGGGGAGGGGCATGCTTGAAGAAGAGAGAGGGAGGGTGGGATCGGGAGGGGAGGAGAGAGGGGCTTATGGGAGGATACAAAGTGAATTAATAAAAAAATAAAATAAAATAAAACAGCCAGTCATCAGAAAAAAAAAAACCCATCAAATGATTAGTTATGTAGTTTATGTATTCAAGTACTCTTGATGAATTGATAAATGGCCCTTTCTATGCTGATTATAATTTCACAGAAAAATTGTTGAGCAATGATATCTATTTTGAATTTTCTATATAAAAATAAATTGGTTGAAATTAAAAAAAAAGAAACATGACATTAACATAGGAATTGATGTATTGGGTGGGTTGGTGGGAGCTACCTTTTTTTCTGAGGGAAAGAGGGGGAAAATAAGGGAAATTGGGAGGGAGGGTGGGACTGGGAGGAAAGGAGACAGGAGGATATGATCAGTATGTAAAGTGAACAAATACATTAATTAAAAAAAAAAACATGACAGCATCTGTACCCAAAAGTTCTTTTTCTACCTGATTTTGAGGCTTAGATTCTCTAAGGAGAAAAACAATATGCTAATGTAAGTAATTAGCACTCCTACCTTTGCCTGTACGTGTTGGGGCATGTGTGTGCGTGTGTGTGGGCATGCATATGGAAGCCAGAAGTCCATCTCAGATACCCTCTAAGTTGTCTTGTAAGGGTCTCTCATTGGCCTGGAGCTTGCCAAATAGACTAGTCTGCTATCCAATGAGCAGCAAGGATGTTCTTTCTCCAACTCCACAGCACTGAAATTACAAGTGTGCACTTATCACTAGCTTCTTTTACATGGACTCAGGGATCAAAATCAGGGCCTTACGGTGTGAGGCAAACCCTGTACTGACTGAGCTATCAGCTCAGCCTCCTGTTTTGTACCTTCCGAAAAAAAAATCAAAGCATAGAGCATGCACACTTTTGTGTTTGATGTGTGTGTTTGTGTGTGACGTTAAACTGGTGAAAATCATTTATATTTCACATAAGGGTTATTCTCATTGCTGATCAGGTTGACTGTATGATATGTGGTCATTTCATTTCATCTCTTGTTGGACATTTGAGTCACTTCCACTTTGGTGCTGTAAATCTGTGGACAATTTTCTTCTGTGTATTTACCAAAGAGTGAAATTACATCATCCTAAGATCTAGGAATGCTTAGTAGGAGACAAGTCCCCTACAATCCTGTAAAAACTTTCCCCCTCAGCCTTGTTAACACTGCAGTTGACTGTCTAGCAGGCTATTACTGCACATGTGTAGTTTTATCACATGGTGGTCATAGGACTATTTCTCTACAAATAGGAGCCAGCAGACAGTCTCTTTCCTACACTCATTAACAACTTGCTATCCTGTATTTTTAAAGTCTATTCGAGTCTTCTGTTTTTTTTTTTTTTCCCTAGTTGACAACCTTTAAAAATTATTATTATGGGTGTAAGGTGGATCAGCATCTTTCTACTTCTGGGTTATCTCACTCAGGATGATCTTTTCTAGTTACATCCATTTACCTGCAAAGTTTCATGATTTCCTTGTTTTTAACTGCTGAGTAGTATTCCATTGTGTAAAGAAATTATGGTACATTTACAAAATGGAATCCAGAGTGAGATAACCCAGAAGCAGAAAGACACACATGGTACATACTCACTTATAAGTGGATATTAGCATGTAATATAGGATAAACATACTCAAATCTATAATCATAAAGAAGATAAACAAGGAGGACCATAAGGGAAGATGTTTAATCCTTATTCAGAAGGGCAAACAGGACAGACAGTAGAAGTAGGAGAAGACAGGGAACAGGACAGGAGCCTTCCACAGAGGACCTCTAAAAGAATCTGCCCAGCAGGTATCAAAGGAGATACTGAGACTCATAGCCAAACTTTGGGCAGAGTGCAAGGAATCTTTTTTTTCCTTTTTTTAAAATTTTATTTTATGAATTACACTTTATTCACTTTGTATCCCCCCATAAGCCCCTCCCTTCTCCCCTCCCAGTCCCATCCTCCCTCCCCCTTCTTCATGCATGCCCCTCTCCAAGTCCACTGATAGGGGAGGTCCTCCTCTCCTTCCTTCTGATCTTAGTCTATCAGATCACATCAGGAGGGGCTGCATTGTCATCTCTGTGGCCTGGTAAGGCTGCTCCCCCATCAGGGGGAGGTGATCAAAGAGCAGGCCAATCAGATTATGTCAGAGGCAGTCCCTCTTCCCATTACTATGGAACCCACTTGGACACTAAACTGCCATGGGCTACATCTGTGCAGGGGTTCTAGGTTATCTCCATGTATGGTACTTGGTTGGAGTACGAGTCTTTGGGAAGACCCCTGTGTTCAAATTTCTGGTTCTGTTGCTCTCCTTGTGGGGTTCCTGTCCTCTCCAGATCTTACTATTTCCCACTTCTTACATAAGATTTCATATACTCTGCCCAACAGTTGGCCATAAGTTTCAGCATCTGCTTCGATAATCTGCAGGGCAGAGCCTTTCAGAGGCCCTCTGTGGCAGGTTCCTAGGTTGTTTCCTGTTTTCTTCTTCTTCTGATGTCCATCCTCTTTGCCTTTCGGGATGGGGATTGGGCGTTTTAGTCAGGGTCCTCTCTCTTGATTAGTTTCTTTAGGTGTACAGATTTTAGGTTTATCCTATGTTATATGTCTATATGAGTGAGTATATACCGTGTGTCTCTTTCTGCTTCTGGGACAGCTCACTTAGGATGATCCTTTCCAAGTCCCACCATTTACCTGCAAATTTCATGATTTCCTTATTTTTCATTACAGAGTAATACTCCATTGTGTAGATGTACCACAATTTCTGCATCCATTCTTCAGTTGAGGGGCATGGCAGAGAAACACTTAAAGAAATGCTCAATGTCATTAGCCATTAGGGAAATGCAAATCAAAACAACCCTGAGATTTCACCTTATACCCATCAGAATGGCCAAGATGAAAAATGCAAGTGACAACACATGCTGGAGAGGTTGTGGAGAAAGGGGAACCCTCTTCCACTGCTGGTGGGAATGTAAACTCGTACAACCACTCTGGAAATCAATCTGGTGTTTTCTCAGACAACTAGGAATAGTGCTTCCTCAAGATCCAGCCATACCACTCCTAGGCATATATCCTAAAGAGGCTCAAGTACACAATAAGGACATTTGCTCAACCATGTTTGTAGCAGCTTTATTTGTAATAGTCAGAAGAAGGAATCTTATAGAAGAAGGGGAAGATAGAAAGACCTGGAGGGGTCAGGAGCTCCACAAGGAAACTAACAGAGCCAAAAAATCTGGGCTCAGGTTGGTCTGCAGAGACTGATACTCCAATCAAGGGCCGTTCATGGAGAGGAACTAGACCCTCTGCTCAGATGTAACCCATGGGCAGCTCAGTCTCCCTGGAGGTTTCCTAGTAACAGAAGCAGCTGCAGCCACTGGCGTGAACTTGGTTGCCTGCTCTAACTCCCCCTGGTGAGGTGGCCTTATTAGTTCACAGAGAAAGAGGATCAAGACAGTCCTGATGAGACCTGATAGGCTAGAGTTAGATAGTAGGGAAGGAGGACCTCCCCTATCAGTGGACTAGGGAAGGGACATATGAGGGGAAGAAAGAGGGATACAAAGTAAATAAATAATAATAATGAAAAATAAAATATTATTTACATATTCTATATCTGATTCATTTCCAAATTTTTTTACCATAAATGATTTGTACCACTTTTTATTTGGATATTTATTCTCTAAATGATATCTTACAACCCTTTAGCTTTTTTTTTCTCTGTTTCCTTAGGTCTTGTTTGTTCTGTTTCTAAAAATTTTGCCACTGCCAAGGTCACAGGAGTGTCCCCTTGTGTTTCCCTCTGAGAGCATGATGGTCTCTCTTTCACATGTATATCTGTCATCCATCTGGAACCACTTTTCATGTGTGCAGTGAAATGGAGGTCTAGACATACTTTTCGAGTCCATATGGAGAGCAAATTGCATCAGCATTGTTTGTTTACTGAAAACACCATCTTTTCTATTGCATTCTAGAGCACGATACTAATTTTGATTTGTAAGCCCCATTCTGCATCACTGTTCATTTTTCCTTTCCTTGCTCCAATACTGTCTGACCCCAAGATCTTGGGATCACAATTCAAAGGAAGTCCAGATTTCCAGCTTTGTCAGTACTTTTCATTTCCATGTGAATTTTGGAGTTGTGATTTTTGTTAATATCTTATCGCATCTATAGATTAATTTTGGAAAAAATTAAAGTCTATGTTTTTGAGCTCTTCAAACTCTAGTTAAACCTTTTTTTTCCTCATTTATGTTTTGATTTTGTGATATTTAGTTTTGAATGAATGTTTATTTTTTGCATATAGTGTTATTGTTATCAATTACTTCTTTGGAAGAATTATCCAACAAAGAAGCCCAGAACTTGTACTTTATTTTAAATTCATTATAATTATCATATTATTGGTTTTGTGTGTATGTTTGTTTGTGTGTGTGTGTGTGTGTGTGTGTGTGTGTGTGTTGGGAAAACAACTTGCAGGAATCCACTAAATCTCTTCTATCCTGTTAATCCTGATGGTTGAACTCACATACTAATGTCTGGCAGCAAGCACCTTCACCTACTAAGCCATCCATTAGTACAAGTCTAGAGCTTGTAATGTGATAAAGTTTTTAATAATAATTTCAGCTTTCATAAGAATCAATTGTTTTGTCTTTTTCATAACCCTTATAAGAATGCTTAAACTTAAACTAGATTTTGGAAACTGCAATCTCACCTCAGGACCCTGAACACTGACTTAGGGCATGAGTTGCTGCTCCTCTCTGTTGCTGTCCCCAGTGTGGCCCCATTACCCGTTCCTCTTTTTTCTGCTTTCCACTGTCAGTTGGGCTCTGTTTATTGGTTTATTGAGGATGGGTGGCCAGACCTGTCCCGAGGCACAGATTGTGACCCCCAAGTTCAATAACAAGATTGTGACTACCATTTTGGGGGCTTTTACCATTCTTAGTAAGATGCCCCTGAGGGGAAAACAAAGTTGGAGATTCCCATTAGCAGCCAAGTCATATCACTCCTTGGACATATCCCATCTTCCTACTTCAGAAGTATTAGGTGCTTTTCACCTCTTCCTTGTGAAGCAGAAAAAAGAATTTCTGCTTTAATTTGACTCTTTAAAAACTTGGCCATTGAAGTAAAGCTTATGGTGAAGGAGACTATGCAAACAGAAAAGCCTATCTGAATTTTTAAGAGGCAAGTGTATTTCCCAAAGGGCAAGCAGAACAAACCTGGGGAATGACTGATCCAAGGGCCACCTTTTGCATGACTCAGTTGCTTAAATTGGACCAAATGGGTTAATTATCACTAACTACTTTATATTTGTTGCTTAAGCCCTGGCTCTCAACATGGGCTCAAAATCAGACTAACAATGATAGTCTATTCTTGGCATTCTGGAACAATGCAAAATAAACCAGAAAATGTGTGAGAATCTTTTTCAGACACATGGAGGAAAGATGGCAGAGCTGAAAGAAAGTCACATTGGGAGTGGCAGTGTTTGCCTGTAATCCAGTCATTTGGAAAGCTGAGACAGGTGGATTGTAATTTTGTGTCCCACTTGGACTACATGATGAGATCCTGTCTCAAGCTAACATGATGGAGTTGCTTGTGCCAACCCTCACAAAAGTAACTAAAAGCCAAATGTTATAAAGAATGATTTTTGTTGTTGTTGTTCATAACTACCTGGCACTAACTGTGTCCTAATCTTCATTCCTACTGGTATTCTGTTGTTATATTTGTTTCAAGACTGACATGTTGAAACAGAAAGTGAGAATTGTAAGAGGCCTGGAAGAAATGAGGATATTTTAAAGGGACATTTTTGTCTCTCAATCCATCATACTGTCCAAACATTGGACACTAAAGAAATGGAAGTTTTCTTAAGCTTCTTATGCCAGGAGGAGGAAAAAGTGCCAGCCAGAGTGTGAACTTGTCTGAAAGAGGTTTCACACATTTCTAACAGCTTGTCAGATACCTTATCAGATGAGTCTGGAGTGCAGACTCTGGTGGTTCAATGGCCAGAGCCACACCTTGGTTGGGAGTTCTTCATATTCTTAGCCCTCTCTTTTAACTTCCATGTCCTTTTAGGATTCCTCTTTGTCTTTTTTTTCCAATGTGGCTATAATGAATAAAGCTCATGTTTCTACTTTCCACTGTGAAAGAAAATAAAATTAGGATCTGAACTGATGGCTTGGTGGTTATAAGCACTGGCTACTCTTTTAGAGAATCTTAATTTGATTCCTAGTGCCCACACGGCATCTCACAACTCTATGTAACTCTAGTCCCAGGGCATCCAATGCCCTCTGCTGGTACCAGGAACATAAGTGGTTCACAGAGATACATCCATGCGAAAAACCTATATGGATAAAATAAAATAATACATAATAAAATAAAATTATATATATATAAACTTAATGGAAATTTTTGGATTACTAGCATCTGCTAGTGTATTCTTAACTGCTTGATGTCTCCTTTAATATTGATATTGACAACTTTAATTTTTTATCAGTTTTACCAGAGTTTATGATTTATTATTGTAAATGCTCTTTTCATTATTTATTTATTTATTTATTTGTGTGTGTGTGTTTGTGAATATGATGTGTATACATGGACATTCCTAAAGAGGACAACATTATGATTCATAAGAGTGGCAAAGTTACAATTACGATGTAGCAACAAAATAATTCTATGTATGATTGGTGGTTACCACAACATGAAGAATTGCATTCAAGGGTTGTAGCATTAGGAGGGTTGATCGAATTCCATCACTGGCCACTTCTAACTCGTGAAATCCTTCCCTTCACCACATGTATGCATACACAGATATTCTTAGACCAGTGATTTTCAACTTTCCTAATACCATGACCCTTTAATACAGGTCCTCATGTTGCAATGAGACCCCCACCAGAAAATATTTTCATTACTATTTCGTAAGTGTAACTTTATACTGCTATGAATCATAGTGTTTTTAAGTGGTCTTAGGCGACACCTGTGAAAAGGTCATTTGATCCATGAAAGGGTCATGACCCACAGGTTGAGAACTTATGTCTTAGGCCACTTCCTTTTCTCCCTGAACATATAAATTTGTTTATGTGTTCCCATTTCAGCGTATTTCCGTCTTTTTAAATGTGTTGGTTTTCTTAATGCCCACTTGTGAATTAGCAGCTTTTGAAAGTTCCCTTGACTTTCCAAACACCCTCAGGCTCTGGTTAAGACAGCAGAGCTGTACCCTTTCGTTCAACTCCCTGGTGACTTCAAGCAGTTAATGCAGTGTCACAGAAACCTAATTTATTGCTAGAGAGTAGCTTAGGCACAGGGGAAATGGACTATGTCGGAATTTTCATGACCATAAATCAAAATCTCAAAGTGTCTTTAGCCTGATACTTTTCAAATTATGTGATTATATTTATTCATATATAGTATATTTCCTCAGTAGTGGGCCTACTGATGTTCTGGGCTGAATAACCCTATCTTGGGAGGAGGGGCTGTCTCAAGCATTGCAGGATGTTGGCCAGCACTATGATCTCAGTTTATTGAGGCCACTTTGAACCCTTCCTCCTGAGGTATGACAATTCACAAGCTACCCAGACCTTGACACATGTACTTTGGTGTCATGGAGCCAAGATCATCTCAAAGAGAAAGGCTGGTGCACCCCTCACTCTTTGCCTTACGGAAATCCATAATTAACTGATTTACAGGAAAGTTCTCATTAAAGAGTCATGCCATTAACATGAATTAAGTCTGGTTTCTTGGTTTTTAGAAATTACCTGTCAGAGGTCTTGAGATCATTTAAGGACACCAACTTGAACAAGGCGTGTACTTACTGGCTTAATCTCACTAATACAGCCAAAACAGCTACCTCAGACTAATCCAGACTCTCTTAGGCATGGGTCTAATGCACCTAAAAGAGAGGCAGCTGCTGAAGCCTGGGCCATGTGCTTGTAAGACTCCAGATAAAAGAGCTATTTCTTCTCCCTGACTGCTGGAATGCTCTCTGACCCCATGGTTAAAGGCCTCTCAGACTATTGCTAAATGATGTTTCACTGGAGAGTTTAAATTTAAATTTGACTAGAACTGTTTTTAAATGGTAACTTCTGCAAGAATTCCTGGAATGACGGCTGTCATTAATGGCTTGCACCTTGTGTATCCTTACTGGGGTCTCCCCATAAAGCCCCTGGATGAAGTGGCGTGAATTTTCTCTTCCTAGAACTAGTTTTTAGAATTTTTCCTTTAATGTCAGGTCTGATATTTAAATACTCTCGCAAACATTTTTCTCTTTTACTTGGTTCATTTATCAAACATTTCTGGAACTTTTGAAGTGTATAATATGATTGCTCCTATTGTCATATTTCTCTAAGTACTTAGTAAAATGAAGACATACTATTTGTGGCCCATATTTTTCTGTGTCTTAAAAACTAAACCAGCTCAAAGAATAAATATGAGAAGGTTCTTACATTGTCACACATAATGAAACAGTCACAATAGGCTGAAGTAAATTATGGCTAGGACTCCAAAAACTGTTCTTACCTTCATTATTATATCAGGTTATTGTGTGACTTTCCCAGTGTTACATAAATCTCCCTCATTTATCAAGTCTCTGTGATTATTTAGTGTTCTCGTTAGGGTAACTGTTGTTCTGATGAAACACCATGACCCCAGCAAGTTGGGGAGGAAAGAGTTTACTTGCCTTATATGTACTGTAGTTCATCATTGATGGAAGTTGGGACAGCTCAACAGGGTAAGAACCTGGAGGCAGGAGCTGATGCAGAAACCACAGAGTAGTACTGCTTACTGGCTTGCTCTCTCTCTTTTTTCTTTTTTTTTAACTTTTTCAGATTTTATTTATTTTATTTTTATTTTTTTTTTACTTTAATTATATTTTATTCACTCTGCCTCCCAGCTGTAGCTCCCTCCCTCATTCCCTCCCAATCCCACCTTCCCTTATCTCCTCCCAAGTCCCTCTTCAAGTCCACCAACAGGGGAGGGCCACCTCCTCTTCCATCCGACTGGGTTGTTTTTTATGGCTTGCTCAGCCTACTTTCTTATAGAGCCCAGGACCTCAGCCCAAGGATAGCACCACCCCCATTGACTGGGTCTAACCCATCAATCATTAACGATGAAAATGCTCTACAGTCCAATCTTATTCAGACATTTTTCTCAATTGAGGTTTCCTCCTCTCAGATTACTTTAGCTTGTGTCAAGTTGACTTAAAAGTAGCCAGCACAGTTAGTAATGCTTTTGTCTTTTTTCTAGAAAATACTTTAGTCCAGATTGTGATTATATATCAAATACAATCAAAGAAGTTAGACATGTATTACTCTTCCAGGCTGCAAATTCTGGGAGTCTGACCAGGAACAGGGTGAACCCTTCTAAATGTTTTTGTAGGTCTTTGGGAAGGCATACAAGCACACTTACCCTGTTGCTTCGAGGATGTCATTTAACTGTCAGAGCAGGGTGCTAAGTTCATTTGCAGAGTCATCCCCTGTGACAACAAACTAGATTCTAAACCTCAGTGTGGCTCTGGACTCAGGAGCTGTGGACTTGTGTCGCTGTTCATGGCCCCCATCTGCTGCATTAGATAAGGCTAGAGGAGGATGAGCAGAAAAGAAAGTGTAGCTCATTATAGACCTACCATTACAATCTGTTAAAGACTTCAATTGCTTCTTGTATTGTCCTTTTCAACTCTTGACCCATCATGCTATCCTAATGCTACATATTTCTACCTACTGAGTCAACTCAGGCAAGCCAATTATCCTTCTTAATTTGCTCAGGATGCTCCCCTAAGACTCCCATTTCCATGAAAGGCAGAGAAATCCTTTATTTTAAGCATTCCTGGGGAGTATTAGATGGCTTCCTCTTCCTGTTAGATCTATTTCTTCACTCACTAGAGTAGGTAACCAGATGTGCCTGTCACATGTGGACATGTGGACAATCGGTAAGCAAGAGAGAAAAAAAAGAGACCAAAGCACAGAAAACAGTTCTCCTATTTATTTGCACACATGCAGGTCTTGCCCAGATACCTTAAAAACTCATGCTTTCTCTTCCTAAAATCTCCAAGGCTGTCGTGGTTGACCATGAGGTCAGTAGAAGGGCTAATTGCAAGAGCAGCTGTCATCAACCCAGCCACAGTGAGCCAAAGAGTCAAGTACAAAGGCCTACTGAGTGTGGAATCATTCCTCTGAGCACACGCAGGAGTCTCACATCAGAGCACTGAGGACCTTAGAGATAAGCAAATGGCAAACATGTTGAAGTGTGATTTTTCCTTAGACACTGGGGATGGCTCTTTCTGATGAATTACTGGATTCTTTTAGGCGTATCTAACCTTAGAGTACTCTCTATTAGAAATTGAGCCACAATGGCATATCTGTGCAAAATAAGTGAAGTCAATTTCGATACCTGGATCAGGAAGTTATGACTTAGTGATGACTGCGATACCAGCAAAGATTTCTATCAGTGCCAGTGGCCTTAGCTGAAGATAGCTATGACTGTGTACGCAAATATGCTTGACTTTTACTCTCAAATCAGGTGGTGGGACATTATTAGCTTTATGCTCAGAATTATACATCTGAACATGAAATAAAGGTAACACAGAAAAACATTGCTATCTCATGGCAAAGTAGAATGTATGGTAGTTATAACATTGAAAATATACATTCACCTTGGCCAGCGGTCCTCAACCTTCCTAATGACCCTTTACAATTCCTCTTGTTGTGTTGACACCCATGCACAAAATTATTTTTGTTGCTACATAACAGAAATTTTGCTACTGTTATGAATCATAATATAAATATGTGTTTTCCAATGGTCTTAGGCAACACCTGTGAAAGGGCCATTTGACACCAAAGGGAATTTCAACCTACAGGTTGAGAACTTCTAACCTAGGCAATGACGAGGAAATACTGTGAGAAATAATATTTTGTGGTCCAGGGATTTGATGTTTCATTTCCTTTAATTTGGTCAGCATTTATTTCTTCTAAAAATGTTACACGTGCCTTTCAGAAGTGTTAGAGTCAGTTAGCTCCCTCTTCTTTAAGGAGGATCTGGAGAAAATGACCAGAAGAATAGATGAAAATGCTTTTTTCCTTCTTTGGCTCAGCTCCACAGCTGAACAACATAATCATGCATTATAGACCAGCATTCATAAAGCTATATTTGGTTCTACAAACAGTTGTTTTTAGCCTACCCATGTTGTTCTATATCTGTATGAATGAGAACATGCACACACATGCTCGTGCGTGGCATTTAAATTGTTCATGTGTTTCACCTAGCATAAGGTCATACATCTCTTAGAGCCAGTAACATCTCTCCCTGATTGGCAAGTGAGATTCTTGAAAAGAGCAAGGTCCTTTTGTGAGCTAGATACCATGTGACATGTGCTATAGTTAGCTCTACCTGTCATCTTGACCCAAACCCAGAGTCACATGGTAAGAGGAAACCCTATCTGAAGAATTGTTCAGATAAGACTGATCTCTGGCCGTATCTATGAGGCATCTGCTTAGTTGCTAATTGATGTAGAAGGGCTTAATGCACTGTGGGTGTTGCCATCCCTAGGCAGGTAGGGCACGGGCTATATAAGAAATGGAAGCATGCAAGGCAGAAGGAGTAAACCAGTAAGTAGCATTCCTCCACATTCCTGCTTTGGCTTCCCTTGATGATGGACTGAAACCTTTAAGATGAAATTAACTCTTTCCTTCCCAAAGTTGTTTTTGGTCATGCTGTTGGAGAAAACAGAATCCCAGCAGCCTGATTTGCACCTTGAATAATGAGCACCCATGGCTTACTCCCTGACCATCTAGAGCTAGAAGGGAAGAGGGTCATTTGTTCCACAAAAATTTCTTACTCTCACATGTCCTTCTAGCCCGTGTACAGTGCTTTGTTCTAACCATGTTAACAAACGTTAACCCACAGTTAATCTGTGAATTGAAACCAGGCATCCATTCCAAGAACATATGGCTTAAAGATGATTTATGTAATTAGGGCCAGGTGGGAAAAAGGATCACAAATAGTCCATTATCATTACCAACATCAGTATTAATGCTAATATTTGCTACTAGCTTCCACTTTTTGAGTGCTTGTTCTGACACCCGTGTTTTGACTTTTGCTCTGGGCCCCTCATATACGTCACTCTCTGACGTTTGGTGGTTTAACACTTCTTTATTACTCCATTCTAGGCAAGGTCTGTCGGTCTTCACAGGCAACTCCCCGAGGGAGACCCACTAGCCTCTAGCCTCCTTATTGTATATTTGTGTTAATGCCCTCTACAGGGGAAACTGTTAGGAAGTAACACTCCTACAGAGTTTACACTACATAAATGTACTTAGTGCACAGGGCGCCAGGATTTTGTCGGCAGCCCTATGTTACTTAGTGACTTTGTTATCCTTTCCATTTTCCTGCCCTGAAAAGGATTTTCTTCACCCAGTATGTTGCACAACTCTTTCCGACCAGAGGAACTGCAGACAAGGGTCCCAGGGAAAGTAGGTCATTAGTGATGAAGAGTGCTCAAGTCATTGTCCTCAGTGGAATAATTACCCAGGGACCTACATATGATGCTGAAATTTAGAGAGTGGGCAAGAGAAAACTCAGTGGTTCTTCCAGCCATTGGTATGTGTTTTGTTTTCAATAAAGTTGTGTCAAATATCAGGTCTTTTGATGAATAGCAAAAGTCCTGAAAAAATGCAATATCTTTAGAGAAATAAAAAAAGTTTCCAGGGAACTAACTCTGGTGTATGATTTCCGGCTGTGAATAACACAGTTCCCCCTCTCCTGCAGGGAGCGTGTTCTTTCTCCATTTTTGAAAGCAAAGGACTTTTAGTTCTATCTCTGAATTGTAAAATTTTGTTCCTCCTTAAAACAGTACTTCTTACCTTTAGTTATTAAGTAAATAAAAATATGCATATGTTAACACACGTGGAGAACATCATGTACTTTTGTTCTGTACAGACCTTAAACTAGAGCCCTTCATGAAGAGTTCAACTAATGGGAAAATACGTATAATAATTACAAATGAATATGGCTTTAAAACATATACGTTTCATAAGCTATTATAGCCCCTGGTGTTTACTATAACTTAATGCATCGTTATTTACACAGTAGGGTATTAGGTTAGCATTAAACATTCGTTTTGTATTTCATGACCTCAAAATGCCCAGCATGGCATGAACTCATGACAACTCCTTGACCTGCTTTCATGTTTCAAATATTTATAGTAGGCTTTACATCAGTGTTTATAACTTCAGGACGCTGAAGTAGAAAAAGTTCTGACAAACATGCTCATGGAGGCAGTTGGGAAAATCCTTGAAGTCTAAACTCTGTCATATATTTTCCATCTTGGAAATGTGAAAAGGTTAGCTTTACTCACATTGAGGCCACAGCTTTTTTCCCTGATGAAAGAGTTTTGTTTTGCTTTCCAGAAAAGTTCTTCATTGCGGTATAGGACTCAAAGGACTTGGTTTGAATTTGTCGGTGTGAAAACTCACAGTTTGACAGGTCATAGTGTGTTGGGGGCGTCCACTGCCTTCCGTGTAGATTGTAAAGAATGAGCAGCACGCTTT
Source organism: Meriones unguiculatus (assembly GCF_030254825.1). Taxonomy (NCBI): domain Eukaryota; kingdom Metazoa; phylum Chordata; class Mammalia; order Rodentia; family Muridae; genus Meriones; species Meriones unguiculatus. Next base: position 63,417,030 of record NC_083362.1, on the reverse strand, counting down.
CAATTCTCTTCAGCAAGCGCAGTGGGGATCTCACTAGATCTGGTCTGCCACTGCCTTCCGTTAATAGGCCCAGTCTTTTATGTACTTTTTAAAGTTTAGATCTTATTTTAATTGTGTGTGTGTGTGTGTGTGTGTGTGTGTGTGTGTGCGCGTGCGTGGATTGGGACTGTGCACATGAGTGTGAGAGCCCATGTGCACCATATGTGTGTGATCCTCTGGAGATGGAGCTACAGGTGGTTGTGAAGGTCAAGGTCACTGGTGCGGAGAACTGAACTCATGTCCTCTAGAAGAACATTAAGTGTTCTTAACTGCTGATTTTTTTTTTTATGGTACAGTTTTTAAAGGGATTCTTTATAGAGCACCAGGATGACTTGCATAGGTGTTTCAGCAGGTTGAACTTAACTCAACTACTTTAAAAAATACCATAAGTACATTTATCTCAGGATGCAGCAATTGTACTTTTAAGCATTCAATTAGGAAGGTGGAAATTTACATCCACCTGAGAACCATTAGGGGATGGCTTATAGCATCTCTATCAATAATGTATAAAAGTTGAGTAGGGGGAACAAAGTGGTCCATCCACTACCAGACACACAAACGTACTGGATTGCATCAATGAATTAGAAAATGATGCAACAATGTAGTGACATGAACAAAAACTTGAATGACTCTTAAAGACATGCCGACACAGAAGCCATCCTTCCATTTAGATGAGGCACTCCAGGTAAGAGCTGGCACGCCAGTGGAGGAAAGCTGAGGCTGCACTGCATCCGCAATGGGTTGGGAGAGCAGTAGGGTTGGACTACAAATGAAGAATACCAGGAGGGTCTTGGAATGATGGAAGAGTTTTGTGTCTGGTTTATGGTGAATATTCCTTATACTCATGCATGTGTCAGAAATTGACAGAGCTGTACAAAGAAAACTGCCGTTTCACTAGGTCTTAATTTAAGAACCAAACTGAGCAACGTATAATTGAATAAATAAATACAATAGGACGTTAGTACACTGTGGTCCATTAACTACTCAGGAAAGCCTCAAAGCATAAATGTAATCATTAAGAGCTCGGTTTTAGCATTTGCAATTACAATCTTTTTATGTTTATTTATTTATTTATTTGTTTGTTTGTTTATTATTTATTACAATTTACTCACTTTGTATCCCAGCTGTAGACCCCTCCCTAATCTCCTCCCAGTCCCAACCTCCTTCCCTCTTCTTCTCCTATACCTCTCCCCTAGTCCACTGATAGGGGAGGTCCTCTGACCCTAGCCTATTAGGTCTCATAAGGACTGGCTGCATTGTCTTCCTCTGTGCCAAGAGAAGCAAAAAGTCTAGACCCAGGAGTCTTTGCAAAGATGGATACTCCAACCAAGGATCATGCATGGAGATAACCTAGAATCCCTGCTCAGATGTAGCTCATGGCAGCTCTGTCTCCAAATCGGTCCCCTAGTAAGGGGAGCAGGAGCTGTCTCTGACATGAACTCAGTGGCTGGCTCACTGATCACCTCCCCCAGTAGGGAGGCTGCCTTACCAGGCCACAGAGGAAGACATTGCAGTCCTTTTCTATGAATTAACAGTTTTCAAATGTTGAAACTCTAAAGTGGTCTGAGCTCCTTGCATTTATTTGTCAAGTAACTAACAACAGTAGCCATGGCTATGTCAGAGTGAGAGAGCTGTAGCGCAGGCAAATGCGAATGCCTGGCTACTGATATCCTCATCAGTACTGTTAACAGGGTGTGAAAGGTCACACACATATCTAGATACACATAATCTACCTAGATATTTTACCTAAAGGAAGCTGGTTATCTGCATTGCGCCCCCCCCCACATACACGTATACAGAAATAACCACAGCACCCTCATTTACTCTAATACCATCATAAACAATGTATTTTGGATGTCTTAGAAACTCAGGTGTCTAAGGAATTTGTGAATTCCCGACAGGCAACTTGTTGATGACTTCTATTCTAAGGATATTGCAAACAGTTGTGAGATAGTTTAGAAGCACGCACACGTGCACAAAAGCAGTGTGTGCACTTGGTAAAGCAGTGACTACTTAAAAGCCCAACATTTTTGTTCCCCAAAGGAAAGCATCTGGGTCTTTGTCCTTGACTCTCTTCTTTCCCTTGGCAATCATTCCCCTAACACGCTGATCTAATCTGTCAGTTCAGTGATTGCATCTGGGCAGTGCCTGACTCTCAAATCTATATTTACCATCTTGGTCTCCCTCCTGGGTTTCAAGATTGGATTTCTAACTCCTGTTGGAGTTAGCTTATCTGAGTTGTGATCAGTAAAGCATTACCTGGAGCTGAGCTCATTCATTTCCCCTTTCGAAGCTTTCTTCTTTCTGACTTCCCAATTTTGTTACTGGTGCCACCAGATTTGGGGGGCAATAGACCCCTAATTCTTACTATCGTCATCTTTTCCATTGCTTAGGCCATGAAGCAAGGGTTTGTCCTTTTTCCACTGATTACAGCTGCAGAAATCATGTCTCTATAGGTATCTTCACCAATGTGCCTTACGCGTGCACAACTGCCACTTTGATCCTGAAGACAGTCTCTGTTTGGTAAATCCACAAAGTCTCTGATAATGATCCTCCTCCGAAAGGCCCCAGAACAGCTTTGATGTTCACTATATCCCTTTAACCCAGCAGGTATTTTAAAGCCAGGTAGCATTCTCAAGTTTGCACCTATGTGAGTTGATTTGTTTTATTAAATAGCTCTTAAGATATAATGGTATACCCCGTGTTCAGAACGGTCTACAGGTGGCCCACATTTCCTCCATTCTGGCTCAAAAGCCTCAGCATACTCCTTCCTGGTCTGAGTGATGTTAGATTCCTTTCAGCTGACATAGCACAATTGCTACTACTCTTTTTAAAACGTGATGCTTTCCGACGTTCATTAAGAGTATTTATGGTATGTTATTTCCAGTGAAGGTAAGATCTATGTCTAAGCCAAAGTGCTCAAGTGCACCTTATATTACCGACTTCCCAATATAAATTTTCCGCTGAAAGAAATTGAATCAGATCAGTATGATTTTATCCAGATAAGCTTCATTATTATTCTCTGGTCCCTTTCATTTATAGCTACGTGGGAGCCCTCACCTTTTACTAGCAGCCACAGTAACCCATGGCTAACTTGACTGGCTGATAAACAATAGTTCCTGACGCCTATCTTTGGAAAGATGTTTGTTGGAAGATGGGCCTGCTATAGAGCTTCAGGGTGAGATCAGATCGTTGACCTTGGCTGTCTTTGGGTAGCCTATGAAATTCTGCGTGCCAGCTCTGAACCCAGCTAGGCAGGATCTGTGGTCCGATGATTTCTGTGCATGGTTCATCTAAATTAGAAAAAAAAGAAAGGAGGGGACCCCCATCCGTGGAAAGAGTGTCATAACCATTACGTGAAGGGGAGCCAACAGCATTCATGACTGTCAGCAGTTTTTAGATTTCCCGTGGACCTTTCAGGATGATGTCATTATTTTAGTTCCTGGACTCTGGGGTCCACTCTTAGATACTGAGTTTGCTCTGATAGTGAGAGGCGATGTCTTTGAGGATGCCTATGCTAGTAAAGACTTGCACTGAGAAAAGTTACCCCCAGAAATAACATAAGTGTGAATCCTGTTGTTATTTGCGTATCTAAAACAGGGTGGATGGTTTCCAAATATGCTCAACTTCATTTTTCACTGTTTCTTATTCTCAGACACTGCCAAATTCCCACCTTTAAGGTTTGTCCTCTCCTCTTTTCCTCCTAAATGGAGGTCCCATTGAAATTTGGAGACTCGGGAGTTCAGTTTTATGTGTGTTTTGGGTTAGGGCCTGGGATGATTTTTGCTGCACAGCAGAAAAACCGGAGCCATCAGGCACCCTCTGAAAAGCCCCCAGTTATCTCAGAACAAGGCTAAAAAGTCATTGTTCCTAACAGAAATCCAGCTACCGCATAGCAGTGAAGAGAACCCTAGAGAACTCAGTTATGCTTCAGGTGTGCTGGAGGGATCAGGCAGATGTCATTCTGATACTCAGGGACATTCGCCTTCCCAGAAAGGTTGGGAATGTCTTCACACAGCACCTGAGCCAACTGGTCCCAGGGAAGTAAGAGGGGGAGGATTCATTGTGGAGCACCGGTGAGTAATGGAGTTGATGGGGTGAGGCAAGGAGCTTGTGCAAATCCGCACCCCACCTACTGAGAGACTCTGGCCTGGCTGCCTCCTCCTTCTCATTCATTTCCATCATCTGCACCCTAAGGCTCTGTTGTCTGTGGGAGTCCTTTCGCGCTTCCTGGGGGAAGAAGATATATCGCTGAGCTATTTTCTGTTGTTTTTCTCTCCCTAATGAATGCCACACACATGACTTTTGAATGTGCGTGGTACTCCAATGAGTGATTAAGTCCTGTGGGAAGGAGATCTCTGTGGAGGCGGAGTAAACAGATCTGGCGCAGGAACAATGCTGTCTAGTTTCAGGAGAGTTCGTGTTTGAATTGAAGTGTAGTCAGCTCCTCGCATCTCGGGCTCCTCCCCGCTAGGCATTTCTCTCTCACTCCAACTGGAGAACTGTGCAGATGTCGCTTGTCACGTTCACTGTCTGAGCCTTGTGGATCTAAACTGCCAAATGGCAACTGTCTTCTGGGTCTTCCTTTGAGGGTGATAGAAACCCAGCAGTGGAAACAAACAAACAAACAAACAAGCTAATTAATTAATGAATGGAAGAGATAACTATGCTTGATTTGCCTTTAAAATGTTTCCACACTTCTTCTGTGCAGCACTTAGGATCAAGGTCCCTTTACTCAACACCTGGCCTAAAGAAGCCACACAGGGAGCACCTGAACTTGAGCGTGCACCAGCCTAACAGATGTTTTTCTTGGCGCTAAGCCACCGGTAAAGCTTAATTCCTTTCAACAAGGCTTTATTGAGCAACTATAATGTGCTGAGTGCATATTCTATCATTAAACACAGGCTGTCTCAGGCCGAATTTCATTTTCCTCAGTGGGAATTCCAGAAAACCTGCAAAATGTTCCCCGCATTAAGAGCAAATGTCAAAGAGGCAGGGCTACAAGACTTTCTTTCCTGGCAAAAAAAAAAAAAAAAAAATGTTAAAAGTGCTCTTGGATCTACTTGTCACTGCCCGCCCCCCCCCAGACAGAGTTTCTCTGTGAAATCTTGGCTATCCTGGGCTTGTTTTGGAGACCATGCTGGGCTTGAACTCACAGAGATCCCCCTGACTCTGCCTCCCTGAGTGCTGGGATTAGAGGCCTGTGCCACCACCATGCTGAGCTTGGCTTGTCACTTTACACCCACCCTTAGTCAGTTCCGGAAACCAAGGTCTTTTCATACAGACAACAAAGAAGCATCCAGCTATTTTCTATGAACAACACATTGGGGGTCAGCAATGTGTTACCCTCTTGGTGTAATGATTCAATGTTGGAAAATGCTGAGAGCATTAGGTAAGCACCCCGACTTCAGAAACATATTTGGTAAGGTTGGAAGAGACAGGGAAGAAATAACACTAAAAGTATTTCTTCTCCCTCACAACAAATCTTCGGTTCCATTATCACACACAGAGCTGATGACAATTGTAATTTAAAATATTGTAGAGGAAAGAGTAAGAAGTGGGTGGATTTATTGGGGATATGACTACCTAACAGCCAGCATCCCAAAATGGTTGAGAGAAGGACAACCTTGGCCTTCTAAGAGGAAAATAAAGGAAACAATTTTGGAGAGTTCTGAGCAGAATGTGCACTTCTCTGTGTACAAAGGTAAAGTTTAAGAACATGGACATAGGGTTTGGATGGAGACTTCCAGGATTAAAGGCACAGAGCAAACTCCTAACTGGTTGAATGACACAATTGTGTTCAAAACAATTCTTTCCCCTACGTCTCTCTGTGATGTGGGGTGTTGATGTTAGCCAATGCGTGGAGTACTATGAAGATTTAAGGATCATAATGAACATAAAGCACTTAATGCTGGCATATGCTAAGCACTCAGGAAATGTTAATTGCTGTCATTTTTATGCAAATGCGCTAAGAAATTATTTTTAGTAACAGACTTAGCCATTTGGGAGTGGGACACCATTTAGTAGATTCTGTATCAGTTAGTTCAAGTACTATTTAGTTTTAAAGCTGGACCATAGACCTTTATTAAGGAACTAGTGCAAAGTTTATGTAGATTTTTTTTATCACTTCTAAGTTCCTTATTGATATTCATCTTTTCCCCTTTCTTCATTTCTCCAAGATGTGACCATTAGTTTTGGGGTGGGGGAAACATTTTCACAAAGTTTTTACATCAATGAAAGGGCAATTTGACTTCTCCAGGGCTGAGGAGATGCTCTGTGACGTAGGCGTGCTTGCTTCATGAGGGCAAGGACCTGAGTTTGGATTCCCTGGAGTGGAGGAGCCTGAAACAAGTGGGTCTTGAGCTCCCTACTGAGCTGCTCTTACTGAATTGATGAAATTCATGGTCAGGGAAGGAGCCTATCTCAAAGTGTAGAGTGCAGAGTGATAAAGAAAGACATCCACCTCTGACCAGCACAGCTCCTTGCACATATACAAACATATCCATGTTAATAAACACATATGTGTACACTCACTCCCCCCCAACAATCTTACACACCCAACAGAGAGAAAGAATTCTAAATTTTACTTAGCTTGAGGTTCTTATTCGAATGGCAGGTATTAACCACATAAAATCACAAAAGAATCTAATTCCCTCTTATAGTCAAGAGTTTTGTTGAAATAGTAATACCCACTTCATCCTATTTGGTAAAGTTAAGCACTTCTTTCTGAAAATATTTTCCCACGAATGTGCCGTGTGGCTGTATAGTAGCTTTTCCATTTCCTCTGGGGACTATAGTTTCATAGCTATTTCTCTGCTATTAATGAATTTTAAACACCTTCTTTTATATCATATCAGTAGTTACTATTTAGAAATTCACAGTGAATTTGTAGGATAGCATAGACCAAAACAATCAGTTGTTGAAACAATTTCTTCTGTCTTTTAGAACAAATAAGCTCTGAATTGGGGGAATAAAAAGCTGTCATTATTTTTTAAATAGCCTTTGTTCATTTCCCTTTAAAAGTTACATGGTTTTACATTACTGTAATATTATTGAAAGGCTCACAAACTAAACAAAGTCTTTTAAGATTTCTATATGGGATGCTTTAATATTTTTTTAAAATAACTCTTCTAGAACTTATGCATATATGGTTTTCTAAAACAAAAACAAGACAAAACACACCTGACTTACAGTATTTGCATGGCAAATGTTTAAATTTCACTTTGCAACATGAGAGGAAAAGAATTGGAGAACCAGCTTGACCTAGTGAGTGCAAACATGATTTACAGGCTGTGAAACACAAATGCCACTAAGCCTGCTTCCTCCTTGGGTGTGGCTGAGTTAGAGCAAGAATTCAAGGCACCGACTGCCTTCCTCCCCCATACCCCTTCATGCTCTGATTTTACTGGCACACGCAATTTCCCTTTTTCACCTCCTTTCAAAAAATTTAATAGAGTTTAAGATAAGACTCCAGGCATCCAGATTTCAAAGTCAGAGCTGACTTTACCCATGTCTTAGGACCAGGATCTGTTCCCTACCCTTGAGAGTTTCGGGAGTAAGCTTACAGCTTGCCTCAAAGCCCTTCAGTGCATGCCCCGGAAGACTGTATCAGAAGGCCTTGAAATGTCCAGGTCTGATGCAAAGTAACTCATAAAGACACATGATTGTAGATGTTCCACTTTTTTTTTTCTTGTAGGTGTACATGATGAAAATAGATTTCAAAGGATAAAGGAGGAGGTTAGAAGTCCCCGAGAAAAGGAAATCCACTTTATACTTTGGATGTTCAGAGAGAATTTGATTAGGCCTGCTGGCCTGCTGAGCAAAGACTCTTTGACCTGGCACTTCCTTCCTAGAGATTGACTCCACAGGAGTTGTGAATGCTGGCCTAGTTTGATCAATGAGCATTTGATAACTATCTATTCTGTGCGACATGCGGGCTGGACTGTCAGAAGAGAAACAGATGCAAACACTCTGAGTGCCTTCCTGAGCTCAGATAGCACAAGGATGTCCACTGGACACAGCTTGCTTAGCTTTGCGTCACTTAAGGAGTTCCTGCTACCTGAGCTGGTACGTTCCCTGTGAAAGGATTTGTTGGACGAATGAACCGTTGAATTGATATAAGAAGGCATGATGCAGGAGAAATAAAACTCGATGGCTATGGAAGTGAAAATGAAATGATCACTCCTGATAAAAAGAAGGCCCACCAGAACACCCTGGCTGGTGACAGCTACTTTGAAGATGAACTTTAAATACAAAGGGACAAATGCGATAACATTATAGAATTAAGGGAAAGATAAGTTTAAAATAGTTAGAGGATGGAGTTGCTGCTAAGGACAGGAATGGGGAGGGGCATATGATCCTTATTGTAGATTTGCCTGATTTGGCCATTTTACTTCAATGGCAAATGGAGTCAGTAGAGACAGAGCAGAAGGAAAAGTGAGAGGTACTGTCAGACCCAAGTTAAAAATGTGAGGGTCTTGAAATGAGGATAAGACTGGGCAGAATAATTCACACATCACTTCCTCAGCACAAGATATAGGTACAGAATTCATGAAAGCAGAAAACAACAAACCGCAATGCCCAGAGCTCCGGCATTCTTACTTAGTATAGGTTCTACACAGGGCTCTTCTTTATAAGCCATCAGCCACTGTGGGACTTCCTGACTATTTCCGTTTTAGATGAGTTGAATACTCTAGGAGGTGTCAGAACTGGGTGGGAGAGGGGGAAGGAGAACAAGAGTGGGGATCAGGTAGGAAGAGAGAGGACTGGGAGTTCAAAGAACAAACAATGGGTGGGGGGCATCTCTGGTTCAAGCTGGAGACCCACGAGCAAGACCCGATAGGTTCCTGAGAGGATATGGGAATGACAATAGCTGAGACTCCTAGAAGCAGGGGACATGGAGGCTGAAATGACCACCTCCTATAGCCAGGCAGGACTTCCTGTGAGGTAGCAGGATGCCAACCCACCCACAAAACCTCAAATCCAAAACCTACCCTACCTACAGGATGTTCAGGCATAAAGATGGAGCAGAGAAAAATGGAATGGCCAAACAATGACTGGCCCAACCTGAGACCCTCCCCATAGGAGAAAGCCATCCCTGACACTATAAATGATACTACACAATGCTTGCAGACATGAACACAGCATGACTGTCCTCTGAAAGGCTCCACCCAGCAGAATGAAATAGTTACTGGGACCCACAGCTAAACATTAGGCTGACCTAGGGGAGTCTTGCCTAGGAGTGTGGGAAGGATAGAGGCTCCTGCAGGAGACAAGAGCTCCAAAAAGAATGACAACAGAGTCAATTAAACGAGGACCATGGGGCCTCCCAGAGACTGAACCACCAACAAAAGAGCATGCATGCATTGGACTTAGTATACATATGTAGCTGATGGGCAGCTTGGTCTTCATGAGGGTCCCCTAGCAATTAGAGCAGGGGCCCATCTCTGACATTGACTCTATGGCCTGCTTTTGGTTCACTTTCCCCTAGCTGGACTGCGTTGTGGGCTCCAGGGGAAGTGGATGCACTTAGACCTGGTGCAACTTAATATGCCAGGGCAGGTTGGTGGTGGTGGGGGTGTCTCACCTTTTCTGAGGAGAAGGGAAGAGGGAAAAAGAGGAAGAGAGTGGGAGCGTGGGACAGGGAGGAGAGAAGGGAGGGGGCTGCAACTGGGCTGCAAAGTGACTAAATAAATAAACTTAAAAACAAACAAAAAAGAAGCAAAAACAAACAGAATAAAACAAAATGAATAACAAAAATAAAAATAAACAGGAGGTGAAGCAGGAACAGATCTGGTCTTTGTTTCAAGAGGAGCCATATGTTTAGCTTTGTCAGGTGGTCCTGGACAGCAACTCCAACCAGAGCTCAAGAGGAAGTTGTTAGTGATGAGGTTCAGGAGTGCTGTTTTCATGGAATGGTAGGAACAAACTTGAGTTTGAGAAAACAGGACAGTAGGAAATAGGAATAGGCAGAGGATGCAGAGAGTGTGAGAGAGGGGCTTAGACATTGTAGCTCTTCCGGGACCAAGTATTTAACTCTCTCTTCCCTTTTCTCTTCTCCTTTCTCTTCCTCTCCCTCTTTCTCCCCTTCCCCCTTACCCCCTTTTCTCCTTCTCCTTCCCCTCTCCCTCTCCATCTTTCCTCCCTTTCCCCCTCTCTCTCAGCTGACTTGTCACTGTAAGTAGTGAGAATGCTGGTTCTGAAAGAGCATCTGGATATTTTGTTTGTTTATTTTTGTTTTTTGTTTTGAGACAAGGTTTCTCTGTGTAGCCTTGGCTGTCCTGGATTTCTAGACCAGGCTGGCCTAGAACTCACAGAGATCTGCATGCCTCTGCCTCCCCAAGTGCTGGGATTAAAGAAAAAGAAACTCTCTCTCTCTCTCTCTCTCTCTCCCTCTCTCTCTCTCTCTCTCTCTCTCTCTCTCTCTCTCTCTCTCTCTCACACACACACACACACCACTAAACCAAATTCAGAAAGTAGCAGCTGCTCTGTGTTGGTAGAAAGTCCAGGAGACAGAGGAACTCTTCAGTAACAGGATATAAAAGATAAGCTGCAGCTGGGTGTAGTTGCACACACCTTTGAGCCCAGCAGAAGCAGGTGAATGTCTGTGAGTTCAAGCCCAGCTTAGTCTACAAAGCGAGTTCAGGACAGCCAGTGCTACCCAGAGAAACCCTGTCAAAAATACAAAAACAAAAACCAAAATCTCATTTGGATATTTTGAAACCCCAAATATCAAACCAAATCTTTATGAAGGAACCTCAATTCTGGGCTATTTTTTAAATTGTGGTTGATTTTTATTATCAGATTAAACAGATTTTGAGACTTGGTGGCAAGCATTTTTGCACAGGAAGGAGTTCAATTATTGACACGCATGGAGGAGGTATAGCGTTGGGTTCTGGACATCAGCCAATCAAATTAGTCATATTGAAAGGTAACTGAGGGTATTCTTGGCCTCTGGGTTGCAAAAGTAGTTGTGTGCAAACAGGTTCCTGAACTAATCTTGGAATCATTAAATAGGAAAATAATAACAATAGCTCTTGCTAACATTTATTGAATTCTAACTATGATTCATGTGATCAAAATTATTTATATTTTTTTCATTTAAGGATAACTTGATATGTTAGGAACTTTTATTGGCATTTTATAGTTAAAGGAGAAAAAAATTAGCTTAGAGAATTGAAGCAACTTACACAAAGCCATAGATACCAAGTGCAGCAAAGCTGGTATTTAAATCCCAGATCCAGCCTACTCGGCCCTTAGCCTCTGTCCTTCATGTTGTACTGTCAGAGGAGACATTTACACCCTGTGCTCCCCAAACGGAGGGAATGGGAACCACACTGGTAGAAGTATATTTCTCCCTTTCGTCCATACCCAGAGCCCGGAGAGACAAGTGTCCATGAGATAGTGTTTATCCCAGTTGCCTTTCTGGCTCACCTCCTCTTGTCTTCTTTGGCATCTCCTAAGCTCCATGAGAGTTGCATGAATGTCTATCATGCAGCCATCCAGGAGGCAGATCTTGTGAAGGATTTTTGTTGTACATAAACTGTTCTCTGCAGGAAGGAACACCGTTGAACCCTGTGGTGCTTACAGGGATACATGGAGGACTGGTGAAAGGAATTCAAGGAGGCGAAGAGAGAAACCTTGTAAACAAGCAGGGAGACACATGTATTCCCAGAATGCAATTAAACATGAACAGCTCCTTTGGAACTGACACATGAATCACAGTCCTAAACAGTTGGATGTCGGGTTCACATTATACTTCTGGTTACAGATATGATGCAGCCCAACTGGCATCTTGCTAAAATGAGGCCACAGGTATGTCCTTGCTTGTGTATAAAGATGCATCTTCTCAAGACAGAGATGTCACAGTCCTTCAATGATTGTAAGTATTGATTTGGGAGTAACCACTAAGAGCTTATTGTGTTCTTTCTTTCCTTCAGCCAAAACCAAATTCTCAAAGTAAGAAATCAATTTGATAAAAATAAACGGCTCTAGAGAAACGTGTCCATAGCTTTCTGTGAACATAAAACATCATGTCTATAAAGTTTTCAAGTCGCCTAATAAAGTTATATTTGCTAAGAAGTTTAACATATGCCTACCCATAACGAACACAGTTAATGTGAGATTGTGGGTGGAAAACACTCAGTCTTTCTAAGTCCTTTATGCTGAGCTAAAACTTCAGAGACAATTAGCAGTAGAGAACGCTTGCATTTTAAGGATATTTCAAGGGTTAGAGACATTATGCCTCACATGTATATCAGAGTGACAGTCTTACCCCAACTAAAGTCATCTTGCCCATCTGCAATAAAACTTCCATTTTCCCAGGCCAAGCTCACAGACTAAACATTGAACAGTTGTAGGCACTCAGCAGCTTCATGACTTTGAAGAGGGTGTATTTGAGGAATCACCCTGGAACCAATCCGTCTTCATGCTTCAAAGACTTCTCCTTGAGAAGTACTCCAAATGTTTGGAACTATTTTAAGATTAGTTTTCTTCTGGAAGTTTAAATGTAAACTCAAGCAAATGCTTTCTGATCATTTTGGACTACTTTAACGAAATTAAAGTTCACCTCATGTTCAGACTACAGGTTTCAAGCTTAAGTGGATTTTTTTTACTTCTGTAACTTTCAAATACTTTTGAAGGGCTACCCTCTTTCTAACACTCATCTTTCCAGCTCTTCCTCTCACATAGTTTGATGGGTTTGCTCAAGCAAAGTCACACAGAAGATGAATTGAATCTCTTATTGGTTTCCATTTTAAGAAATCCATTTCTGAGTTGTTTTATTGTTAAAAGGTATTCTGTAGCAAACTAGCATGAAAAACATAAATGCAGTAGAGAGTTGTTCTATCATTCTGCCTCACATCCCATTTCGATGAGTCAGGTCAATAATTCTTTATTTGGCCTTGGTGAGCCCTTGTCTTTCTACTGGTATTGGCCAAGTTACAGTAAGAGTGTCTCCTCTGACTTTCAAGGAGTGACCCATCTAGCAGGATAATCTAAAATTGTTGCTCTTGTGACAAAATATTTCTTAAGTAATTTATTGTATGAATTATATTATAAACAAAGTATAGTATTGCATACCTGTAATATGATCAGTTGGCGGCTGAGGCAGGAGGATCACAGTTCAAGAACAGGTAAAAGGGCTGATGTTTAAGATGGAAATTAGAGGCTCTGCCCTCCTCCCTTTGGAAAAGCATCACGGATACACAAAGGGTATCAGCCAGCAATTGGAGGATCTAGAAAAGGATCAAGGCTACATGACTTTTTTTTTTTAAGAAGACCAAAGATATTGGGAGTCTGGCCAAATGGTAACCATGTCCTATTTCTTTTCTGCATGCTGCCACAGCCTTCAGTGTGTATTCCGGACAGGCCAGAGATGCGGCATAAATGAGATGAGTAGGCATTGCCAAAGCATTGCTGCTAGGATGCATGTGTTGTTTGTCTCATAGCTCCAAGGATGCACTGCTTTTTCTTCACCACCTACCTTCCCATTCATGGTCACATTTTTCTTTTGCCTTCCTGAATTATATACCATCTCATTTTCTATCCAAAATGAGCATTAATAAATTGACCAGAGATTTTAATTTTAGTTTTTATTGTTATATGTATTATGATGTGTACTTGTTTGTGTGTGTTGGGGGGGTGTCAGTGTTCCGAAGATAATGTTGAGGAGTCATTTCTCTCTTTTGCCTTTACCTGGTTTCCTGGATGGACTCAGTCGCCACGTTTACATAGCCAGATCCTTTCACCCACTGCCCCAAAGACCCTATTTCCAGGAGGAGAGAAAATGAAGTACGGTACTAGGCAGAATCTTCTGGCTGTAGCCTGTCAGAATTCATGCTTTATTTATTACTTGGCCCCTACACATCTGTTCTGAAGAAGGTATGTGGCATGTTTGTGACAGGCCGTGTTAACAGGAAGAACATTTGTCCCCATGCTCAGTCCACAGTAAACAACAATTTCCCTTTTGTAAGAGGATTGCTTTTGCCTTATTTTACTTGAATAAAATGCTAGTCATGCCAGCTCTGAGCCTTTCTTTACAGATCCTTCTCTGGAACCAGAGATGTAGCTCAACAAAGGAGCCCTTTGCATGGGGTTTGAAGAAGGGAACAGTGCATACAAGAAAGAAAGTAAGAGTACAGGAAAGTAGTGTAAGGGGCAGGGGCAGGGCTACAGTCAGTGAGGGGCATGGTAAGACAAGACAGCTTTAGTCAAGGCTCTGTGGTGACTTAGAATGACCCTAGAAAATCAACGGCAGCAGACAAGCCATATCACACAGTCCTGCTGACAGGAGTCCTCGCCACTTCTGCTACTGAAGTTTTGGTACAGGTGCTGCCATTGTTAACCTGGCTGTAGAGGCTTGTACATCAGTCTGGTACTAGACAGGAAGTCTCCAGATGTCCTCAGAAATCTCCTACAGGACAGACATGGTGGTCATTGTCAACCTAACAGGGTTTAAAAACAAGCTTCTGGGCCTCTCTGTGAATTTCTCTCACCCTAACTGTGCCTGGTACCATTCCATAAGCGGCATTTTGAACTGAATAGAGAGAGAGCCGAACACAGGCAGGCATGGCTCTCTGCTCCTCTACTGAGGATACAATGTGACCAGCTGCCTCCCTCTCCTCTAGACATAGCAGACTGTCACAGCGGACTGTGACCCTTCCAACTGGGAGCCAAAATAAACCCTTCCTCCAGCTGCTTTCATCTGGTGGGTTGTCAAAGCAATGCAACAGGATATACAAGCTAAGCCAGTTTGTCTTAGTTTTCCTCCTCATTTTAAAGTTTGCATCAGTGCTGAGCAGGAGTGAGGTGTCCCAGGGTTCCACTGCTCCAGCATTCCCCCAAACTTATTCCTCTGTTAAAGTTTAGTTAAATTCTCCTTGAACCTGAATATTACAAAACCCTAACTTATGTGGTCATTTATACTCTGCAGCATTGTCTTCCTGACGACTTTTAAAACCCTTTCCCTCATTATGAACTTGTAAGAGACTATATAAATTTTTCCCAGAATCAGCCCAGAACTCGGTTATAAGAGTATGTAATCTTCAATGCTCTAGTGCTGAAAAGAAACACATCATTCTAAAATTAGCAATGGCATTTCACTAAAGAGTAAAGCTTCATACGGCTTCACAGATGACTTCAAACTTTTGTCTCTGAAATGCTTACAGCCCATAACCTGAATGTCAAGTTTCACAGTGTGGTATAACTGCTTTCCTAACACAAAATAGAAACCTGTGAAAATGTGGAGGTGTGACAGATTGCAGAGCAACATTTACGAGTTCTTCCCTTAGTTTTGATACAGCCTTTCCATTCATAACTTAAGGCAAACCCCGTAAGGGTCGCCTGTTGAGTTAGTGTGCAGTTACTTAATAGAATAAAATGTCCATATAAATGGCATGTTTGTACATGGGATGAATATGGAGAACATGAGACAGGTATACAATTACTGACTGAGCACACATGCTCTCTCCTCGGTGTGCATGTGTGTGTCAATGTACATACATGTATGTGCCAACACATGTGGAGGCCAGAGATCAACCGCAGGCAAGACCTGTCTACCTTGCTTTTGGAGACAGGCTCGCTCACTGAAGCTGGGACTCACCAATTATATCAGACTGGTCATCAATCTCCAGTAGTCCTTGCCTGTATTTCTAGAACTATAAGCATGTTCCACTGAACACATGTCTTTAAAAAATATTATTTTTATTGATAATTTAAAACTTCAGTGTTTCAGATATTCTTACCCTCTCCCTCATCTTCCCTCAGAACTACTCTGCCTTTTACCCACTCAACCTCATGGTCTCCCCTGCCCTTATTTTTAAACCATTGGTGTACAGTTTGTGCTTGAACAACAAGCTACCACTGGCTTGGACACCCAGTTACTTCTCTTGCATCTGTGGTCTTCTCTGGAGCATCGTGGATGTACCGGGATTCACACCCCTAGAAAGTACCACACCCAGCTTTTGACATGGGTTCTGAATATCGGATTAAGGTCTTCATGTGAAGACAGCCAGCCCTGTGCCAAGTGAGCCATCTACCCTGCTCCCCAAAGCAGCAGATTAAGAAACAAAATTAGACCCTTCACCAACCAAAATAAATGTACACGTGAAATAACAAAATTATGGGCTTTACATTTATAGTTTGAATTGTTTTAAACGTAGTATTAAACCATCTTGAATGTAGTATTAAACCTAATATTTAGGTTTAGCACGTATTTAATACAAACTCTAAATTGATCTTAAACCAAGAGAAACAAAGTTAGGATACTTGGTGTATTGCCAAGGAAATAAACTTTGCACAAGTGACTGGCAAGTGTGTTTGTATAAATGCAAGTGCTTTTTATTTACTTAGTACCATGAAACTTGAGGGTTCTGTACTTGACTCACCAAATTCTTCCTATAGGGTGTTCTCAGTTCAACACCTGCCTTTTGTTATTGTTTGTTATTGTTGATTCCCACCTGTAAATCACATGACACAAAATTATCTCTGTAGCCCGGCCCACACAGTAAATGTCTGGTTTGGTATTTCTCAGTCTTCACCTGTTTCAAGCACTTCAAAGTTAAATATGACCTCAAACTTGAATAGGAAACATTCTTTGTGTTTATTAAATTGAACCATACCATGAAGAAAACTAGCATACTAGTTTGCATTTAATCTTTTTGATAAGAATACAATACTGATCACAGAATTTGAATGCATCTTTATAATGATTTAAGCTACCTTGCAGCATCTCCAGAATTCTTCCTATATTCTGGTACCTTGAACCCTGATTCATAGCTTACAGGTGATGCAACATATACCAGTATCCTGCTTCCGGGCCTGACAGACAGAGAGGGAGGTTTCGACAGTGGGTCCTTTCACATCTCCTAAAGGCAGAGCATTCATGTGGAACTGCTCTCACACTGGTGAGGAAAGAAGCATTGCTTGGCTGAGGAAATAACTATTGGAACAATAATAATGAAGCTGGTGCCACTTTTTATCAGCAATTAATTGCAAACCAGATGCCAGGTGGGACATTTACACTTCCCACAGTCCTGGCAGTGAAAAGTGTTTATGAAAGATGTCCCGTTTGTAGTTACAAAGGCTGATAGAATAGGTGCACTTGAGCCAAGTTTGAAAAAAAAAAATAGGAGAAACTGCAGTTCACATAAGGACAACAGTATTATCCAGGGTAACTAGGAAATTTGGTGTTGGCAAGAAAGACTGAATTTCTACATTTTTTTAGGTTTCTTCAAATGTTAAAAGCTTGTATATTACACACAATTAAAATGCATTCAATGTATATTTTAAAGAATATATACACAACAGAACCAGAATGTTAGTGTAGAATACACACTTTCATGCACATTCTTGGTCACTTTGTGATGGTGAGTGTTGTTCATTTAACAGACTCTAGAATCACCTGGCAGACAGGTTTCTGGGCCTGTCTGTTGGGGGTTATCTTGATTGCCTTAATTGAGGTTGGAAGGTATGCCCTCTGTGGTTAGTGCTGGGATACTGGATTGTATGAACAGAGAGAGGGAGCAAGCCTGCAATCCATGGGCTTTTCTTTCTGACTGTGGATGTGATGTAAACAGTGGCTTCACATTCTGCGCTCTCGATTTCCCTGCCATGATGGACTATACTCTTGAACTGTAACCCAGAATAAACCCTTCCTCCCACAAGTTGCTTGTGTCAGAGTATTTCATCAAGACAACAAGGAAAGAAATAAAGGCAGTCATCATAGCAACTTCTTCATTAGCAACAGGAATATCTTTCATAATATGCTCCAATGATTATGTTTAGCTATTTTCAAAGTCATGGTTGCTGATTCCAGAGTACTATGGTTTTACATATATTCCAGTACATCATAAATAATGTGTGCATAGCACATTTGATGGATAAATAATGAATCAATAAATTGAAAGCAAATACAGATATATACAAGTTTTCATGAAAGATATTGACTATGCTTATTATGTAACATTTCCTATAGATTTATAATTTTGCATATAAAATAACTACAAAGAAATTCCAAGTTAGTAAAGTACAGACATAAGAATGTCTATGAGATAATTAGTCATTGTGTGATTTAGACATCCAATTAGCAGATAAGAATAATGGCAACAGCACAAGATAGACTAGATCTATAAAAAAAATATAAAACCTAAACAAAAATGTTTGACAAGGTATGAAGAGCAAAGAATGAACATACATTCCCAAACAAATGTGTCTATCATAAAAATTCTAATTTTTAATGCATGGAATAAACGAAATTTCTAACCAATTTCAAAGGTTTTGACCGTAGGAGAGAAGGTATGGAGGAGAAATAAACTAAGTACATCCTGACTAATATGAGATTCTGTAAACCATGTGATTTAGAAACCACTGATTATTTTTCCTTAAACTGCCAAACTCCAGGAATTCCTTTTCTCTTCTTTTTTTTATGATTTATTTACTTTACATTCCCATTTTAGCCCTCTTCCATGTCAGCTCCCAGTACCACCCTCTCTCCCCCTCCCCCCCGATTCTCCTCCCCTATTTCTCAGAAAGGGGGAACCCTCCTCCCTTACCATCTGACCCCTATCAAGTCTCATTTTTAGGACTGCTTGCTTTCTCTTCCTTTGTGGCCTGCAATGCCCTCCCACCAGGATAAAGTGATCGAACAGTGGGCAACAGAGTCCATGTCAGAGACAGCATCTGCTCTGGAACCCATATGGAGGCTGAGATGCCTATCAGCTTCATTTGAGCATAGGGTCTAGCTCCTCTCCATGAATGGTCCTTGGTGGGAACATCAGTCTCTGCAGGCCGCCATGAGCCCAGATTTGTTGGCTCTGTTGATTTCTTGTAGAGCCACTTTGGGTTCTCCTATTTCTCCACTCTTTCCTATGACTCTCTGTGCTCTGCCCAAAGCTTGGTTGTTAGTCTTCGCATCTTCTCAGATGTACTGCTGGGTAGAGTCTTTCAGAGGACATCTATGGTAGGCTCCCATTCCGTTCCCTCTCTTCAACCACTTTCAGCCTCTATTCTATTTGCCCTTTTGAATGAGAATTAAGCATCGTCCCTAGGGTTCTCATTGTTATTTAGCTTCTTTAGGTCTGTGGATTGTAATATGGTTATCCTGTATTATACTGCTAAGCCACTTATAAGTGAGTATATCCCATGCATGTCTTTCTGCTTCAAGGTTACCTAACTCACCAACCCTACGTTTGACAGAAGGCTAATATCCAAAATATATAAGGAACAAAAAATTAAATTCCAACAAACCAAATAATCCAATTAAAATGGGGTACAGAATTAAACAGAATTCTCAACAGAGGAATATCGAATAGCGGAAAAACATTTAAAGAAATGCTCAACACCTTTAGTCATCAAAGAAATGCAAATCAAGACTCTGAGATTCCATCTTACAGGCATCAGCCTGGCTAAGATCAAAAGTTAAGTGACAGCACATGCTGTTGTGGATGTGGAGAAAGGAGAACACTTCTGCATTACTGGTTGGAGTGCAAACTTGTACAACCACTTTGGAAATCAATCTGGTGCTTTCTCAGACAACGGGAAATAGTGCTACCTCAAGACCCAGTTTTACCACTCCTAAACATATACCCAAAATATGCTTCAATATACCACAAGGACATTTGCTCAGCCAGGTTCATAGTAGCTTTATTCGTAATAACCAGAATCTGTAAACAACCTAGATGTCCCACAACTGAAGAATGGATACAGAAATTGTGGTACATTTACACAATGGAAAACTATTCAGCAATTAAAGACAAGGAAATCTTGGCATTTGCAGGAATTTCAAGAGGAAGATGCTAGTAGCTTCTGTGACTGCTTAGGGTCCCCTCCTGTTTCAAAGGTGTTCCCTCATTGCTATGTTCTCATATACTGAGAGTGGCTGAGCTCCCTTGAACTTCCTTCATAAAGACTCTAGCCACATTCACAAAGGCTCAACCCTCACTTATCAAAGACCCCACCTCCTAATGCCATCACCTCAGAGACAGGATTTTAATAATGGGATACATCTATTCAGATTGCAGAAAAACATTAAGTTTCATTCATGGATGTTTATACTATATAAAAAAGATAGGTTATTGCTTTAAAATGAGAGGAAAAAAGCAGAGGGTTTTTACCAGCTGTTTCTAAAATGCAATGATTAAAGCAATCTGTTACTATGGAAGATTATTAGATCAGTGAAATTAAATGGAAAACATAGACACACACATTCACACACAAGAGTAAATATATAATTATCTTATATTTATCTATCAGCTATCTCATAAATACATTTCATGTACACAGCAATATTTATAGCTCTTATAAATATAAGTGTACATGCAAGTTTTGACATGTACATTATTAATATATAAAAATAGATATAGCATACTAATGAACACCTAAAATTTCATTAAAATACATTTTTTAATTTTTATTTTATTTTTAATTTTATTTTTATTAATCAGTTTATTCACTTTGTATCCCAGCTGTAGCCCCTCACCCATCCCCTCCCAATCTCACCCTCCCTCCCTCTTCTACTATTCCCCTCCCCTCATACAATGATAGAGGAGGTCCTCCTCCTCTTCCATCTGACCCTAGTCTATCAGGTCTCATCAGGACTGGCTGGCTTCACTGTCTTCCTCTGTGGACTGGTAAGGCTGCTCCCCCTCAGGTGGAGGTGATCAAAGAGCCAGCTCATGAGTTCACGTCAGAGATGGTCCCTGTTCCTATTATTGGGGAACCCTCTTGGACACTGAGATGCCATGGGCTACTTCTGTGCAGGGGTTCTAAGTTATCTCCGTGCATGGTCCTTGTTTGGAGTATCAGTCTCAGAAAAGAACCCTGTGCCCAGATCTTTTGGTTCTGTTGCTCCCCCTGTGGAGCTCCTGTTCACTCCAGGTCTTCCTATCTTCCTCTTCTTTCATAAGATTCCATGCACTCTGCCCAAAGTTTGGCTATGAATCTCAGCATATGTTTTGTTACCCTGCTGAGTAGAAGAATCTTTCAGAGGCACTCTGTGGAAGGCTCCTATCCTGTTCCCTGTTTATCCCTCTTCCGATGTCTTTCTCGTTTGCCTTTCTGAATGAAGATTGAGCATCTTACCCAGGGTCCTCCTTCTTGATTAGCTTCCTTAGGTGAAGAGATTTTAGTATGATTATCCTATATTATATGTCAAATAAAATACTTTTAAAATTTTAGGATATATGTAATAAAAATATCAAGCATTCGTGAAAATGTGCTACATAGTAAACACTATATAGAAAATTAAGTCATGTACAAAAGTCTGTCTAATACCATATGGTAAAGAAAATCAATTTATATGTAAATAATTAATCCATAAACATCTTGTATATGATTATATAGTTATTCTGTCTAGAGAATATTTATTTGAGGAGCACAAAATAATAAAACTATCATAAATCAAAAGAACAACTGATCTTTTAAAAGCTAAATAAAGGTACCAAAAACCTTGTACACGATTGTTTTAGCAATTCTAGGTTTTTTTTTGTTTTTCCATATGAAATTGAGAATTGTTCTTTCTAGTTCTGTTAAGAATTGTATTAGTATTTTGATGGGAATTGCATTGATTCTGTAGATTGCTATTGGCAGGCTGGCCATTTTAAAAATTTAATTAGTGGGACATGCGTGGAGAAGGGGGAGGGATTAAGAGGGGAGGAGGAAGGGATTTATGGGGGGATACAAAGTGAATAAAGTGTAATTAATAAAAATTAAAATAAATTAACAAGAGAAAAATAAATATAAAAAATTAATTAGTAAATATTTGTATTTTTAGCATACAAAGAGCTTATGGACAAGATTACAGTAGAAAAATACTCTTTCCTTAAATTCTAAGTGGATAATTCACAGGGGTAAATATGTTATAAACTAACAATTACATGAGTAACTTTCAGTGTGCCATTAAAATTTTCATTTAAATGTCAGCTAATTTTTCCCAATCAAATTAGAAAATATTTTAATTAATTATTAATATTTAACTGAATATATATCATATATCACATAAATTTACATATAATATATAATATATTTCTACATGAATAATATATTAAGAAATATATTAATATTTAACATTCAATAAAATATATTGATAAGTGTTCAATTAAATATTAATAAAAACATGGGCATTAGCATTTTTATGTGATGCAGATAAGTATGTGGGTAGGTACTGTCTTCCTTAAGACACTTTACAATGTTTGTCCAGAATCTTAAGTCTACTCAATATAATATTCTAAAAAAATAATGCTACTTTCTTACATATATATATATGTATATATATATAATGAACATTTATCATAATTTTACATATATAAAAATGTTCACAAACAATAGCAAAGGATACATGTGGATATTTTAAATAAATTATAAAAAGAATTATTAAATATTTGAAGTCATCCTAACAATGGTTTATGATGAAATACTGCACTAAGAAAAGACAAAATACAATTAAATATATATATATATATAAATTTAAAATAGAAAAAGCAAATGTTGCCTCTACACATTTTATCAAGAAAATGAGCAGAAAGCAACTTTTATGACAGAAGTGCAATTGGTCTCATTGTTCATTTGCAAGTTCTTTGTATGTATTTCTGTTTCCTGTGTTTTCCAAAACTGAGATTTATTATAGCCCTTTACAGAAAATATCACAACAGATATGAAAAGTGTTAGAGAAACATTCACCTTCCAAACAAGTTAGCATCCTCATTTGAGGGTCCAGCAGTCAGCCTCACAAGGTAAAGACCCTATGTAGCAGTATCTGGGCATGCATGTCCTTGAGGGGTCTGAAGGTTTGGCTGTGCATAAGGAAGGCAAGACAAGCTGAGCTCCAAATCTGGACCATGAAAACAGATTTGAAGGGAGTCTTCTGTGGGGAGCCATAGTGTCCACTGAATAAATACACCAGGAAAGCAGGCCTGACCTGGTCTGACAGCAGAAATCTTTACAGATAGGAACAGATGACAGGAAGGTGGAGAGTTTTTGGTTTCTTCTTCAGTGGAGAATTGGCTAGTGGCTGGCACAGAAAATATACTCGTAAGACATGAAAATACAAGCAAAGGGGAAAGAAGCCAACCTGGGATGGCAGAGCAAGGGTATAGAGCAGCCTTGGGCGGGACTATTTGTGGAGAGACCCGGTGTAGCAGCAGAAGCAGTAGACACTCATGGGTCTGTACAACTTACTTAGCTTACTGACACAGGGGAATTACGTAGGTCTTATCATACCTGGATAGCATGCCAGTCATGTCTGTTATTATGGTTAATAATACCAAATGGCTGTGTTGTCTCAGCTGCTAAAACTTTTCCTTTGGTTGGAAATATTAGGACGTGATGGATGCTTGGGAAACATGCTGAGGAACCCCCATACTATGGAAAGCCCATATCTGAAATGGGCTTTCTATGGAAAACTACAAATGACTTGAAAGCCATTTTGGTTTTCAGGCAAAGAAAGTAATTTGTTTTACTTTTTACTTGCTATGGTTTTGTTATTATGAGTCAAAAAGTGTATGCAGAAAGATATTGAGGATTAATTAAATGTGATGGTAGGCAGGATGGAAGTAACACACAAATTAGCCATTAATTTTATAGTGTGTCATAAATGAAGCCTTTTGCTGTACTAACTTTGCTTGTCCAGTGGAAGACTGTTAATTTCATACTTGAGACGTATTTTGTATTCTTTTCCAATTTCTCAAAACACTTGAAAAATAATTTAAAAAATCATTTATCTCTACTTCCTTAAACTTAGACTAATTGATGGAGAAATGTAGCTAGTCACTGATTTAAGTAATCTTTGTCTCTCTCTTCTTCATTCAAGTGAGAAATTACTTTTTTAGTCTATTCAGGAGAGAGGAGAGATGTCTTCCATGGTGCAAGAAGCTCTAGATCACTGACTGGGGTTTCCCTTTCTTAAGCAACTGGTAATGGTGTCCTAGAAGAAGGTAATACACCCCAGGGATTATAAAGACAATGCAAAAATCTGTGTGGGGGGAGTGAAAGAGCAGGGGGAGAGTGGAGTATGATAAGGAGGGTGGGGAGAAGGAAGAATGTTGCTTGCTATTGAAGTGTCAATGCCCCAACCTGTGAAGACCTGCTTCTTGATCTCACCGTGGAGGCTCCTGGCTGTCCTTCAGCATCTGATGTCCACAGATGGCTCAGATTCTAATTGGGTTTCAAGATACAGCAGGAAATGATGCCCTTAATATTCCCCTAACAGTGTGCACATAAACCCTCCAGGATAGAATCCTCTGCAATCTCCTTGAGGGAAAGATGTCATAGGATAAACACTGAAATCTATACTCCTAAAAAGGCTAAACAAGAAGAAATACCCAGGGAAGCTGTTCAATCCTCACTCAGAAAGCAAATGGGATAGACGTCAGAAGAGGGAGAAAACAGGGAATAGGACAGGAGCCTCCCACAGAGGGCCTCTGAAAGACTACCCAGCAGGGTATCAAAGTAGATGCCAAGACTCATAGCCAAACTTTGGGCAGAGTGCAGAGAATCTTGTGAAAGAAGGCAGAGATAGAAAGACCTGGAGGGGGCAGGAGCTCCACAAGGAGACCAACAGAACAACAACAAAAATAAATGTAGGCCCAGGGGTCTTTTCTGAGACTGATACTCCAACCAAGGACCATTCATGGATGTAACCTAGAACCTCTGCCCAGATGAAGCCCATGGCAGCTCAGTGTCTAAATGGGTTCCCTAGTAAAGGCAGCAGGGGTTATCTCTGACATGAACTCAGTGGCTGGCTTTTTGATCACTTCCCCCTGAGGGGTGAGCAGCTGTACCAGGCTACAGAGGAAGACAATGCAGCCACTCCTGATGAGACGTCATAGGCTAGGGTTAGATGAGAGGAGGAGGACTTCCCCTATCAGTGGACTGGGGGAGATGCATGGGAGGAGAAGAGGGAGAAAGGGCAGGAGTAGGAAGGGATGAGGGAGGGGGCTATAACTGGGATACAAAGTGAATAAATTGTAATAATAAAAAAATTACTGAAAAAAAAAAAAGATGTCAGTAGCTGTCATGCATAGACTAAGATGGGAAGAACCGGCAGGGTGATGGTCAGAAAACCTGGACCACTTCCAGATTTCATCATTCACTGTGTTTCTGATTCTTAATTTGCAAGAGGTTCTGCAGCATCTTCTCTGCATACTCAGGACCACTGTGGCCTGCCTAAGTTATAAGATTTGAGGGGAGCAGCCTTACCAGGCCACAGTAGAGGACAATGCAGCCACTTTTGATGTGAACTGACAGACTAAGATCAGAAAGGAGAGGAGAACCTCCCCTATCAGTGGACTTGGGGAGTGGCATGCAAGCAGAGGGAGGAGGGAGGGTGGGATTGGGAGGGGAGGAGGGAGGGGCTTATGGGGGGATGCAGAATGAATAAAGTGTAATTGATGAAAAAAAATTTATCAATAAAATGTAATTTTAAGAAAAAAAAAAACATCATGTGTCTAGAAATATTTTCAGAGAAATGGCTATCTCATAAAACAAAGTATCTTAAACAAGGCCACGTTGGTATCAAGAAATTACTATTTGAAAATGAACAATAGCATAAAGGGACATTAAACAACAACAGGGAAGAGAAAACTATGAAAAAGATCAGGGAGAAAGCCAAGCAATGTTGATAGGAATCACAGGAAAGATCAAATCAGGGGGAAAAGTCAAACCATTCCCAGGAGCCCACCTTGGAGGTGTATAGCTGCATCCCAGCACTTAGGAGGTAGAGGTATTCAGAGCAGGAGCTCAGAGTCATCCTTGAGTAAGGGGCAAGTTCAAAGACAGAGCAGCCCACAGGAAGCTCTATTTCAAAGTAAAAATTGAAAATCAAACAAAGTGTCTTAAATGCTCAGGGACTGGCATTAGTGACATTGCCTCCAAAAGAAATACAAAAAGATTGAAAAGCTTCAGATTTCTGCCTTACCCTTATGAGGGAGTTGGTTGTTTCTACTCTGTTGATCTTTAGCATTTTACACACACATAAGCATGAAAGCCAATGTATTTTTTCAGGTTCTTCATTTGTGAATTCTCTTTTTAATTAAATTTTTATTTTTTACATTAATTACATTTTATTCACCTTGCATCCCAACTGTAACCCTCTTCCTCATTCCCTCCCAATCCCACCCTCCTTCCCTCATCTCCTCCCATTCCCCTCTCCAAGTTCACCAATAGGGGAGGTCCACCTCCTCTTCCATCCGACCTAGCTTATCAGATCTCATCATGACTGCAAAGCCAGTATTTTTAGAAACCTTTACTGTCTAGAAATTTTGTCCAGCTTTTTTTTTTATACTGCATGGGACATCTAATTGGGGTTCCATAATACATGTATACATTGTATGTATGTAAGCACTTCACACACACAAACACACACACAACATTGCTCTAACATTTCTCTTTTAAAAATCACATTTGAGCTGAAGAATCGAAACTGAAAGTAATGCAATAACACGTATAATAAAAGGTATCCCGGGCAGGAGGCTGGACAGGAGCCAACTGAGAGCTCTCTCTGTAGACAAAACTGGAGCTATTTAAGCAACAGGATTAATACAGCCCAAGTATAAATGAATATTCATAAGTCTATACTGAAAGAAATAAATGATTGGGCAAACAAATGGGAGAAATAGAATGATATCCCATGCATATTTTCTGATAATTGACATAGCTACTCTGTTCCCGAGAAGAGGGAACTTCAGTTCACGCCTCACGTGCAGAGTGTACAGTGTCTTTCCAAAGAGTGCATTGTGTGGAGAGCCGGGGTCCTTGGAGTGGAGAAACATGGCAGGCACTACCTCAGCTGGGTAGTTAGGACCAGCAACAAGCTTGAATTGAGAGGATGTGCTGTGGGTGGGCCATTAAAAAAATAAAACCGCAAGCCAAAAGCAAATAAAAACATGATCATAGCCTAAGCATGAGAAACCCACCTGATAATCCATAGACAGCCCGACAAGTTCCCCTCAGCAATGTCACCATCATCTACAGCAGGCACATTGCTGAAAACCTGTCATTGCTAAGAAGAGCCTAGGGAAACACGGCCATTAAGTGTCACACAAAAAGGACTTCAGAAAAATCTAAAGCGGAATAAAAGAAGCAAGACCCCAGTTAATAACGATAGACAAATACTGATACAGCCTGTACACTCACATGCAGTGTTAATAAGCAGGTTCCTCCACACCACATTTGTGACTTTTCTGGAAACGTAAAACTACTCCAGAATAAAAGGCCTATTGAAACATTTGAAAATTATGCTAACATAATTTATATTCCTTTGCATCTTGAGTCGAGTTTCATCGAAATTTTGCATGAATGCCTGCAAGAGCTCACTTAAGGTGATAAGCCATTCCATTTTTCATCATTTGACTCAAGAACAGAGCTTTTTTGACATTTCAAACAATGTTCAAAAACAAAACCATAGGATCAAATGTACTTGAACTTTTCAAACCTCAGAACACATAAGAATCCACAAGCTTAATTCTCCGAGGAGGAGTTAGCTATACTCTGGAGCATATAAAGATTTTGGACAGCAAGATGGATAGAATTTATGAGAAAACTTTTTATTTTATGTGTATGGGTGTTCTGACTGCATGCATATCAGTGCACCACTTTTATGCCTTGTGCCTACAGAGGGTAAAGGAGGGTAAAAGGGGGCTGGAGTTATAAACAATTGTAAGCTGCCCTGTCGGTGCTGGGGATTGAACCTGGACCCACTTGAAAAACACCCAGTGCTCTTAACCACTGAGGAACCTCTCCAGGCCCCAGATTCTAAACATCTAATCTAGCTACAAGCCTAAAAACAGAACATCATATTATAAACACGAGAGTATCTTGACTCCTTTATAAGATGCAGAGGTGGGAGAGCCACCGGAGAACATGAGCTAATGGAACACATAGTGATGACTGTTGACTAATGGCTCCTTAGTTGCTCCTTCCCCTCCTGGTGTTTGAAAGGCACAGGGGAGAAAATACAATTGAAAATTAAAATTTCTAATGCAATTTAAGTTCTTAGCAGACAAACAGTGTAACAGCAGTATTGGAATAATCTTCTATGGTGCTTAACATAAGGAAAAGTATATATATATATATTTATATATATATATTACATATACTGAAAAAATCATTCACATTCTTAGGGAGCTATAAATGTCAGAGAAAGCCACAATAGTGGGGAAAGGTTTAATTCCGGTAGTTTTTCAATGATCTTCTTGTGAACAGTTCCAAGGCAGAGATTATAAAGCAGTTCATTTGTCACTGAGATAAACTGGATATTGCAATTTCTTTTTATGTAGTAACTGATAAGTGCAGTTTAACTGACGAATGTGTTTTACTCAACTTTTTTTTATGGAGATAATTAATACGAGAGACTAGTGTTTCTGGAAGAAATGAGTGTAAATCGTTTCTGGGGAGTGTAGAGCTACTTGGGAGAAACTTCTTTTGCGCGACCTAGCTAAGGGGACGAGTCCCTATAAGGAAGAGCGAAGGGAGGAGCTTTGGAAAGTCACAGAAGATGTGAAAGGACAGCTGGAAAGTACCGAAGGAGAGAAGAGAGACATAAGCAAAGGAGCCAAGCCAAACATGGCTACAGCCACACCGCTTCCCACTGGCAGGGCAGGAGCCAGACGATTCACTCAGAAGGTAAGCTGGGTAGCAGGGGTAGGAGTGATTGATGTCCTGCCCTCAAACAAAGCCTCGGCTCACACAAGCCTATCTGTCACCCACTGGCTTGGCCAAGCAGAAGAAAGAGGCGGAGGTCAGGGTGGACACAATACTACTCTCAAACATCGATGACTAGAAAAAGGAAAATGCAGGTGCCTAAATATGTGATAATTTTGTATGTGATTAAGAGAACAAGGAGTTAAAGCTTGGATAGAGGGAGCTGAGAAAGTAGCGAAAGATACAAGTACATTCCCCAAACTAAAATATATAGAAGAATGGGTACATTCCAGGACTTTAGATGAGACACCAAACAAATGAAGAATGTACAGATCCATAACAAAAAGTCTCCGCCTCCCCCCCCCAAGGGCTAGGTAGGTTGCTGCTCAATTTTACCAACTTTTAAGGAGGCGCTAACACCAATGTTACAGAATATATAAAAGAAAGTAAGATTACAAAACTCATTTTATGTAGGTAATATTAAACTAATATAAAAACCCCTACCTACACATATATACTGAGCTGTAGACCCAAAATTTCTCAATAAAATATGGAAATATTGAATTTCAGACCATTAAGAAACTCACCCACCAGGTCCAAATTAATTTCATTCCCAGGATGCAACGTTGGCTCAATACAGTTAAATCCATAAATGTCATATATCACATAACCAGACTTAAGAATAGAAATCACATTATTATCTCAACAGATGCAGAAAAGTCTTTAAAAAATTCACCACCTCTTCACAATAAAAGCACTGAAGAAACTAAAAACAGAAGACAGCTCGTAAGAACATAACTCATAATAAAAGTTACATGTAACAAACATGTAGCCAACATAGGGTGAAAGGGGGAAAATGGAAAGCTTGTCCTCTGAAAGCAGGACATAGAGGAGGAATTCTAACTTTTTTTTAATTTAATATAATATTTGAAATTCTGGCTAGAGCAATAAGACAAAAGAAAAAAAGAAACAGAAAGTAATGCAAATAGAAAAAGAGGAAGCTAAAGTATCTTTACGGGTTGCTGACATAATCCTACACAATCAAAAATCTAAAGACATTATTCACAGAATAATTTAAAATATAAAATTTACACGGTAGCACGGAAGTTCCCAAATAAACAAAACCATCTGAAATGCAATAGAGCAATACTGTATGTAGCACGAAACTTAATTTTTCCTTGTACTGCACAGGCAAAATAGCGCAGTCTGTATGATACGGCACAAAAAGGATAGTTAGATGCACTATAAAGTAGTAGAAGACCCACACGTATGCCTGTAGAGCTCTGGCCACTGAACTGTCAGCAAGGGTTTCAAAAGATACATTGAAAAAGAAGGACCCTTATCAATTGACAGTGCCGAGAAGATTGAGTTTCTGCGTGTATGAGAATGAAGCTAAAGCTGTGCGCCTTAGTAAACAGAAATAATACATAAAATGAATTAAGAAATCTTAGTATAAACCTGAAGCTATTAAGGAGAAGAGATAAGATAATTCAGAATACGCATAAGAATTGGCTTTCTAAAGAGACGTTCAAGTAACGTAAGCTGTAACCCCCCCAAGGCTGACAAGTGGGACCACGTAAAACTGCAAGGGTTCTGCACAGGAAACACTAGAGTGAAGAGATGGCCTCGAGCAGTGGTTCTCAATCTATGAATCACTACCCGTTTTTTGGAGGGATTAAATGAACCTTTCACAGGGGTCATCTGAAACCATGGGAAAACACAGATATTTACATTACTATCTATAAGAGTATCCAAATTACAGTCATGAAGTAGCAAGAAAACTAATTTTATGGTTGCGGGGGTCACTGTAACATGCGGAACTGTATGAACAGGCCACGGTATTAGGAAGGCTGAGAAGCACTGCCCCAGACGATGTGGAAACCTCTTGGTCAGCTACATATCAGAAAGGAGATTAGTACCTAGAATATATAAAGAACAGAGAAGAGTGACCACCAGATGACCCTCAAATTACCAGTTAATCAGTAGGCTAAGAAATCGAATATCGTTCTCAAAGAAGAAATACTAATGGCCAATAAATACGGAAATAGGGGCTCAATATTGTTAGCCCTGAGGAAAATCCAAGTTAAAACTGCTTTGCAACTCCATGCATAAAACGAGAAAACAAATGGAAAGAGGGACCTTTGCATACTCCTGGGTGGGATCCGAACTAGCGCAGCCACTATGGAAATCATTCTGGTGACTCCACAAAGAGTTGGAAGTGGAACTGCCACGCAGCCCGGCAATTTCACTCCTATGCACACGCACTGTGAGGGACTTTAGGTCAACACAGCCCAGTGTTACTCTCACATCCATGTTTATTGCTGCATGCTCACAACAGCCGGGGAATAGACTCTGCCAAAATGTCCAACACAAGGTGACTGTGTGAAGAATAAACGGTATATGTACATGACAGAGTTTTATTTTGTCATAAAGAAAAAGTAAGAGCATATTTTCAGGAAGATAAATGGAACTGAGGCTAGGGGTCACCGTGTTCAGCAAAACAAGCCTGAGTCAGAAAGAGATGAACCACAATAGCACAATGCCAAACATCGTTTCTCATAAATGAAATCCAAACTTGTGTCTGTGTGTGTATGTGTGAGTGTGTGAGTGTGTGATGAAAGTAGACCGAAACCAGGAGAAAGAAGGAAGAAAACTGAGGGGAGCAGGTAGTAGAATACATAGGACACGAAAGCAGAGAGCAAGAAGGGGATCCAGTTCGGGGTAGAAGAGACAAAGGGATGGATAACAGGGGCTAGGGGATAGAGCAGTAGAAGAGAGAGCTATGACTGAGAACAAAGTATAATTACATATATTTATGAAAACATCACAATAAAAATCAATTGCCTTGTATGATAATTTTAAAATATAACTAAGACAGTAAAGTTATTCAGTTAATTCCAATCTAAAATTACATTTGAATTCTGAAAAAAAAATTGCAACACCAAATTAATCTCCAGCTTGTAAGTTTGAACTGCCATGTTTTAGAGACAAGAACGAGCTGACATAGAATTGTATACAAATTCAACCCGCTAGCAGTCCTTGGTGTTCAAGGTCTGTTCTTCTCATTGAATCAAGAGCTGATAGGATAGGCTCCTAGGGAAAAGGAAAATAATGGTGTTTTCACACATGCTTGAGCTGTGCGCACCAAGGCCTTGGCAAGAGCATCTCATCCTGCCCTCATGCTTCATCATTTAAAAACAGAGCACTTAAAATCTCCTACGCTCTCTAACTACCTCAGCCCCCCCCCACATCAACTTCCCATTGTAAGCTTAAAATGAGTTAGCGTAGGAGGTCTGTTTTGAATTTCTCCACAGTAGTTTATCTCTTCACACACGCAAGCAGGCGTGCACACTGGTGTAATATTTCTTTTAAAAATTCAAAAGTTACACATAAAATATTTGCCTGTTATTTATTTATTTAGAGACAGGGTTCTCAGCACAGGCTGTACTCAGAGTCTGAAGGGAAGAAAGGAGGACCATGGACTTTTGATCCACTTGCCTCATCTCTCAAGCACTGGGATTGCAGGAGTGCATAAGCAGGCCCACTCACTGTAAGTGGCACTAGAGATTGAACACACAGATTTGTGCATGCTAGAAAAGCATACGACCCACTGAGCTACATAATCCTCAGCCCCCACATGACTCTTTAAAGCTGTGACTGCAGTGAGTGTGTTAGCCACGTTGATTATGAATGACACTAAATCAGTACCTTCTCACTGCGATCAGAAGTCTAGACAAATGCAAGTCAATAAAGACTGTCTTATGTAAGGAAACACACACACACACACACACACAGGCACGAGTGAGCACAGGCACATACACATGCACACTCACACACAACACCATGTTCTTTTAGCCTGACTTTATTTGGAAATATATCCCAAATTGATACACTCCGAGGAGGACAGCTGAGAAGGTAGGCCTGCAGCAAGTGGCACTGAAGGTGATCAAAAGGGTGGTGAATCATGGCATCAGAAAGAAAGGAGAGTGGGGCACGGCGGTACACGCCTTTACTCCCAGCACTTGGGAGGCAGAGGCAGGCAGATCTTTGTGAGTTCCAGGCCAGCCTGGTCTACAGAGGGGTGTTCAGGAAACTATGGCTAAACTCTGTCCTAAACAAATAAACAAACAAATAAGAAAGGAGACAGTGAAGACAAGCTCTGACTCATTCTGTATGGGCCTTCCAGTGCATTCTTGGTCAACAGCTGAACTGTGTTTACCCTTGCTGAGAGTCTTCAAAGTGCAGGGGAAGGATGCTTGCTACAATACTGGGAGATTAACAGTGATGGAAAATTGCCAACATTTGGAAGGTAGTCAATGCCTGGCCCCAAACACTAGATTCCTGGATTGAAATAATGTTGAGAATTAAAACCCTTGTTTTAATCAAATAGACTCATAGAATAGTCACAACTATAGAGCACATTTTCATTGACATGGAGAAGTAGGTTCTAGCCATTAATAGTATAGTATCAACCAGACAAATGAAGGAACAAATATGAGTATTGATTTCCTCTTCATTGTACATACAAGGTTAATTAAAAGTACTATAGAAAATTTTGAAATATCTTCCAGATATTACAGGGGAGGTTACAAAAATCAGTAGCCACAAATGTTTAGTTGTGGACTAAATCTTACCAAAAATCAAATAGTTATTCTCCTAAACAATATTAAGATGAAAAGAAAAACAAGTCAAAACTGAGAGAAATATTTAATACAAATCTCCATCTGTATCAAATATATGATCAAGGTCTTATATCCAACATATTTGTTTAAACTCCTCATTTGAACAAAAACTTCAAAAAATAAAATAATATAAAATGGCTGATATGCATTTATATCAAATAAGAGCAATGAGACACTTCACGGAAAAATGACAAATGTTGATGAAGACAAGAAGCACCTGGATGGATCAATATTCCTGGGTGAGGCGTAAGATGATGCAGCCATTTTATGGAAGCACTGGAAATACTTTTTACAGTCAAGCATACTTTTACCATAAAACCCAGTTATTCCTTACCTAGTATTTATCCAAATGAAGTAAACATAAATATTCATAAAAATTTTATACATATACTATGAATCTCATTTTTATTAAATATAGTCATGGGCTGGTCACAGTGATACACACCTTTAATCCCAGTACCTGGGAGGCAGAGGCAAGTAGATCTCTGAGTTTAAGTCCAACCTGACCTACATAGTGAGTTCTAGTACAGCCAGAGCGATATAATGAGATCCTGTCTTGAAAAATTCTCTCACAACAAGAAATAACTGAAAATTTCAAGAACATATAAGAAATAGTGACATTAATAATGGAATAGTACTTTAGTAACAAAATAATAAACTATAGGAACATAAGAAACATTGATACATCCTGATACCTTTATACTATGTGAAAAAAAAAATAGTGTCATCCACCGGAGAATGTAGATCTTAGGAGTCTGGCCCTACAAATTTCTAAAAATAGGTCAAAATAACACATTGTGGCAGAAATCTAGGGAGTAGTTGTCCATGAATAGGGGGGATTGATGGGAAAATTGCACCGGCTTGATGGCATAGTTCAGATCTTCAGTGGTTTGCTGGTTACTGAGCGAGACCCATTCCTTATACTTGCGGTAATAAATATGGAGAATTCTTCACATCCATCCGGGTGTTCAGTCATTCAGTTCAATTCCAGCAGAGCGCGGAGTCTGTTCGGATCCCAGAGGTAAATGTCTCCGTCCCATGACACTGCCCCACACTTGAAATGCACGCACCTCTCTCCAACCTGTCTGCAGATCAGTGTTCCCCAGAAGCACCTTGTCACAGTCAAGACTTTGCTATAGTGGCTCTGAGAAGTAGAGAACTCAATGTCAGTGGCTGGCTCAGCCTAAAGAATGCCACCAAGGCTGGGCTTGCAGGCTCAGCTGAAGTGTTACGTATGTCCAGGTTTGGAAGGACTCAGAACACAAGTGCGTCTGTCATCCTCCAGTCATAGAGACATGTTAACAATCCACACTCTTTGTTGGGTAGAGGTGGGGTTGAAAGTTCCAACCCCTTATTCATAGCTTGGGGTTTCTGATGACTGTCCTGATGTTTCCTAGAGAACCTAGTAAGAGTCACCTCTGAAACCTAGAGGAACTTAAGGTTCTGTCACGTAAGGAACCAAAAAGAGACTTAGGGCTTCTGTGTAAGATGTTTCAATTGTCTCTCTACCATTCAAAGTACAGTAAGGGTTTTAGGGACTACGTCAGGAAGCAAAGAGATACAAAGTATGTATATCTTACTGTATAGCAGTTTGTTGGGGGTTGGTCTGGTGCTATGTATTTTAAGAGTAATGACTGGCCCCTAAGCTCCGGTCCATGCCTGGATGAGCACATTTTCACATACGTCTGTCCTAGCATAAACCTTGCCTAAGAAATTACTCCTGTTTGAACAATAGAAGGCAAACGCATCTGGGCAGGGCAAAGATGCGGTGGTCGGAGCTAAGGTTTGGAAGCTTTGGAGAGAGAGGATTTTGAGGAGAGAGAGGACAGGAAGAGGAGAAGGAGGAAACCACAATAGGTTAGTGTGGAAAAGAAACCACGTTGGCCAGGAGGAAGGACTCCAAGAATGGCATGGAAAGGAATGATCCAGAGGAAGAATAAGCAAGTATTTACGCAATTATGGATGGGAGGTAGCCCAGCTAGGAATGATTAATGCAGATGGAATGGGATGGGGACTGGGAGATATGAAATAGCATAGGTGGAATTATCTACCCAGCCCAAGGTGAAATAAGGCATTTTAAAATCTATCAGGAGTCTGTGTCCTTTATTGATTATGATAGCAGGATAATACTGCCACGTTAATTATAGAGCTAATAATAAATGTTATTAACCCAATACTATTTATTTACCACAACAGCAGTTATACAAATAAACATGCTCGCCAGTGTCCACATACTTGTACATTTAATATCTGGATATTTTACTGCATGTAAATTTGGCATTAGTTAAAAGAGATAAGACTGTCAGTCCCTGCAGGGTGAGATATTGTGTATTTTACCTTTCTTTGGGCGGTCTTGGAAGGAATAAAGTGTTTAGTGAATACTAGAAACTTGCTAGCACTTTCTGAATAAGCTGTTTTGTTGAAACAAAAGGGCTAGGCCTCCTCCTCATTAGATTTTGCAGGAAATATGAGGATTTCATCTGCCAAAGGGTGACAGGACAATTGAAGATTATAAGTTTCTTGTGGGGAGGGGGAGTCCTAAGGTTTTCACTGCTCTGATTCATCGAGCAGTTTTAAGACTAAAATTCAAAAGGAAGAAGTGAAAGTCATTTCATTTTCAGATTTACATGACTTCATTAAAATGACAGAGAATTTATGAGTATTGGCTTTTATTTTGGTTATTGACAGAATAATTCAAATGCTTGACGAATAATTAAGCTGCTAGAAAATATTCTGACTGGCGAAAAGGTCAACATTTAAAATTAATAGAAAATTACAGTGACTTACAAAATGACAAACTCTGGAATTAAAAGTGATTATCTTAATTTGAAAAGTTCTTAAATGAGGCCTAACCAACTGTCCATGACACAATCCTTTCATTAAATGATATATGTGTGTGTGTATGTGTGTATGTATGTTTGTGTGTGTGTTCAAAAGAAATGTTTAAAATTTGGATCAGTCCCTATCAATTTAATATTTGAGAAGCTTGATTTTTTTCAAAATATTACATTACATTTTTATTCATTCAGGAAATGATTCCAGTCTTGATGGGATTTATTATAAAAATCTAATAGAATATTTTATCAGTACTGAAAGCCCAAACTAAATGTCAGGTTTTTATTACTTTGAATATTGATGACATGTCCTATGAATTGTTTATCATGGGGATCAAACATACTTTGATCATTTATGGTAATTTTCATTTTGTTTTTCAAGGGACCTTTACACACGCATTGTGTCATAACCTTGTGCTTTAAATAAGAAAACTGTAAAAATATCCTTCTTAGTTATGAGGCAATTTTGATAGAAAGGTTATCTGTGCTAGCTAGAGTTACACAACTCCTGGCTACTTTGTGGCAAAAGAAAAGACTAGGTTGTGAATCTTTGTGTGCCCAACGCAATGATATCTCCTCCCACTCGTACTTGGAGGGTAATTAGCCAAAGAGGGCACCGCTACTCATTTGTGTCCTGTCAATCGCTCCATGACTGAAGCTTAGGTCATTTTGAACCAACACATCCTTTGCTTCTGTTGGAGATGACTATAATGATCACATCATTTCAAAGTACTCTCTATTACATATCAGATGGCATATCACTGTGTTGTGTGGGCTGGCCTTGGACTCCTGGGCTCATGCAATCCTCCTGCCTCAACTTTCTCAGTAGCTGGGATTACAGAGGGCATCTGGGACACTGCCTTCAGCTCTCATAACACATTTGCCGCCTTACTCTACTTCATTTTCTTCATCGGCATCAATTCCCGAAGAGGACAGAAAGTAAAGATCATTAGAATTCACACCCGAGTTAGCTCTGCTGCTCTGTGTCTCACTGTTTTCTGACCTCCCTGTGGGCCGACAAGCAATGAGGAAGTGCTTGCAGTTCTTATTTCAAGTTTCATTTCTTCTGATTGGGAACTACTTGCTAGCTGAACTTCTGGGGGCAGCAATGTTATGGACCTCAAATCCTACCTCCCTGCTGATGGTTGGTGCCTTCCCCTCGTTAATTACTATGCGTGGACGCAGGGTCCCCTTTAGGTTTTCCCCCCACTCCCATTCATGCTGACAGCTCCCTTGCCACTGAGGCACATTCTCAAAGGCAATATAGTGTAATTTTGAGCCATAACTTGACAAACAACTCAGCATTTACATATGTTCTTTCTAGAAAAATGTTAAAAAACGTGCAAGAATTGGGACAAAGAAAGAAAAAGAGAAGATGTCTGATTATGTGTTAAATAGATTCAGGTGAGTGCCTGACAGTTTTTTACTCTCTAAGCAAAAGTTCAAATAGTAAAAAGGTCAACTAAAGACAAGCTCAGGCAATTTTTTAGGAAGTGTGGATGTTAGAGCTGTCTGGGGCTGTGACAGTCATGAAGGATGGGCTCCTAATATTTATCGTTTTCTTTTTGCTTGAATAGAGTTTAATTATACTTCACAACCTCTTGAAGAAAATTTAGTCACAAATTAACAACTTGTGTGGTGTGTGTGTGTGTTTGGGCATGTGCATGGGTATGTACACACCAGAAAGAGTCATCTTCAACAGTTTCTTCATATTTGGTTGTTTTTTGTTTTTGTTTTTGGTTTTTTTTTTTTTTTCATTTATCTGTGTATATGTGACATGAATGCCTGTATTTGTGTTCAGATGTATGTAGAGAGAACTCAGATCAAGACTCACTTGCTCTTCTATCATTTTCATTGAGGCAGGGTCTCCTTAAAAATGTTTTTATTTTATATATATTGCTGTTTCTTTTTTTTTTTCTCTGCATGTCTACGTAACCACTTGCATGCCTGTTAACTACAGAGGCTAGAAAAGGGTACTGAATCCCCTGAGACTAGGGTTACAGAGAGTTGTAAGCCATGTGAATGTTAGGACTTGAAACCAGGTCCTCTAAAGCTCTGACCCACCTCTTGAGCCCCAACACAGGGACTTTCAATCAAGCCCAGAGCTGTCATATATGGCAAGCCTTGACAGGCACCTTAATCTAGGGATCTTGTCTCTGCCTTCCAGGGTTGGAATGACATGTGTGTGGCCATTTTCCCAGCCCTCTGCCTTAGGCTTTGAGACAGTAACTCACACTGAATCTGTTCCAGACTGGTCCAGCTAGGCTGGATGGCCAGCAGAGCCCTGGATCCTGACTCCTCCTTTTCCCCCAGTGTTGCTGTTGCCTATGTGCTCCACTGTGCCTAGTTCTAGGTGACCTTAACTCAAGTCTTCATGATTGCAGGTTAAATGCACTAGCCCCTGAGGCATCTCCCCAGCTATAAAATTAACTATTTAAAAACTAGGTTTAATGAAGTAATGGCTTCATCATGCATACTATTTGCATACATAAATAGTTCTTATTTGTCCAGCTCATTCACTGCCACATCCACCTGTCCTCACTCTTGTTGGTCTCTTTGCTTCCTCTGGACTGCCTTCCATCTCTTTTAATGTCTCATATGCTCCATTTACCTCTTCTCATCTCTTAAGATCTCTTCTTCCTTCTCATGATTCCCTTTTAGAGCACAAACTTTTACAACTGTCCATCATTCCAGTTCCAGGGGATCTGGCACCTTTTGGCCTCTTTGAACACACACACACACACACACACACACACACACACACATCATGAATAAAATGTTAAAAAATCCTTAATATTAATATTAAAATTTCTCTTTTGATGGACCTTTGAATACGTGGAGCTTATTATTCCTTTCTCCTATATTGAAAACCTTTGTGGTATTCCGGGAAAATAGTTAGACTCTGCCTGATTTCCTGCATGGAATCTCTTACCTCCCTATAGGAAGAAGGTATCAGATCTGTGTCATCTGGCCTTTGGAGGTGTTTATTTGTGTTCATTGGTGAGCCTTCATTTATCCTGACCAATATATAAGCCATTAAAATAAACCATCATTAAAATAAAACTAAACAGAACATGGAAGAGAAATCAATGTAAATTACCTGAAAAAAATGAATAATTTCAAAATGTTGTTTCTAGTACCTTTTAAATTGTACATATTTATATACTTTTTCCAATGAAATAGAATAGAATGGAAACATTCTTTCTCCTCTTAGAAACAAAGAAAGCTCAGATTTCTCTGTTGGATATAGTACTTACATGGGATGTTTCGTCTGTGGCAGAGAAGATGACAGTGTTCTCTTCAGCTGTCCTTTGCACAGCTTAGGAAAGACTTGAAAGCAGGAGCGGCAGTGAAGATCTGAGGAGGTTTGGTCAGCTTCCAGATTGCTCGTGTGCTACGCAAAACTAATACACTAAATCTGTTGTTTTGTTGTGCTCTCAGATTGCATTCACCTGACTCCCGGCATCTGTGTAGTGACTCGGGCACCTCTCAACCCCTCTCACAGGGTTTGGACCTCCTGTCCTCACCCATGGGCTGGACCCTTGTGAGGAGGACCAACATCATAGTATATTCTTCATAGAGGGAGCCATGAGATTCGGTTCCAAACTTGTACTTGATGCAACAGTACATTTTGCAAAGGAACAAAGATGGAAGCAAAAAGGTCAGGACCCTCACCCACTTTCTTCTTGTACTGGACTAGACAGAAACTTGGTAACTAAACTTGACCTCTAGGGATCAGTCTCTTCTCAGGCCTGACTTCTCCAGAAGGAGGCAATTACCATCTCACTATCTAGAAGGGAGTATATTAGAAATTATTCACAGTCTTTTGGCAGCTGTAGGGTCACATAGAGGTAGGGCAGCCCCCTTTCCTTACCTGTGATTCTCAGCACATGACTGGAAGTTCATCCTCCATTGTTTATTCTACACTGGCTTCCTTATGGTCTTGGAGAATTGGTGACCTCAGTTGCTAACGAAAAGTTCCCACCACCACTAGGAAGTTTGAATAAGTCCTAATAGTCAAGTCTCTTACTCAAATACACCTTGGGATTGATTATATGATTTGCAAATGTCCAGGCTTCAGTACTTCATGCTTTCTTCTACATATAAATTATTTTCATTGTGCTTTATCATAGAGCTTGACTTGTTCCCTGAGGAAAACACAGGCATGGATTGAACATATGTGTTCCCAACTGCCTTAATTAAAAGAGTGGCATGCGTACCTAAGTGCTATTAACAAAAACAAAATCAATTTGTTTTTCTGGATAATTGAATATATTAAGACCTCTGTGCTGCCCTTTCAATGGATTTACTCCATAAATTCTACACTATTTTTATCTTCTATCTAAGCAGTGGAATGTGTTGTGGATTTTCAACAT
This sequence comes from Meriones unguiculatus, assembly GCF_030254825.1. Lineage (NCBI taxonomy): Eukaryota > Metazoa > Chordata > Mammalia > Rodentia > Muridae > Meriones > Meriones unguiculatus. Next base: position 63,376,467 of record NC_083362.1, on the reverse strand, counting down.
GGCAAAAGTGTCCTAATGCTTCTTTTAGGTTTTTGTTGTGTTTCTTTCCTTCTAGTGCCAGGCATTAAAAAAAATGGCACAAAATGACTATGAAATAATAAAAAAAAGTGACACATTAAACCAAACTGACATCAATCTTTCTCCTAAAGGAAAGTGATTTATTTTAGGGCAGTAGACAGTGCAGTAGCAACTTCCCCAAGCATGCTGCATTTCAAGGACTGAGCAACCTTCTTTCAAATGGCAATTCTTGAAGGGTGCACTTGGAATATATGAATCAGAAATCAGATACCTATGGTAAGTCCCTTCCTTTGTACAGTCACAGTAGCTTCTGCTCCTGCTCCCAGGGACACTGACAAGGAGGGTCTGTCTGGATGATGGTAAATGAGAGCTTGATGGTATCTGTGATCTCCATCTGCAATTTTTTATCATTTGTTAATTTTCTTTCTCTCAGGAGGCACACACACAGAGATATCCCAGACTAATGATGTAGACAGTCAAAAAGATGAAAAGCAGAACCCTAGAATAAAGTTTCTCCCTCTCCCCCAGGTTTGATCTGATATAAATAAAACAACTCATAAGACAAAATAATCAGTGTGGTGCTCAGTTTCCATGTTGATCCTAAATAGTCACCTTCTAGGTTTCATATTGTCTTCAGTCCCCTCCTATACTAAATTGTGGATATACACATTTCCAGTTAAAAAGATACCAAGGAGAATACTATGAGAAACTTTCAAGCTTAGTTGTATAAGACACTGAAGCTACTTCGCTTTATCTCCTTGAATCACTCACTCTGGGGAAAGCTAGTGGCATTTGTGAAGATATTCAAGGCACATTTGAGAAACTGAGGCCTACTCTCAATAGAAAGCACCAAGCTGCCAGGCACAACAAGAGAGCCATGTGTGGAAGCCAGTGCTATAGGTCACGTCGACTGTATTTCCTAACTGCCGGTCCATGAGGGACACAAAGACAGAAAAAGTCTATGCCACCTCTGAGTTCCTAACTGTCATGATAAATGTTTTCGCCTTTTTATGTCAGTAAATTTTAGAATAAAAGTTCTGGAAATATCAAACATGGAGGCTCATGCCTATAATTCAACACATTGAGGTAGGTGAAGGACAGTTTAAGGACAGTCAGGACTTCAGAGTGAGACTTTGTCTTCAAATAAAAGTTAACACTAAAATCCTTTTGAAAAAAACAAAACAAAACAAAACGTGGAAACCTACTACCGTAGCAGCTCCTAAATATATATGTATATGCATATATTAAAAAGTTAGAATGTATTAACCATATATTAGGAGATGCAATGCCCTATCTAGACATCTTCAGGAACTGGTTACATCTTTTCTGAATTGTTGGCCAGTGGAGTCCCACTGACCTTCCGGACATTATAAGCTATTGCTAATTGTCACAGTTAGTCTCCAGGCCTCGATGGTGAGACCATCATGTTTATGCCACACAACACAGAGAAATAAAGCTTATCTTAAACTAAAAGCTCCACCCTTACTCATTACAATTTATAGTGCTAGAATGTGCTGTGCACACTAGTAGAAAAATTAATCATCAGTGTCACCCACCTAAGAACGCTGCTAGCTCCAATCGCCATCTGACTGCAAGATAGACCCACTGCTACAATAATGGCACGAATATTATGTAAGTAACCAATCAGTTTGAAGAGACTGGATTTCAGGCCCACTCCGTGAGATGGAACCCATATCTGATACTGTCAATGGTACTAAAAAAATGGGGCTAAATAGGTCTTAGGCCATAAGTAAAATAAAATTTGCCTCTAACTGAATATTACAATAAAATACTTCTAATAGTGTATCATTGTACCCATAGTGCCTCTCTCAACCTCCATCGAATGAGCTTCTTCTTCCAGAAGGTAGTAGTTAACACAGAAACCCACAACTTGTCAACATGCCAACAATAAAAGCCTTTGGAATTATCATCCTTAACAGCATGTATTTATCACACCTTTCTCCTCAAGGCTCAAGGATCTATATGGGAGAGAAGCAGTAAAGATTGTAGGATCGAGGTGGTGTATACCCTGAAGGAAACAGGGTATTCTGTTTTCCTGATGGAACAAGGAAGATGAACATATGAACTCATAGAGATCAAGACACCACCTATAAAACAAGACAAACTCCCAGCTCTGAGGAGAGAAAGAGGGTATGAACTTTCACCACTAGACAAAGAGATACTGGCGAATGATAGTTATGAGGAGAGAAAAGGTCAGTTTTCTTCAATGGAGTGACGCTGGGTATATCAACCCCACTCCAGGGTAGGTCCCATACTCAGGAATTGACTTAAAAAAATTGAAGTCTTTTTCATTTTTAAATAAAGTGGGAGAACATTAAATTGGGTGTGTAGGAAGTCAGGGAAAGATCTCAGAGGAGTTTGGGGATGGGAATGAATATGATAAAAAATATGTTGTCTTAAATTCCCAAGGAATATATGGAAAAATAGAATGCAATGGTTAGGTCATATGGCTAAGACATGATTAACTTGGTAAAATGATGTCCCATTTTCCTCTACATTTTATTTTTTAAAACTACATTATCTATTTGATGGAGCAGAGCACACATGCCACAGTTTGTGACTTCTTCTCACAGAAATGAAAATGTGTGTCCACTAAAAATTTGCATCAAAATGTGTTCAAAGTTTTTTATGTATAATAGCCCAAGCCTGGAAGTGACACAATACCATTAAATAGGTAAATTACTAGAACAACTAGTACCTTCGTAATGTGTACTACTGCTTAGTGGTTCAAAGACACAAACAATCCATATGCACACAATATAGATTGATTTGGTTTGGGAATTGCTTCAAGAATGAATTATTCCAATATCACGAATAAACAACACACATTTGTTATTACAGTTCTATCGAATGTAAGAATACAATCAAGATGTTATTGAGGCTATCTTTCTTCTGGAGGCTTAGGAAAGAATTCATTCTATTTTCTTTTTCAGAGTCTAGAAACTGCCTAAATTCATTGGCATAAGACATCACTCCAAGCTCTTGTTCTATGAACACTCATCCTCCTTCTGTATGGATTTCTTATCTCCTTCTTATAAAACCCTTGTGATTATATTAGTTGACCTGGATAGCCCAATATAATCTTCTATCAGAAGACCTCTAACTTAATAACATCAGCAAATCCTCTTTTGCTATATTCACTGTATTTATAGCTTAAGGGATAAAGATGCAGCTATCCTCCACAGAGGGGACACTACTTAATATATCATGTGTGTCACAAAAATTACAGTAAGTGAAAAGACTACCCAAAGCTTACTTATGATTCTACTTAGCAAAATAATTTGTTATTGGTGAAAGAAAAAAAAAAGCTGAAGAACTTAGCTCAGATATGCTAAACGGATTCTGTAATTACATAAATTGAACCACTTTGTCAAAGGCGAAGCTAGCAAGGAATTGCAGATAGGTGCGTTCTGCAGGTGCTTTCTGCAGTTAGACATGTTCCCCTGGGAATGAAGGGGAAACTGTGCTCAGTAGTGCAGGGTTCTTGAGGATCTTGACTTCTTCACCTGAAGAGACACCTTGAAACACTTGCGAACCTAGTTGAAATTTAGGACAGAACAATTTCTCCGCAAACACAAAGCACTACATTGTGTTTAGTCTGTACAGAGTGTGAGAAGAAAGAGACAAGAAGACAGTAAGAAGTTCACGGAGAACTTTGTAAGGTCTTCTCAGTTCTGGACCTTTGGGGCTAAAAAGTGGGGAGAAATTTTACTTCAATCAAGGGAATTCAACAAGTCCACCACTGTATCCAAATGGGACTGAATGACTGTGCAAGAAGGTTTGAAATAGGGCACGAGGGTAGCTGGCCAGATGAACAAGAAGAAAAGCCTGATTAGGGTCATGTCGCCTGGACTAGCTCAGTGACTACAGGAAGGCAGCCTGTAATTGAGAAAGATTTCCAGAAGAAAGAATTAGAGGATAACAACTAAGTTTTTATTCAAGCAGCGCCCGGCACAGTGTGAATGTTCAATAAGACATGGAAACACATTAGTGTGTGAGGTGAAGGGAAGCATGGTATTAAAAATGAGGATGAGAGTTAATGATCTAAAGGATATTGAAATATTAATTGAAGAAATTGGGAGGTATTAGTGTGTGAGAAAATGGACCATGGCCTCCAGACAGTCTTTGCCAGCTTAAGTCCTCAGCCACCCATGTAGGGAAATGAGGCATTTACCTAATTATTTTAAAAGCATCAATACCTCCCATCTCATATACCTACTGTTTAATAAGACACTCAAGAAGATTTTATTTATGCTCTTCATTCAAATAGATGATTTTCAGGGTTAATTCTATTTTATATATGATAATAAATTCTACTAGGATAGAAAATAAAATTCTTGTTTCTGTTATCACTGGATTTAGGGTTTTATTTTAAATTGTATTTTCTTTTCTTGCTATAAAAACAGAGGTGGAACCTAACAAGATAAGTAGAAGAGTGTATAAAGAAATGCTGGAAAGAAAAAGAGAAGCAAGCCAGGAACATTCCAGTGACACTGAAAGACACAGAACTGGTTTGTAGTGAGAATTTTTGCGTCTTTAGAAACCCAGTGATGTTATGTAAACATGTTCGCATTTTAATCCCAGGTGTGGGATATGGGGCTGCTTCAGATTGTCCACAGCAGTAGACTATTAGCTTCATGCATGCTCTGGCAAGGGTGTGAGTCTGCTGAAGATAGTTTAGTTCTGGGGACTCTAGGGAGGGTATAAAAAGACCAGAACCCTAAGAGAGGGACATGGCTGCTGCTCCCCTTCTTGCTTCCGATTCTGTTCTTGGTTTCTGTTCCTGCTACTGCTGTTGCTGGTTTGTCAAGTGGTGGAGAGAAAAGAGTCAAGAAGAAGGTGGAGATATCAAGAGGAAGGTTGGACTTGCCCCAAGGAACTCAACGTCCCTAATCAGCAGGAAGTAGTCTAAAAAGATCCAATGCCTCCTCTCCCTATTAACCTTCTGTATCTCCTACCTGGTTTTGGCATGTGGGAAGGGATTCGGGGGTGGGGGGGAGAAGCATGGTATATATAAGAACCCAAATAAAATAGATAAAAATACACATACACAGGTTTGTTTCTTATGTGGCAAGACAATTAAATATCCCCACTATGTGCCTCACACATAGTAGACACTTGGTGCTCAAAAATTAAGTTCTATCTCACCTAGTAAAATAGAAGAGCAAATCACAATTGAAATAATAATAATAGTAATTAAAAAAAACCTGTTATATTTTACATTCCATGGCAATGTGAAACTCAAGGCCTGTGCTTCAGGACAGACTTCCACATGTAAGGTAGGCATATAGGGGTGAGGCTGACTTGCTGAGGGCATCAGATTTAATTTTGTAACTTTTGTAAAGCAGCAGTGTTTTTAACTGAAGACTCTGTCTAGCAACCAAGAGATGAGGATGAAGATTCCTGTCAGTTAGACAGAGGAAACACTGTGGGAGACACATGAGTCAAAGAAGAGAGCAATGACTACTAAGGGGAAAATGTGGGTGTGGAGAGAATCCAGAGAACGGAAAAAAACAAAGGACACTTTGGGAGAGCTTCGGTCTGTTATTGAAGACAAAATTGGCACCAATTCCAAATGTCCAAAGTTTCTTTACTTCCCCCTGACAACACTGTTGACATTCAAACCTTTAGTGAAAACCTGTTCACCAGTGAAGGCCCTAGGCAACTTGAATTTTCCTAGAAGTGTTACAAGGTCTTGGTAGCCTACTCAAGCAATGCACAAGATGCTGAGGAAGAATGATGGGCTCTAGCTGAGAGTGAAAATCAAGGACCCTTCCCAGTGTAGAGGTAGGTGGCTCCCTGGGCAGTTCGGTGATGGACACTGACAAGGATCTCTTTCATTCATCAAAAAGAAGGTGTAGCTTGAAGATGGGCTTTACTGGCTCAGTACTTGCATAGGAAGCAAGAGGCGTTAGTATTTGCGCCCACCAGTACAAATCAAAAGAAGGCAAAATAGATATTTCAGGAGATGATTCGATGAGTTAAGGGCTTTCTGAGCAAGCGTGAGGATCAGAAACAATACAGAGTCTGGCCTAGTAGCACAGGACTGAAATCCCAGACTGCTTGCTGTGAGACTGGGGCTGAAATGTGAAAATCCAAGAAGTCCCTGGGCCAGCTCACTCAGCTTATGGTGACTAACCAAAGCAGAGACAAGGTGGAAAGTGAAAATATAATACCCAAGATTTCTCTCTGACTTCCACGTGCCACTGTGACACACATGTGCCTATGATCACACGGGAACACACACACATAGCATAAAATACACAAATGGATTTAAAAGTAAAACTAAAATAATACAATTGAATACAGAAGGTGGCTCCTTGTACTTAGTTAAAGGGGTTGCAACCTTTCCGTTCAGGTCTATGACACGGACTCACTCCTAGTCAGCAGGTGCACAACACGCCATTGAGAGCAGGCCCAGGATGCTTAGAGAATTAACATGTCTTGATCTTTGACAGCCTGAAGGAATCAGGTGAAGCATCTGTCAGAATGACCCCTTCTGGAATTGTGAACCCAATTACACACCATTGCTAAATGGTTGTTTCCCGCACAGGACATACTGGCGGGTTCTTCTTTCTTGTCCCCTTATCCCACGGGCAGCCAGTAAATTGAGGAGTCTATTGAGGCTCAGATGGACATGACCATGAATATCAATAGGACTCTTGATCCTTCCCAGCACAGAGAGTGTGCTGGGCCATCTCCCAGAGCTTTGAGAGACAACGGGTGAGGATGTCTGTGAACTTTTTAACCTCCTGTCCCTGCAAGGCAGCAATCACACACACACTGCCATAATTCCATTAGTTAATGACTACTGTAAGAATTTATCCATCGTAAAAATACACTTAAAATCAATCAATTATCTTCTCTGTTAAGACTTATTTTTTAAAGCTTTTTCATTTAACAGAGGCTCATATATTGGAAAGATACAATTAATTTTTTTTTTTTTTTGCATTTAACATTTCATGTCACCACCCCAACTAGTGAATAAAATAAGAATCAGTTGGGGAGAAAAATTTAAAAAAAAAAAATTCATGTGATTCCACAGATTGGTTGAGAAAAGAAGCAGCAAGACTTATTGGTTACAAAGTGATCACTCTATTTTAAGCTCTTAGACAGGTGATCTACTATGGACATCACAAAGTTAAGGACAGCAAGTCACCCACCACTCTTATTAAGGCAGAGGATAGTTGCTCTTTTGCTTATTGATTCCAGACTCATGTTCAGAGTACTCCTTGATACAGGATTGAAGACTGACAATAGAGATCAAGCAGTTCTTGGAAGAGAAAGTAATTAGTTGGCTCTATCCAATGGAAAGAAAACTCAGGATTGGCAAGCCTGAGTTATGCATTCATTTCTCTCAGTCCCTCGCTGTGACTTTAAGCAAATTGCTCAGCCTCTGTTGGCCATATCCACTCCCATCTGTGAAGGGAAAGATTTAGTGGCATTATGTCATAGCAACATTTAACTTGAGGAAATTTAACTACGTATGTAATCAGAAAAATAAAACAATAATGGTGATAATAAGTTCCCTACCACAGAACTAAAATGTATAAAGCTACCCAATCAAAACTAATTAAGGTAATTAAATCAGGTGCCCAATTTAAAACAGAGTGGTCTCTTTCCAGCATGGTTAGATGGCTGGTATGATTAACTTCATATAAAAGGCAGACATTTCTGCTACATCTCATACACTTTTAAAGATATGGGGGTATGTATGTGTCCATATGTGTGAACATTCATGTAGAGGTAATCAGAAAGCTTCAGCTATTGTTTCTTAGGCCCTATTTGCTTCACTCACAGAGAAAATGTCTCTCATTGACCTGGAGCTCAGCAAGAGGTTAGCCTGGCTGCATGGGTTAGGATCTGCCCATTTCTGTTTCTGAGTACTGGGATTATAAATATATGCCACCAGATTTGGGCTTTAAAAAATGTGTACTATAGAGATTGAATTCTGACTCTCATAGCTCTAAGACACACATTTTACCAACTAAATGGTCTCCTCAGCCTATATAAAGAGATCTTTGATGAAAAATTTCAACTCTACACAATTTTACCTTGATGTAAAGATAAAGACGATAGTTTGCATCTCATCTGAGGATTGATTGCACTCATGTCAACACCAAAGTTTACAAGCAGTTGTGAGGTCAAATGTGAAAAAGGCATGAAAGTATCTTTGAAGGGATAAAAGTACTTATCAACTATATGGCTACAATGTCATGGTGGCCAAAGTAACAACAATTCCTGGCCACCTTGGGCATCAAGAGCATGATAGAGTTTCCTAACAAGAAATGTTCATGGGGGGATGCAAAGTGAATAGAGTATAATTAATAAAAGTTAAAAACAAACAAACAAAAAAGAAATGTTCTCCACACCCATAACTCCCACCTTTGAAAACCATTCTGTTGAGCTATTGTTTAGGTTAAGCAGAAGTAGTTTCTTCGTGGATTCTCTCACATTATTCTAGGTTTATGACTCACCAGAGACTCTAGAGACGTGTGTGTGTTTGTGTGTGTGTGTGTGTAGTCAGATCATACAGAGGTAATTCAAAGTTAACATTGAAGGAGGATGAAAAAGGTTGGAGATGTTTGTGGACTCACAAAGACCTTGCTATCCTGTGGAATATAATCTGAAGGTCCTGGAGTTACTGCCCAAGTGAAAGACTCAGTCATGCCCACCTTTAGCTCAGTGGCAAGAAAAAAAGAATGATTACACAATCATTACAAATCAAGACATTGTTTGATGGTTGGCAATGTGAGTGGGTTTCTGTAAAACTTAGTCTAGGGAAGTGCTAAGAAGAAAGGGAGGTCCTCATTCAAACATTGTGGAAGGACTGTCAAGCAGATGACCAAAGATGACAAAGAAGAACATGGGATTTATTGTCACTGAGTGATGAAATTTGGAAAATAAACCCATCACTGAAATAATAAAGTAAAATCTTAATGGTGCCAAAGACATTGAGCTAAGGCTGGGCAACCCAATGGGTAGATGAATAACCTCATCTCAAAACTTTAGAAGAGTTGTGAGAAAACCATGCAAAACTCCATCGGCATCGGCATTTTTTCCAAGTAAACATAAAATATACAATAATTATTTAACATGAGGAAAACATAAGATGTGGAAATCAGAAAATATCAGCACTAGTCATTGTTTTTTTTTTTTTTTTTTCTGCGAATAGAATTTTTTTCACAGTTAGGTTGGTTGTCACATGCCACTGGATATATGATGAAAATCACAAATCCGGCTCTAGAACCTAGGGAGCAACTTTGCAGCAAAGAAGTAGTAGGCTGAATGGGGAAGGTAAGAGGCCCCGTGACTGAGATGAGCCCAAAGAATAACTGGGTGTCCCCATTAGCTTTCAGAACCCTCTGTGAAGAAAGTGGTGATTGGCTGCACACCAGTGCCTCCACAGACCAGAGGATATCCAGAAACACAGAAATACCAGGCCAAGGGACTCAATGGTTAGTCAGAAGGGAGCAATTTGAAGATTACAAAAGAGAAGTATTCCCTTAAGAACCTCATTTCCTTTTATTTAAAGATAGGCAGCTCCTGGTAGCAAGCTGTGTAGGTGGGGTTGGTTGGCTTTTTGTTCCATTACGTTATTAATATCCTTTAGTATGGGACTCTAAAATATTGGGGAGCTCAAAACTTTATCTCATGTTCTGGGTAATTTGTCATAAATTGAAGTCCATTTTTGGTATGGTTTTCTTTATCATAGTAGAGAATTTCTAGTAGACTTAATTTGTCTACAGAAAAACTTAGAATATTTGATATTCACACACACACATACACACACACAGCAGTTTTACAATTTCCACTTCAAAAAAAATTAGAAAGCTGGCATCAACAGACACTCAACTGTATCTGGGTAATGAGCTATTCAATTTCTGTCCAGATGTCAATGTATAAAATCATATTTTAGAATTTTAAATTTTATTAAGTCATTTTAAAGAGGTGTACTTCTGTATCTCTCTAAAATTTAATATGTCATTGTCAATGATTTTGACACATTTGAAAATTTTATTCAGTGATTTCAAAGTACATGGCTTCCAATTTTCACAAATATGAATATTGCAAAAAGAAAGAAAGAAAAAAGAAAAAAAAACATCCTGTAAAGAACACATTAAAAATCCTGCATGTTTCCTGCATTAGTTACTTTCTGTTGATAAATGTGCTAAAATACCATGATGAAAATCAATTTATGGAATTGAGACTTTTCTTATCATTCCAGAGAGTTTCAACTCCATCCTGGTGGGGAGACAGGGCAGCAAGCTGAGAATCATGGCTTCAGCTGACAGTGACCTGGAAGTGGAGTGAGGCTATGAACTCTCTAAACCCACCCCCCAGTAACATACTTCCTCCAGCAAGGCTTTATCACCGCCAATAGTGCCACACCAACGGGGGAACAGGCTGTCAATTGCCTGAGCATAGGAAAACATTTCCCATTCAAACCTTTACCCTGCCTTCCAGGCTTTGAAGACTGGTTGTAAGATTTAATTTAGTAAAACATTATATTTTTGCAGAAAGAGTCAATGTTGCCTGTGTTTCCCGCTGCTCAGTACCTGGGATCCTCAGAACTGTACAGACAATGCCTCTTTAATGTACCGTGTAGTCTGTGTAAATAGACACATTTTAACTTGATAGAAGGCAGTAAACAATCAAATGCTGTGCCTTGTTAGGCGCCTGACCCAATCCTGGGCCTGCAGTTTGTTGTTCTCAGCCAGTGAAATTACGCTGACTCATTTACATAGCTTGGTTGTTAATAAAATGGTGATAATATTCACTAATATCATAAAATCCAGAGGTTCACAGTTACAGCTTACATAATTACATAGTTACATAGAAATAAATACTAGTAAATAAAATGTGTTTTGCCCAAAGTACCAAGAGATCATTTATTTCTACCACACCAACAGAACTGGTTTTTAAATAAGATGTGGAGACGTGCGTACGTGTTCATGTGTGTGTGGGGGCATGTGTGCACCCAGTCATGTGGCAGCGGGGGGATAATCTTGGGTGTCCTCCTCAGGAATGCCATCCACCTTTGGGACAATGTCTTTCAGTGGACTCTGAGCTCACCATATAGGCTAAAGCTGCTCTGAGTGACCCCATGAGTCTTCTTGTCTCCACCTTACAGTTCCGGGGTGATAGGCTCACGGGTAACACAGGCCAGGCATTGTTGCTCAGATCCGGGGGATTGAACTCAAGTCACTGTGCTTCCAATCAGGCACTTTCCTGACTGATTCCTCTCCCCGACCTGTAAGAATATTTTATATTTGATTTTAGCCAATGGGCTGTGGATGTTCAAAGCATGTGTTATTGAGACAATATCATGATTTAGTGACCCTCACTGGGATTTAGTAATCTGAATTTTTAGCAAGTGCCCTTGGTGCCACTGAGGTAGGCAATCCTTGAAAACAGTTTGAGAATCCCCCACCCCCCACCACACACACTTCTATAATTTAGGACGCAAAGTTCTGTTGGTTCTCAGGGTTACTTTTCTACACTCTTCCTGCTTCCTAAACAACATCCTAGTCCAATCACCCTGTGACTATAGAACTCCATGGAAACTTAACCAAAAATAAATGGAAAGGAATGGCAGGCTTTTTTTTTTTTTTCTCTGAAGATTATGCCCAGTTTTCTTTCGGTCTGCCATCTGATAATTTTTAGATCTCATTCTTTTCTGAGAACTCCAAATTAACATTTCTCCAATAAAAAATTTCAAAGCATTTTGATTTCATAGTGTTCTCTAAGATAAAATAACTTAAAAATGTTCTCATTGTTTCTGTCAGAGAACCTGAAAATAACCTCAAGTCTATATAAATCTTTTAAATTCATTTCTATTTTTTGCATTTATTCCCAGATGATCTCCATGCGAATCTCTTTCAACAGGAAATATTTATGCTAATTTTACATACCCTCCCTTTCAGGAAGTATTCATACTTATTTTCACTGTACTTCTAGTCAAATATATGAAAAAAAAGTTATATGAAGAATAGTGTGATGTGGGCAGTAATTAATACATTTGGAGAATAAAATATTTAGGATACAGCATTAACCACTACATATATGTTATCTAAAATATTCATTGCACCAAAGCATGCATGAAGAAACAGAGCCATACAGATGTTAAAAAGCATGAAAATAATTATGACGCTTATGAAGGACGCAAGAATGCCAGCTCCTTCCAAGTCTGCCCTTTAAACCACACTGCTGCTGTCCACAGCAATGAGATGCTTGTTGGTTGAGGTGAGTTCTTTCCTGCTGTGTCTGTGCAGACATAGAAGCAAATGTCTTCAACTGGTTTAATCCGCCATAGATGGTTCAGGTTTCTTAATCTACCTTTTCTCTGATCATACATGCAGCCTCTTTAGAGACATTTTTTGTCATCCTTTGGAGGTAAATCTCCACCATTTTTGGAGCATTTTAATGAGTGAAGATTGGACAAATATCTCACCGTTTAGTTGTCTCATTCTGAAATCAGGTGCTTCCTTATGGACAGCTTGGCATGGACAATTTGGGAAACAAGAAGCCCCAAGGAAGGTCTGTCACTCCTACTCCAAGTGACAAACCTCTTCCACTTTCCATGTGACCCCATAACAAAGGGAAATCATCTCATTCCATATGAGAGGTAAACCTTGGTGTTCCAACTTACAGGATTTCAAAATACAAAAGTAACTTTCAAATTCTCACTGGGTTCTTAGTACACGAGAGAGAAAACTATAGAAATGCTTACAGAAACAGAATGGTCCCTACAGGTTGGCTAGGTGACCCAGCACTTCTCAGCTACCCTCCTGTACTGATTTCATAAAGAGTGTTCCCACAGAGGTACAAGGCTGCTCACACTCTTGCGTAATGATGGACGCATGCCTCTCCATGGTTTAAGAAGTTTTATTTGAACTGAAACTGACTTTTGATCGCAATATCGATAGCTTTCGTATACCTTGCTTTAAGTGATGATGAGCATGAGATGATCCTTCACTCATGTTTCATCAAATGGCAACTGTAGAACGAGACCCATCTTTTGTGTTCCAGCTGACGGATTTCAAGAATATTTGAATAACTGTGCCTCTCTCTCCCGCTGTATCTTTTTTCTTCTTTATAACCTAGAAACTCCGCTCAGATGTAGCCTGTGGTAGCTCAGTAACCAATTGGTTTCCCAAAGTGAGGGGAACAAGGACTATTTCTAACAGGAACTCAATGACTGGCTCTTTGGCCTCCCCACCCCCCAAGGGAAGAGCAGTCCTGTTAGGCCACAGAGGAGGGCTTTGCAGCCAGTCCTGAAGATACCTGATAAAACAGGATCAGATGAATGGGGAGGAGGTCCCCCCATCAGTGGACTTGGAAAGGGGCACGATGGAGATGAGGGAGGGAGGGAGGGACTGGGAGGGAATGAGGGATCGGGACACGGCTGGGATACAGAGTTAATAAAATGTAACTGATAAGAAAAAAATAAAATTTAAAAAAATAAATAAATAAATAAAGAGAATACTATGTACCCCCCCAAATAAATAAATAAATAAATAAATAAATAAATAAATAAATATTAAAAAATTTTTTTCAGTGATTTTTTTTCTTCAGGGCCTTATACCAATTATGCAATTACTTCGTGATTTTTTTTAAAAAAAAATCTGGGTTTTTACATGCACATACACCTGTTCACGTATGTGTGCACGTAATAGTCACACTAATGTGATCTATGCTGTAAGGTGACTTGTACACAAATACATGAGACATAATAAATAAAAAATGCTTAGTAACATACACAGTGTTTGTCTGGAAGTTCCCTGAGAATTTTGTGGACTCAGCACAAATGTGACAGACAAGCAAACATAAAGGCTGATATAAGGATAGCAGCGCTTATTGGCTATTGGAGTCCTTGTATGGGTCTCCGGTGCCTCTCCAAACAGGTACTACTTGATGCAATTTAGAAGCTATACAAGATCGCCAAGCAATTATTATTTCATGTTTGTACATAGGGATGAAGAGTAGGAGTGAGATATTGAGCACATATTTTACCACTGTCCTTCGCCATTACTTTCTCCTTACTGGCTCTAACATGGGTAATCAGGATTTGCCATGAGGGTAATCTTTTTCGATAGGTCATAATTTTACCAGGGTAGCAATAACGACGAGGCTTGCTCCGCATGTCTGATGATTTCCTTCTTTGCTTCTCTCAAAGCTCATTTGTAACTTTCCTGTTAAGCTGTGTCATTTCATGCCTCAGAGAAGAATGAAAGTGCTAATATCTGGATGGCTTCATTTTCTATCATTTCATATAAATTGAGCCCATTTTCACAACCTCTGGAGACTATCCTTTTAAAATGTGTGCTATTCTTTTGCCTGTATCCAAGCTCAAGAGAGACAGATGCCATTGGACCTGCAGAGGAAACGGAAAACAAAGCTTGCTGTTGCGTTTATCATCACTGTGTCTGTGAGGGACTCTGCAACTGGACGTTTTACCTATCATGCTCTAACGCATTGAAGTTGGGTCTTTCCAGGAACGTGACATGTGTAGCACATACTGACACGAATCTTCATTTTGAAGACCCCTGTTCTGTAGGCTCAGGATACTACTGCTCCTGGTTGAGACCCATGTCTGGCAATGGGGAAGTCCTGGGCAAGAAGAGGGTCCACTATAACACAGCCTTGCAAATCTGTGTTTATCTCTGTATTGGACTATAAGGGTAAGTGGATACCGAGAAAGAAAGGCAGCATATTTCCTGAAAGCTTGGCAATCTTCTCTGACTTTTTGTAAGAGAAAGTTTCTCTGCACAGTCCTTGAAAGCATAAGCAGTGGTCTAGGAAAGAATGAATCTAAGATATAAAAGCAGAGATAAGATATAAGATATAAAAGCTGGATTCAAATCCTACCTCTACAGCAATCTTGTTCTCTCAACTACCTCATTTTATAAAAAAAGGCTTTTAAACAGTGTTAATAATATCATGGTTGTGGGACTATAATATCAGAGAAGATGGTCCATCTGTAAGACCCTATAAATATTGTATTTTCCTTCTTGCTTTGCTCACTATTGTATTGTACATATAATAAATAGGATTTTGATTCTCTGTAACCAGTTCTGAAGATTGATGCTGTTTTGTGAAATGATAAATTGCATCAAAATATTTTGATGTTCACATGTAAAATTTGTCTTCTATTAAAATTAGTTTTGAATTTAGGTAATGTTCATCACCTACTACATAATCAGAGGAAAAGACCAAAGAAACAGAGAGGAAAGAGTCCACCAGCTAACCAAACACCAGATGATGCAGAAATGTTTTACCCACAATCGGATGGGTCATGATTTGTACACTGACTGCCAAAGAAGCTGAAATTAAGAAAGGTCATTTGTTCATACTGAAGACAAATGGAGCCCCACCCAGCACACTCCACGATGTTCTACTCGCTTGGTAACATGCTCAGTGATAGTCAACACTTACGGGCATCATTAACGATGTTCCTGAATAACTCTGGAAGCTCAGCTCACCTCTCAGATCATATAAATCTTCGAGGGAAGGTCTCCGTGTTCTCTTCCATTGTTTACTTGAGTTATCTACAGCAGAAGCTCTGTGCATTACGTTTAGTTGACAACCTACACAGTGTTTTTGTCTGGGCTTTTCAAAGGCCGTCTTCCGACTTTACTCCTCTCTCTCCAACCTCTGTCTCTCAAAGAGAAGCTGACATTTCTTACAGATGGCTTCAGCTGACTTCAGGTGGTTCTGGGATATGGTTACCAGTCTCTGAAACCCCAATATGAACAGGTACCTCATTTCCACAGCATTAGTTTTTGGCACATTGTATTTCTATGAGCCTGTGAAATGCAAGGCTTTACTAGACATTTCAAGTTGAAATATTTTACATAAAAATTTAGGCACAAAAATGTATGCATGGACACTGACCTTTAGAAAATAAAGACATAATGCCTTCCTCTATATGCCCCAGAGCCACTTACTATCAAGTCTATGAGTGAGAGCAAATGGACACGGTACATTGATGCTCTTTGCCACTGAGGCCAAGAAGTTCCAAAGACACCCCTAGCCACCTAATGAGCATGGCAGCTGGGGAACAACTCTTCTTGGTTTTTCTTGCTGCAATGGTGTAGGAATACTGATTGCAAATCAGTGGTATGTACAATCCATCCTCAAGAGAAGGTAACTACATGTGTGCCCTGTGTAAGGGAGACACTAAATTTAAATAAGAATTCAGATAAGAAACTGAAGCAACTCCCCCATCAGGAAGCAGTGGAAGTAAATTGCATGAGGCTAGGCTGTCTGAGGGAGCTGAGAGCTGCATACCTACCCTTATATCCCCACAGGAGAGCATTGCTTAAACAAGACCTGAATGATGGCAGCGCCGCTTGGCATGCCAGCATGGTTAGGGGGAATTTTGTAAGCCTCCATTCCTAGATGAAAGGCTACAGGTGATCAATGGCTGCTGAGAGAGGAGAGATCAGTTTCCCCAAGGATAACCACACAGATTCATTCATTCGTCTCCAGCCACGAACACATGCACAAAAAAACAACACTAAAGGGCTCAGTAGTTTTTACAGTCACACACACACACACACACACACACACACACACACACACACACGCATCAATAGTTTATTGAAAAAAAAGGCTATGAATTTGAGGTGGAATAGAGGGACACAGGAGGAGTTGGACAGAGGAGGAGGGGGTGGAAAAAGATGTAAATATAGTTCTCGTGAATAAAATCCTCAAAAGAAAATCAAAGCCACAAGAAGCACTCCTTAGCATTTTAAATTAAATTTTTATTTTTTATATTAATTAAAATTTATTCACATTGTATCCCAGCTGTAGCCCCCTCCCCTATCCCCTATCAACTCTGCCCTCCCTCCCTCATCTCCTCCCATGCCCCTCTCCAAGTTCACTGATAGGGGAGGTCCTCCTCCCCTTCCATCTGACCCTATCTTGTCAGGTCTCATCAGGACTGGCTGCATTGTCTTCCTCTGTGGCCTGGCAAGGCTGCTCCCCACTCAGGGGGAGGTGATCAAAGAGCCAGCCACTGAGTCCATGTCAGAGAAAGTCGTTGTTCATCTTACTAGGGAACCCACTTGGATACTGAGCTGCCATGGGCTACATCTGAGCAGGGGTTCTAGGTTATATCCATGAGTGGTCCTTGGTTGGAGTATCAGTCTCAGAAAAGACCCCTGTGCCCAGATTTTTTGGTTCTGTAGCATTTGACAATTGAGTGAGTGAGCACTAGGTAAAAACATGTTCTACACTGAGGACCCACAGAATCAATTTCTGAGGAGTTTAAAAGATTTCTTCTTCCATTTACTGTTAGTGCAGCTAGAACTACACTGAGGAAATAAATACCAACATTCGGAGATCTGGCAAGGCAGTGAAGGGGCAATAGAAATATACTGTGTGCTCAATACAAAGCAGATGGAGAGCCAGATGGGGCAAAGCAGGAAATGATAATGATTCGTAAAGACTACATGTGACCCATCCTGCCATCATAAAGGAGGGACTTGATAGGAGAGGTGCAGAACTATACTGCTGGGGCCCGGGGACAATGGGTCTTCTTAGTGAGAAGCATAAACTGTATATTCTGCTTCTTACAGCCTTTTGTGTCCTGGGAAGCAAGTACATGCATATTTAATTCTGTTAAAAATGATTTCCAATCGGCAGCTGTTAGAACATTAGCTTCAGAACACAGACGTATTAGAATATTCTCTAAATACATCAATATGCTGAACGGTCTGTGGGCTTTAAAGCTGTATTATGTCCTCCATCATGGAACTGTGTACATGATATGTTAGTTCACGAAAGTAAAGCCACAAAAACCATGTGTACACACTGTGTTTACAGCTATGTTAAAATCTACAGTTGTTGGATTTTACAGAGGAAGAAGAACATATGATCGTTGGTCGAGATGTAAATATTTGGCATCTTAGAGTTTACAGGATTATTTGCCCTATAAATTTCCAGGCTGTAAACTTCATTATGGAAAAAAAGGAACTGTTCCATCTAGTGCCATGATGCACCAAATGAGATTCCCTCGACAGGGATGTACTGTGCCACTCCCAAAACAAGAGAGACTGTAATGATGGCTCAGCTGCCTTTGGTACGTTTTGGAGGACTCTGGAACCGGCAATAAAATGATCTGCCAGCATTTGCAGAGAGAAAAGAAAGCAGTATCCATAACCAGTGGGATGTGTTTCCTGAGAAGAGCCCCGTCGTCTTCCTGGTTAGACTATTCTATGTCTGCTCTCAAGAAGACACACTGGAGTTCAGTTCTGCAAGGTTTAAATGGATAGACAACACCACATAGATACTTTGTTGCATTTCATTCATGGTCCACCAATTTTATCTTTATATGGATGGCCATTACTTTACCCAAGGAATGAGGAAAGCTTCAGAGCTTCCATTGAAAGGAAAGCGAAGAGGATAGTAGGACTATGAGTATGAGATATTTCGCGTATCTCCACACCTTCTGTAAACAGGTATTTTGTTATCTGACCAAACTGAAAGTGCCTGAGTCATTTGAGAAGTATAATTACTCAAACTTTTAATAAAAATGAAATAAAATACAGCAATCATTCCACAAAAATTCCTTATAAGCCTTATGTGTTGGCAAGTTTGATGTCAACTTGACACCAGATACTTTCATTTTGGAAGAGGGAAACGCAATTGTGATATGACCCCAACAGATTGGTTTGTGGGCAAGCCTGTGGTACAATATCCTGATAGGTGATTGGTCAGAGGGTCCAGATCACTAGGGTGCTGTGTTCTACAAGAATCAGGATGAGTCAGCCACAAGGTGAAAGCCAAGGGGCAGCAAGCCTGTGGTCTCTGCATAAGCTCCTGGGCAGGGTCCTGCCCTGTTTGAGTTCCTACCCTGACTTCTCTCAGTGATCGACTGTACTGTAGAACTATAAGCTGAAATAAACCCTTTCTTCTCCAAGCTGCTTTTGTTCGTGGTGTTTTTTTCACTGATACACCATGCATATGCATGGCCTTGACTCTTTTTCTATTCCTTCTTGAACACAGTTGAGCACTCTTTTCTCCCAAGCCCCGCAGAGGGCTCAGAATAAGAAAGAACATTAGAGGAGCTGGAAAATCAATCAGCTTAGTATTTCTCCTGGAGATCTCAGCAAACCTGCCCAGAGACTTCAGGTCCTGACATACTATGGGTCTATACACTTTGACAGGCATTTCCTGCTTGGTAAAGAAAAACGTAGTAATTTATAGACATCTGCCACTGTTTTAGCATCAGTTACACTTTTCACTAACATCACCAGTTGTTTTGGATAGCAATGGCCAGGATTTGGAGTACAAAGAAGAGTTAGGGCACTGCAACATTTCCTGTTCTCAAGTTCATATTTGTACAACTCTTGAGAAGGGTAGGAGGTATCCAAGAAAGAGCGGTAGATGGGAATGCCCGTGAACTTCCACCCAGGGAGGTCAGCATCACTTGTTCCCAGAATCCCTGCCTTTCAGTCATCTGTGGGATGAGGAGATGAAAATAAATTCTCATCTTTCTTAGCCACTAAGTCCCATATGACACCAGTAATTCATCTTTCTGAAAAAGGAACACCACTCAGCCTTGTGTTTTCAAAACACTGCCCGTGACTTGGAATCAGCAAATTTCATGCATTCATTCAAAGTTTCATGTTTCTGCTTTTCCGGGCCTTCAGGATCTCCTTCTGAAGAGAAGTTCCACCCATTCAGTTCTTTTCACGGTAGAAGGTGGTCCTTAAACTTTTGCTTAGTGTTTCCAAGTGTACGTTATTCAATGACTATGTTGCTGATGCTTGAACCACCTGCCCTGGCTAAATCTTTCTGAGTTTAGTACCCAAAGCATTTCCCAGCCCTCTTGGCAGACTGATCAACTCGAGTAATAAAATGCAAGAATTCAGGCTGGGACTTCTTTCCAACAGCATGGCGGGAGAGATTTTACAGGAATTGCCTCTGGAGTTCAAGCTGTTCACAAGCCATTTCCAAGGGATGAGCCCTATAAAGAAACAGCTGCAGAGAGGAGATGTTATCATTAATCCAGAAGGCCAGGGTCATATCTTATAGGTTATGCCAGATGCAACACATTCAGGACCTGCTAGCGAAGAGATCTTGGCCAGAAACTATAATGCCGTGGTATTGATTTTGCAATGAAACTATCTTGGCAGTAGTGAGTGTATGCTGGTGAAGCAGGCTTAGTCCATGAGGAATGACCAAAACTAGGATTAATAATCCATATCACGTTTGCTAGACAGCCAAAGAAAACATCCTTTCCATTTTGACACATTTCTTCAAAATGGCTTGCAATGTTTGCAGTATCTTTTTTCCTCCAAACTTCTTTGATCTAAAACCACACTCACTTCTGAGGAGCTGAGGGAATGAGTCCCCAAGTGTTCTATCCAGTCTGTCTTACTGTCTGAGGATCTCTATTGCCGTGCTAAGTCATCACAACCAAGAGGTAATTGGAGAGAAAGGGGTTTATTTCAACTTACAATTCCACAGACCAGTCCATCACTGAGGAAAGTCAGGACAGGAACTCATTTAGGCAGGGACATGGAGTCAGAAGCTGATTCAAAGGCCATAGAGGGGAGCTGCTTACTGGTTTATTCTTCACGGCTTGCTCAGCCTGCTTTCTTATTGAATCTAGGACCATCTCCCAGGGATGACACCACCCATAGTGATTTGAGCCTTTCCACATCAATCATCAAGAATATGTATCCCAGGCTTTTCCAGAGGCCAGTCTGATGGGGCATTGTATCAGTTAAGGTACCCTCTTCCAAAGTGACTGTATCTTGGGTCCAGTTAACATAAAACTAGCCAGCGGTACTTGCTTAGGGTCTCAGAAATACCGATGCACTAATGCTACAGAATTTCTCATCACCAACCCTTATTTCACACACATCTTCTGCATTCCACCCAAAATTCCCTCATCCAAGAAGCTTTCGACTCCAGGAGTCACCTTCAGGAGATGGTCTTTAGAGAGGGTCTTTGTTGTCCTTGACTACACTCCAATGCAAGTTTTTATAATTTAAAAACTATATGTATGTTATATGGCTTTTAAAGGTATCTATTTACTTGTTTATACAGGATCACATGTATCCCAGGCTAGCCTAGAGCTCACTATATAGTTGAGGATAACCTTGAACTTCTAATACTCCTGCTTCTAAATCCCAAGTGTTGGGTTTACAATCATGTACCATATAATTTTTAAATCAATCAGTCTATCTATCTGTCTGTCTGTCTATCTATCTTTTTAATGTATCTCCACATTTATGTATTTATGCATGTATTTCTCTGCATGAGTGTATGTGAGTATGCGGTGTGTTTGTGTGTGTGTGTGTGTGTGCAGATACATGTGTCTCTGCCACTGTGTAGAGAGCAGAAAAAATTTATCTGTGCTCTACTTTATCACTTTCATCCTGTCTCCCTGAGACAATGTCACTCCTTGAACCCAGAATTCGACTTTCCTGATCTACACTGGAAGCCAGTAAGCTCAGTGCCCCTACTGGCCTTGTTTCACTCATATCTTAAAGTACAGCTGTGCATTGTTATGCCATTCTGGTATCCAAACACTGGTCCTTACTACTGTGCAAAAACTGCTCCTAACTGTCGAGCCATCTCTTCATCCACCACAACCAGTTTTAGTTGGTACTGGGGTTTGAACCCTGGCCTTGTGCATGCTCAGTAAGCACCGTACTAACTCACCCACATTCCCACTCCACTATATGCCTAGATGAGTTCTGATGAATTCATGTATTACATTACTACTACCATTACTGTAGTAGGGAAACTTCCAATTTGTTATCAGGATGTTTTCCTTAAATTCACTCTTTTTTAAACTTGAGATGTTTTTCTGTGGTTGAATTAAAAAAAAAAAGAAATCTTTGAGTTGAAGTTAAAAAATATCTGTCTTTTCTTATTTTCCTTTGAGTGCTTACAAGCTCTGGTAGATTTGACAATGACTGGATTGTGAAGACAGTTCTGACCTAGAACAATGAGGACCAAGAAATTTTGGCATACATGTCATTCATTTGTTTATTTTTCTCAAGTGTTTTACAAAGACCTAGTTTTAAACAATGGTAGCCAAATTAGAAAATTAAAATATAAGCAAAGCATGACGTGTGGACCAATTCTAGCTAATACCTATTCTTTGTAAATAAAGTTTGACCAAAACAGAACTACTCATTATTTGCAGCTGCTCTGTAAATGGGTACATGCGGCAACAGAGCTTAAGTACCTGGTGACGGAAGTTACACAGTGTGCAGTGCCTAAAGCATTTGCTAGCTGGCTCTCTATGGATACAAACTCACTTCTTACCTTAGACCGGAGCTGAAGCTAAAACTTCACTCATTGTTCTGCAGACCTTACAACTCAGACTAATCCATTCATTTCTTGGACAGCTCAGCTGACTCCCAGTTGAGCTTCATGACCTAACAGACCTTCAACTTGAAAGTTAAATCTTACATTATCATATAACCACTTTGTATTCTGCCTAGAACACAGTCAAGCCTAGAACACACACACACACACACACACACGGTCTCAATCACCTTTACTGTCCCTCTGACCCAGTCACCTAGACACCACTCACCTCTGACATTTAGATCTTCCATCACATTCATAGTCAGTAGTTTTCTGTTAATGTTGCATGCAGTTTCAAGGGATGACCAGTTACTAGAATTCATATGTCCACCAGGTTTTGTGATTTCTTTTGGGTGTATAGGCCAGCCAGTGTCTCTGATTTGGGTTTGCCTAAGGCAGTTTAGCTGGCTACCTGTTTGCATAAACAGACTAATCTGGTGAAAGTCTTCTTGTTTTATGGTCTAAGAACAGGAGACCAAGCTCAAGCACACAAATGATTTCATGTCTGTTAACAACCCATTGCCCAAAGTCAGTCACTGGGCCAAACCTAGAGCCAAGGTGTAGGAAGCCAAAATCAGAGAGAGGCCTAAAAAAAAAAAAATGAGTGTTTGAGGACATAAAAAGAATAAAAAGAACACTAGAAGGTCCTCAGAGGGCTCTAATTAGTCATCTACTACTACCTCAAATATTCTCACCAACCTATGCTAGAACTAACCAAAACCACAGCGGCGTATCCCACCGCAGCGTGTGGTGCCACTCCACTTTTTTGAACCATCATGCTAAGCCATGCATGAGAGGAAGAAGAAAACTCAAATTTTACAAGTATTACAAGAAGTAATGACATTATGAATTAGCCATGCATCTGGAGTGGTGATCTTCCATGCAACATCCATGAAAGGCAGAGCCACATCCTCATCTCACAGTTTGTGAGAGTGGATGATGACATAAAGATGTCAGATGGAGTGTGTGATGTTCACAAATCAGCGGATCGGTATCGCACTGGGCCCTATTCTGAAGAGCCACTATTCCTTTTTTTTTTTCTTTTTGAGACAGGGTTTCTTTGTGTAGCCTTGACTGTCTTGGACTCACTTTGTAGACCAGGCTGCCTTTAAACTCACAGAGATCCACCTGCTTCTGCCTGAGTGCTGGGATTAAAGGTGTGTGCCATCCTGAGCCACTATTCTTAAACCTTTAAAGATAATTATTTATGCATATAACTGTTGGATGCAAAATAGAGAGACACTGCTTACATTTCACAGAGCTTCCCCTAATGCTAACAAAGTTTTGAACTATATTATAATGCCACAATCAGAATACTGAAGTGAAATAATCAACCAATCTTATTCTGATTAAGTTTATTTTATATGCATCCAGTGTGTGTAACAGTTGAATGCAATAGATTATTACATTCATATGTTTGTGTAATGACCACTGCAATCAAGATATGAAGAAACAATTTCATGAAGCATCTATTTTTAACTAGTCTACATAGACACTCACATTAACCTATGTGTAGAACTACTTAATATTCTAAAATATGTGATCCCTGTCATACAGGCATAGCCTCTGCCAGACATAGGATATTTGTCTCTGTTTTTAAAGTAGGTAATTGCCTGTTAAATGCTTCACATAACTATTCTCTCAAGTGGCCATGGAGTGCTTATACAATGGGTATCTTCTTACAAATCTAATAAGACCTGTGTAAAATGAATTAAAAAGGGTTTCACTAAACCACTCTCTCAAAGAAGCTTGCTTTGCCCATATGATTTAATGCTTTGAAAGAATCCAAAACACACCGGTTAGTGAGCCCCACCTAGATTAGCTTCTGGAGAGA
The DNA here is from genome assembly GCF_030254825.1 of Meriones unguiculatus. Classification (NCBI taxonomy): domain Eukaryota; kingdom Metazoa; phylum Chordata; class Mammalia; order Rodentia; family Muridae; genus Meriones; species Meriones unguiculatus. The sequence goes on along the minus strand of NC_083362.1, from coordinate 63,352,253 downwards.
TTGCTTCGGTTTGGCTATTGGGGATCTAGTCAGAAACGGGGCTACAGAGATAGCTCAGCTGTTAAGGACACTTGCTGGTATTGCAGAAGCCCAAAGTTCAGTTTACAGCATTTGCATGGCATCTTACATGAGCCTATTACTCCAGTTCTGGCCATCAAATCCGCTCCCTCTTCTGGCTTTCATGGACACCAGGCATGTACACGGTGCGTGTGCAGGCAAAACATATATACACATACAATACAAATTAAGAAATTAAAAATGGTTCTTTGGTCATCCATGCCCCTCCTATAAAATGCTGATGAATGAATTACAGTAGAATAGAGTTCAGGAACTAGATTCTTAAAGATGCTTTAGAAATTGAAGGCTGGACAATGGACTTCAAGACAGTGGATTTCAGAGAATGCATTATCAGAAGTGGTGCTAATTGTCTTTTTCATCAGACCGACTTCTGTCTTTTTTGGATAAAGATGGTAGAGAAATGTAGTCTTGACAAGAAGCCCTCACAGACTCAAAACTAAGGTGCTCAGCCAGCATGTTGTGTTAGGGCGCCCTGTGTCCGAGAAACATTTTCCTTAGGTACAGAATACAACCCCAGAATTGAGTCTGGTACAGCTGCCAGACTTTGACTAAAGGGCTTACAATAGTTTTCATTATTACATGTTTCTGTTCAAACACATTTTTAAGCTCATTTTTTAAGACTATACATGAACACAGCCTAAATAGTGAGAGAGTCTTAAAAGACTTGGCTTGGTGCAGAAGCAGCAAGCTGGCTAAGAATTAAGAATTCTTGAGTCTGCTAAGCCTCAGTTTCTAATTCCTTTATATTTCCATACTGTTCTTTGTTCTCTGGTTTAGAACAACAACAACAACAAAATTCCTTATCATTTTGGCAGTATTCTTGGAAGAGACAGAAAAGTAATTATGTTTGCACTGTTCTCATTTACACAAAAGCTAATTAAATCTTCTGAGCCTCTAAGTCTTGAAGACCCTCTCCTTATCAGACACCCACCCATGTCTTCCTTTCAGGAACTACTTGAATCGGCTCTTACCCAAATCCTAAAGGCTCCTTGAAATAGTGTTTGAAAACAAACAGCTTCATAATGCAAACTCAGCACTCTGTAGGTGAGGGAACAGAACAAAGATGGTAGGAAGAAGAACAGATTGCCCAAATTGCCACAGACAATGCTACATTTATACCATGACCCATGGCTCTTCCCTTCCAAACACATGCTCTTTGTAAGATGCCACACTGCTTTTATTTTACTCAGGAAACAATGAAAAGAGTGCAGACATTGTGAGAATGGTCTACTTGATCTATCCAGCCGTCATTTATTCTCTCATTGTGCAAACTTGGCCACCTGCTCTGCACTGAGGACCGCACTTGGCACTGACCACAGGACCATAAATATCACAAGCATGGTCTTTTCCTTCTCAGGTCTACAAGCAAAGGTGCAAAAGGCTCTTTATCTGGCAGTTTGCAAGCCAGATTTGGCCAGCAGATGTGCTTTTTTTTTGCCTGTCCATTGTTTTATAAAGAATATATAATTTTATTGCCAACATCCAAAAGTTGAAAGTATTATATTAAAGACAAGCAGGAAGTCTGGTTTCTCCGGAAGGATTATATGATCTGGCAAGGCCGGCCCATTAGTTTCTACTTTATGTCATAGACTGTATGAGGTAGAGCAGTCCCTACTGGCTGAATATTTCTCATGTACCCCAGTTTCTACCTGCACTCCTGGTTCACCTTACACCCAATAAAACTGGGGTGTGCAACTGTCTCACAGGTGGCCTTCAGGCTGTGCTCTGTAGAATCCCAGGAGCTTTAAAGACAGTATGGCCTGCTTAGCCCCGCAAAGGAATTTCTAAATCAAGTTCCATGGATTCTACCACAAAGAGCGGCTAGCTAGATGTTCCCCTGCATATTAGACATCTTCCTGAGGAGCCTGTCACTAATGTCTTCTTCTGAGAAGAAATGAATTGATTTTCACTTTTCACATGTGGTTTTATAGATGACATTGATAATAGTCACTATAGAAATAGGAAAAGAAACAAACTTGAGTATCTGATTCAGTTTTCACATATGGAACAGAGCCCGTTTTAAGCCATGAATAAGTTTGAGCAGAGAAACGGGTTTAAGACAGAGAAGAATCCTACAGAAAAATTCAGCAAGAGGACCCATCATTCAGGTTCTACAAGAAAATGTCTGGTGAGGATTTCTTGCTACCCTGAACAGCCTCAAGTACACTGATAAACAAGCATACAATTGTGCAGAAATTTTTCAAAACATAAAATCAATTCATTTAAGAGACTCTTAAGTTTTATTTAACAATGTTACCTAGATATGCAGACTCTTAGATATTTTCTTAAATAAATGTTTTGGTTTATATATGAATAGAATAAAATGGGAGCTCATGTTATAAGAAAGCTGGCAAAAGATATGTATGTCCAGAAATGAGAATACAACTTTACTGTAACAAATGGCACACTTAATAAAGATTCCTCAAAGAGCTGGTTGATTTTAGTTAAGAATCAATTTGAGTTGGGGCATGCTGGCTCCTGGTACATACCCACAGTTGCTAGGAGAGAAATGGCATGACTTGCATTTCTATATGTGAATATCAGGATCTTCCAATAATCTAAAGACAAAGGAGCCATCTGGTTGACCACTTCATTGAAATGTGTTTTTAGACCTTTATGTGTAAACAGCAAGGTCTCACATAGAGATAATTGCTTAATCTCCTTATAGGCTTGATTTTTAAATATTATAATCTTCCTGATAGCAGTCACTCTTTTTAATCCTTTTTTCCCATTATTTTTCAGGGCATAGTTGAGAGTCATGAAAGATTTTTAAGTCACCTTTAACTCAAAAATCCCATAATCACAAGATGCCCTCTTCTACCCTCTTCTAGCCAGCTTAGAAGACATTAATAACCTGAATTTTAAATTTCACATATGTTCCTACAAAAAGTGTTCATTTAAAATAACAATTGTCCAAGTTAAAAATAATATTTTTGTTTTGCAAAATTTTTGCTACATTTCATAGACCCTCAATGACTTGTCAAAGGTTGTGCAAAGGTCGCTGAGTCACCTGGGCCATTTATTGGCTCCAGTTGCTGGAGTGTTAAGAGGATATTTTGAAAGAGTAGCAACTCCCCAGGGATGTTCAAAGGACAAATGAGGTAATATAAGGAAAGGCTTTAGTGCAGCAACAGTTCCCTTGCAGGGACTTAATAAATGCTCACTATTAAAAGTGGTAGAAAGAGTTCAACTTGGCTATCAATTATGACACCTAACTATGCCCCACACTACCCCTCGATGATGTGAATATACTTTGGAAGCTGAAAGTTTGTCTAGACTGAACTTAACACTGAAGTCGCATGCTTGGTGGCTTACTGAGTTCTTCAGGGTAATAATGGTTCCAAGCACCCATGGGATCCTTGAGACATAGAACTTTAATTGCTTCACCAATAATTTCTGGAAGTTTGTACTTTTTCCAAAAGCCATAGACTAAGCAAAACATAGATTTACGGACTTGTAAGTGATCGTCTTTTAATAATTTTTTGTACAGTTGAATCCATTCCACTTCCCTATTCAGGGATTATGCAGACTGTTCGTGGTCCCCTCTGACAATGGGGGCTTACTATCACCTAGTAGCAGACACTCCACCATAGAAGGTTCTCTCCATGGAAAGTTTTCTTTCTATTAGGCTGAGAAAAATTCCTTCACTATGCTTCTAATATTTTGTGGTAGCAGGATCAAATTCCATTACCTAATGGCATTCTTTGAAAATGTGAAAACTCTTGCCATTCCATCTATCCAATTAGTCTCAAGTCATTCAACCATTACCCCTTTGACTTGGGAAAAATATAAATTCACATTCCTGGCCAGCCTCTTCTACATGGCATCTATTTCCTTATTGTTGATGCTCAATGCCCTAAGCTGAGTGTGCCATCTCCAGTATGAACGGCCTTGTGTTGAATTTTGAGTTTTGATCAAGGCAGAGGAATGAACCCTGTTTCTTCCTGCTGTGCCTAAGGTGGTCAGCTCACATACACAAGGTCAACCCTCGTCCATTTAAACACTGGGAAACACATTTGGGTGGTAAACATTTATTCCTTTACTAATATGACAAGTATTTAGAGGCAAAGGATTCATAATTCTGAGATTATCCAAAGGAAAAAAAAATCAGTCCTTAAATCAAATTAATTTGATATATAGAGATTTGATAGGTGTGATTTTTCTCAGAAACAAATTTAAGCTTGACTACATGTGGTAAGTATATTGGCACCTTTAGCTGAAGAGCATCGACTTGTCAGCTTGAATAACCACGGTCATTTGGAGGCAATTCTCTGACACCCATGCACAGAGAGCATGCTATCTCTTCCACTTGCTCACATCTGACTGACTCTCTCCACACTTGCAGTCCTGTCTGTCTGGTTCCATGAATGAGTCGCAGGCTACAAAAGGTACAGAATGTCTGCATCTTTCAGTCCTCCTGCTCAGCTTTTCTCCCATTCCCATTTACTTCTGACACGTCTCATCTGCCAAGCATCTCCCTAAAACTCCTGTCACTGCATCTGCAGATGGCCTCTCTTGCAAACTTCAGAAGATCCCTTGCGGTAGATCCCTCTCCCCAGGTTTCTCATCTGGCCTGACAACCGCAGCCTTACTTTGTAGAACTTCAGCCTGTCCATCCAGAGCCGTCTATCCTCCTAAGCCCTCCATTCTACTCAGATCCAACTCAGGGTTGTGTTTTGCATTTCTTCCTTCCCAGTCCAGTAGGGACCAATTTATCCTTCCTTCCTTAGTTCTTTATTCCAACCTTTCCTGCAAATCTATTTTTGAATGTGGTTTCTATACCAAACCTTATTATGAAAATGCACCTTTGGTGGTCCCACCGTACTGAGTGAGAATCTGAGGCAGGGATCAGCCATCAGGACACAAAAGCCTCTTGCATGATTCCAGTAAATGACTTGAAGAATCACTGCAGTTGAAGAATCAAAAACAGTTCCCAGCTTTTTCTGACATTTGTTCCTTCAGAGGGGAGTTTTAGAATAACATGACTGGATTCCTCTCTAAAGCAATAAACTCAGGATCCCTGGGACAATTATAAACTTATCCTCTTAGAAGCTCTGCAGATGGTTCTAGCAGGGCATCAGGGTTGATGCTAGCCTGTCTAAATGTGTCCTGTCTTGGGGCCTTTCCTGGTTTCTCTGCCTTTTAAGTTCTGCCCTGGCTCTTCACATGTCATTCTTTTTTTTATTTTTTTATTTTTTTATCAGTTACATTTTATTAACTCTGTATCCCAGCCGTGTCCTGATCCCTCATTCCCTCCCAGTCCCTCCCTCCCTCATCTCCACCGTGCCCCTTTCCAAGTCCACTGATAGGGGGGACCTCTTCCCCATTCATCTGATCCTGTTTTATCAGGTATCTTCAGGACTGGCTGCAAAGTCCTCCTCTGTGGCCTAACAGGACTGCTCCTCCCTTCGGGGGTGGGGAGACCAAAGAGCCAGTCATTGAGTTCCTGTTAGAAATAGTCCTTGTTCCTCTCACTTTGGGAAACCAATTGGTTGCTGAGCTACCACAGGCTACATCTGAGTGGAGGCTCTAGGTTATAGCCATACATGGTCCTTGGTTGAATGTCAGTCTCAGAAAAGACCCTGTGCCCAGATATATTTGGTCCTTGTGGAGCTCCTATCCTTTCCCCATCAGACTAACTCCCCTTCTTTCTTATGATTCCCTGTACTCTGCCAAAGGTTTGGTCATGAGTCTTTGCTTTGAAAACACTGCTAGTTAGAGTCTTTCAGATGTGCTTTTGTTTTTTAACTGTGTTTAATTCTTTAGCTCAATGTGAAATGGTCATTTCTTCCTTCCTGACCATCCTAACTCTGGGAGTTCTAGCCCTATATACCCCCTCCAGTACACTTCATCCTCTTTTGTTTTCTTACTTGTATCAATCCATAATGAAAAGCATTTTTCATCATGTATTCAGCCATTGTTCCCCTGAAAAATAAGCTCCAGGAGAAACATAACTGTCCATGAAGAGACTGGTTGTTCACTGTTGACAGCTCTCTAGACAGCCCCAAGTTACATAGTAGCCTGGGATCTACTGTTTGTACTAACGAACAAATACCACACTCAATTAGGATGTTCCTATCTGGGATTTTCATAATCTTGCTCTCCATGCCTCAGTTTTATTTTCTTCCCTCTTCATTGTGTGCTGTTTTATGACTTTTAATATGCCCACAAAAGACTAGAGCATCCACGTCAATTCTTCCTCTTCCAGAGTGAACTCTTCTGCAAATCGCGTGTGACTTGGTGATGTCATTCAGTCATTCATGTTTTAAATGACCATGAAGGGGATGGAAAGCCTGACTGGAGCTGCCAAAACACAGAGACCAAGCTGTGAGGTTTGATGGAGACAGAGTATAACACTGGATACACAGGACTGGGAACTTCAGAAGTGAATTGACTTAAAGAGAGAAAAAGCTGTCCATCAATAGTTCTAAAAGCCACAGGATCGTTGAAAGGACCAAGAGAATAGAAATAGATACAGGAAAGAACATATGGTTCAATACACAGATTGCATCGTTTTTGAAAACCCAGGGTGGGTGTCTACTGCTTGTCTATAGCCTGAGAATGCCCAGACAGCTGCTGTTTCCAATTGCCCCTCTTTCTACTCCAGCACTTTTAATATCCCAGGTCTGGACAGAAATTCTTCTACACATCCCTCAGCCACTCCTTCCCTTTCTTAAGCTGTGCACTGAAAGTAGCATTCACATCAGGGAATACTGAATAGCCACAGGCAGCCTTTGATTGCAAGCAAGCTGCTATAGAATTCCTCTTTTATGATGTTACATTATCTATATGAGAGCAATCAGAGCGATCAGCTGGAAACCCCTCGACACTGAGAAGGAACTGACTGGCTTACGTGCTGCTTCTCCTTGAAATGTCTTGCCGGGAGATGGTGGGGTCCTTCAGCACAAATCAACACTCCCATCCCAAGGGACTGATCTGCTCCTCCCTAGAAGGGAATGCCTGCTGGCTTCACTGGACAGAGCCAGGCAGAGGACATAACCCTCAAACGATGATCTAAGATGCAAGTAGCAGAGTTTTTCCTTCCGCATCCTCTCAGGTGCGGTGTCTGTAGCTGCCTAGGAGGCTACTTAAGGAATCATGGGTAAAATGACTTACACACATTTACTCTAAGGCAAATTTTGATGTTCAGACATCTAGGCTGGTTCCAACTAACCTTTGTAGATGTTTATTTCCTTTCATTGTCCTCCGTCTTCACTGCTATACCAGCTGATTATCTGTTGCCCCGTTCATTCTCCTAACTAAATCACCAGCCCTCCCTCGTGCTTTACAATAGATTTCTAAAACCTTTCTTGACTCAGGCCTTCCCTTTCCTGAAATATTCCAAACTCCAGACTGTTCTCTGGCAACCTTCGTAGTCTTGTTTTCTTCAAGCCAACGCAAAGACCTTCGCTAGAATGACCATGAGGTCCTAACTTGCGCTCTCTTGACAATGTGTGTGTTGACAGAATTGCATTAGAAGAAATCTGAAACTATAATTCAAAGAAGAGAAGGAGTTTCTGGAAGTTTTGGACACCAGAGAATTAGAGGGAAGACTTGGGCAGTAGAGGAAAACACAGCAAATGGTGATGTGGTCGGTAACTAGAGAAGGAAAACGCAGTCACGTGCTCACAAAACAGACCTCATTAGCATAGCTCAGTTGGCCACACTCATGGCCAGCACCAATGTGGAATTCTAGCTCTTCTAGAGCTAGAGCTGGAGTCACCATTCCAGCCTGATGGAGATGGAGGTGTGTGCTGACTGGTGAGAAAGAGTAGAAGGAGCTTTTCTGGGTTCACAGAGAAAGAACTCAGATGATGTAGAGAGAAAACACACTAACAGACAGGTAGGCACACCACCTGAGACACACTTAGTTGGCTCTCTCTGTGCATTTCTTTTTGGATGAATTTATTTTATGTGCATGGATGCTTTGCCTGCATATATGTCTGTGTACCGTTTGTGTGCTGGAGGCCCTCAGAGGTCAGAAGAGAGCTTTGGATTCCCTGGACCTAGAGTTTCGTATGACTGTGAGTTGTCATGTGGGTGCTGGGAACTGAACCCTGGTCCCCTGTGAGAGCAACAAAGTACTCTTAATGACTGACCCATTTCTCCAGCTCATCTTTAAATTTTTTATAAACCATTGAAATAATTGATAGAGAACAGCTTTGGAACAGTTCAACTCATTTAACATATATTTACTGACTGCCAATGCATAATTAATAATGATGATTAGAAATTTCTAATCAGAAGCATTGAATGAACACTCATTTCATATCATGTGCTCCACAGAGCATTTTACGTACATTATTTCCAAAGTACATTTAGCAGCTGTAGGTGAGAGGCAGTGTTACACTAGCTGAAAAGTCCCATCTTAAAACATTTTCTTTTGGCCACAGTCATGGTATGAACATTTGCAACGTGAATAACCTCAATTTTCTGACTTTATTTCCCTTGGCCCACAAAATTCCTGACTAGTTCAAAATTGGTTATCCTAGTTAGGAGGTGCTGGCTCTGTCCCACCTCAGTACACAGAAATACAGACACCAGTATTTCCCTCTCAGTGAGGCGGATGGATTCCTCCTAGTTACTTTACTACTTTACTTTTCAGGATGTTGGCTTTACTACTGAAATCCAAGAAAGTGAGTGGATTAGAATGTGGATGGCTGTCTGCCTTCTCTTGGAATGGTCTGAATGTTTGGCCTTCCCCAAATTAGTATGTTGCCATTCTGGTGTACAGAGCATAGTACCAGAGATAAGGCCTCCGGAAGGTAATCATGAATGCTATTAGTGTCCTCATGAAAGGATCCCAGAGAACTTCCTTGCTACTTGACAAGAACACAGGCAAGAAGGAGCTGTGTATGAACTATGAAGAGGACCCTCACTATATTCCAGTTCTAACAATGTCCTGATCTTGGACTTAGAGATACGAGAGTAATAAAGTCATCCGTCTGTAGTGTTCCTTTATAAAAGTCTGAATGGCAAGAACAACTTTGAACATATGAGTAAAATAAAAACTTAGATAAATTTGCCCAAGATCTGAATGGAACTTCTTATTTAAGGGGCTCATGACAACATATGTCAGACCTCTGTGTTTCAGTAGAAAAAAATTAGCCAGGAATGCTGAGGCTACTGTGCAAATATAAAATGCAAACATATTTACACTTGTGCATTTCATACAATTACAGAATCCAAAGTGCTTTAAAAAAGTATTAAGCTGTACCACGCCCTTACACTTCACAAGGGATGACTGCCAGAATACCACTGTTGGTGGCTTTGCCTAAGTAACTGAGACTGACCGAAGTCTCAACTTACTGCAATATTTTTAAAGGAACCACACACAATCTCATAGCATAGAAACTACCTTTACTTAGAAGAACTGTCCACATTCTGCTATGGCAATCCACAAAGCAAGCACCCAAAACAGTATGATCTACAGTAAAACTTTCAATAATCTGGGAAATGTCATGTCAGGAAAACGGCCTTTTCTTAATAGTATACTGTTGCAAACAAGATGCAATGCCCACAACACAATCTTTAATTTGAGAAATCAGGCCAAGGATTATTCCTAATGAGTATCCAGGTGTACATATGCAAAGTAATCTCAATTGAAACCCATGATGTCTGATACTTCCTTTAATTACAATGCCCTTCAAAATTAAGTCTCATGAGTAATCACTCCAACATTTCATTATCGGTTTAGAGAAGTAAAGTTCTGTTTGGAAACTTCATGTTTTGCTTTTCCATTTCTGATGGAGGCTTAATAAGTATTATTTGTAAAAAGCCAAATGATTTGTTTAGATTATAGTGAACACCACTTTTAACCTAATAGACCCCTTTTTAATGGGCAGAATAAATTGTCTGTTACATAGAGATGAGTTATTCTGATTTTGTAAAATGCCATAATATTCTGAAAGCATTAAGGGAGTGCAAAATGACATTAATTCACTCAGTAACGTGCCAGAACAGTTGGTTCAATATGAATACATACATATGAAAAATAGTGATTCATAGCATTCATGAGCTATCTTAATTATCCTAAAAGCTTTCAAGAAACTCTCCACAAATGTTCTTTTTCTAAAAAATATATGATACCCCATTAACTTAAAAAAATAAGTATTATTAATAGTACTTCTGTGTGTGCAATGGAGAGAAAGTGAAGGAAAGGGTACATTTAAGTGGGGATTCACAAAATAGTCAGTAGAAATAGATTTATAATTTATTTCTCATGTGACTTTATGCCCCAAGGTCTATTTTATTCTAAAACTGCATGAATCTAATAATGCAAAAAAAAAAAAGCTTTAGAAAAAGAAATCTTGCACAATACAGGATGTGATCCTTGAGGGTACATGTCACCTATTTCTAGTGAGACACAGGGGCTGCAAAAGCCAAGGCTACTTTTCAGATGCAAATCAGCGATTCTGTGCTTTGCATAAGGAAGGCATCTTACCATTTATATCTGTATATTTTGCTTGTAGGCCCAGAATTAAACTTATATCGCTAATCTTGTATATCTGATCCCAGAAAACCTGGAAAGAAGATATGTTACCTCAAAACACTTTCTGTGGTTGCTACCATGAATCAGATGTCATGGAATTGAGGAGAGTACAACCCAGTTTCAGATTTAACTTCAGGATCGCAGTATCTCCACAGTAAGCACAAATCCTTATTCCTGAGAAAATTCTTGAAACCGCCAACCTGCTCCTCAAAGCAGTGAGAGGCTCAGAAAAATTAAAATCCCATTAGAATTCCTGCAATATGGTTATGTTATATAATTCAGTAGCCAGCCTTATTCTGGGTGTCATTACATAGCTGTACAATAAAGCTATGATAAGCTTCAGTCATATTTTTACTATATTTTAAGCTTTTATACGAAGCCCGAAGTTAAAGAGGCCAGAGACGTGACTCACTGGATAAGTAGCATGCTGTGCAAGCTTGAGAACCTGAGTTTGAATCCTCAGGATGGACGTAAAGTTCCACGTGGTAGTACTGGCTGTAGCGGAATGTTAATTCAGAACATGGCTGCTCTGGCAAGAGATCCCATCCAAAGAACTTTGAGGTCTGTGTGATCCATCAGGAATACAAACACGCCTTTAATCTAGGAGACAGAGGCAAGCAGATCTGAGTTCAAGGCCAGCCTGGTATAGAGCAAATTTCAGGTAAAGAAAAGTTTAGGTCCAGGCGTGTGGTACATACCTTTAATCCCAAACAATGAAGGTAAAGTTAGTTTGTAGAAGGAAGCGCCCATGTTTGAAAGTGCTATCTAATTGAGTGGGAGAAAAAGTGATGGATCAGAGAAATTTTTGACACAATAGAATACACCCAACTCTCATGAGAAGAGAGAGGAAAGGAAACCTACTTAATGGATAATTCAGAGAGAAGAGGCAGTTTTACTGGGAGAGTTTTACAGAGAGAGGCAGACAGTTTTATTAGGGCAGATGTACAGAGACAGGTTGAAGAGAGAACGAGCCAGACACAGGTGAAGACAGAAGGAGCCAGAGAATGAGAAGGAACCAGAAGATTACAAAAGATTGCGGGACTTAGTTTGAGGCCACGCAGAGCAAATCAGACACCAAGAGAAAAGCCAGATTGGATAAGTCAGCTGGGAGAGAAGTCTGAGCTGGAACAGCTGAGTTGGACCAGCCAGCCCAGAGCGCAGTAAGAACAAGAAAGGGTGAGCTTATTCAGCAGTAAGTCTCAGAGGCTGAAAACATTGTTGGCCTAAGTTATATTGTACAGAGACTAGAAGCTTCCAGGACTAGACCCAGGTTGGCAGACAGAGGCAGTAAGCTCCAAGACAACTATTGAAACAGATGAATAAAAGTTTCTTTTTGTCCATCAACGGAGGAATGGATACAGAAATTGTGGTATTTCTACACAATGGAATACTACTCAGCAATCAAAAAGGAGGAAATCATGAAATTTGCAGGCAAACGGTGGGATCTAGAAAAGATCATTCTGAGTGAAGTATCCCAGAAGGAGAAAGACAAACATGGAATATACTCGCTTATATAGACCTAAAAGATAGGATAAACAAAATGAAATCTATACACCTAAAGAAGATAATCAAGAAAGCAGACATGGGGTATGATGATCAATCCTCATTTAGAAAGACAAATGGGATATGCATTGAACGTATGACAGGAGTCTACCGCAGAAAGCATCTGAAAGACTCTACCTAGCAGTGCTCCAAAATAGATACTAAGACTCACAACCAAACCTTCGGCAGAGTGCAGGGAATCATATGAAATAAGGGGAGTTTGATGTGGAAAGGATAGGAGCTCCACAAGGACCAAACGTATCTGGGCACAGGGTCTTTTCTGAGATGGACACGCAACCAAAGTCCATGAGAGGATAAAACCTAGAACCTCTGCTCGGATGTGACCCGTGATAGCTCAGTAATCAATTGGTTTCCCATAGTAAGGGGAACAAGGACTATTTCAAACATGAACTCAATGACTGGCTCTTTGACCTCCCCACCTCCCAAGGGAGGAGCAGTACTGTTAGGCCACAGAGGAGGACTTTGCAGCCAGTCCGGAAAATACCTGACAAAAGCGAGTCATATGAAAGGGGAGGAGGTCCTCCCCTATTAATGGACTTGGAAAGGGGCAGGGAGGAGATGAGGGAGGGAGGGTGGGATTGGGGAGGGAATGAGGGATACAGCTGGGATACAGAATTAACAAAATGTAACTAATGAGAAAAATAAAATTATGGAAAAAAAAGTTTCTTTTACCATTGGCATCAATAATCCCAGCACTGAACAGGGAATTAGGAGACAGAGACAAGACAATCCCCTGAAGCTCACAGGCCAGGTAGCCTGCCTCATGAAGTGGAAGAAGGACAGGGTGGGGAGCTTATCTCAAACAGGGTGGAAGGGGAGGACTAACTCGAAAGGTTGGCTGTGATTGCACAGGAACACCACGGCATGTATTCACACATTTGCACACAGGACACTTTTGCACATAGGCCTGTTCTTTTCTGAAGGAAAAAAGAGGGGTGTATATAGGGGAGAGAGGAGGTAGGAAGAAGGAACTAGGAGGAGTGGAGGGAGGGAAAACTGTGCTTGGGATATAATGTATGAGAAAATAAATGAAAACAAAATATTAAAATAGAATTAGTTCAAAGAAGAGAAATCCCAAGGAATTAATCATTTTAACATACTTATGTAACACACACTTTGGCAAGATGTTCAAACTTTACCTGCAAAATGTTCTGGAGACTCCTGTTACTAAGTTGCACTGTTATGAGTAACAGAGTGTCCTTTGGTAAGAGCCAGTCATCCACATCATGTATTTTAGGGAAGCCATTAGGATAAGTCTGAGCCCACCAAAGTCCTACTACATTGCTCTACTGAAAATGTCCTTGGGGGTTGGGAATCATTGTTTTAACCCCCTCTTAGTCACACAAGGCTCCTGTGTCTTCGCCCACCTTGAAATCAGTTACAAAGGAGACTCAGCATCAAGAGGGAAAGTAATTTCCATTGAACTAAAAATGGAAATGTCCAGGAGTGCTGAACTTGGCTCCAGTCTTGTGTTGTTTACTAGGGTGAGATCTTGATGAACAGAGAAATGCACCACAAGTAAGGGCTAAAAGTACTCAGAAGTATGTAATATCCTGGAGGTGGTCTAATAGGAGGTGTTAACCCATAAGCGGGAGTAGAATGGCATCTACTTAGGGCTTGAGATTGAATGAAGAGCTGGAGTGTTAGAAGAAAAAGTACGGAAGAGCCTTGAGCTCATAGGCATAGGATACAACTTCCTGATAAGAACACCAACAGCACAGGCTCTAAGATCAACAATCAATAAATGGGACCTCATGAAACTGAAAAGTTTCTGTAAAGCAAAGGACACTGTTATCAGAACAAAATGACAGCCTACAGATTGGAAAAGGATCCTTACCAACCCTATATCTGATAGAGGCTAATATCTAGAATATATAAAGAACTCAAGAAGTTAAATAGCAACAAAGCAAGTAATCCAATTAAAAACTGGCATACAGAGCTAAACAGAGAATTCTCTATAGAAGAATATCGAATGGCAGAGAAACACTTAAAGAAATGCTCAACATCCTTACTCATCAGGAAAACACAAATCAAAATGACCCTGAAATTTCACTTTACACCCATCAGAATGTCTAAGATCAAAATCTCAAGTGACAACACATGCTGGAAAGGATGTGGAGAAAGGGTAACCCTGCCCCCCATTGCTGTTGGGAATGTAAACTTGTACAACCACTTTGGAAATCAATTTGGTGGTTTCTCAGACAATTAAGAAAAATGCTATCTCAATATCCAGCTATATCACTCCTAGGTATATATCCAAAAGATGCTCAAGTATACAACAAGGACATTTGCTCAACCATGTTAGTAGCAGCTTTATTAGTAATAGTCAGAATCTGGAAACAATCCAGATGTCCCTCAGTTGAAGAATGGGATGCAGAAATTGTGGTATATTTACACAATAGAACACTACTCAGCAATTAAAAAACAAGGAAATCATGAAATTTGTAGGCAAATGGTGGGAACTAGAAACAATCATCCTGAGTGAGCTATCTCAGACACACATGGTATATACTCACTTATAATAGATATTAGACATATAACATAGGATAATCATACTAAAATCTGTACAAGGAGGAGGATCCTGGGTAAGATGCTTAGTCTTCATTCAGAAAGGCAAATGGGATAGACACAAAAAAAAAAAAGGTGAAAATAAGGAATAAGACAGGAACCTACCACAGAGGGCCTCTGAAAGACTCTACCCAGCAGGGTATTAAATCAGATGCTGAGACTCATAGTCAAACTTTGGGCAGAGTGTGGGGAATCTTATGAAAGAAAGGGGAGGTAGAAACTTGGAAGAATCTGGAGAAGGAGAACAACAGAACCAAAAAATCTGGGCGTAGGGGTCTTTTCTGAGACTGATACTCCAATCAAAGACCATTCATGGTGATAACCTAAAAACCCTGCACAGAGGTAGCCTGTGGCAGCTCAGTCTCCAAATGGGCTCCCTAATTAGATGAGCAGGGGTCTCTGACATGAACTCAGTGGCTGGCTCTTTGATCACCCCCCTCTGAAGGTAGAGCAGCCTGACCAGGCCACAGAGGAAGACTATGATAGACAGTCCTGATGAGACCTAATAGGGTAGGGTCAGATGAAAGGGGAGAAGTTCCTCTACCATCAGTGGACTGGGGAAGGGGCATGGGAAGAGATGAGGGAGAAAGAGAGTATGGAATTGGGAGGGGATGAAGGTGGGGCTACAGCTGAGATACAAAGTGAATAAATTATAACAAATAAAAATTGTATTAAAAAAGAAAACAATATACGAAAGAAGAGAAATGGTCAAAGAAACAGAACTGTTATGGTTGTAATTTCAAACATAGTAGAGATTTAAACACACTTAAAAGAATCCTTTATAATGTATGCCAATGAATTTACATAGGTAGCTGTGTAAGTTTACAGTAAACTATGATTATTATTTGTTATAGATAATATGTATGTGGAGTTGGTAGACAGGCTTTAGCATGGCTAGAATTGACTGGTAGCAAATGCCTTTTCCACACATAACAAAACCATGAGTTTTGAGTTTCAATGTCTCACTGAACCTTTAAGGAATATATTACTCCTATCTTACTTGAACTGTTTGTGGAAATAGAATGAGAGCAAGATCCATTCTTGCAGAAGCAAATCTAATATACTTTTGATGCTTAAATCTGGCACAGATGCTACAAGAATAAAATACAGAACTAATCTCATGAACCTGAAGCATAAAAACTCTAAATTAAATATGAGAAAAATAGAAGAAACCATTTGAAGAATAATGCAGAGTACTCTGCTATAACAATTTACATATGTACATGGTCCACCTATAGAAGGCATATGATCAGTTATTCAGAGGAGGCTGCAATGACATTACAGTAAAGTGGCTCCTCATAATGACAGAAAAAGAAAAACATGCATAGTCATCTCAAAGGCTACAGAAAAGCTATCACTCAGTTTAATGCCCTTTTGATAAAATACTCAGTGAGTTACTAATGAGAAAGCACTGCATTCTCTAGCAAATTTTGTCTGCATCAAATTGTGCTAATTATCACATGGAGAAGTTCTTATAGTCAGTGGAGAGGCAAGTGTCCCAGCAAATGGTAAGTAAGCACAGGAAAAACAACAACTTAACTGTCATTTAAAGCATTTTTTTCAAATATATGGTAAAACAATATCAACCAAATGATAAGATACTTGGCAACAAATCAAACAAAATATCTGTAAAAAACGACACATGTGCAAAATAAAATTGCAGGTCCTTAGCAAACACCATGCTTGAGGATACAATCACTGAACATCAGAAGGAGACTATTCTTTACCTTTCTAATGTGTATTTTCACATTTCTCACAAGAATCTCAGTGCACTTTTTGAGAATCTAGAATCCAGAACAATGATTACTGAAATGCATGTTGAAAAACAAAGGCTAAACAGCAGCTAAGTCAGTTTTAAGGACCAAACAAGGGCCAGGTCTGATGGTGCAGGACTTTAATCTCAGCACTTAGAGGCAGATGAGTGTGAGGCCATCCTGATCTACACATAGTGAGACATCCATAGCTCCACAGTGAGACAGAAGAATAAAAGAAAGAGAGAAAAAATAAAGAGTGAGAGGAAGAAAGGGAAAGAAAGAGAGGGAAAGAAAGAAAGAAAGAAAGAAAGAAAGAAAGAAAGAAGGGAGGGAGGGAGGGAGGGAGGGAGGGAGGGAGGGAGGGAGGGAAGGAAGGAAGGAAGGAAGGAAGGAAGGAAGGAAGGAAGGAAGGAAGGAAGGGAAGGAAGAGAAGGAAGGGAAGGAAAGGAAAGGAAGAACAATCAAGAATGTAGGCATTATTTATCAGAGAATTCAATACATATAGTAATATATGTAAACTCAAAATATATAGTAATTAAAGTGCTGTGTTAAGTTGAGGAGAAGAGATTTAATGCAGCAAAATTAAGAGCCTACAGAGAAAGTAGTCATATGCAAGGATTCAGCATACAGCAGAGACATGGCCTTATACTGGATGAAGGCAGGAGTGGAGCCATATTGTGCTCTTTATGTAAAAATAATTAAATGGAATTTTTATTTTATAGTATATCATCTCCAAATTAATTTAGGGGATTAAAAAGAAGATATTAAAAGTACTTTACTCTCATTAAAAATATTTAATAGGATTTCTTTATAAGCTGTGCTAGCAAAGTCTCTTTTTGTTAAATTACACCAGGCAAAAAAACATACAAACAGGACCACATTAAAATCTTCCTATACCAGTGCAGTGAAAAATAATGGATAAGGAGGGACTGGAAGAAAATATTGACAATGAGGAGAGCACAGGCTCAACACCCAACACTGAAAATAATCTACATCTATGATAAAACCGCAAGCAACCATTGAGGGAAGAGAACAACTATCAGAGGCCATTCACAGGAAAGGAGTCTGAAAGTAGTCTATGCAAATGTTTCAAGATATCAGGAAAATGCAATTCATACATGTTTTGAAACTGTATCTCAGAGCAACTGGTTTGGCAAAATATATTTAAGTATAAAAATATTAGAAGTTGATGAATATGCAGAAACACAGAGGAACAGTCACTCCTTCTAAGAGAGTAAGTTATAGAGAACAATATGGCTAAACTTAGTAGGTTCAAAATCCTCTTGGAGCAAAGCTGTACTTCTGGGTATGCACAAGGAAATTCTTACATGGGTGTATCAGCTACCTAGACAAAAGCTGCTCTTGAAGCCATGCTTATAATGCTTACAGGCATAAAAAATATACAGCAAGGAAATCTATGCACCCATGAAGAATGATAATAGACTATCACACAGTAGTTAATGTGTCCAAGTTAAAACTGCAACTTTCCATACTCAGAAGCCAAAATACGGATGAGGGAAATCTCACAAGGCCTCAGCCCTAGATGAAGAGCAAGGCAATCAATGGCTGCTGAGAGAGAGCCTCAGTCTTCTTCAGGGACGAGCCTTAAACATGTACAAATGAGCAACACTATATGGACTCAGTAGGTGTGTGTGGGTGTGTGGGTGTGTGGGTGTGTGTGGGTGTGTAAGTATGTGAATAAAAATAATGTGACTAGCAATTAAAGAAGAAAAGGTGGTGGCTTTTGCAAATGAATAGGAGGCATGGAGTAAGTTAGAGAGGGGAAAAGGAAGGGTGGAAATAATATAGAGTACTCAAAAATGTGTATTAAAGAAGATGTTTAATGAAATAACAGGAAGGTGAATATGGCTACATACATACTCTACTACTTACATAACACATATAACACAACGGCACAGTTTGTAGACATGTGCTTTCATGATACTGGAGCAGAGAGAAATGTTTAATCGTTGTAGTCTGGAAGAAGGAAACGGTGATTTTAAGAAGAAGGCTTCATTGCCAGGACCACTTTTGCTTACATGTTGAACTTCCTTAGCAGTTCAAAACAAGTTTGCAGATTTTGTAAAAATCTAGGTGAGGAGCGCAGACATTCTCAACATAAAGAAATGTGGATGTTGGCGGAGATGAAATGCCAACCAGTCTGTTTTGATCACATGGCGTACATCACACATCAGATTAGCACATTGTACCTACCAAATGCACACAGCGCTTATATGGAAAAAACAAAACTTAAAACCCACAGAAAAAGTTCATAAAATACAAATCCAATCATAGCAATATATTTTATCATTTGAACATTGGTTGTCAGGCCTATGAAGGTTTTAATAGTATCTTTGCAATTTAGTCCCATGTTTACTAAATTTCAGAAAGTTTACGACTGCCGTCTTCTCACTGTATCCCATCCTCTGTATGGGTTGAAGTGGTACATCTTGATGAAGGCTCACAGTTTGTTCACTGGTGTATTTCCCTTGGAATTTTCATATTAATGCACAACTGAACTGTCAGTCTTTAGTCACTGTATGAAAATCAATAAATGGCAGGTATTCAGAGACTACAGTCATGAAAAAATTTAGTTTTCCTAGAACGTAGCCATGGTGAAAAGAAATCAATGTGATATCCCATTCTGTAACACCTTCAAAGGATCTAAATATTGTATCCTATAATGAAATTACCCAATGAAAGTGGTACACAGCCATGACCAGAAGACAGGCATTATCTTGGCCATTTGTGACTGGAAGTATTAATACAGTTATTTAGTAAAGTAAATATTACTGATTCATAGGTCATTACTCTACTAAATCGTCAGAAATTGGGAGTTATGTGGCAAACGGCAATCATTTGCTTTGTAGAAAGTACACATTATTTTCTCATTTCTTTAATGTCATGTGAAGGTAGACAGCTCCAATTACTACTCTTGGCCCTGATTGTTTGCTTCACATTAAGCCAAGTAAAATAGAAAGGGGCTAAATAAACTGACAACATTTTTTTTAATGTGGCACATTCATGGATTTTTTTTATACTTTCTACCAGTTTTAATACCTATACTGTTCATTGGAGAAGATGTGTGTTGACCTATGGCAGAGAAAGACAGAGAGTACTTTTCATTTGACATAAGATCCTGGGAATACACTAACATTAGCAGAATATCATCCTGAAAACTATGTAATGCAATTTCTGAGTCTATGAATATCCAAGGAATAAACTACTGATTGTCTACTGACCCCTAATCTTGAGGATTAACAACGTCTGAGAGTCCAGTCTTGATAGAATTGATAGGGAAAAAGCTTCTTAAATTACAAACAAAAAAGGTGGGGAAGTGATAATAATTAGGGGGAGAAAAGAATAAATAACTACAGAATGTAAATTTATCATGTTGCGCTACAAAAGCATTTATATATTTCGATGTCTGAAAAGCCTATTGTGAAAGAAAAGATATTGAGTTCACCTTGAATTTCGGCAGTATAATTTGTTGGGAAGTCATTAGCGGTCAGCCCTCAAGAACTAATCTTATCTTTAAGGTCTTTCTCAATGTGCTTCTATCTCTTTTCATCATTGGTAATTTCACAACATTGAAATGGAGATTGCTAAAGTTAGGGTCAATGGGGTATTTGTTAAAAGAACTAGGGAAAAACATAGTAATTAAGGAAATGTGGCAGTTCAATTAAAAGGAGCCTCAATTAAAAGGAACCTTTAGGACAAAGTTGTTTCTCTGATTTGTGAGACTCAATTACTTCAGCCTTTGTGAAAGTGTTAGTCAAACTTGAACTGCGGTCCTCAGCAGCTACCTTCATGGTGTTTAGCACTGATCTGAAGACGTCCTGATTAGTTACAGGTACCTTCCAGTGTTCTTCATTCCAGAACATGAAAGACTCCATCTGTGAAGAATGCCTACGTTGTTATATTTTGTTTCATTATATTTTTATTAAAGATTTATTTTCATTTTATGTGTCTGAGTGCTTTGTGTGTGCGCGTTTGTATGCATGCCATGTGTGTGCAGGACTGGCGGAGGCCAGAAGACATGGCTACAGAAACCCTGGAACTGGAATTACAGATGATAGTGAGTTTCCACTTGGGTTCTGAGAACTGAACCTGAATCCTCTGGAAAAATAGTTAAGGGCTCTTAACCACTGAGCGAGCCATCTCTCCAGCTCCTCACTTTCTTTTTGAAATTATTTGATCTAGATTTCATATCTCTTCAACTCTCCAAATCACACTCTGGGGAATTTCAATAGAAATAAGAACAAAGGAACATGCTGACCTTTTTATGCCTTAACTGACAGAAGCTGCATGGAGAAACAGAACTATTTCTTTTCAAATGTTACTACATCCAAGGTTTCCCGTGAAAAAGCAAGAGATCTCCATACTGCAACACTTCGGGGCACAGCACCCACAAGCCGTTCGCAGTTGAAGTCTCAGAACTTCCATCCTGTGACCCACTGGTGAATATTTCCACAGGGACACCAGGTCCCTGGGACGGTTGATGGCAGGCAGGTGCAGTGACTAGCCAATGGGCTCACCAGCTGGGCATCAGATTAGGGAGGAGATTGCCATCTGACCGATCCAATTTCACCCTGAGGACAAACCAAGTAACTAGCCTATACACAGCACCAACTTGACATTTTAGTAATGGAATCAACTTTGCCACACAGTGATCTGGGATTTCTTTATGTGTCTCAAGCTCATTTGCTTTCAACTACCATAAATACGGTATAGCATTCTCTAACGAATGCTCCTTTCTCTCTAGCCACCTCAATTCCAACCAACAAGTTTTACTATTTTAAAGAATTTATCTAGAAGAAAGAAGGAGAGGATGCGGGAAGGAGGGAGGGAGGAGAGGAATGGAGAGAGAGAGACAGAGAGAGAGAGAGAGAGAGCATTTTCCCCTTATCTGCCAATGAACAATTCATCCTAACAAGAAAAACTAACACCAAACAAGCCTGAGGTACAAAGTCTGCTTCCTAATGATCAGTGCCCTTGGGCTTCATGCAGCAAAGCCAAATAAAAGAGTATACAAGCCGGAAAGCTCATTATTGGCCTGAAATAGTCCCAGCCTCAGGCTCTACGGCCATGCACACATCGTTCTGTGCCGCTCCTTTCTGCTTTTCCCTGCTTCAGAGGCCAGCTGGGCTGTGGCCACCAGACTCCCCACACCTGTAGGCCCGCAGCCCCATCCACATCTTGTCATATCTCTACCTCACCATGTGTTCCCTTCTTTTTTTT
This sequence comes from Meriones unguiculatus, assembly GCF_030254825.1. NCBI lineage: Eukaryota > Metazoa > Chordata > Mammalia > Rodentia > Muridae > Meriones > Meriones unguiculatus. Next base: position 63,330,557 of record NC_083362.1, on the reverse strand, counting down.
TTTTTTTTTTTTTTTAACCTACATAAAATTAAGTCTTTTTTCTCTGGCCATTGACCCTGCTTCTTAGGTTCACCAGTTGACATGCACACAGCTGGGGACTCCGTCATTTTATTGCCCTGCAAAGCCCTCTACAGAAGGTCACCACCTTGTCAGTCATTTGCTGCATTCATGTCCAAGGACCCACAAAGTCCACCATGGGTTTCATAAAGGCATATAAACCTAAATCAAAATGATTTCAGAGACCTTGAAAGGGTTTATTTGAAATCCTTCCCACTTCTAACTCATACTGTTGTTACCAGCCAAGCTCCCAGGAAAAGAACAAAAAAGCCCGATCTTGGAAATGTTACACTTTAGGCAATATTAACTTATAAAATATTTTCTCTTTCTGCTGTAATGAGCATGGACACATGCAAAACTCGTCTTTTATCTTTTGATGCCAAGAAAATTTAATTTTTTTTAATTTTGAACAAGCTATTAATTTATATGTTATCCTACCTATTAATATTTTCTTCGACCCGAAGCATAATTAGCAAGTTTGTGCTTTTGATTGCTAAACATTGCTGCTTCTAAGTTGCGTCTGCTGAAGGGTATTTCAGACTTGAATTTCTCATCACATTGCTACTTTTCCCAACTCTGCCCTAGATGTTATGACCTTGAACTAAACATCTGTTACCCAGCCATGTTTAAACTGCATTTAAAATAGTGTGTTTTTGTTTAGGGTTTAGTTTTTGTGTAGGGTTTGTGTTTTTGTTTAGTGGTTCTTTGAGACAACTATTTTGAAGAAATACATGGATATGAGAAGCCAAATGAAGGACATGATTAGAAAAGAAACAAGAGTTGAACACAAGCATTTTTCCCCCTTGGCCAAAATAAAAATATTAAGTGCTGAGAGGAGAGACTGAGGACCAGGAGACAAAAACAGTGAATGAATTCTTCTCTTTAGTTAAAACCAATCGTGGGAAGTAAAGAAATGGAGGCAGGGCAGCTTAGATAGCTTCTCTATGAAACTTTCTCTGTTTTGCTTTTAACATTTACAGAGGTTGATGTGGATGCCACCAAGGAAGTTCTTCATTTACTTCCTGAGCTTCTCTGAATAGCCTGAGGGTAAGAAATATTGTGAATATTAAAAAAAAAATAACACATGGTCCTTCATTGGTGTCAAGTTTAACTGTCACAAATGATAACCCTGGGAGACTTCTGAAGATGAAGGTGACTCCCACAAAAATGTTGAGAGAAAAAAATCTTCCACTGATCATTAAGATCACCATGGAGGGGTTTAGAGTAAGTCAGGAAGGAAATGAGGGATCCTGCTACCACGGCACAAAGTTGTAGTGGGTTCACCCATCAAAACTTCTTGTGGGCTCTCTTTAAAAAAACACTGTTTTGTGTTTGTTGTAGTTGTTTGTTTGTTTGCTTGCTTGTTTGTTTTCTGTTGTCACTATAAAGCACCTGGACTAAAGTAACTTGAGAAAGGAAAGAAGACTCACAGTTCCTGGGTTCAGCTGGAGGAAAGTATAGAGGATGAAGCTTGGGGGAGCTGTTCACATCGAAAATGCAGTCAGGAAGCAGAGTGATGCTCAGTACATGCTGGTCCATTTCTAAGCCCAGGGAATGCTGTCACCTCTTTGGGGTGGGCTTTTCCATTTCAGTTGGTATAATCAATAATCCTCACAGGCACGGACAAGGCTGACCTAACCTAGGTAAATCCTTACAGGCATTCCTAGAGGCTTGTCCCCTTTGGTAGCTCTAGATCTCATGTTGGCAATGGAGACTGACCATTTCCATGCTTAATCTAAGTGGGCCTGTCTGCATTTAAAATTTCTTTGAAAGTCAATTTTTCTCAACTAAAGAGCAGCACGAAGTAGGATGGAGTCTTTCTTGACTTGTTATTCTCATTTGGGCAACAGTAGCTAAGAAGAGAAGACTGGGAGTGTTGAAGTTGCAAAACTAAATAATGAAGTGATAACGAATGTCAAAAGAGATTAATGATGTGTTACTAAATAAAGTCAGCATTAGGGATATTTTCCCCTGAAAAGGTATTGGCAAATGCTCTCTATACAGTGGTAAAATAAACTGTTTCAGAATTGCCTGAGTTTTGCCTCTGTTCTGACAACTTCTTACCTTTAGGGATTTGGGAAAGTTAATCAATGTCTTGATGCCTCCATTTGTACAAGTTACACTTCTGAAAATTCAAAAAGGAAATGCTCTTGAAGAATGTATAATAGTGCATGACTTAAATGACCAATTCATCATCATATTTGTTAGTGGTAATAACTTAAGGTGAAATGGTAAAATATTTTCAAGAACTGTATGTTCTATGGCTACATGTAAATCATTACTTTTTTCAGGATGGGTGATATTCTATAGAATGTTGTAAGTTATACAATGACTTGACATATGTAAAAACTAATTATTACGTTTTCAGATACTTGACAAAAAATGGGACCAAGTTATAAAATACAATTTTATATATTTAGAATTACAAATTGACAGGTTATATTTGACTGGATTATAACTTTTGGAGACCAAACAAACTGGACTTGCTTTGCAATTTTGGACATCCTCACTAGTCTAACATTGTAACACTTTCCACCTCAGGAAAATGAAGTATAAAGTGGCACAAGGTTAAACATAATAGAATCATCTAAGTGTAGTTATTTATCAATATTACTAGGAAAAAGCACTGTCTTGAACACGTTTGTTTCATAAGGGTTAAGCTTTACATAAGGGCAATGACCTTTTTGTCCTGACATGAATCTACAACACAATAGTTTAAGGATGGAATATCTAAGTTAATACTGAGAGCTGAAGCCAGGAGTCTGAACAAAGCAAGCTATCGGGGCATGCGTAGAGTATGTGGTTTGCCAGCCCTAGGCACTTGGAGATACCATTGCATTTTTATCATCTCCTGTCTAATACAACTAGAAGAAGTTGGGTGATAGGGAAAGATCCTTGCCTTTCTAACATTAAACAGCAGCATGGTACAGTGCGGACCTTAAGACAGCACGCATGATCAGGCGAGGATATTATGCAGTTCATTTTGCTGTTTTTGTTTGTTTGTTTGTTTGTTTGTTTTGTTTTGTTTTGTTTTATTTGTTGAGAGCACTAAAAAAACCCAAACTTCTTTTGACATAGCAAGCAAAATTTCAATGTCTTTTTTTTTTTTCTTATTCTTTACATTTTGGAACTTCATTTAGGAGGACAGCAAAGGCAATACCAATAACCTTAAACTATTACTTTTCATATATAGCTAACTGAAGATTAATTATGTGTCACAAAAACACCAATGAAACACAGTGGGTTTCTGTTTATAATTAACCATTCTCCTCACTGATGACTCAACATGGGTAATCGCATTTATTCTTCTACATTTGAAAACAAACAAAAAATACATATCATATCCTTGTCTGGATGTTTCAGTCTCAGCATGGTAAAGTCTAAGCTCACATAAGCAGCCAGATACCATTGAATAAAAGGACAAAGCCAACTTCATAGGTGTGCTGCTTAGGGGTAGCTGATTCTGGAAGTAAGCAGGGTGCAGATAGCTGTTTTCTTCCAATGCTGCTTGGCCTATGGAAGAGTCCTTTCTCAAATCAGTGGGGTTGTATCAGCCAGACAGGTAGCAGAGTACCAAAACACAGAATGTTCTGAGCAATGAGGCCAAGGAAACAGGTTATTTGTGGGGTGGCAAATGCATGAGTGAGTCTTGAATGGAAGAATGACAACAAATAGTTTACTTCTGGGTCAGAACCTGTGCAGGTTATAGGGATTATACACAGAAGCAACAGGCTTGAGCTTTAGCATGGATATCCAAAGTTGAACTCATCCTGGAGGAAGATGAGACACTTTTTCAGCCTGAACCCAACTGAACAAATTGTATGCCGAAGCATAAATCTCATAGTTCTCGAGAGGGTTCCAAGTCTTTAGAGAATACAAAGCATAATGGCAGCACACGAACAAAGTTCAGTCTTTACCATGAAAGAGCCAGAGGGATTCAACCCATTTCAGGGGACTCGACAGTCAACAAACTCTAGGCCTGATTAAATTAGCATGAAAAAAAAAATGGGTCCAGGTTATGAAGTACAAGGATATAAATGTGTCCTGTGGGTTAGTGCTATGTTTTCAATACAAAGTGTCTGAGCAAAAGGCTTGGTCCTTGGATGATGGATCTGATTATTGGAAAGTGGCTAGATCATAAGGGACTCATAATTGGATGACATTGTTGGGACATGGTGAGGCTTTTAGAGGTGGGGTCTACTTGGAGGAAGAAGGTTGTCCTGGTCCAATCCTATCCCTCTTCTCTGCTTCCTGGCTACCACAAATGAGCAGCTTCTTCTGTCATAAACTTCTCACCATTAAGTTCTGTCTCACCGCAAGTCCATGGCCACAGAACAACTGCATATGCAAAGAAGCTCTGTAACTTTGAGGCAAAATCAATTTTTCTTAAATGCTTTTCTCAGGTATTTATCACAGAGACAAAAGCAAATACACAAACAAACCAGGCTAACAACTGGTAATGTATATTCAAATGTGATTGCATGAATATTATCTTAGTTTATATGCAAATAATACACATGACAACGTAACAAACACTAAAACATATGATAAAAATGGAGCTAAAATGTTAATACTTAAAGTAGAATGTTAAAAAGCATCTAAATTGCAAAGAAAAAGTTAGAGTAGAAAGAATAGAGGAATGGAACACTAAGAGATAACTAGAAAACAGTGAGCAGTGGACTTAATCAAGCAGCACAATAATTACATTAAATGTTAATGGGCTTAAACTCCAATTGAAATCATTACCAAAAGGGATAAACTTTAGGTTTCTGATCAGACATAAATTTCAGATATAAAAGCATGGACAGGCTGAACATGAATAATGGCAAAAACAGAGACAATGAATATTGTTATCAACTATCTTGCTGCACATGACATTTGCATCTGAGCATGTAGGAGTTGGTTTTCCCCCACATTATGTGGAAATCAGGCAAGCACCTTTACTGGCAGAGCCATTTCAATGGACCCCTTGCCATCTTTTTCAATACCTACATGGTTTCATTGTTTAGATCTTTTGATGTGGCAAAGCATTTTAAGCCAATTCTTACCACACAAGCAGTGTCCAGCACTGCACTTGAAGATTGCCTATGGTCAAGACTGCTGTCTTTCACATACTCACAAAGTCACCATTAGAAAAAAAAATAATATCCTGGGGTTCCCCAGAGATAACCAGCTCTTATGCCTCCCTAGTCTGGGGCCAGTTAAAAAGAAATTTACAAAAGAATGCACTGAGGGCCTGCTTCATCGCTGAGTCTCACTGGTGAGACAGGGCTAAATCAAATGCAGAATGGCTGATAATAGATATGGCCAATTTCATTGGCTCCAGACTACCTTAGACAACATTTTAGGCATGTCTGAGGGACATTCTAGGTTCAGTTAATTGAGGCGAGAAGCCCTACTGAAGATGAGGATGACACCATGGAACGGTCAAGGACCTAGACTTATAGCAGGCAGCGAGGGGACAGCAGCGTTGGTATGGCTCAGCTTTCTGACTGCAGACGCAGTTTTTTCAGCTGCTTCATGCACCTGTCACCATGCCTTCCCCAGAATCAAGAAGTCTAACCTTGAACCATGAGCCCAAACAAATCCCTTCTTTCCTAGGCTGCTTTTGTGGGATATTTTGTTGCCAAAGCAAGAAAAGTAACTGAATTGGATATTTCCATCAAACTCCTCCCTTCAAGGCTCAGGGATACATGTGGAAGAGGAGGGTGAAGGATTGGAAGGGGCAGAGGTGTTCTCGGACTCTAAGGTAATAGTATCTTCCAGGCAAAGTAGGACTGGTAGTAATGGACTCACAGAAAGGGTGGCAGCATGCAGAAGACCTGCACAGGTTCAAGGCAGACAGGGACCCAGACCTGATAGGAAATAGGTGGACACAGGGTATCATCCCTAACCAAGAAGCTACTTGCGGTTGATATTTGTTGGCAAAGATAAGTCAATTTTCTCTAATGTGGTATCACTGGCTATATCTAGCACAGCCCAGGGCAGCCCCTGTACTCTGTGTGTTGACCAATAAAAAAAAAAAACAGGGTTTGGGGGGATGCTTTATGTTTCATATTAGGTTTTGTTTATTTGGGATTTTTTTTTTTGCCTTATTTGTTTTCTTTGTTTGTTTGTTTTGATTTTTTATTATTTGAGAGAGAACATGAGGTTGGGTGGGCAGGGAGGTGGGGAGGGTTTGGATGGAGTTGAGGGAGGGGAAAATGTGACCAAAGCATGTGAAAAATAAATCATATTTAAAAAGTAACTTATATGTCTTCAGAAGGTGCAGCAGGAGGCCAGTGCGCTCCAGGGATGGCCTGTGGCTCATGCCCCTAAGTCACTTTCCAGAGGATCCACTTATAACATTTCTCAGAATACTTTTTCTTGGTTGTGAAAATTGCAAACATATTTCCAATTGTCAGGGGATATGCTATTTAAAACTGTGAAGTTTTGGTGACACTCCAACAGAGCAGCTTATCTTTTATACCCTATTGCTCAAGAGTTCCTCTGTATCCTGGACTCTGTACCAACACAGAGCAGCTGCTGGTTTCTGAATTTAGTTTAGTGGTGTGTGGTGTGGTGTGGTGTGGTGTGGTGTGGTGTGGTGTGGTGTGGTGTGGTTTGTATGTGTGTTTCTTTTTCCGTGGTACTAGGGCTCAAACTCAGATCTTGTAGATGCTAAGTAAACACTCTCCCACTGAGAAGCATCCTCAGTTCTGGTGGGTTATTTCCTCCCCCTCACCCCATCCCAGAGAAATGTTCAATAATGATGGGCTCGGTGGTTCATTGGTAATATACTTAATCCCACAATGATGAGGTGCTGTTACTTCCCTTATTATAAAAAGTGACGAAGAAATAAAAGCACAAGAGAATGGTAATGATTTTGTTGTTAAAGTGCTTGCCTTGCTGGCATGAGGACCCGAGCTTGTTCACATAAGAACTTAGGTTAAAAACAAAAAGCCATTGTGATGGTGCATAATTCCAGCTACAGGGGAGTGAACACAGGCAGATCCCTGGGCTCCCTGGCCAGACAGGCTAGCTTGCTTGGTGAGTTCTAGGCCAATGAGAGCACTCATCTGAAGAAGATAAACAGTCAAAGTTGTCCTGAGGCTACCACATTTGGAGAGACACACAGCCCGGGACCAAGACATAGACACAGAGAGAATGAGTATCAGGTTAACAAAGCCACAAGGCTGAACCATGGGTGAGTTTTGGTTTCAGTGATCCAGATCATGGTTTTAACCACTAGGTTGGACTGTTTATCCTACGGGCTAGAACTATTAGTAGCATTTTCAGGAGCATGGGAAGCCAAGAGAAGGCAAATGTGAATGAAATGTAATTAGCTATCTTTATCCACAAGTAAAGTTAGTTAAAATGTGATAGTGTGTGAGAGTATGAGTATGTGTGTATTTCAATGTGTGTGAGTGTCTGTCAGTGTGTGTGTGTGTGTGTCTGTGTGTGTGAATATGTATGAGTATGTGTGTGTGTGTGTGTGTGTGTGTGTGTATGTTTAACTTTCTAATTTCCTCATCCCATTTACTGGTAACATGTTTGTTGAACTCCTCTCAAAACATGACTGGGAAAGCTAGAAAGTGCAAAGCATGGGCTCCATCCTTTGTTCCTTTCCACTGATCAGCGCAGTGATGCTTTGAAATTACAGCTTGCAGGCAGACAGTATTAAGCAGAAATGCTAAAGTACTACAACAGATGCTGTGGTCCATGTGTTAAGAAATGGTATGTGTGTCTAAATAATATTTACTCTCTTATAAGTAAATTTTATCAACTGATGGCCCCTGAATATAACAAATTCCACCGGGAAACATGCACGTCAAACTTCCTTGAATTGATTCCTTCCTAAGTGTGACTGGTTTTAAAATGTTGATGTGGAGGTTAAACTACACATGAGCACAATGGTGGCCTGCCCTCCATCTAGTGAGAAGATGTTTGTCTACACATTGAAAACAAACCAAGCACTGTAAGCTTAGATTGTTCTCACCAAACTACTTTATTTAGGGTTCTTAAGCACCTTTGCCTCCTTTCCAGTCCTCACCTCTCCTTCCCCCCCCCCAACCTTAGATAGGAGTTTAGTAAGGAAAAGGCTGTAGTCCTCTTCTATCTATTTCCTGCTCATTAGGGTCCATGAGTTGTTAGGGGATTACTAGACTCAGTATTCAGGATATCAGCAGTCCAGTACAAAGGCCAACATGAAGCAGAGAAAGCAGAAAGACTCTATCGGATTGCCCAGAGATGCTCTCTGGAACATTTCTCTCTGTGAAGCCAAGTGTCGAAGCCAAGAGATCAGCGCAGTGATGTCGATCCAAAAAGCAATATCTTACTCTGCATGAGCCTCTATATATGTCCTCTCCTCAGAGTCCAGCACTGATGTTCTCAGCTGGCCAAAGTCATGCCCCTCACACGAGAGAGCTCACAGCAAATCATCATGAGCCCTCTCACAAGCCAAATTTCTACTTCAAAGCACTCTATAAGTTACCCAGGTTAGTGAACTAGTTACCTAAAACAGACATCCTCAGTCCCAAACATAAAAGATCAGCTTTATAGCTGATTCATGTTTTAATCTTCGTGTGATTTCACTTACATATGGCTTCCATTTCAATCTTAGTTAAGACGTTATAGAGAAATGCATATCAATTATATATCCAACTGTGAATGCAATTCTATCTAGAATACTAACACATGTACGTATTCACCTAAAGTGCATAGTTTTGACTAAGAAGAAAGCTTGAAAGAATAAAGCCAGTTCTCTCTCTCTCTCTCTCTCTCTCCCCCCTCTCTCTCCCTCTCTCTCACACACACAGAGCAGCTTAGTCTTGTCTCTTCATGAAAACAGTGAGTGAAAATGAAAGACTGAGAGCATTACCGGAAGAAAGCAAACACTGATATATCTAGAAGGGTTTGGAAGGTGTGGAAGGGTGAGCAGTTACACAGGATTACATGTTTTTCACTCCCTATGTCAAGCAGGTAGGAATGAGTTAACTATCACACAGTCAGCTGGAAAGGCTGTTTTTTTTTTTTGTTGTTGTTGTTGTTGTTGTTGTTGTTGTTTTCTTGAGGACCAAGAAAGGAAGCTTTACAGTGCTGGAGACCAGGTAGGTGGAGTTATCCATGAGGTAGACAGGAAGTTGAAATGGCTGGGCTGGAGAGGTCAGGCCAAGCTTAGAAAAATTCCCCAACTCCCCTAAGGGTAAAGGGGAACACAGTAACGAAGGAGAAGGAAGGTGTGTTTAGGTAAACAGATGACTGTGTAGACGAGTAACATAGGTATCCGTTGCCTGTTTGTACATTCATATTCAAATAGATGGAATCATGGCAAAGGTGCTCAGTTGTTTAGTAATCCCTTCATGCTGCTGGAGTGCGCCCCTGAGGTGAGGTTTATAAATGTCAGAAGTGACAAATGGAGTTGTTCCCCCGAAGCCCTGTGCCCATTTTCCAGCTGGGCGAAGTCCAGTTCGGGAGTCCATGGGGTTTGCTTCCTATTCCTGCTTCCTGGCTTGATCACCCTCACAGCTGAGCATGAGGACACAACTTGGGATTTCTCTGGTTCCTGGGCAATAGAGGGCAGACAGATGGCGGTAGCGCCTGCTTGGCGCCCTTCTGTGCCATCCCATCAGCCTCTCTAACTTTCAGTGAAGACTGTGGTGGGTTTGTATGCCAGTATAGGAAGTATTTTGCATGGACAGATATAAAACTGTAGTTGAAGGAAGTCTTGCTTAATGATGCTTAACTGTTAGATATCCACATTTAAGATGAGCACCTTCTGGAATTCTGAGTTTGTTTAATAAATTATAAACATTTTCCTCTAAGTCATATCCCAGTTATAAATGAAATTGTGGTTTGCCAGTGAATAACTGTTATAAGAAAAATATTAATTTTTTTTAAAAAGCATGGGTCTCTTCTTAGCAACTTGAAGAAGATGCACCATCTCAGTCATGCCACCCCCCCATTGCTATCACATCCCAGCCATGTTGGCAAGCCCTTGCCAATGGGAAAGATTTCTCAATATAGTTGGTGTACAGAAGGACAAAGCTCAAGATTAAAATGGGATGTAACTCCCACTAAGCAAAACTATTTTTATAATCTGGACATGGGTCTATGTAATACTCGGATCAAAGCTTGAAAAGTCTGAAAAGGATTCACCTGGAAAATGCTTTGTGTCATTTAACAAATACGGTACCCAGGAAAGCATGTGGCTGGGTGTAAAATGATTGTATTTTCCCAACTACCAAGTCATACAATACATATCAGGCTTGTGAGGCTCTACCTCAAGCTATACATAAAAGGAAGAAATTCCACTAAATTAAGTTTTTAAATGTTTACGTTTTTAATATGTGTGTAGGAGCATTTTGCCTGCAAGTATGTATGTATGTATGTATGCTGCATACATGTTGGCCTTTGAAGGCCAGAACCTGGAGCTGCAGTTACAGACAGCTGTGCATCCCTGTGGGGGCTGCTGAGAACTGAAGCTGGGTCTTTTGCAGGAGCAGCAAGTGCTCGTAACCATTAAGCCATCTCTCCAGCCCTTCACTATCTGTTAGATAGTATTTCTTAATTTCTACAATGCTAGGCATATAAAACCTATCCTGTAAAGTCATTTAAGTCAAGTTAGGTGGTGGCAGTGCATGCCTTTAATCCCAACACTCTGGAGGTAGAGACAGGCTGTTCTCTGTGAATTTGAGGTTAGTCTGGTCTACAGCGTGGTTTCCTGGGCTGTTCCACAGAAAAACTCTATCTCAAAAAACAAAACAATAGAAAACAAAGGTGATTTAAGCCTTAATATACCTATGAGAGGCGTAATAGGAGAAAGAAAATACCAAGTAGTAAGATGTCTTTAACATGGATGAGTATATCCAGAAATGTTAAATCCTTTCCCTTCTCCCCACCCTCAAAAAAATATGATACAGGATTCTTCCATGGATGAGGAATTACAATTCTCTTTAAATGCAGGAAAGGAATAACAACGGCTTCCTTTTTGAATTTTGATGGTTCAGTACATAAAGAAAAAGAAAGATGAAGGGCCAGTACTATTTTATCTTTTGGTCAAAACCATTTTAGCAGTCAACTATTAATAAAGACTATTAGGACTAAAATATCTTCAAAGGAAAGAAAAAAAACATGTGAGCATAAAAAATAGAAAGTGAGTGATCATGGGGTAATGCTTGCTGAAGACTTACATTAAAGATCTCATTCCTTTGTCTAATTTACTTCATTTGGCCATTAACTCTGAAAGCCTATCTTGGATAAGAAAAAGCTGGCAGATTGGCATTTGAAACACCGGTGGGTTAGATAACCTCTCTGTTTCCTATCATTTCTTTAAATCTGTTTAAATATCTTGTGAAATAGAACCACAGCAGTGACTTAATGCGATTTCTTCTTAATTGGGGCATTTTCTCTGTTGCTCATTTTAAGTTTATTCTACTTGACTGAATTTTGTCATTGACTCTCCGTGATGTTAATCATTTCTCTATCTCCTATTAAATACATCTCAGGGTTCATGATTGGAAAATGGACTGTGGCTATCAGACCATGAGTTGGCATTTTGTTGTTTGTTTTGTTGCTACAAAGCCTTGAATATCAACATGTTTTCTTTTCAGCCATAGCTGTCCCTGCTGTGATTACATCTCATAGCATTCAGGTCAGAGAATTTGGGAGAACCAGCATACACACTTATACCTTTGTTCAGTGCTTTCTACAGAGCTTAAGAGGGAAGAGACATAAAATGAAAACAAATCTCCGGTCCTCTTTTGTGAATTTATTTTAGAATCTCATCATAATTGTATAATAGCTAATACCACCTTCTGTGAATGGCCTTGGAGAAATCACTATGCCCAGATTTGTCTTGAAGTTAAACTCACAAAATCTCTGATGCCACTGACCAAGTCTTAACATGTGATTGCCATGTTTATAAGGGATGCCTTTCTTGGAGGGACCTTTCTACATTAAGCTGTGTATAATTGGTTACGAATTATTTATGACTTTCTTAGCAGGCAAAGATGCTATCTAAAGCTCTATTGATATATCACAAAAATGAAAGACAAACAGAAAAGGATACCATTGTGGGCCAAGTAGACCCAGATTATATAAGAAAGGATATGGATAAGTTATTATTATTTTTAAACCTTGTATAATTTGATCCATGACTTATTTATTGTTTTCAGAAGGTCTAACAAGCTGCCAAGGTGGAGGACAGAGATATCAAGAATGGCTGAACCATTGTCTTTAACTCATGGTCCAGAAATAATATCAATCTGGGAAAGAGGAATGCCTTAGAAGTTAAAATGGTCGCTTTATTTTACATGACCCAGGGCAATAAGTGGCAAATATCAGTTCTGACTGTGTGTTATTAACCAGGATTCTGCCTCATAGTCTTAACTAGAGGCAAGGAGTAAGCCAGTAACACATGGCCTCTGGTGTGGCAGCTGCTGTGAGCAAGTGCTCTACCCCAAGCCTGGGAGAACTGCAAGGCAGCCGGTTGTCTACCATGGGGATTTTGCAGAAACACTTGCCAGATGCAAGAATTAAAGCTGGATAAGAACCAGTTGTGAAGTTTGCCAAGACATCTGACACGTGGAACTGTGCAAGTTCATTGACTCATACAAAAAACCAAGTTCTGCAAGCAAAACTGAAGGAATCGAGGTGTTATGTAAGTGCTAACACTCATTAACCAAATTTCCCAATTCCCTCAAATACCCACATTCAAAATAAAATGCTGTGGAAATATAAAATATGGGTCCAATCAAATATGCTCATATCCCTTAAGGGGGGATCCTCTATGTGTGCTTTTTAAGTCCCTGTATACTTTTTTCTGAATTTTTAGGGCTTGAGTTTACTGGTGCTTACAGCTGAGATGGCCCACCATATCAACCCTGTGAACATGTATCACCGTACATAGATCCTTGAGTAAGTATATCCTCAATAAGTGGTAGAAGCCAGGGTCATGCTTCTCCTGTTCTCCATGGTCATGGCAAGAATCTATGTTGCCTGCTAAGGTGTTGTTTGCACTCCACAGTTGAACTTCCCAGCCAGAGTCTCCAGTCACACTCAGTGTAATCTACTAATAGGTAAAGGTTACATTTCCTTGAGTTTAAGTAGGTTTAGTGCACTTCAGCCTAAGAGACAGACTAACCCAGACAAAACTGCAAACTATATCTGTCCTTGACATAAAGAATAAATCAGAATGAACACCTACAAGAGAGAAATTTGGCCACCATAACTTTAATCTTAATGACATATCAGTCGTGATTTTTATTTATTTTCAAATTGAGTTGAAGAGCAGGGAATCTTATAAAAGAAAGAGATAAAAAGACATTGAGGGGACAGGAGCTCCACAAAGGGAGCAACAGAACCAAAAGATCTGGGCAGAGGGGTCTTTTCTGAGACTGATATTCCAACCAAGGACTGTGCATGGAGATAACTTAGAACCCCTGCACAGATCTAGCCCATGGCAGCTCAGTCTACCTAGTAAGGGGAACAGGGTTCCCTAGTAAGGGGAACAGGGACTGTGTCTGACATGAACTCAGTGGCTGGCTCTTTGATCACCTCCCCATGAGGGTAGAGTAGCCTTACCAGGCTATAGAGGAAGACAATGCAGCCAGTCCTGATGAGACCTGGTAGGCTAGGGTCAGATGGAAGGTGAGGAGGACCTCCCCTATCAGTGCACTTGGGAGGGGCATGGGAGGCAATGAGGGAGGGAGGGTGAGATTGGGAGGGGCTGAGGAAGGGGGTTACAGGTGGGATACAAAGTGAATAAACTGTAATTTATTAAAACACAAATTAATTAAAAAATTGAGTTGATGATGTTGTGTCTCTGGCCCTTTATTTTATTAGTTCAAGAATTATGGAAGTGAATTCATCCTCCCAGGACTCCAAGTTCCAAAGCATTTATGGGTCTCCCCTGTGCAGATAGAACGTTTCTTCTCATTCTCCTGTCTTGTTCCTGAACTTAACCATTGTGTTAACATGAGCAGATGACTTAAAATTCACAAGGCACCGCTCTGGGCCGGGATACTCTGGCTGACTAATAGATTGCACTCACACTGTGAGCCATGCTGTCCTCACTGAAGGCTAAAACTTGGGGCTGAAAAGAATAAGCCAAGAGGGTGATCTTCCCTGGAATAACTTCTGATCAACTAGCCACGTCTAGATGCTGCAATTAACACTCTTGTTGTCTCCCATAAGACACAGATTGTCTACTTCCTATTTGAAAGGCTACTACCTGCTTGCTCTTGACTGCTGTCATCAGATCTCTGTCCAATGGAGCAACAGGCAGCTGTCAGTAAGAGAATGGCCTAGGTGGAATATCTTCCCTGTGGAGGGTAGAGGTGTGATGACAGGTCTACTTTCTACTACTCTGGAAGATAAACTCTGAATCGGGACTCTCTCCTTTCTGTGAAATGCCTGGCACTCTAAATGAAGTGAGTAGATTAACCCCATAGAAATAACGCTTAGTTGGCTAATGACAGATGTCCCCCAGGGAGGTCATGCTGAAGGGACAGACCAGTAGTTCCTCATTCAAACTGATTCTTTTCTTGTTGGAGGTTAATAAAGACATAAAAATAGATGCGCTACAATAGGATTGATCTCACTGTATTATGGATGAAGGAATCAAAGTCAACTCACAATAGAGATACCTGTGTGCACATGGTCACTACAGGAACTGTTTCTAATAGACAAGTTATGGACTTAGCTTAGGTGTTCATCAATGGATGATCGAGCTATACTGTGTAGCATATATACCCAATGGAGTATTATCCAGCCACTAAGAACAAAATCATGTTATTTGCAGGGCAATGGTAAATAGAATTTAAATCAGATGTCATGCCAAAAGAGCCAGGCCTAGAAAGAAAGATATCAAATGCTTTGTCTCACACACAGGTCTTAAGATTGCAAAGGGACAGATGTGAAAGTAGAAGAGAGTCTAGATGGGAAAAAGAGAACCTTGGGTGTGTGAGTACACAGTCCAAAAATGGAGCCCTGTAAGAATTTTGAATACTTGTGAGAAAACTAGAAAACAAGACAAGAGTCTTGTGACTTCCATTACTTTAAAACACAATCCTGCTTTTGGAGTGTGTATATTTTTGCTTCTTCTAGGTGTAGTGGAAGTGATTAGAGTGAGTTTACTTCAGTGGTTATCAATATGCCTGTGTGGAAAAGCATGGTTTTGCCACCTGAGACCTGTACTTGTGATGGTACACTTTATTCAGGTGACTCTCCTTAACCCTCAGAGTATAAATTATCCTGCACTCTGAAGAAAGTTGGCTTTTGCACGAGACTTTAGTTGGCCTCATTTGTAGGACCCATTTTCCTGGGGTCATTCTCCAACTATAGTGGCAAACACTTCAGAAGGCTTAGGGAGGAGCGTGGTGTGAGCACAGCCTATTGTAATCATATCTGATACCTATTACAATTAGCATATGCTAATAAAGGTACAAAAAAAACTGACCAAAAGCCTAAACTGGTAAGCAGATAGCCAATGCGACACTGAAAGGCTTCAACATATCATCTTCAAATAGGTCAAATGTATTTATAAATGAGACTTTAAGCACTGAGATTTCAGACAATAATGGGGTGAACATGGATCAGTTTTAAACTTCGTCCAGCTTTGTCTTTAATATGTACGTTAGGAAAGATGTATAAGTTACAGTTTGAGTTGAGGGTCTGATGTGTTAAACAATAGAGCCCATGTTATATTTTCGGTTTTCAGTTCATATTTACTTAATGAATAAAATTACATCCAACCTTATATG
This sequence comes from Meriones unguiculatus, assembly GCF_030254825.1. NCBI lineage: Eukaryota > Metazoa > Chordata > Mammalia > Rodentia > Muridae > Meriones > Meriones unguiculatus. The sequence goes on along the minus strand of NC_083362.1, from coordinate 63,314,757 downwards.
CTTCTCTTCTCCAGCTTGTAAGTTCTATAGAATTATAATTAAATATCTTATCAATTTTATTATCACTCCCAGGATATTACTTGTAGCAACTAGAAATATCGTAATAAATAGTGGCAGGATCTGAACCACCAGGTTAAGCAAAAGCAGGAGTCATATTTCATTGAAGAATCCACATTCTCCAATACAAGTGTCTTCTTGCATCTTCTCATGTGGTAATTGAACATAATCAGGACTCAGTTCTTCCCTTCGACTAAAATAAGCTCAGCTCTGGGTGTTATGATCTGAATATGAACTGTTCACCACAGGTTCATTCATTCATTCATTCATTCATTCATTCATCCCCGACTGGTTGCAGTGCTTGAGAAGGTGATGGAGTGTTTAGATGGTAGGGCCGTGCTGAAAGAAGTGGGTCCCTGGAGATAGACCTTGAGGTTTCATAGTCCAGCCCCAGTAAGAGCTTTGCTCCTTGCTTCCAACCTACCCTTCCCGGGTGCCATGATACAATGAATAGCCGTCATCTGTGGGTGAGCATGAACAGTTTTTGCTTAAATGGCTCCTTATGAGCTGTCTCAACTTAGCATTGATGAAAGTCACCGGTGCACTGGGTCTCTGGTGATTCCCACTGGAGCGTATTTTGGTGCCCTGGTACTATGTGGTGTGTATCCTTGCCCAACATCTGGTAGCACTTGCCGCGATCTCCAGGCGTCTCCCCAGCGTGCCCCTCTCTTCTGACATTGCTAGCATAAAAGGGAGGTCTCATTATCTGAGATGTGCTCTAAACTATCTTATTTTTATATCCTAATCAGTATAAATCCTGAGACGAATACCACAGAAAAAATGTGTGTTTGAGTGTGTGTGTGTGTGTGTGTGTGTATGTGTGTTGCAGTCAAGTTGAAGGGCAGAGTTAACATACATGCTAATGGGAGGTCTTTTCAGAAAGCCTGATGGGTTGTACGATAAATTCTATATTAGCTTTACTTCTATTGAAAATCAGTCAACTCTTTGGTGTAGCAACTTGAACAAACATAAAACTTCATTTTTACCACCTCATATTTTTAGCCATTAGCTTTGTTCTGATTATTGGGACTCACTTGACATTTTGCCTCGTCCTCATATTTTCATTGTTTCCCCCCCCCAAAGGCACCAGAAGCTCTTCCCATATTTTCATCACAGAAGGCCTGAAGAACAAGAACATTGCTTTGAAAAACACCAATATCCATAAAACACCATGACAGAGAAGGCTGCCTCATTGTGTATTTCTACAGATCAAGGGGGGAAGCTAAAGGAATACACTAATATTGACTTTAAAGAGGTTTGTGGTGTTATGGCAAAAGCTGAGCAGATAAGAGAGAGACTAAGTTAAGAAAGAAAATTTACTAATCAGTGACCCTCAGATAAATTATATTTGAAACACATCAACATTGCACTAACACAGTAAAACATAATAAAGCCTTCATTATTATATTTGGAAAGTGTTTTGTGGGGTCAAAGAAAAATCAATTTTTATATCTTATCCCAAATTATACTGAATACCCTCTGAAGAAGAAGAGGGACGATAAAAGGTATGCAGGGATGGAAAGAAACAGCCCAGCCTTCGGTCTTGGCAAATGGGGAGGGCTGGGGACTGTGGGGTTAAGGAGCAGAGATCGGAGAAGCACTGTATTGGCATCAGGTTGCTTCCCCGGAAAGCGTACTGCCACTCAGACAGGAGCTTTTGCCAATCAGACCTGCTAGCCCAGCAGTTTTCAAACCGTGGGTCATGGGGTTCAAACGACCCTTCACAGAGGTAACACGCTAGATATCCTGCATGTCAGATATTTGCATTTCTATTCATAATAGTAGCAAAATTACTATGAAGTGACAACAAAATAAATTTAGGGTGGGGATCACCACAACATGAGGACTTGTATTAAAACTGTATTAAAAGCATTAAGAAGGTTGAGTACCACAGCGCTAGAGCTTAACAAAGGCTACCCTCCCTCTCCCTCATTTCTCCTGAGCAGCTATGACCAATTTTGCTAAGAGACAAATCAGTGCAACTTATTTTGAAATTACAGCACACCTTGTTTCGTTATAGCTTGCTTTCCTTCTTGTTACCCCCAAAAACATTGTAAGACACATTAGTTTCCAAGAATTTTTAAAGAAGGAATGGTAATTTTTGTCTTCAAGAGTAACTCTATTTAAACTAATCTCTTGTGCCCTACTCATTTGCCCTGTTTCTCAATTGGATTTAAACTCCCACCAAAAACCATGCATGGAGATAACCTAGAACCTCAGCACACATTTAGCCTATAAGAGTTCAATCTCCAAGTGTGTACCCTAGTAAAGGGAACAGGGACTGTCTCTGACATGAACTCAGTGGCTGGCTCTTTGATAACCTCCTCCTGAGGGGAGCAGCCTGACCAGACCACAGAGGAAGGCGATGCAGCCAGTCCTGATGAGACATGATAAGCTAGGATCAGAAGAAAGGGGAGAAGGTCCTCCCCTATCAGGGGACCGAGGGAGGGGCAAAGGAGGAGAAGAGGGAGGGATTGGGAAAGGAAAAGGAAGGGGGATACAGCTGAGATAAAAAAGTGAATAAATTGTAATTAATAAAAAAAAATAAAAATCTCTAATTGCTCTTCCAGGTATAGACCAAGGCCAGTTGTCCAGAGACATTAGGGTTGATAGTTTTTTATACCTTTTGGAAGAAAAGTGCTCACATACACACACATCACCCACATACACACATCACACACACACACACACACATCACACACAATTTCTAATGAATCAGCTAACATATTCAAGATCAACGTACAAGTTGGCCACCTATTTCATCTCTACTCTTCTTTGCCTCTTAATGTCTTCTACCTTTGTTAACTCTTCCAAAATAGGAAGAGTTACTTATATTTATGTTTCTGTATCAATATAATCCAATATTTTAAAAGTCCACATATTATCTAATTTTGGCTACAGTCGATAAACAGTGGCTTCTTTGTTGTGTTGACGTTGTGAAATATCATTATGATTCGTACTAGAAGTTCAGCGCCAGATTTGATACTTGACGACTTCTCCGTTCCCCAGACTGCACAACCTGGCAGGGAGAAGCAGTGAGGGCCAAGGAGCCACATGCCATTCACCTACTTTGATTTGCATTATCTAAAAGTGGACGACGTGGCAGGAGAAAATGAGAATGCAGATTTGGAAACTTGAGTTAGTGAAGAAGGAAGAAGAGTGACAGATGGAAAAGAGGTGAGGACAGAGGGGGAGGGAAACAAGGTGGCCAATGGAATGCAGCACTCCATCTGCAGAGGCTGCAGTGTGCACAAGGGCGCCTTTCTGAGCACAAAGGAAGGGGATTGGCTGAAATGGAACAACAAAGAAAAAACTAATCCCTTGAAGAAGAATGACTTCTCAAATGTGTGAGTTACCTAGCAGGAATGCAATATTTTGATCTTTTCTATTAAGGCACACAGACATGCTTACATCCGCCTGGATGACATAGAGGATTCATTTAGTGAAGCCATTTGCTCTCCCCCTTAGAAAGTCTATAGTCATTTCGTGTGTGCCATCTGAAAGCCTGGCCGCCTATTGATTTCAAGACTGCCTTCTAGGGAGGCCTCCTGTGTGATCTGAAGGCTGATGGAGAATCCATATGTCAGGACAGTTCAGACACAAGGAAAGAAAAGGAAGGCGTGGGTGTAATTCATTTTCTCCTCTAATTATCGGTGAGTTTACAGTTAGCACTCTGGATGGAATGATATCATTTGTAAACATGGTGAATTATGGTTCTGATCTCAGTCCCTGGGGCCAACCTAGTTTGTATTATGAGTTGACATTTACAAATCCTTTAAAATTTAGCCTTTGATTGTCCCATGGGAGTCAGAAAAATTATAAACCTTTTGCAATTCATTGATTGGCTGCGCCGTGATAAATACACATGGCTTTCTAAAAAGGAGAAAGCTGTTTATCCAAAGCTGCTTTATGATTTCCACTAAAGAAAAATACAGGACATTTAAAATTTAAGACCATTTTAAAGGGGCACATGCTGAGGAGTCTTGTGGTGACTTGTTCGCTCTGAATCCCAGCCCCGGCTGGCTTGCAGATTCTTTCCTCCCACAGAACATGAGGCAACCTGGCAAGGGCACCTGGAGGACACACTGGCCTCTGACTTAGATGTGGGCCACACACTTCATATTGGAAATGTGCTTTCTGACCACAGAATATAGGTGTATCCTTGAACAACAAGGAAACTCAGTCCCCAGAGGGCATGGCTAGGCATGTGTAGAAAACAGGGTTTTGCTACAGCAGCTCAGTGTCCAAGTAGGTTCTCTAGTAATGTGAACAGGGTCTGTCTCTGACATGAACTGATTGGCCTGCTCTTTGATCACCTCCCTCTCAGGGGGATACAGCCTTGCCAGGCCACAGAGGAAGACAATGCAGCCACTCCTGATGAGACCTGATAGACTAGGATCAGATGGAAGGGGAGGAAGACCTCCCCTATCAGTGGACTGGGGGAGGGGCATGGGTGGAGAAGAGGGAGGGAGGGTAGGATTGGGAGGGGAAAAAGGAGCTACAGGTGGGATACAAAGGGAATAAACTGTAATTAATAAAAATAAAAATAAAATATTATGATACAAAGAGAGAGAAAAAGAAAAAGCAAAACAGGGTTTTGCTAAATCTAAAAATCTATAATGAAAGCCCAGACTGAGTTCATGGGCAGTGTGAGCACCATCCTGAGACCCTGTAGCAAAACAAAAAGGAAAAGATTTTAGCTTGGTAAGAGAGCACTTGACTGGCATGCATGGGCCCTGGGTTCAAAGAAAATGAGGAAATCAACTATACTTTGAATGGGAGCACCGCCAGCACTTTTGTGTGTACCAAGTTTAGCTAAGACCTTGAAAAAAGGCTTGATCTCAGGTGCCACTTTTTGTTGTTGCTGGTTTTTGTTGTTGTTGTTCATTTGTTTGTTTTATCAGCATTGGGTTGCTTCTGATACAGGCTGTTCATGAGTCACAAAAAAGTACCTGGAAAACACAAGTGGGAAAGTGTGTGTGTGTGATGACTTCATTCCATCATGTTTTTGCTCATTACCCTCTGTTAGCCTACAATATGCAGATGAGCAAAGGAGCCTTGCTCAAGTGATGGGAAGTCTTTATTGTGTCAAAATAAATTTTAAGATATTTTGCAGTTTTCAGAAACGATGGTGATAGCCAAACAAGTAACAATTGGAATAGTTAGAAAAACTGTCATCATTAACAAAGACGCTCAGCCTGGCTTTTTCTCCAGTAAAACAATAAATGATATTTGCTTACAGTAGATCCATTCTGGGCTCTAGATGGAGTTGTTGGAAATTTTGATGTGCTAGATTGTAAGCAAGCAGGTCTGTTAGTCTAATGGCATATTTGTGCTATTTGTGAGTGCTTTAGGCTTGTCATTGCCATGTTTTTCTCAGACGTGATAAGGTAGAAGACAAGAAGCAGGAAGAAGAGAAGAGCCTTCAGCTCTGTGATGACCAGAGCCTAGTTGCTCCTCAATGCTCCCTTCCTTGTAGTATTTGTGCATTTGTGCGGTCCTTCCCATGTTGTAGTGGAATGGGTTTGGGGCACAGCAGAAAGAACACGGTGGAAGTGATGAGCAGAGGAAATAAATCTAAACTAGGTCAGAAAGAATAAGGTGGTTTCCACCTTGCTTTCCCATATTTGCTTTATAAAATGTCTACAGTAGAACTCTTACACTGGCGTCCATTTGACTTTACGTTATTCCCATATTTAGAAAAGAGACAAGACCCACTTTCACAAAGTAAATTACACCCATCACATATTCTTGATAAGGATGTTCAAAGCTTTAAGACTAGAGGTAATTAATAATCAGTTCACTTTTTGTACCATATCGCACAGAAGGAGCCAGCACTGTATTAAGTAAAAATATTTGACTTGTTTTTAAATGGAAGATGTAAAACAATTTTGCTCCCATTATATCTTAATGATCACAAACCCAATTATATCAAGTCTCAGTGAGGTATGTTATGTATTGGGTAAAATTGGAATCCTGTCCTTGATCAAATGATTTGAAAAGAGAAACGGTCCCAATAATAGATATCCCGTCACACTCAGCATAAAACTTAACACTAAAATTAACCACTTATAAACAAGTTCCTTTTTTTCTTTTTTAAATTATTTTATTTTATTAATTATAGTTTATTCACTTTGTATCCCAGCTGTAGCCCCCTCCCCTATCCTCTCTCAATCCCACCCTCCCTCCCTCTTCTCCTCCTATGCCCTTCCCTCAGTCCAATGATAGGGGAGGTCCTCCTCCCCTTCCATTTGACCCTAGTCAATCAGGTCTCATCAGGACTGGCTTCACTGTCTTCTTCTGTGGACTGGTAAGGCTGTTCCCCCTCAGGTGGAGGTGATCAAAGAGGCAGCCCATGAGTTCATGTCAGAGACTGTCCCTGTTCCTATTATTGGGGAATCCTCTTGGACACTGAGCTGCTGTGGGCTACTTCTTTGTAAGGACTCTAGATTATCTCCATTCATGGTCCTTGTTTGGAGTATGAGTCTCAGAAAAGACCCCTGTGCCCCAATTTTTTGATTCTGTTGCTCTCCTTGAGGAGCTCCTATCCCCTCCAGGTCTTTCTATCTCCCCCTTCTTTCATAAGATACTCTGCACTCTGCAAAAAGTTTGGCTATGAATCTCAGCATATGTTTTGATACCCTGCTGGGTAGAGTCTTTTAGAGGCCCTCTGTGATAGGCTCCTGTCCTGTTCCCCTTTTCTCCCTCTTCTGATGTTCATCTTGTTTGCCTTTCTGAATGAAGATTGAACATCTTACCAGGGTCCTCCTTCTAGATTACCTTCCTTAGGTGTACAGTTTTTAGTTCATTTTAAGAACTATTTAACATACTTTTGTCTCCAACTAGGCTCTCATTTCAAATTCAAACATTGATAATATCCAACAAAAGAAGACTAAAATTGTTTTAATTTTCTTTACTTTGGATTACTATTCTTAGTAATATCTGTAAAAATAATTTGGATTCAGAACATTAAGTGAGGAAAGTTGTCATCCTGATTACAAGCAATGAATCTTCAAGATTAGTACAAGATGTGAACAACTGGACCTCATATAAAAATATAGTTTGAATTTTCAAAGAAGTCAGATGTCGCCAATGGATAGCTATGAAGTGTGCATTAAATGTTTTGTCATTATGATTCAATTTTCAGGGAGAAATTGGACCTCATCAAGGAAATAGAATCTGAGAATCCACGGAGTAACTTGTAACTACAATGTTAAATGATGCAGAGATTTTGTAAAAGCTGAAACGAGATCTGTCCAAATGCGAGGCAGGCAAGGAAGGACCCTATATCTTCTTACTGTCCCCTTACCCACAACCTTAAGCGGCGTATTTCATAATCCTCTCCCTTTCTGATTCATCTCTGAGCCTGGAATTCCGATATAAGACAGTCAACCTAATGCCTTAAGCAATCCATGCTCTGTTCTCACAAACAGACTTACAGCCACTCTCCTCTCTCGCTCTAGGTTCACAGTATATGCAGGAGCCCTCTGTCCTGGTGGTCGCATCGCTCCCGACATATTGACAGTTGCCTCTTTCATATGAATGATGTAGGTCTGTTGAAACGTTTTCCCCAGTTGTGTTTCTAATCTTGTAACATAAAATTGATATTGATTGACTATTGATATTTCAGCCCCAGACAAGGAGGACTATTTCAGTAAGAACATTTGGACATTTTCTGTTGGAAACATTAAGATCAGTTTCTATTGCATTAATATCCTTGAAGCTTGATAAATGTCTCTGGAAAACATCTGAAAAAGTCAATAAAGCATATGTATATGTATGTATATGCACATATGTATATGTTTTTATGTATATGTATATATCTCACTCTGTGTGTGTGTGTGTGTAACATATGCATCTGAAAAGATGGAACCTCAATTGAGAAAATGCCTCCATGGGGTCCAGCTGTCATTTTCTTAATTAGTGGTTGATTGGGGAGGGCTCAGCCCATTGTGAGTGGGGCCACACCTGGGTTGGTGGTCCTGGGTTCTATAAGAAAGCAGAGTGACCCACTTGGACACTAAACTGCCATGGGCTACATCTGTGCAGGGGTTCTAGGTTATCTCCATGAATAGTCCTTGTTTGGAGTATGAGTCTCTGAGAAGTTCCCTGTGTTCAAGTTTTCTGGTTCTGTTGCTCTCCTTGTGTGGTTCCTGTCCTCTCCAGCTCTTACTATTACCCACTTCTTACATAAGATTCCATGCACACTGCCCAACAGTTGGCCATAAGTCTCAGCATCTGCTTTGATAGTATGCAGGGCAGAGCCTTTCAGAGGCCCTCTGTGGCAGGTTCCTAGTTTTCTTCTTCCTCTGATGTGCTTCCTCTTTGCCTTTCGGGATGGGGATTGAGCATTTTAGTCCTCTCTCTTGATTAGTTTCTTTAGATGTACAGATTTTAGTAGGTTTATCCTATATGACATGTCTATATGAGTGAGTATATACCATGTGTGTCTTTCTGCTTCTGGGACAGCTCACTCAGGATGATCCTTTCCAGGTCCCATTATTTAATTTCATGATTTCCTTATTTTTCATTGCTGAGTAATATTCCATTGTGTAGATGTACCACAATTTCTGCATCCATTCTTCAGTTGAGGGGCATCTAGGCTGTTTCCAGCTTCTGGCTATTACAAATAAAGCTGCTACAAACATGGTTGAGCAAATGTCCTTATTGTGTACTTGAGCCTCTTTTGGATATATGCCTAGGAGTGGTATGGCTGGATCTTGAGGAAGCACTATTCCTAGTTGTCTGAGAAAGCGCCAGATTGATTTCCAAGTTGGGTTCCATAGTAATGGGAAGAGGGACTGCCTCTGACATAATCTGATTAGCCTGCTCTTTGATCACCTCCCCCTGAGTGGGGAGCAGCCTTACCAGGCCACAGAAGATGACAATGCAGCCACTCCTGATGAGATCTGATAGACTAAGATCAGAATGAAGGAGAGGAGGACCTCTCCTATCAGTGGACTTGGGGAGGGGCATTGGTGAAGAAGGGGGTGGGAGGGTGGGATCAGAAGGGGAGGAGGGAAGGGCTTATGGGGGAATACAAAGTAAATAAAGTGTAATTAATAAAAATAAAAATAAATAAAAATAATAATGTCTCTTCACTGCAGCCACTCCTGATGAGACCTTATTGACTAGGAACAGAAGGAAGGAAAAGAAGACCTCCCCTATCAGTGGACTTGAGGAAGGGCATGCATGCAGAGGGTGGAGGAGTGGAGGGATTGGGACGGGAGAAGGGAGGGAACCATAGGGGGGATACAAAGTGAATAAAGTTTAATTAATAAAGAATTTTAAAAAATAAATAAAAAATAAAAAAAGAAAGCAGAGTGAGCAAGCCAGTAAGCAGCACCCTTCCATGGCTTATGCACCAGCTCCTGCCTCTGGGTCCTGCCCTGCTTTAGTTACTATTCTGGCTTTCTTTGGTGAAGAACCGTGATGTTAAAGCCTAAGCCCAAGAAACCCTTTCATCCTTAAGTTGCTTTGGTCATGGGGTTTCATCATACCAGTAGTAACCCTAAGTGTGTATTACATAGAAGCTTCATACATATATGATACAATATGAACTTCAATATATAACATATATCTAATAATGCTTGGAATATAGTTCACCTATATTTTAGATATACACAAATTATATGTACATGTATATCACATGTAACTATGTAATATACAATTTTTGTACACATACAAACACTCATACACATTCTCGATACTGTTAAGAGCTACCAATTAGTACATTTTATGGACACTGTGTTTTGAGGTGCTAAATAATTTGAAGTCAATAAATAAGTGAATAAAAAAATTCATTTTATTACCTTAATTTATGTGTGTGTGTGTGTGTGTGTGTGTGTGTGTGTGTATGTGTGTGTGTACGTGCCAAGGCATACATGGGATAGTTTGTCAGAGGACAACTTGAGGACTCCTTGATCTCATTCCACTGTGTGAGCCCCGTGGTCACATGCAGGTCCTCAGGCTTGGTCTCAAATATCTTTGCCCACTGAGGCATTTTGCAACAAAAAAATTTTTTGATACAACTGGGCGTTGATTAACAGAGAAGTTTTACATGGTCTGATATAATTTTAAGGACAACACAATGTGCTGAACTTTCATTAAATTTTACTGCAGAATAAACTGACCCAGATATAAGATTGCTCACTTCTCCTGGAATAAATCACATTCTCATGGCTTACAAGGTCTCAGGAGCCTTCTGCTCCCAGCTGCTCCTCAGGTACCAGTCTCTACCACCTTGTTATACTCAGCCACCTTGTTCTTTTTTTCTGTCTCTAGAACAAATGCAGAATGTAGGTTCTCCCTTTCCAGGACAACTGGCAGAAAAACCACAAGCTTCCAATAAACTTTACTTCCCCCTTTCTTTTTTCTTCCCCTCCTCCCTCCATCCTTTCCTCTGTCCTTCACGTCCTCCTTTCCTTTACCTGCCTTCCTCCCTTTTTACCTCCCTTCCTCCTTTCCTTCTTTTTCTTCTTTCTTTTAGCAGGGTCTCACTATGGTACCATGTTGGCTTCTAACTTCTGCCTCAGTCAACCCTGTTGCCTCAGCTTTATGGTTGCTACAGATGCCCACCATTCCTGACTTCAACATACTGCTGCATACTCAGTCTATTGGTGTTTCTCCATCTCTGTGTCTCTTGCTCTTGAGAGCAATAATACAAATCGGCCAGAAATTATATGACCAACTGTAACTGACCTGAATATGGACACAGATATTATCAACAAGATTAGAGAATTAAACTGAGTAGTGTGTAGATAGGGTACATTCTGATGCATGTACTTTTTCCTCTGCCCGCTGAATTCAAAGTTGCAATAATATTTAAAAATAATTTATTTCAACTTATTGTATTAAGCTACATTTAAAAAATTGCATGAACATCTCAATAGAGACAGAAAAAGCATATAACAAAATTGACTCTCCATTAGTACTAAAGATACTAAGAGAAATAGAAATGATAGGGAAAATCCTAAAAGTTAGAATAAAGCTGTAACCAACATTTTATATACAGTCAAGATTAGGGGTAAGGCAAGGCCAACATTTTTCATGTTTAATGTCTCCTTGAGTGTTTGAGCTAGTGTGCAGCTCAAAGAATTGACATGCATATGAAAAAAAAGCCACAGATTCGAACAAAAAGACATGCATTTTTTCTTTGTGGTGATACATTGATCTGTTTAAAGTGTCAAAGACTGTAAAAAGTAGAAAGGCAATAAAATAATCCAGTGAGGTATAAGATCCAAGCTTAAAGCAAAATCATGTGTATATCAAAATGGTGCAATAACAAAAACAAAACTTTGAAAAACCGATAGCATTTATAAAAACATAAAATGTAAAAACTTAAAGACAAGCTTGAGGAAGGATGCACATGACATACTCAGCAAAATCTACAAAGCTGTACTGCGTGAAACACAGATCATGGGAGCCAATGGAAAAACTAGCAATTGTTTCCTGAATTGCAGGAGCCAATTTTCACCAACTGATGAAATTGCAACCAAAATCTCAGCAGGGTTTTTGAGGAGAAATTGGCAAACTGATTCTAATTTATATGGAAATGCAAAAGAACTACACTATATAATCCTGAAAATGAATAAATTTGCAGGAGGAACTTCAGCGTAACTTTGTACATTTGTTCTGTAATTAAACTGCAACATCTGTGTCAATCAGAGAGATTTCTTCTGGGACCGCCTACAGTAAAAAGTGCCATCAATCAGGTACATGAGCACAAGGAAGCTGGTGTGTAAAAACATGCTGGTAAATAAGTAGAAAACAATAGAACTTCTAGAAAATAATGAAGAAGAGTTTCTAGGTGAACCTAGGTGTGTTAATGGCACTTTGAATACACATACACCAAAAGTCGAATTCATGGAAGAAAGAATTTATGGGTTGGACATCGTGAAAATTAAACATCTGATCTGAAAAACATTCATAGTTAGGAAACAAAGATGATCCAAGTGGCTGGAGTGACAGCTCAGCAATTAGGAGAACTGACTGTTCCTGCGTATGATGGGGGCTTGGTTCCCAACACGTAGTGGTGGGTCACAACTGTCATTAACTTCTGTTAATTCCTTCTTCTGGCCTCCTCAGATACCAGGCACATACATGTACGCAAAGCACTCATACACACAGAATACAAATTAATAAATCTAAACAGCATTTTATAAAACAAGCCACACATTCAGAGATAGTTGAGTATCTTTGATCCTGATAAAAGACTGGTATTCAAATTACTTTTCAAAACCCCAAACCTCAACAATAGAAAAATAACAAATGAGTTTAAAGCGAAAATGTCAAAAGATCTGAATGGAGATCTAAGCAAACAAGATGCACACAGAGCAAGCAATCATATAAAGAAGTGTCCAGCACGATTTGTCGTTAGGAAATTGTATATTAAAACTTCAAGTGTATACACTAAATACATCCTAGAATGACAAAAACCCAAAGCACTACCAGCAAATATTGGTCTGGAGAGACAGGGAATTCTCATCCGCTGCTGATGGGAATGTAAAATGTAAGCTACATTGTAGGGACAGTCTGGCATTTCTTTACAAATCAAACATATGCTTGACCGTGTTCTCTAACAAATGACCTTCCTTGTGATCTACCAAACGAGTCAAAATCTTGTGTGTGTCCATATATAAGCATGCACAAAGTAGCTTTATTCATAAGTGACCAAAACAGGTGGAAGCAGGATGTATTTCAGATAAGACAGGATGCGTTGTCTTATCTGATGTGCTACACATATACAGTGGGCTGAGTACCCTTGGCGACCTAAAAGAGTACCCTCTGTGACCTAAAAGACCCATGGTCTTAAAGAAAATGGAGGAACCTTAAATGCGTGTTGCTATGTTAAAAGAAACAACTCTGTTCTACCAGCTGATTTGAATTTTATGGCTTTTAGGAAAAGGTGAAATCACAGAGCTGCTAAACAGAAACAGCAGCTTCACGGGACTTCCAGGAGGAAAAGAAGAAATGGACAGTGGAGCAGGGAGGACCTTAAGGAAGTATTTTTGCATGACACTGCACTGTGGATACTTGGCCCTTCCTATATGTCTTTTAAATCTGAACCCTAACATATAGACTTTAGTTAACAATGCACTGATCCTGATATCACAAACATATCACACAGATGGAGGTCACTAATAGTATTGGAAACTGTGACAAAGGTTGGTTATGAGGGAAGTACTTGGAGTTTGTTGTCTCTGTGTGCTAAAACTCCTCTAAAAATAAATTTGACTAATAAAAACCAATATATGTTATTGTCATGGTGAGTTACTAAAAACAGGCTAACAATGTAGGTTGTCAAATGAAAGCTTGAAAATTAGAAAGTAGCAGTACTATCAAAATAGTCATAGGAGTAAAGAGAAAATCTTTAGAGGTAACAGTAAAGTTAGGAAACCAAGAATAATTACTGTTTCCATATAACTCAGTATCTTAATTATGCTTTTGATATGGTTAGTACTAAGTCTATAGCACAGATATTACCTTAATTTAATAATGTATATTCCAGAATTGAAATAAAGATTATCTGAAAACTTTATGAGTACTGAAAATGACTTTTCATAAATTATCTGTAAATCTCACTCAATAATGTTAACAACACCCTATTTCCTACAGAAGGAATTTAGGGTTTGATATATAGAGACATTTGTCCAAACACTTGGTTGCTTTTAAATTTGAGGCAATGTAGACCTACATTTATACCTTTCTTTAGAGAGTAAATGGGAATATCAGGAGTCAACCTGTACAGCGAGACACCAAGTGACAGCAGAATGGAAGAAGATAAAGTGAACGGTGGCAATGACTTGCTACCCCAAGACATATGGAATGATAATGCTAGCTTAGGACAATGATATGACTACACTAGAGCAGAATTAATTCCCCGTGTAAGGAAACAAAGGTATTTCTCAAAGCACCACATGTCAAAACTGATATTTCCTATCTCATATCCGTTTTTCTGTCTTTTAGGAAAAGACTGTCACAGACAGTACACTTCTCAGCTTTCCTAGTATTTTGTATTCCTATGTGGAAAAATTCTGGCCAACAGGTATGCTTAACTTGCATGCTAAACTTCCGTGAGGCAGTCTGGAATGCGGCTTGGGACATGAGGTGCATGACAGGAGTGAGCTGGCATTGCCTGTCTCCATGATGATGACTAGCCCACAGGAAGAGATGGATTGGTGACAAGTCAAAAGGACCCTGAAGCCCTGAGTGGACAGTGCAGAGGGGTCCCTACCCCCCTGGACCACCGATGAAGCCTGATTCAGCACAAGAGAAAAGTATATTTTTTACCTTGTTCAAACAATCTTCCCTTAGTTTCTGTTAAAGCAGCCAAACAGTCCGAATATTAATTACTATAATTCTGAGCTTAGTGTTGTCACCTTTGTATATTTATTATACTTAAATATTTACCCTGAAAACTAATTTATCAAAGTATATTAATTTTTCATGAAGATGATCAAGATGGCTATTTAAGATCAGTGAACATAGTTTAATTTGACAATTTTTGTTCCAGACTCACATATTACAATTCATTTATTACTGATCTCCTAATCTAATTGAAATGGTGGCCATTAACTAATACTCAAGGGTGATTCAATATTGAATTTCATAGGTAGCATCTCTAAGGTGAAGAACATATAATTTTTGTTATCTATTTTCAGATTGAATGAGCGAGCACCAGTGGAACATAGTCTTGGCCAAATTTAACAGATCTTTCTTTACTCTTCAGAAGAACTGGAAAGCATTCCAATTCCTAACGGCAACTTCTTCTATGAAAACAGTGAGCAACTGCCATATTCTAACATAGCCTCAAAGAGACAGGGACAAGACAAGGTAACCAGTGAATTTGAGATGAATTTATTGTGCAAACACTTTATTTCAGTTGAGAATGCCATACGTAGATATCACATGCTTTGATCAAGCCATCTTTGTGCCCTCAACTCCAACTCCTCCTCTACCGCCAATAGTTTCCCTTCTCACTCTCATGTTGCTCACTGTCTCTTCTTTTTTAAGTGAAACTAATCCACTTGGTACTCACTTTTTATGCACGGGTGTAAAGCCATTTGCTGGAGCATGGGTCGTCCTGTATCAGTGTATTAGGGCTGCTGTATCAGTGATTAAATACTTATTGTCTCTCACCCAGAACCCATCAGTTGCCAACAGTGTTTCAGATAGGAGTGGGACCTCATGAAGCCCTCCCTTGTCCTTTTATACAGGAATTTTAGCTGTCTTAATCGTGTGCGTCTCTGGTGCATGCATTTGTGTGTGTCACAATAATGCCATGAGGAGAAAATAATATCTCATTTTAGATGTTCGTTACTGTTACCCATTACAATCTTTCCACCCCTTCTTCTGCAATCATTCCTGAGCCATAGGGATATAGTGTAGTTGCCCTCTTTAAAGCTGAGCTTTCTACAGGCTCTCCTTTGCACCTTCACCTACTGAAGGGTCCCTTAATATATAACCATCTCCTGCAAAAGGAAGCTTTGATGATTAGGGTTGAGAGATACACTCATCTGTGGGTATAAAGATAAGAATTTAGGAAATAGCTTAATACTAGGTCCATTGGACAGGATAATAGTGTGAGTTTCTCCTCTAGAGCCTCGACCCAGCCAGTCAAGGGTTTTTGGCACAGCACGAGCTCCACTTTATGGAGCAGGGGTGAAATGCAACTGGTTACTTCTCTCACACGTGTGCCACTGCTACACCAGTGAACATGCACCCGTGAGAATATCTCGCCAGACCAGTCACTGTTCCTATTTTGGGGGCTCGCATCGGGGTAGGATGATTGACTATACCTCTCACAGTGTAAAATAGAACTTTCGGGCGCTATGAAAGCTAGCCAGTAGCAACGAAGTTTCTAGATCAGCACCCACTTGATCTTTTTATGTTCTGCGTCTTAAGCATTCATGTATTCAACAGTGAGGTCCCACTATCAAGTTCTGGCAGGTGACCAAGGGCAATGGCAACAGTCTGTGGTATTTGTGACTCTAGGGGACCCTGTCGGGGAGCGGCACTCCGCCCACGAGAGCCATCTTGCCCCTGATCGTAGAGTAACCCCACTTAAACTTTCCTTGTATGTGTATGTGTATGTATATGTATATTGTATATAATGTACGTGTGTGTGTAACGTGCATGTATATATGTTTTAGGAAGCTTCTATAATAGTAGGTTTCCACATGGTGTTTTCCAGAGTTAGTTAACCCTCTCCATACTCCCTCTCCTCCCCCGCCCTCCCACTTTCACCCTAATTAATACCTCTAGTACCGTTATTCTCTTTCCCATCTTCCCACCTGAAATTTATTCCCTTTCCTTAAAATTTCTCCTTCCATGTGCTTTGTAGTTCATCCCATTAGGCCTTGGTGACAACAGTTCAATTTCTTGCCTCTTCATATAAATGAAATATTAGAGAGGAGAGTTTCCCAGCTCCTGCTTTCTTCCAGTTCAATAACTCATCAAAGGTTTGTCTAAATTGTAAGTGTATGACTCTTTTCCTTTGGTGACTACTATTTCATTGTATAGTGGTATGACAACTTCTGCATCATTTCATTTGTTTGATGGCATGTGATAGTTTTAATAGATGGGTAAATTCCAAACAAAAGTTGTTTGCTTGTTTGCAGCATAATTGAATTGTTATATAATTACTATATTATTCTATTATATAATTATATACAATTCTTTTCAATAAATACTTTAAGAGTTGCAATTTTTTTTTCTCTCCCTCCCTTGGCCACTTTCGAGTTTCCTGACTTCTATGTGGACCCAGACTCTCATTACAGAAGGACTATTATCACAGCTCTAATTACAGGATAATTGGCTTGACATAGCCCCAGACCACACTTCATGAAAAGCTTTTGCTTTCACTGGGGATCATGCCAACTCTGGCCAGGGCTGTTTGTTTACCTTCTGTTTCTGTCTGCTTACTCCCTGCACAGAGGCTGAGGTTTCTGCATTCAATTCAGCGACTCCCAAATGGAGTGGTTGTTGTGTCTAAAATGAGCATGCTCTCGTTGTCTTGAATGGCGAACACTAAGAAAACTTCTGGAACATTTTGATAAATACTCGCAATTCTTTTGAGCCATGCACCACATAGGTCACCAGCTAGGAATTTAATTTTCCTCTAGTTAATTAATGTGTCTTTGAATTATTCGGATTCATATGTATTCAAATCATTTATTGGATGCTTCAATTAGCTAGCTAAGAATTTCATGTCTTACTTATTTAACATTTTACCCCAAGGTGAAAAGAAACAAGAGGAAATCAAAATGTTATTTGAAGCTTCCCTTTTTGGACTTGCCTGTTTAAGCAGCTGTGTTAAATGATTAAGAAGTCTGGGCTAACAGGACAGTTAAAATATTTCATACTGGATATTTCCATCTAGAATCACTAGATTTGATTTCTTTAAAGTTTAGAGGTTTTGGTTACATGTATGAACATTCCTGTGGGTGCATGGCCTTGTGAGCATCTTTATGTGTGTACGTACATGGGGTTATACATGTGTATATGTTTATGCATACGTATGGATGTGTGTATATAAATATTTCAATATTTGTATATATAAGTGTGTGTTTATGTGTGTATGCATGCTTGTTTATATGTGTACACGCATGTATGTATAGATGTATATGCATGTGTTTATTTGTATATATGTGTGATTCTATGCATGTGAATGTGTGGGTGTGCAACTTCATGTTTGTGTATTTGTTTATGTATATGAGTATTTATGTGCATATGTGTGTGATTCTGTGCGTGTCTCTGTGTGTGTATGGACACATGCATGTGGGATCCTGGGTTCTTTCACTCAGTATAGATTATCTGTCACCTAAATTTCTTAACTTCAGCTTCATGAGAAATCGATGTGTCCGTATTCCGGCTTACACTAATAATTCCAAATCAGTGTCATGTATGTGATGTTAAGGCATCATGTTACAGGACCATGTTTACAAAAGCTCCCTCCTACGCTGAACACATTAAATTACACACCTGTAGGCATGCCAAGATTGTTAAACAGTTTAAACAGTAAACGCAGTGAGAAACTATCGGTCACTTCACCGGAAAGCAGACGTGGTGGTAAAGTGAGAGTAAAAGACAGAAGGATGTGGGGGACGCTGAGCTCCACTGTGCCTGTCTGTGTTGCAGAGTTACAGAAACCAGAAACTATGGGAGTGGCGTCACCATCATTGTTGCCATCACTGAACACAGAGATCAAGAAAGAATTGACTGTGGCCTGGAAGCTCTGTGTCCTCAGCCCAGCTTCTCCCTCCCTTGCGCATTCACTTTAGAATGAATTTATGACCTCAGTCCCAAAGGTGAATTTTTCTTTCTTTTACTCGTACAAGAAATGAAATGGTATTCATTAATTAATGAGGTTTTTGGTAGTAACGCATTTAGAAGAAGAACAAGAAGAAGGAGAAGAGGAAGAAGAACTTCTGCTACAACAAATGAAAGGTCCTAAACAGAAACATCTTCCTAGGAGGAAATTTCAGAGTCCACAGAATTTTAGAAAGCCAGAATTTCATGTGATTTGCTCAATGTATGGGTACAGAAAAACCTGGATCCAATAGCTTTCCATTCATCAAATTGTTTTAAACAACATTTCAGAGCTCATTCATATCGACAGTATATCTACATTTATATCAACATTAATTGTGTCTGAATATTTTGTACCTGTACATAATGCCTTTTAAAATTTTATCCACTTCCACTCTCTCCTCCCTCCAACAGCCTTCTCCAGGACTCTTCAATCTTTTGTTTTCACCTTGGTATAATACACACTCAGAAAACTGTTCCTGTCCCAAGTTTAAACTCTGGTGTTAAAGGGTGAATATATCTGAGTTCCAATCTGCCTAGGTCAAGACAGGAACATCTCCAGTACAGCCTTATCTGCCTGTTAATGCATGTTTCCAATTGTTTCTCTATGTCACCTCTACAAAGCTGAGAAGAAGAAACAAGATTTTGCAAACTGTCTTAGCTAACCATTGATAAATCGGATCAGTCACAACTGATTTATATCTAGAGATGATGGTCTTTGACCAGGCCGCTTGGAGGGAGAGACTGAGTTTGATTCAACATACAGCAATGATCGATTTTAGATTGATTGATAGATACACAGGGCCAGCTAATAAGTGCGGCAACACATCATCCTTACTAATGGCATGAGGACTTGGTCCTGTGTCTAGAATGAAGCCAAAGTATGATTTGATGCCTTGGTCTCCATCCGTGTTTCCTCCTCTACTTCAGAGAACTCCCTTCTTCCGTTCTTCCTTCTCTGTGTGTTAAGGTGTGTTTTTGTGTGTGTGTGCTATCATGTTTATTACATGATAATTTCAATCCCAATAAAAACAATTTTTACAAATGTATTTCATCTGAATAAGAACTTTAAACGTTTCTTTTAGAATATCCTTATTTTTCATCTTCAAATGTGGCTTTTGTTGTGTATTAGATAAGACATCTCTTGAAAATCAGCTTTGAAGAATCTTTTATTTAGCCATTTGGAGTAGCGTTCAGATCAGGTTGCCTGCTCATCTTTCCCAGGCACAGAGAGGGCTCACTGAGATGCGACTCATGTATAGGTGAAAAGTGTATTTAAATTTCTGTATATCCCAGTTCCACATTCAGGAAGCAAGCACAGCCATTTGCCTCTGTTCATGAGGAGAATAATGATCAGGCCATTTTGGGTGAGAAGGAGATTCGCATTCAGTGGTGATAGAAATACAACTATTTTTTCTATGCCTGTGGAATTCTAAAGAGAGAGTAAAGGTAGAAGCAAAGGGGAGACACATTTTTCCTCCTCTCCGGAGGAATATTATACTGGATAGTGAAAGATAAAGATGGACCGACATACAGACAGAGGAAGAGAAGAAAGACAGATGGAAAACCAGTTCAAACCACTGTACTTTGTCATCAGCCCCCCCGCCCCTGGGAGTATTAAACAAACAACTGTTCATCTACTATGAAACACATCACAGGCCTCTCATTTTTATAAAATATCTTCCTTTAAAAAATGTTTTTTTAAGGAAATCAGCACTGAATATAAATTCACATTAGTAATTTGGTAATTTAGTATGAATCTTTAAAATGTACTAGCAATTTAAAATGTCACCGTATATAATATTTATATAATGTTCCATGTAAGCATGCATATTATATACCATATAAATATACATTGAATTATTCAACTTTATTACAAGTCTAATGAATACATTTGCCTTAATAAAACTGGGCACATAAAACTGTCAGTATAGAGTGAGTCCCATTTCATCCTGGACGTCTTGTTACCTCTCAAAGACAGTCACCGTGAAGAGTTTTCAGCGTGCCTTTACAGAAATGTCTACAAGATACCATCCACGAGTTCCCAGTTAAGTTACGCACAACTGCAAATGCCTGCTTTCCACACCCACATGGCGCCTTGCTTCCCAAGGAGCCCTCTGTACTAGCAAATACCAACCTCTTCTGTGACGGTCAGGACAGCCACTGATACATCCTTACCCTGCCCTCCGGCGCTGGCTCACTACATTCTGTGCCACGCTCAGGAACACGAGGATGTTTGGTACAGCTAACAACCTCTTCCTGATAGCGTTCGTGCTCCCCAGCTTCCTACAGAGGGTCGCAGTAGGGTTCCTAACACTCACAGGACCCACAGACCTCTCCCCTTCCCCCGCTCCCGGGATTCTCTTTTACAAATGTGAGTAAATTTTATGTCCACGCTTACGTTTTATGAATCATATTTTAGAGCGGCTGAGAAATCTTCACAATACAATCCTGCATTGCTGTCTTTAATATGCAGGGAGGTCTCAGAACCAGTATGAAACTAATTCTTATAAATCCATGCTAAACACATTACACATTGATATAAAATTTCAAAACATAGATAAAATGACGAAAATATACAATGTTAACTAACCTTATTAAAAATGGTAACAATATGCTTTTTCCTCTTTTAGTTTTGCAAAGATTAAAATAATCACATTAACTGTTGTAATAAGATTTTGGATAGGCAGTGAGTGCTGCGGTTGAGAATATGAGCTCATATCATCTCCATGCAGAGGTACTGAGGAATTAATGTTTGAAATTAGTCCTGAGGAACAATCATAGTTAAACAAAAGGATTTGTTGAAAAAGTCAGTCTTTTATACAAAGATATCTAAAAATAAATGATCTCCTAAGCTGTAATGGTTTCTATTGACTTGTAATAACTTAAACTGTTTTAAAATATTTATATGAATTGGTCAAAATGTGTGATCTTTTTTTCAGAAAGGGTTTTGTTACCAGTTTTATAACCTGTTTATTTTTGGCTGAGAATAAGTACAGATGAATAAACAGTGGGATGTAAATAAAATTCCAAGCATTTGTATATTTTGAATTTTCTCTATTTGTCAAGTTCTCTTAAAAGATTGTGTGCTTTATTTGAGAACCTGTTACAGTGATTTCCATATGGGTTGACCCCAGCATACTACCCTGAATACATATGCAAAGGACCTCCTTCCTTATATAGTTTACATGAGCATGAGAGACACATGCTCATCCATGGTTGGTTTTTTTTTTTTTTTTTTTTTTTTTTTTTTGCAGCTCTATTCGGAGACAGCCTGTACACAGCTGCATAGCTGAAAATGAAATCCTGAAGCAGGCAGGGAAGTAGATGGAAGTGGAAAACCTGCTGGATGAGGCAACCTAAATGCAGAAAGAACAAACTCCACACGCTCTTACTCACCTGGATCTTTAGACGTGAGTGTTTAACTTGAGGAAACTAGAAAGGGGCCATTGGTGGGAGGGGGAAGAAAGATTTTAAAGGACTAGAGACAGCAGAACACAGGTGATTTGAAAATAAATAATGAGAAGGGAATAACTATAATTTAGGATGCTTGAAAGAACCAGGTGGAAACCTATTTTATAAGACACACACACACACACAAGAGTTGAATTGGGGTTCATAAAGACTTTCTAAGAACAACAACAAAAAAAGATTATATATTTCTCCTCCTTAAAACAACACCCAGATACATGAATAACTACATACAGGCTTCAGGTGCCCCTCATACTTGTCTACACAAAATAAACACAGGACTTGAAAGCTGTGATCGCCCATCCTTCCCCCTCCCATTCCAGTCATGCCACAGTCTCTAGAAGCAAGCGCACAGTTCATGGAACACGAATGTTTGACAGTTAGTCCCCACATAGTCATGTGATGTGCCTCTGCCAACCCACGCTGCTAAATTTTCATCCTTTGACACGAGTGAATCTCATGAATTCCCTTCGTGTGATTACACCTCCACTTTAAGTTACTCTGTTGACCTGATTTGAGATACTGGATATTTACTGCATCAATTCTATCCTATGTTCCATTTGGTCGTACACTCGGTCAGGGGGGTTTTAGTACCCAACTGAATTATCTTTGAGCTCTGCAACTCTTGCTTTAGTACTCCTCCAGATTTTCCCTCATTTGCCTTTTTATTATATTTTCATTGCCATTTCCCTTAACAAAATAAAACCAAAGGAGACTATCTCTATATATGAATATTAAGATAATATTTACATTAGTGAAATTTCTGTGCCCGTGTTGTAAAAAGGACGACGGACCATGCATTCTCTTGCTTCAGAGGGCTCCATAACACGGTTGCTATCTTAAACCTGTGCTAAACCTCAATGAGCAGGTGAAATACGGGGACTATGAGTGCCTGAGAAAGCCTGGGCTCTACACACTCCTGAGGATACGACAGGAAAGCAGAGATGGCTCAAGCAGAGAAACTGAGATGATGAACTTGTTAGCCCCACGACGGAAGGCAGGAAGTGGGATGGGAGAAAGGTATGAGGGAGGCGTTGAGCTGAAACAAGGGGGACGCATGGTCAGTGAAGGGCTATGCCTGACTCTGCATTTCTCCACTAATGCTCTTACCCAAGGCACAGAGCCTTACAGCTTCCCTCTCTTTCAACAACAAAACGACCCTAGAGAAGAGGTTTCATCATGTGATAGAGTTCTGCCGTAAAGCAGTATGACCCACATAGAAAGAAAACGAGTTGTACACTGTAAAACACTTGAGTGGGCTCCCTGCCATAAACATCATCATAAACAAGAATGATGGTTGCTGAGACACTGATGGAAAGAGAGAAGAGAGTGGAACAGGCATTCCAAAGCCATTCTTTAAAAAACACCGATTACTTCCACAGAAGTGCTAGGGCAGACAACCAAGAACCTGTTTTTCCTTATGAATTTGTCCACAAACTTTTGAGAGCTTGGTTGTTTAACTGAAACCCAACACCCCTTTATTTGATGTCATATTTGGTAAGTTATATGTGACATCAAGGTCTCTTCTCAGTTATTAGCAATTTGTCTTTTTCTTTACTTGAAATGTTTTTCTTCTTTGCATTGTTATGGGAGCTGTAGAAATGGCTCCTACCTTATTACATTTACTAAGCTCACACCAGCTCTACAAGCTCACTGTTTCCCTGTGAGTATTTTATAACACTTTTATCACTGTATGAGAAATCCTTGCTGGGATTTTAATGGAAATTATATTAAACCTATACATCAGTTTGGGGGCAGCTGTCATCTTTACTCTGTTGACCCTCCCAATTCATGAGCAAACTCACTCTTTCTCCACCTTCGTTTCTTCGGCTAGATTTAATTTTTTCAACATACAACATCGGTATACATTTTGTTCAATGCATAACAGAAAAGTCTTTCTCTGGAGCCACTGTGAATCTTGTGTTTCATCTCCATGGCTTTCTATTTTTATTAGCACTTAGAATTGGGACTGGTATTTATATACTAATCCTGCATTCTTCCAGGCACCAAGTTCACTTACCAGCTATTTATTAGGGTGAGCTAATTCCTTTCTAGTCTCTCTGAGTCTTTTTAAAATATCGAGAATAGAAGTCATTTTGGTAAAAATTCCATTTTTTAAAAATTTAACCTATTGATATGACAGAATGCATTGACCAACTTTCAAATGGTCAAAGAACTTTTTAAAAAGCGATGCGACTTTACATGCTTAAAATAAGTAACATTTGGATATAACCATTCTTCATGCACGTTGTCAAAAATAATGGCTCATAGTTGCTTAAGAATGTAAGTTTTTATAGGTCTATATAAGTGAGTATATCCCATGTTTGTCTTTCTCCTTCTGGGATATTTCACTCAGAATGATCTTTTCTAGATCCCACCATTTGCCTGCAAATTTCATGATTTCCTCCTTTTTGTTTGCTGAGTAGTATTCCATTGTATAAAAATACCACAATTTCTGTACCCATTCCACCGTTGATGGACATCTGGGTTGTTTCCAGGTTCTGGCTATTACAAATAGAGCTGCTATAAACATGGTTGAGCAAGTGTCCTTTTTGTGTACTTGAACAAACTTTGGGTATATACCTAGCAGTGGTATAGCTGGGTCTGGAGGAAGCACTATTCCTATTTGTCTTAGAAAGCGCCAAATAGCTTTCCAGAGTGGTTGTACCAGTTTACATTCCCACCAGCAGTGGAGGAGGGTTCCCCTTTCTCCACAACCTCTCCAGCATGTGTTATCACTTGAGTTTTTCATCTTGGCCATTCTGATGCATGTAAGGTGATATCTCAGGGTCGTTTTGATTTGCATTTCCCTGATGGCTAATGAGGATGAGCATTTCTTTAAGTGTTTTTCTGCCATTCGATATTCCTCTGTCGAGAATTCTCTGTTTAGCTCTGTTCCCTATTTTTTAATTGGATTACTTGGTTTGCTGCTTTTCAGCTTCTTTAGTTCTTTGTATATACTGGATATTAGTCCTCTGTCAGATAAAGGGTTAGTGAAGATTCTTTCCCAATCTGTAGGCAGTCGTTTTGTTTTGATGACGGTATCCTTTGCTTTACAGAAACTTTTCAGTTTCATGAGGTCCCATTTATTGATTGTTGCTCTTAGAGCCTGTGCTGATGGTGTTCTGTTCAGGAAGTTGTCTCCTGTGCCAATGAGTTCTATAAGATATGATAAACATAATGAAATCTATACACCTAAAAAAGATAATCAGTTGAGCGGACATGGGGTAAGATGATCAATCCTCATTTAGAAAGACAGATGGGATGTGCATTGAACGTATGACAGGAGTCTACTGAGCGCATCTGAAAGACTCTAACTAGCAGTGTTTTCAAAGCAAAGACTCATGACCAAACCTTTGGCAGAGTACAGGGAATCATAAGAAAGAAGGGGAGTTAGTCTGATGGGGAAAGGATAGGAGCTCCACAAGGACCAAATATATCTGGGCACAGGGTCTTTTCTGAGACTGACATTCAACCAAGGACCATGTATGGATATAACCTAGAACCTCCACTCAGATGTAGCCTGTGGTAGCTCAGTAACCAATTGGTTTCCCAAAGTGAGGGGAACAGGGACTATTTCTAACAGGAACTCAATGACTGGCTCTTTGGTCTCCCCACCCCCGAAGGGAGGAGCAGTCCTGTTAGGCCACAGAGGAGGGCTTTGCAGCCAGTCCTGAAGATACCTGATAAAACAGGATCAGATGAATGGGGAGGAGGTCCCCCCTATCAGTGGACTTGGAAAGGGGCACGGTGGAGATGAGGGAGGGAGGGAGGGGCTGGGAGGGAATGAGGGATCGGGACATGGCTGGGATACAGAGTTAATAAAATGTAACTGATAAAAAAAAATAAAAAAGAAAAAAGAAAAAAGAAAAAAAAAGAATGTAAGTTTTTTCCTCTTTATCTTCTTTTGTTATCAGTCTGATAATGCCCTTTATAAGGGGTATTCTCTCTCTCCCTCTCTCTCTCTCTCTCTTTCTCTCTGTGTGTGTGTATGTGTATGTGTGTGTGTGTGTGTATTTGTGTGTGTGTATCTGTGTGTGTATTTATGTATTATGTCTTGCCAGAAGAGATGGAATGCACCCAGTGGTAATTAAGCAGTTCTAAAGCTCTAAGTGTGAGATTTCTTTTCAGATGTCTTTAATGATGAACTATATTGATTTAATAGCAAACAATTACTCAGATGATTTATTTTACCTAGATAGAGTTTGGGGCTTTCTTGTTTTATAAAATTGATCCATTGTTATTAAACTGTCAGATTTAGTATCAAGCTATTCCTGATAGCCTCTTATGATACATTTTTAACGTCTGCAGGAAGGTTATTGTAGCATAATTCATTTCTTATACCATCTATAGCTGCTGCTCTCTCTTTCTTTCAAGTTTGCTAGAGATTGACTAATATTGTCTACTTACTAGAGTAATTAGCTTCTTTACATTGACTTTTTCTATTGTTTCATTTTCATCATATTGATTGCTCCTCTTTATTTCTTTGTCCTGATCAACTTCTATTTGTTTTTTTAATACTTTTTATGATACAGAAAACTATACATTTATTTTAGGCCCTTTTCTTATTTCCGATGTAAACATTTATTATGGTGACTGCACTGAATCACTGCACCCAGCATATTGCCTATGTTTCTGTCATTAATTAATTTAATTACTTTACATCTGGATTATAACTTCCTCTCCCTCCTCTTCTCTCAATTCTTCCCTCTCATCTCTCATCCCTCTCTTCTACTCTTCTTTTCTCCTCAGAAAAGGGGAGACTTCCCATGGATATTAAGCCCTCCTCCCCTCTTGGCATATCAAGTTGCAGTAGAACTGGGCAAATCTTTTATTGAGGCTAAACAAGGCCTTGCAGTCAGGGGAAATAGATCCATAGGCAGGCAACAGAGTCAGAGACAAACCCCGCCCCTTCTGTTAGAGGTCCCACATGAGGAACAAGCTGCACATCTGTGACATATGTGCAAGGGGCCTCGATTCATCCCATGCCTGTCTTTTGGTTGGTGGTTCAGTATCTATGAGCCCCTACAGGCTCAGGTTAGTTGATTCTGTACATTTTCTTGTGGTACCCTTGACCTCTCCGGCTCTTGCAATCCTTCCTTCTCCATAAGATTCCCTGAGCTCCTACCACCGGGGCATTAGCCATGAGTCATACTGGGCAGACTGCTCAGACCCTGAACAATCATTTAGCCAATGTAGCTCATGCCTTAGTTGTACATAAAGGAAATAATGCTCAACTAAAAGGAAGCTTGATGCTGTTCAATCGTGCAGGAGCAAATTGATACACTATGGCAAATCGCTCAACTTGGCTGTCAATGAAAATATGCTGGACTTTGAGTCACTAGCATATAACATGAGAATTTTTCCTGTGCTGCAAATCTGTCTAAACAATTGTCAAGCTATATTTTAGGTAATTGGACTGGAGAATTCGATACTACGATGGAGCAGCTGAGAGTGGCCATTGTCACAGTAAATTCTACCAGAGTGGACGCAGGACTAGCCACAGGATTATCATCATGGATTGCTGCAGCCATGAATCATCTGAAGGAAAGGGCGGGCATGGGAGCGTTAGCAGGCCTTCTGGTGTTGGTCTCCTTGGTTTGCCTGTGGTATATATGCAAGATTAGAGTCTCACAACAGTGTGATGCAGCCATGATCATTCAGGCCTTTACAGCCATTGAAGCAGGACATTCTCCCCAAGCATGGTTGGATACCATAAAAAACTAAAATGTTATGCTCAGAATGCGAGGCTAAGCACTGCACTCAGGGTCAGCCGCTTTGGACCCAGAGAAGAGCATGTCTGGTTGCATGCGGGTTGATGCCCCAGGTCCCGCCTCTGAGAAAAAGGTATCGGACGGGTCTGATGCTCTTTGGGTGGATGACACCTAAATGAACATCGGTACAAAGTCCCAATTTATTTCTAATATCAGAGATCAGACCTCTACTCTTGCCTGATGCGTCTAAAACAAAAAGGGGGAACTGTAGAGAGCTGCGGAATGCTATGCCTTAAAGATGGAGCTGGTTTCTGCCTTCCACCTTCCCGATGGTGAGTGCTCTCTGTCACGAACAATTCCACATTTGGCTAAGGCTGAGGATCTGGCTTGCTTCCATGTATGTGGACCTATCTGCATTGCCCACGTGGCACGCCTGGGTTGGCTATCCAGAGGCTATTTAAGCTGTGGGCTGGCTTTCCCCAGGGTCAGATGATTGTTCAAGGTTCCTGAATAAACTGCATTGAAAAAAAAATAATAATAATAATAAAATGAAAGTTTGAAAAGAAAAAAAAAAGATTCCCTGAGCTCCACCTACTTTATGGCTGTGGGTTTCTGCATCTGTTTTCATCAGCTGCTAGGTGAAAATACTGGGATGACAGTTATGCTAGTCTCCTGTGTACAGGTACAGTAGAATATTATCAATAGTGTCGGTGAGCTCTCCCTCACACCAGGGGACTAAAGTTGGGCCACTCATTGTTTGGCTCTTCCCTCACTTTCTGCTCCTTCTTTATCCCTGAATCTTCTAATAGGAAGAAAAAAAAATGTGGGTTGAAAAATGTGGCTGGGTTGGTATCCTTCTTCCTCCATTGAAAATCTTCTGATTGGCCTGCTCTTTGATCACCTCCCCCTGAGTGGGAGCAGCCTTACCAGGCCACAGAAGATGACAATGCAGCCACTCCTGATGAGATCTGATAGACTAAGATCAGAAGGAAGGAGAGAGGGACCTCCCCTATCAGTGGACTTGGGGAGGGGCATTCATGAAGAAGGGGGAGGGAGGGTGGGATTGGGAGAGGAAGAGGGAGGGGCTTATGGGGGGATACAAAGTGAATAAAATGTAATTAAAAAAAACATTAAAAAAATCTTGCCTCAGTACAGGAGGTGACAGTTTCATGTTCTATATATAGCTAGGAGTCACCCTCATGTCAGGTTCTGTTAACTGAGCCCAGAATTGCAACCATTGGGTCCTCTTGGTGCACTGATCCTTTTGTTATTGTGAATGTTGTATTTCATCCTTAGTCTCTTTGTTCTAAAATAATAAATGAGTAGACATTGATACTGCTTTTAAGTTCCTTTTGTGTGTGTGGCTAATGTTTGAATGGTACACATATTCATTTTTTTCCTTCCTAGGTCATTAAACGTTAGCTGGGTTTCTTGTATATATTATAAAATATCCAGCTTTCTATCTATGCTCCCTTTGTGCCATCCAACACAGAAGTGTTTGAATCACCGTGTTTAAGGTCCCTATTTACATATCCGGGTCTGAGTTCGCCACATTACAATTTGTATTCGTTTCTTTGCGTATGCATCCCTCTGATCCTTCTTTCTTGCTTTCTTTGAAGTTACTTGAACATTTGGGTGGGGCAGGGAGAGATTCTGTCCTGATTTGTATTGGGTTTGAGTATGTCTTCTTTAGCATATAGAATTGTGCCTTTTATTTAATCTTTGTGGTTGTTACTCAGGATTAGTGGGAGTGGAGATAGAAATACAGAGGCAGAAAGACAGGGAGAGTTAGAGGCAGGAAATGATGACAGAGATTGAAAGATATACATAACTCAGCCTCTTACCCATCACAGGGAGCATAGACCCTTCAAGTCTCCTTGTAGCTTTTAACCTTTGCCAGTTGTTGATGTCTGATTACATTTTCCCCTCTCCCATCGTTGCTCCCCATCTCACAACCACAAAGCTCCAAGGCCCTTTCTATCTGTCATTAGACAACAAGCAGGCATCCAAAAAAACAATTAAAAAAATCAGAATAGGACAAAGCAAACAAACAGGAAAAAAAAAAAAAAAAGAGCCGTAGAGAAAGCACAAACAGACAAGGAGACAATGTTTGAATTCATTCTCTTGAACCTGTTTGTTTTGCTTTGTACCAACATTAGGGTGCTCTTCGCCTTTTCTTTTTTGCTTTTTTTTCTTCCCCTCTTTTTTGATTATTTTTATATTTTAGATTCATTTATTTTTATTAAAATGTTTTTCATATGCTATATTTCGGTCATAGTCTTTCTCTTCTCCAGGCCCTCCGCACCTTATTTACTGAGGTCCTATTTCGGCCGCATTCCTTCTCCTGCCTCTGTTGGCCCACAGTGATACACATAGTAGTTCTTCTAGTGCTGTTTCAAAGTACTTGAGGCTCTTACATTTTTTCAGCCTGTTTTCTTTTTTAGCTGTTGTTCAGACACTTAAAATTCAATTAATCTGTTGTCAAGACTGCTAATATGGGATGCTTGCAGGAATGTCACATGGTTAAATAAACAAATAAAACCACAAAAGATTTATCTGTGCATAAAACTGACTGCTATAATTAACAAATTGCATTCACTTAAATTTTGTGATGGTCTATGGATTATGAGATACAGAATTGCTTTGCTACAATATAGAAAAAAAATAGAATTAGAATTTATTCATCTGGCTGCTGATAATTCATCTCCTTCTAATACATGGAGCATGTCTGCTCTTTCATTTTATCCTCCCTTTTATTTCAATAAACAGCACACAAGCTCAAATTCAGTCTAAATTGAGACATTAAGGGAGAAGTTGCATCCTCATTTTTAGAACACCTACCCATACCTCAAATGATTCATGTTCTTTAGCTTCCTTGGCCTTGAAAACATTCACAATCTTATTGACAGATGCTGTCTGTAGTGATGTTGAGGCTGTGAGAACCCATCCTCACACAGCCCTTCTTAGTGTCCTGAGCCTTGGTGGGGACTGCTAATGAATACTTTTTTGGCGCATGCTAAGAAGCCTGAGAAAAGCACCATTATAATTTATTTCTATTTAAATTACTCCACTTTAGGAAAGGATGCTGAATTGCACCAATTTTCCATAAAACTAGCTCATTTTGATGAATACCAGTTTATCTCCCAATGCACGATATTAGAGAAGCAGAATATAAACACGTGTACACACATTCAAATGTCTCCAACCTTTTATTTGGAATCAAACAATTGCTTTTTGTTCTATTCATTGATTCAGTGGGTAATTAACACTATGCCATACCGTGAATGCCACTTGCATAATATGAACATTCAACAATATTAATTTTCCCTTTCTTAGAAGTAAAAATGAACCAAAGAGGCCTTTAACAACTGTTTGAAGCATATTTGTAATCAGATTGGGTATTTGTGCCTGTAAACAATGAAACGGTAAATTATTCTTTAAGATTGCAACCCTGTCTCTTTTTCACAACCTGATCATTTATTATTGAAAGAAAGCAGGCTACAAAACGAATAGATTTTCTCACAAATTCATCAGAATATAAACCTCTTCTAAATATCTGTTTCCCTCAGCCTCTTCTCTGCAATTATTGAATATTTGAATCCTGAAATTTAAAGCAATTATAAATAACACTGATAGATGTCCTTTAGAATAGGACCTTGCAAATATAGTAGCTTCTTGATCTTATCTTTTGCCAGTAATAAATATGCAAGTAAAATATTGCACATGATTTATTGTGAACAGGAATAAGTGGGGACTTTTACCATTACCTAGGCATCAAAAACTGTTTAACGGGAATTTGTTGAGGAAGGGTTCAGGACATGGAAAAGACACTAAGAAGAACGGGACAAACAAATCTTCTCCAAGCAATATTTGTCCTATCTGGAAATGGCATGCAATTGGCCAAGTATGACAAATTATTTTTACATCTCACAAAGGGAGGAAAAGTGGCCAGTGAGTGAAGGTGCATTTTGGCCACCTGTAACCCTAGCTCTCATCAGTGGAGATAGGAAGATCTTCAGGACATGCTGGACAGCCTGTCTAGCATGAATGGCAAGCTCTAGGTTCACTTTGCCTCTAGGTTGACTTTGCCTCAAAAACTAAGGCAGACAGTAACTGCACAAGTTACTTGGTGTTGACATCTGGCTTCTGTATGCACATCCGAACATACACATGCAAGCATACACACTCATAAAATTGAACCCTAGATTTTTTAAGTGAATATACAGATATTAGATAGCATGAGTGGAAAATGAAGCACAATTATGAAAAGTGTCTAGAACTAATGAATCAGCTCCCTGGCAGTTCTACTGTGATCTGGAAGCTGGAGAAAATAGATCTAATATTTCCTAAGGACCATATCATTTCAGTGCCTGTTTGGATATTATTGCAAAGGACACAGGGAACTTAATGCATGCAAAAATAACAGTAAGTTGAGGGCAGATAATTAATGCAGAACCTCGATGCCAGGGCAACTGTTGGTTGAGAATATTTAATATGGTTGTTAAGACAGATGGGGAATTTCACAGAAGTTACTGAGAAATTT
This sequence comes from Meriones unguiculatus, assembly GCF_030254825.1. Classification (NCBI taxonomy): domain Eukaryota; kingdom Metazoa; phylum Chordata; class Mammalia; order Rodentia; family Muridae; genus Meriones; species Meriones unguiculatus. The sequence continues at coordinate 63,282,660 of NC_083362.1, read as the reverse complement.
GGAGGGTGGGGCTATCCTGAGACTTAGGAATATAGCGACAGGGTGAGTCCTTTGTATACACAACTTCACTCTTGAATGGTAGCATGGGTTTATCATAAATGCTACTCACACATACACACACACACACACACACACACACACACACACAGAGAGAGAGAGAGACAGAGAGACAGAGACAGAGAGACAGAAACTTGCATTGACTTGACCATAACATTTTGGAAACAAGGTTTGTTAAGTAAACCAAAGGGATTTCCAACCAAATGCCACCTGCAACGAAGTTGCCATTGTGGGCTCTTCACCATATAGCTTTACCCTGGCAGTGAATGCTAGAGCAGGGCTGCATGCATTTCAGAATGGGCTGCACTGTGCTGCAGCAACTAACAACCCCCAAATCTGAATAAAAATAACAACAACAAAAAAATAGTATTTCCCTCTTCTGCTGGCAATACTCACTGATCTATTAAGCTGATTACAACTGTGCTCTCCATCACTGTCACTTAGGGTACAGGGTGACAGAACCTCCTCCACACCAATAGGGCACTGTGGCACAGAAAAAGCAACATAGTCAACCACATACTAGATCTCCACAGATTCTGGCTAGATGGGACACATCACGGCCGTCCACTTCCCTCCTAACGCTGTATTGGCCAATGCAAATCACATGACCTTAGGGATTTATGGTCCCATAAATAGAATCAGAACACTGCTCAGACCTCTAAAGACTGCCAAACCCGAGACTCTACCACTAATAAAGACTATTGGGTGTGTTGGCTCATGCCTATAATTCCGGAGCATGGGGAACTGAGGCAGGTTTGCCTTAGGTCCAAGGCCAACATGGGTTATGTAATGTGTTCCAAGGAGGCCTAAGCCAGAGTATGAGACCTTGTCTCAAAAACAAAACAAAACAACAAAAAAGAAACAAGTAGGACAAGACATACTAACCCTAACCTAAAACCACCAGCTAAATTTGTATCACAAATGCTGCCTCATATCTGTCTTTCTGAGTAAGACAACATGAGGATTTTCTATAAAATCATCACAAAATCAACACAAAAAACTGTTCCTATTAAATCAACACAAAAAATGTTCAATGGTTCAGTGCTGCCTCATCAGTGAGCTGCGTCTAAATCCTATCTCCAGAAGAAAGTTACCCTCACTCAATTCACTGCTATTAAAAGCTCTTCCAAGTTCACTTAAATCTTAACGTCTCTGGGGTGTTGATAGCCAGCCAGTCACAGACATAGCTGACTGGGAGCCTCTAAGCTAATTTCCGTCCAGGACCTTTGGCATTCAATCATCTCACCTACATTCCTCTGTTCCTGCTGGTGTTGAACTTCCTGGGTGACTGCACAGCCATCGCTCTGAGTTGGCTTGCCTTAGGTTGCATTTAAACCTGTGTTTCCCCGTGTAAAATCCTGCTGACTGAAGTCAGCTTGATGCATGACGGTGTCTTTACAGATTGTGACTTGTAAATTGTAGTGGGTCATGGTTTCCACTCCCTCCCAAAAGAAGTGCATTTTTGTCACTGTGAATAAGTAGGAAGACATATCCGGGCTTCAGGAAAAATTAGAAATCCATTTCTAGAAAAGGTCTGTGTTTCCTAGCTGTATTATTCTAGTGTTTTTCTATCCCTGGCCCTGGTAAGCCAGAGTGTTTTGTTTGTTTGTTTGTTTGTTTTTTCTTTTTTCCAATTTATGTTTGTTTACTTGCTTGTTCACAAGCTATCTACTGATTAAGCGACTAAGATGTATTCATAAATATATTATGTGTTGTCACTAATCCCATCAAAATATTATAGTTTACTAATGGCAGAAAAATGCATTGCGTGCTGGGTCTACTTACTTGTTATTTTCATATTTCATTATGTGTCTTGGAAATGCTTTGTTTTTTAAATACACAGTGCAGTTTAAGAGACACTTTTTTGGGGGGGAGGTGGGTACTTACTTTGGCAGTAACCTCCTTAAATATCATCTTCTGGGGCTACTTATATATGTTTGTTTATGTGTGTGAGTGTGCATGTCTGTCCAAATGTATGAGTATATATACAAACATATACATATATATGTTTATATATATATATATATACAATATATATACACACAAATATGTTATACTTGAGTGTGTGTGTGTGTGTGTGTGTTTCATCTTATAGCTGTAGTTCCTCATCCAGGGAAGTCAGAGCAGGAATTCAAGTCAGGAACCCAGAGGCAGGAACTACAATAGTAGTCATGGAGGAGTGCTGCTTTATGACTTGCTCCCAATGTCTTGTGTAGCATGCTTTTCGTACACCCCAGGACCACCTAATCAGGGGTAGCAGCACTCACACTTGGCAAAGCCCTCCACATCAATCATTAACCAAGAAATTGCCCAGCAGGCTTTGCCTCAGGCCAATGTGCTCTAAACATTTTCCCAATTTAGGTCCCTTCTTCCCGAAGGACTCTAACTTGAAAGACTCTAACAAAAAAACTACCCTAGACAATGCACACTGGTGTATGTACATGCATGTGTAAGTGTGTGTGTGTGCATATAGGACTGTGGGTGAATGCATGTGTATGTGTATAAGAGTGTGTGTGTGCATATATATATACATATATATATATATATGAGTGTGAATGTATGTATGTGTACGAGTGTATGCGTGTATGAGTATGTATGTGGCGGTGTAGATGCATGTGTATGAATGAATGTGTGTGTGTGTGTGTATGTGTGTGTGTGTGTGTGTGTGTGTGTGTTGGCTAGTTTTATGTTAACCTGAAACAAGCTATAGTCATCTGAGAGGAGGGAAACTCAATTGAGAAACTGCCTCCACAAGATAGACTATAGGCAAACCTGTAGGGTATTTTCTTAATTAATGATCATGTAGGAGGTCCCAGTCCATTGTGGGGCCATCCCTGGGCTGGTGGTCCTGAGTTCTATGAGAAAACAGGCTGAATAAACCATGAAAAGAAAGCCAGTAAATAGAACCCCTCCATGGCCTCTGTTTCAGCTCCTGCCTTGAGGTTCCTCACTACTTTTGTTGATAAACTGTTATATGGAACTGTAAGTGAAATAACCCCTCCCCAACTAGCTTTGGGTCATGATAGTTCATCATAGCAATAGTAACCCTAACTAGATCAATGTACATATACGAGTATGTGCAAGTGTGTATGTGTGTGTGTGTGTGTGTGTGTGTGTGTGTATGTGTGTGTGTGTGTTTCAGTTAATGCTTTTTGAAACAGACAGTAGACTTTAAAACTGAAAAACTAAATCTGGCCCATCGATTTTTGCCTATGAGGACACCGTGTTTTAGAGAAGCCACACTAAAGGAAGAGGCAATTCTAAGAGGCCTTTGTAAAAATTATTTAAAAATATCTTAAAAGTTTGCAATGGACAAAAGAAAAGAAAATGCTGATGAAAATAGTAATAACTGTCACACCCTGGTTGACGCTTGGAATATGATGACCATGCTGTTTTATAGAGATATAAAATAACTATAATATAGACTTGCTGAACAGCTTTGCGTTTGCACAAAAAATACGAATGCTGGCTGTGTTAAAAAAGATTCCTAGGATACTGGAAACCTTGGCATTGGGATTCCGTAGTTAACTCTGAATGTGCTCCCCATTTGGGGAATGAGGGAAAGAGCATTCAGACTTCATTTGCCGCTGCCTGGTGCACAGGCAGGTGGGAAGAGGTGGACTATGAATACTGTAATTTTATTTTGATCGTGATACTACGCAAACTACGAAACACCTCGATAATGACACCATACCCATCATGAAATATGTTCGTTAGCTATGTGTATTCCATTTTCCTAGGAACAAAGCAGGTGGTTTGGTTTAGCAAAGTTGAAGCTTGTTTTGTCTTGTGATGTGTTTATGTCGGGGGATGATAAATCAAATGCGTCGGTGGTCACCACATACTGGTTGAGTAATACATGAGAAGTGGAAACAATTGGTATCTCGGCATTCCCTACAGGCCTTGAGGACTTGCTGATAAGGAGATCCTGCAAGAGTGACTCTGGGTGTCTCCAGAAGCTGTTCACAACAGAAGATTTCTCTGCATCTTGTTCTTAGATGGGCGTCTGGTGAAGGCTGCACTTGAAATGAAAAGAACATTGTGATTTGTAGCACAGCAGCCCCAAGGAGAGCCTTTGAGGAGAGCTGTGAAGCATGGCTACATTTTCTTCTGGCTTCTGAGTAATAAGGACACTGAACATTGTTTGAGAGGAAACAAAAAAGAATTTATAAAGCGTTTGTTACAAAACTGCCCCAGAAATGGAGGCAGAGGGAAAATAATGAATATACTTGACAATCAAGGACATGCAAGTTAACAAAAGAAGGACTCAGCCAAAATACCATATGAAGTATTATAAGCAATTTTAGAAAGATATTATTCCCAGATGCAAAATTAATTCTGAGTGTAGCATGCAATTTTAAAGATCGCTTGTGAATAAATGTTTAAAAATCTCTGTGTCTCATAATCTTTACTTTCACTCCACAGAAGCTACTGTTAGAGCTAAGACCGAGAAGATGATTCAGGAACCCCTGAATGTTGGATTTGCCCCCAACTGGCTGTGTGATTTGAAGTCAGATGACATCTCTGGGCATTTTTATTTCAATGTGTTTGATCAAACTTTGGCAAAATACATTTTAACTCCAAAAGATGTTGGGCAGAGATGGCAGAACATCTACTAGATAGCAGAGATGACACAGGAAAAAGGAAACTAGAAAGCAAGGTCATGGCTGAGGTCAACTCTCCCTCCTTACTTTCTCAGATCATCTGCTTTAAAAAAGAAGCAAACTTGGTAATTGTTATATGAATATATGTATATACCTATATATCCGAACTACAATTTTCTCAACACATGTAATGTTACTAGAATATATGCTTCCAAGGTGTGCTGTGAAGAAATAATAGTATAGACCACTAGAACTGAGAAATGCTATATAGTAAAGCCCTCTGTTATGATGTATGAACAAAAACTTCATTATTATGCTTGGTATGATAATAATAGTGTCATGATCTATTAAAAATGAAAGTAAAATACCTCTGAATTCCATATTTTTTGTTTGTTTGTTTCAACATAGGGTTTCCCTGTTTAGCCTTGGATGTTCTGGACCAGGCTGACCAAAAATTCACAGCAATCCACCTGCCTCTATCTCCCTGAGTGCTGGGCTTGCACACATGCACCATTGTAACCAGCCTCCAGAAATACTTTAATGTATATAATAAGAATAGTTTTCAAAATAGATTTTAACTCAAATACCTCTCCATTGCTGTGAAAAAAAATACTTTAGAAGTTCAATATATAAGGAAGAAGTTTTATTTAGGTTTGCCCATGGTTTCAAAAATTTCCATCCGTGGTTGGCTGGCTCTGTAACTTCTGGCTGTGTGCCAGGGCTGAATATCATGAATGGAAATGGATGCCACAGAGAACTACTTTCCTCATGGTCTACAGAAGTAAGGTCATCTCCCAGCAGCTCCAGTGACTGAAGTCTGAGTGGGAAAACAGTGAGGAAGAGGAGGAAGATAGGAGGAGGAATAGAAGAAAACACACAGTATTGGTGTGAAATGTAAGATCCAACCACAGCAATTCCATCTTTTGAAAACAAGCAAACAACCAAAACCCATTATCAGAAATGCCATGCAGATATGGCAAAAGCCCTAATGTATCATGTCTGGGCAGAAGAAGAATGAGAGGTCTGAGTTTCCTACTACTACTCTAACAATTCATCACAAGCTTAAGATAATATGACTTTATCATCTGACACCTTTAGGAGTCATGTGTCCTAAATTCAAGCTGTGGGAATAGCTGTGCTCTTTCAAGAGCCTCTAATAAGGACTCTGTTTCTTGTCTTGTCTGTCTCCTAGAACCCATGTGTATTCCTTGGCCTATGGCCTACACTCAACAGGGTCATCACTCTGACTTTGCTTCTGTGACTTCACCTCTTCTCTGACTCTAACTCTCCCTGTAACCTCTTGTAAGGACCTTTGTGATTGAATTGGGCCCAGAATGATCCAGATCACAGGTATGTCCAGCTTATACCTTGTAGGCTGCTAACAGCCAGAGATACAGCTCTTACTATTACCCTACTTGCTCTTCTGTGGCTTATTCATGTACATCCAGTGGTCAGCTTGGCTAGCAAGTTGGTCACCCAGATGTCCCTCAATTGAGGAATGGATACAGAAATTGTGGTTCATTTATACAATGGAATACTACTCAGCAATTAAAAACAAGGAAATAATGAAATGTGTAGGCAAATGGATGGAACTAAAAAGATCATCCTAAGTGAGGTATCCCAGAAGCAGCAAGACTCACATGGTATATACTCACTTTTAAGTGAATATTAGACATATAATATGAGATAATCATACTAAACTCTGTACACCTAAAGAGGCTAAGCCCATGGCAGCTCAGTATTCAAGTGGGTTCCCTAGTGAGGGGAACAGGGACTGTCTCTGACATGAAATCAGCGGCTGGCTTTTTGACCACCCACCCTGAGAAAGGAGCAGCCTTGCCAGGCCACAGAAGAGAACATTGCAGGTAGTCCTGATGAGCCTGATAAGCTAAAACTCTTGTACAGATGTAGCCCATGGCAGCTCAGTGTCCAAGAGGGTTTCCTAGTAAGGAGAACAGGGGCTGTCTCTGACAGGAACTCAGTCAGAGACTCACCTCCCTCTGAAGGGGTGGCAGCCTTACCAGTCCACATAGGAAGACAATGCAGCCAGTCTTGATGAGACCTGATAGTCTAGGGTCAGATGGAAGGGCAGGACGACCTCCCCTATCAGTGGACTAGGGGAGAATCATGGGAGGAGAAGAGGAAGGGAGGGCGGGATTGGGAGGTGAAGGGGGGGGGGGGCTCAGCTGGGATACAAAGTGAATGAATTATAATGAAAAGATAACAAAGTTTCTTTGTACAGGAGTTACAATTCAGATCAAAACCAAGAGAAAAAAGACAATAAATTCATTCTTCAGAAATGGTAAGAGGGATTCCATGCAAAACAAAGGCAAAAATCTTACATTTTACATTCTGAGATTGCCAACACCTTTTTTCCTTATTCATTTACCAGCACTCTGATAGTCCATATTGTGCACTGAGAACACTGGGGAATTCTTCCCTGCTGAATTTAGCTCACTCAGTGGAGAAAGGAGAGTGTCCTGTGGAATGGCTCAGTCAACAAACCCTGAGGTGGAGGCTGTAATGGATAGGAGAGGCACAAAGATGCTAATGTCCTCTTTCTGCCTCACACTTTACCAGTTTCCAATGAGCCTGGAAATGCTCCATTATCAAAGACAGAGAACAGGTAGACAGTGCAGAAAGCCATTTTGTTTTAGTCTGTTAGTCCAAGTAAAAGAAAAATAGCAAAAAAATAAAATGTGGTAAATGTACTTCCACAAGTGAATTTTTATGAAGAGAAAAAAAAGAAAGCATATTTAGAAAAACTATTTAACTATGCTTACCATTCACCTTATTATAGAGATGAGTAAGGCTGATATAATCTTGAGAAATAGTAAGAGAAAATTCAAGAACATTAAGACTTTAGACACAGCTTCCACAATGGCATTTGGGCCCACAATAAAACGCATTCAACAATATACCCATAAATAGCATCATCAGAATGCCACAGCCACCTCAGTTTGAGTAAGTGCATTCCATGACACTCATACAATGACAAAATCAGCCTAACAACTTGTTTCTCAGAATATGTCCCCATTGTCCAACTGCCTGTGACTTCAGGTAAAAGGAACTTCAAGTCTAAAAGGATGGTTTTTCTAAGAAAAAAATTAGAATTGTCATAGGAAATAGATCAAAACATGGAACGGACAGAAAACAAAGGGATGAAAGAGAATAGAAAAATTGGAGATAAGAGAAATTGTCCTGATAGAATTCCGACTCAGGTAGAAAACCAGAGAGAAAGAATAGAAGGAGGAAACTATTTGCTATGATTAAGGAGTCTGAACCATGGATGTAAAAATCCATGCGAGAGCTCAACATGGCAAGATTTCTGCACGGTGCCAAAGAGTAAATGCCACAAAGTCAATTGAGTTTTTCGAAACATTATATTAAGTCAATCAGGAATTAGAATATCAGTCATGTTTATTGCAGCAAAGCGCACATCTAAGAAACAAAGGACTGGCCCGCTTCTCAGGATTTCCCCCCAGCTAGCTCAGTCCTCCACTGTTGCAGAGCAACAGCAAATCCCCAAGCACCACATCTTAAGTCTTTTTCACAGATGTGGAATTGGCACCAGACTCACAAAGGATGGCTTGTCTGCTCCAGGTGGCTTAAGCTTAATGACTTCATGGGTCAGAAGACCCACTCTGAGGCAGCCCTCCTGTAGGGTTGGCTACAAATTCTTTTCCCTGCGAATGTGAACACTCTGTGTGTTCCCTATCAGCATACTAGCTGAATTCTAGAAACAGTGTCTCAAGGTAAAAAATATTATAAGAAATACATAACACGTGACACAACACAACAGGATACACACTCTCACAAACATACAAACACACACACATAATATAATTCACATAAACTGACAGACTAAGATCAGAAAGGAGAGGAGAACCTCCCCTATTAGTGGACTTGGGGAGTGGCATGCAAGCAGAGGGAGGAGGGAGGGTGGGATTGGGAGGGGAGGAGGGAGGGGCTTGTGGGGGGATGCAGAATGAATAAAGTGTAATTGATGAAAAATTTTAAAAAAAGCGAAAAAAATAATTTAAGAACCTTAAATGACTTTCAAAAGTGGAGGAAAACATGGAGTTAGTCAATTGGCATGGAGCACGTCTCGCCCCTGGGGGCAATGGTCTCCTGAACCGACTCAGACCTAAACGAACATCAGTACAAAGTCCCAATTTATTTCTAATATCAGAGATCAGACCTCTACTCTTGCCTGATGCATCTAAAACAAAAAGGGGGAACTGTAGAGAGCTGCGGAATGCTATGCCTTAAAGATGGAGCTGGTTTCCGCCTTCCACCTTCCTGATGGTGAGTGCTCTCTCTCATGAACAATTCCACATTTGGCTAAGGCTGAGGATCTGGCTTGCTTCCATGTATGTGGACCTATCTGCATTGCCCACGTGGCACGCCTGGGTTGGCTACCCAGAGGCTATTTAAGCTGTGGGCTGGCTTTCCCCAGGGTCCGAGGATTGTTCAAGGTTTCTGAATAAACTGCATTGAAAAAAAATAATAATATAATTCACATAGTCTCAACTCTGCCATAGTCACAATTATGTCCATATTCAAAGGCAGGCAGTGGAAATGTTACCTCTCTGAGATAAGAATATCAAAGTCACATTTGGAAAATGTGTTAGGTAGGAGAAGAAGAAGAAGAGGAAGAAGAAGAAGAAGAAGAAGAAGAAGAAGAAGAAGAAGAAGAAGAAGAAGAAGAAGAAGAAAAAGAAATACTATGCCAAACATTCTGTAGCCAGAGAAACTATCAACTACTGCAAAAGTGTCATGATGACACTTTTTCCCCTGACATGTTAGATGGTACAGATTTGACCTGCACTCTCATACATAATATGAACATGTATGTTCTTGAGACATGATAATTATCCTATAAAGATAATGATTGGAGGTTGCAGATTTTGCTCAGCTGATAAAGTGATGCCCTGGCACATATAAATCTCTGAGGTCAAGCCTCAGTACCATGTGAAAACAGGGCACTCACATGGCACTGAGGGGGTGGATGAAGGGGGATTGGAAGGGAAAGGCTGTCCTCAGTTAAGTAGGTTCAAGATCACTGTAAAATACTGTAAAAAGGACATTCTGTCTCACAAAACAATTGGTCATTGAAATCTAGAGAAGGACCAAGGTCCACAGAGGGATGGAGGCTGAGGAAGTGAGGGTGCAACCCAACAACATGCCTGGAACATGACAGGAAGCTCCAGCACAGGGTCCTCAAATGATTGGTTTTGATGGTATGAAGAGAGATTTCATCAGGACAGGGAAAATCTGAGCTTCAAGAAGAGCCAAACTCAAAGAAAATGAATTTGAGAAGGAAGAGCCAAGTTCAAGGGGGGATTTTTTTTTTTTTGTAATATCACTCCAGATGTGATGACATGGATTCCTTTGCCATGGCTGAGATGCATTCATGTGTGTGGGATGGCCACTGAGGAAAATTAAAGGCAACTCAGTCATTGTCTTTACCATAGCAAATTAATAGCTGGCACCTAAAATTTAGAAACTTGTTCTTAGAGGTATGGATATATACCTTGATTAAAGCTCTGGAAGTGATTGCCTCTGTAAAATGGGGTGAATGAGAAGGATGCTGTTAAAGCTAGATGCAGTGTTTTTATACATTGTGTGTTGGTAGTTGACCTTGAGGATAGGGACTTTGGGCAGCTTTGGATTTAAAGGTCCTCTCATGGTTCCAGACTGCCAGGGTCCCTGGGAGGAGAGACGAAATGCCTAGCTGCATGAGAGCAGTGACGCTCTTCGCCTATCTCTACCAGCCTGGGCTTCTTCCAGCAACTGTAGAAACATCAAGCAACAATCCTTTCTGTGCACCCAGGGCTGGTAGAGGACAGAGGGGCATGAACCAAAGGTGTCCTCATCAGTTTCCTGCTGACTCCGTGGCCTTGGAGAAGGGAACTCCTTAAAATTGACCTTTGATAAATAGGGAAGCCATAACTATCACATCCAGAAAAACTCATCAAGCTTCCCAGGAAATATGAATGTAAATAAAATATTGATTAAAAGCTAAAAGGATTTTAATTAGGTTACTTAGTTTAATAGTTTAATTTGGCAGAAACAGACAACTTGGACAAGGTTCTTTGTGTAAGCACATTTTAAATCACTAATTAAAATTTCACATGGCAATCTGAGATTAGCAAGGGGATCTTCAAAGGCAAGCAAGATGCCCACTTACTTTATTTTATTTTTTTTTAAGACACAAAGCAATTCTAAGATCTTACTTTGAGTCCTCTGTTTGAAACAAAATAGATACTCAGATACCCTAAAATCCTTTTTGACCTCGTACACCCTCCATAATTAATTTAGGTTGAATAGAAAGGATAGCTTGCTAGGCAAACAGCATATAAATTATATGTATTTCTTTTTTTTTTTTTTTTGTTGAAGAATCTCCTGTGTTCTGAATAGAATAGAAAGAATTGGTCTTTCTGAAATACAGTTTTATTAAATAGAAAAAATTGATTCTTAAACATGTAAAAGGCATAGCTCAGCCTAGTGTTATTTATTCAGTCTGATTCGGCAAGTGCATAAACCAAGACACCCAGAGAAGCTCTCTGGGGCATCTCTATTAGGTAATTACAGAGCAATACACTACATGCATGCTTCAAGGTCAAAGCTAAGCCTGTGTGCATTATGTTTTACACGGCACAGCCCACAGAGTACATCAGTTGAGAACAGCTGAATACAAGGATGAGCTCTTTGAGGGTCAGGCTCAGAGCCTGGCTTCCATCTGTAAACCTATGCTCCCAAGTAGTTCACAAGTTTTCCCCATGACTTGACGTCCCTATGCGTAATACAGGACTGACAGCAATTACATCTATTTTTCCAGGTCGAAGACTCCATATGAGGATTTAATTTGGGTAAATATTGAATGCTTAAACACAAAGCTTTAAAACATGGTCAATACCCAATAAATGTTAGCTCTATAAATATGAGGTGATTAGAGTGGTAGAGCTGCAGAAGATTCAAAATCTTTACTGTTAACTGAGAAGGGAAAAGAGGATAATGATTATAAACAATGCTGGAAAGATCTGAATTCCAAACGCATATTAGCCATATTTTTCTCGAATGAGTGACTAGCCTGTCTATGCTTATGCCCCTTTTTGTGCAGATGAGGATAAGTGGACCTCACTTAGGGCCCCATTGAAGACTTCCTAAGGTTAAGGCCCTACACAAAACTTGACCCCTAAAACTTCTGCAGTAAATATTAAGTGACATTCTTTTCTCTTCTGTAGCAAATGAAAAATAGAGATAACATGTGTCTCCTGATCTACAGGGATTTATAGATGTGTGAGTCATAAGCTGGTCACTTCCACTAATTTAAATTCATTTGAAAGACTTCAGCGGTGCATTGCTTTAATGTAAGCTGCCCAGGTACAGGAGATCCTGAATACATCCTGATATAATCAAAACCCCATCACTCATCTGTTCTAGGGGCGGCAGCATTTTGACTCCTATACAGATTAATCATACATGTCAAAGATATCAGCATTTACATAAATGTCATCGTAGCCTCTGAACAAGGAGGCCCTGGACCAGTAGATTACTTCAAAAAGAGAGCTGCAGGCACTGTCAACATTTCAGGGCTGTGTTCTTGACCTCAGGGAAGACATTTGACTGAGCATGTGCAAAGTATTTCTTGCAACTTGAATAGATGTTTTTTCCAGATAAACTCTAAATATTTACCAGGGACTCCACAAGTTGAAGAGGTCATTAGTTGCAAAGAATGAAAAACATTATTATTATTATTATTAATGCCAGTAAGCAAAACAACTAGTCACACCTTATGCTTATCTTTGTTGTTATTTAGTTTTAGTTTCATTTTATTTTGCTTTGTTACAGAGTTTCACTATATAGTTGAGGCTGGGCTCAAATGCAGGGTCCTCCTGCCTCTGCCTCCTAAATTTGGGGAGTTATTGCTTACATATTTTTAACCAAGCCTTCATTAGCCCAAGATCAAGAATGTTTAAAACTAATGACAATATAAATGACAATCTGAAACTAATCAAAATAAAAAATGAAAATGCTGAATTAATCTTGTCTTGTATCACTCTCATTCAGAGTGTGATTTTAAATAATGGCTCTAAAATTCCATCTACTTCAATGCCTCCAAAGATTTCTACTCACCATTCAAAAATTATCCATTTCTGTTATGCCATTCCTGTGTCAGAATAATGTTGAAACAAGCCACTGGCACTCCTTATTTATATAAATCATTCCTTAAGCCTTTGAAAACTCAACTTCCGTTAGAAGCTCTCTCTCTTTTTTCTGCCACAAATTTCTACATCTACAACCTAGGTCAGGAGTCAAAATGTAATTTGGAATGTGTGATATGTGCCCAGTTCTGTCTTAGGAATGAGGTAAGGCAATGAGGGCAATATCGAAACAGATATATCTGTTTATAGATTTATATATCTATAAAATATATAAATCTATATATTTTAATATATATTTAAATATATAAATATATATTTATATATCTATAAAATACATATAAATATAATTTAATAGCTATAATACATATAATTTATATTATATAAATATAAATATATAAATAAATATATATAAATATATAAATAAATATATATATATAAATATATATCTGATACAGATTTCTGTGGGTATGTTCAGCGGGTTACAAGTAAATATAGGGAAATGTAGATCAGCACACAATGGGTTAACTGTGTCATTCTTGAGGTCTCTGAGCAAGGTAGCCTGTTTAAAATGCTTATGAAAGGAACATTTTGGTTCTGATTTTCTCTACTGAGACACACCTCCGTGTGACTTCATTCTGCCTCCCACATGTAATCTGTGTGACTCTGAAAGTCATGAAAAGAAACCATTGGTTCTCTCCAATGAGCATGTCTTAAAACTTAACCTCGTTTTCATCTCAAACCTATCGGATCGTTGTTTTCCTCTCTGGTTTGATATGGTAGATGGCATCACGTAAACCAATTTGAGGCCAGGTCTAATGACACTAGACTACGGGTGACCGTAAGGGTGTCTCGAACAAAAGCTGTGCTCTGTTAGGATTCAGCGAATCTTTAAAACAGATGTGAGCTTGAGCCGCCAGGCAGCTCTTATTAGTCATTATCAGCTGTTCTTTGATGAAACGCCTCTCTCAGAAAATGCATCTGCCTTCCTTGGGAGACTGTTTAGCTCTGGAGAATAAATGAGCCTGCAGGTCTGGCCTCTGTGGTTTCCCTTTGAATTGTAACTGATGTCAGAAAGCATGTGTCCTGTCCCTGTTCAGCCTGATCCGAAGAATCTTACACAATCAATGTAAAGGCTACTTTCTATTCACCATATAAAAGTTCCTAGATTCACCAATACATTTCCTATTTAGACTCAAATTTTTTCCATTAAATTCTGAAAAGTAACCTCACAAATCGTAGAAATTAAGCTTTCATCCAAGTTTAAATGCCCTCCATCAAAATTGGTTGAATAGTGGTCCTCGGAGGCTGACGTGACCGTCCCAAGCACTAACCGACATCTTTGACCTTGGCTGCTTGCATCTTTTGGGGGCTGTCTCCTTCTTAAGACCTGAGTCATCATGCTGAGGTGTGTTAGTAATGGTGTGTCTCACTCTCCCAAGGTTACTCTCTTAATAGATTCGTGTTTTCACTGTGAACGTGTGATATGAAACTGTCACATTTCGAATGAAGGTGACCTAATTTTTCACATTATAAGAGTAAGCTGTTTTTCTTTTTTTTTTTTTTTTTTTTTCCTTTAAGGTTTCACGCTTTATGAATGTTTGGTGCTGATTTAAAAACTGCTATGAAAAAAATATTTTTAAAAACACAGCACACATCTAAGAATGAGTTTTCATCTTCTACTTTAAACATGTAACATGCAACTCTGGAGGACATGATGAACTTTTGAAATTCTGTTCACAACTACCTTTCCTTTTTAAAAAAAATATTTTATTGATTCTTTGAGGATTCCACAGTATCTTGTCCATAATTACTCCACTCCACTTCTTGCCTTAACTCCTCCTAGATCAATCCTCACCTCTCCAGTCCTCCCAATGTTGTGTCCCCTTTTCTTATTTGTAATGACCCACTGAATCCAATTTGCATAAACTCTTGTCTGTGCCACCACCCAGCAGCATGGTCAACCTATTAAGGGCCGCATCCTTAAAGAAAACTAATTCTCTCTCCCTCAGAAGACATCAACTTTTAATAGTTCCTTAGCTGAGAGTTGTGATGTGGGGAGGGGTGTCCCCTCACCTCATTTCCATCCATGCTAGAATGTCCTCTGGCCTGATCTTGTGCAAATCTTGTATGGGCAACCACACCTTCTGTGAGTTCATGGGCACAACCTTTCTATGTCGGGGAGACAGAGTTTCCCTCGGGTCTTCCCTGACATCTTCTCTCACAGCTACTGTCCCTTCCAAGGTGGTTCTTAAGCCTTAGGGGATGTGATCTAGACGTCTCATTGGTGGTTGAGCACTACACTGACATTAACTCTCTACACTTTGACCAGCTGTGAGTTCCAGCGTTAAGCATCGTCCAGTGTATAAAGAAACTTCCCCGATAAGGTCTAAGAGATGCACTAATCTATAAGTATAAAGATATGGATTTAAAGAACAGTTGGATACCGTGTCCATTTAAAAAAAATAGTAGTAAGTTTTTACCCTTGGAGTCTGTGAACTCCACAACGGTTGGTTCTTAGTCCGATTACAGTGTCAGGCATGTGTTTCCTCCTATAAAGCAGGCTCTAAATTTTATCAGAAAGCAGTAGATTATTCCCATGACATTTGTGACACTCTTTCAGTCATGGGCCTACGCAGCACCTGCAGGTACTGTGAAAGCTACACAGCATGGGGTAAACCTCCTAGTCAATAATTACTTGATTTCTGTAGGTCTTATAACTAAAGTGGATGGTGCCTTCGGCAATAAAACATTACCATCATATTTCTGTGTGAAACAAGAGTAATTATAATCACCTGTGTTTTTCCTGTTGGCATGTCCAGAACACACTTGACCAATAAATAATTCAAGGGGATTTATCCTTTCCCGGTACAAGGCTTCTGGGAGGAGCATTATTCTCTGTTCCAGGGCAACAGAAATGAAAGAATTTTCTACGAGCATGCATATGTGTGTGTGTGTGTGTGTGTGTGTGTGTGTGTATGGTGTGTGTGTGTATGGCTTTTCAAACACCTTTGAATTAGTTATCCCTCATTCCACACATCTGCTCTATTCCACCATCCTTTACCCATCTAAATCTCAATATCCATTATTCCTTTTTTCCCCTTCATGTCATCTGTGTCTGTTCAGCCTCCCCACCCCCACCCCCACCCTGAGACAGGGCTTCTCTGTGTTGTAGCCTTGGCTCTCTCTTTTGTAGAGCAGGCTGGCCTTCAACTCGTAGAGAGCCACCTGCCTCTGCCTCCCTCCCAGCACTTAGAGGCAGCACTTGGAGGGAGGTTTGTGCTAACCCTGCCCCGCTCTGTTCAGACATTCTAACAATACATTTTCAAATCCGTTGTGTTTATGATCATGTAGCCTATTTTGCCCCACATCTTATTCCAACAGACAACTGCCTACAGGGTTATACTAGGTCATTTCTTCAGCCCACTGGCAAAATTATCAGAAAATTTTCCTTCTATAGTATTGAAATAGTCTTCAGTGTTTGATTCCATTGATCTTAGTTTGCCTTCTGGAGGTACAAAACTAGAACAAATCTTTCTTCTACAAAATACTCTTTCAGGTTTTTGAAAACAGATAACAAGCCCCTTCATCTTCTGCTTTATATTCCACAATCACAGATACCTGAGCAATTCCTGTGACATGATTTTCTAAACTTTAACCAGCCTTTAGATGAAGGCAAACAGCAACTTTTATCAAGCACCTATTGCATGCTATTCCAGTGGTGTATAAATTCTTGCTTTGGTTCACAATCTCCCATCATAAAAGTACTTTAAGTACATTACTGTGTATAAATATATTTAACTTTAGAGGTGGATTATAAATTATTTGTGTGTAGCTATGTGGTATGCCAGCATCTTAAGGCACAACACACACTTGCTTCAGAGTTTCTTATTCTCAGCACTAATGACACTTTGGTATCATTATGACACCCCCTTTGCTGGGGGTCTGTCCTATGTATTACAGTAGCAGAATTTCTGGCCTCTCCTCTCACATCATAACATCTCCCAGTCTGAACTATCATAGGTACCTGTAGGTACTCCAAAAGACAGCTCAGGAGCAGAGCCGCCCTCTGTTAAGAACCATCAATTTAGAGCAAGTCTTACCATCATTGCTAGATCAGTAAATGGACATGAATCATGAAGGGTAGTACTTATTAAAAAACAGACAGATAGCATACTGGGAAAAAAATGCAAAGAAAGCATGGCCCAGTCTAGGAAGAGTCAAGGATGGTTGTACTCTGATAGAAGCAATATCAAAAGGGAAAGTAGAGTTTGATTTGCTGAAAGGAAGAGAGTGTTGCAGGCACAAAATGCAGAAATGGACATGTCATAGGCTTGAAGAAGATAGAAAAGTTAAATGTGGTTTCGACAGTGTGTTGAGCTGGAGGACTGGAGAAGGAGAAATGAGAGTTGAGTGAAATGAAGACTGGAGACTATGAGTGGTCCTAGAAATCTTGTAAAATTGTTGTGGCATTATCCTGAAATCAGCAGAAGTCATTTGAGACAAATGGCAAAAAAATCATTATGGTCAATATGGACAAAATAACTTTTTAATGACAGAAAGTAATTATGTTAGATACAGAATGAATGAGAACAAATAAAACTAAATACATTTACTGCAGAGCTACTGCCCGTACACAGAGTCTGTGAAAGCCCGGGCTGTGATAATGGGACATGAGATGAAAAAGGTATTTCAAATAAGAAACAATTATAAGACCAAATTTCTTTATTAAAATTCAAATCTCATTATGTTAAAATGTGTAATTACAATCTTAATC
Organism: Meriones unguiculatus; assembly: GCF_030254825.1. Taxonomy (NCBI): domain Eukaryota; kingdom Metazoa; phylum Chordata; class Mammalia; order Rodentia; family Muridae; genus Meriones; species Meriones unguiculatus. The sequence continues at coordinate 63,265,054 of NC_083362.1, read as the reverse complement.
TAGAGGGAAAATCAGCTGCAGGTTCTGTAATATAATCAATTTTTCAAAAACAAATTCCCTCCATAGTAATGTCTTTAGAATCTATCATGTGCCTGACAGTGAATAGGTCCTTGGAATTGAAAAATTAGTGGAACTTTATCCTCCAAGAGCCCGAAGTATAAAAAACAAGTAGATAAATACATAATTAGAAGGCAGCTTTGCAAAATTTGAAACAATATTCCATCAGAGCGCCAAGAGCAGGACTATGGGTTGTGAGGAAGGTGACTGAGAACACAGGGAGGGTGCAGAATGATGTTAAGATTTCACAAGTTCCATGGTGATGGCGTAGGCTTGTCTGGGGGTGTAGTTGTGTGAGGGTCAGTCAGACTTACGTAAGTAACACCTCAGCCATGTTCCCATATGTTTATTAAATTGCATTTCAACAGAATCCTTTCTTTGGTCTTTGTCAAGCTCCATCTGAGGTGAAGAGACAGTCTTCTCCCCGAGGAAAAGTAACACTTGAAATTCGTGCAGCACAGCCTCTCTAAACTTTGAGGCAGACATGTAGTGACAAGGCAGAATGGGTGACAAAAAAAAGTTTTTTGTTGCGTTAAGACTCTGAATATTGAGAAATGCCTTTTATTGCAACATAACTCTGCCATTTTGGACCACGCCAGAAAGGAGAAGACATTCGAAGTGCTGCACGAGAACACAGCCACGAAATATATAGCTGTGGCTTGGTGTTCATGGGCCAGTATGAAACAATTGAATACTCACGGGATGGACAGTACTAGAGCTGCAGGGAGGGGTTCAGTAAAACTGCATCCAGTGCTGCAGTATCTCTGACAGCAGCTCAGGCCTCCCGAATATTCCCTTCATGGGAATAAATATTGGAAGAATGTTAGCTTCTTAATATGTGGTGGCTGCTGTTGGCCACAGTTGACAAGGTATGTTTTAAGAAAAAGATGAGCTCAGAAAAGGAATGCCTGATTTTTCTAAATGGTCTGCAAATTAAAGAACAGGGAGCAAGAGGGGATAGCAACTGCTCTCATTCCACAATTTGCAAAGGCTCATGCTAAGAAATCGCAGGCTAGCCAAGCCAATCAGAACATAAGGTTTCCACAAAATGGCTCAAGAAGAGAAACTTTAGCCTCTATTTTGGTTTCACAACAACACTGTGAAAGCCACTGAGTGTCTACAGAATAGGGAAGTAATGAGAAAGCCAGGGGGGTTACGACTGACATCTTCTCAGGCAGGAGCTCTGTCAAGTCAAGGAAAGGGCTGTGTCTATAACTGTGAAAACCTGGATGTTGTTAGCTTTCATGGAAGAAGCTAAGTTTCAAAGAAGTTAAACAACCCAAAGTTTGGATTGAAAGCCAACTGACTAAAATGTCCAGTGACCCACAACCTCCAGATGTAAGCAAGTTGTGTATTTCAAGACTGTTCAGGCCATGGTAGGGATATTCCACAGGTGCCCACTACAGAGCTTAAAGGGGGGACATTACTAACCAATACCTAGAACCACCACCACAAATCCTTGCCATCCAGGAAAGCCCTTCATCCTCTCCTCTGTTGTTTCTTGCTCTCTTTTCATGGGCAAATAATAGTCTTGTATTACGCCTCTCCCTTTGAACTGAATACACTTATTGTTTGTTTCAGTCACTGGAATATGAACAAAAGTGACACAAATCCCTTCGAGATACAATTTTTCTAAGTTTATCTGGTCATTGGTCAAATCAATGACTTAATGGCCTATAGTATTTCAGATTCTCTTGGATGGCTGAGGGATACACTGATTTATGAACCTAGCAGAAAGTTGTTAGGAGCCATTTTATTGCTGTGTTCCCTCAGCCGAACAATAGTATTTGGTTTTCCTCCAAGTTCATGGCCTAACAAGTCTCAGCTTCTTGGCCACTCGAGCCATGTCAGGCATGGCTTCCACCTCCTGCAGTGGCCCTTAAATCCAATTAGATAGTGGTTGGATATTCTCACTTTTGTGCCATGACTGCAGCAGCATATCATATAGTCAGGTCACCATTGTAGATCAAAGGTTCTGTAGCTGAGTTAGCGTTTCTTTCATCTCTGATGGGGTGCTGAGTTCTTTCCAGTACCATAAATACTAATCAGTTAGGGATGAAGACTCTGATTAGGCACCAGCTCAGTTTCTCCATGTTCAATGAGTTATGTAGGTGCTGTCTTCAGCGGTAGGGCCTTATCATCATCTTGTGGAGAGCGAGCAACACTTTGGCAATAAACTGCTTAGGGTTTCAATAGAGATTCTTTGGCCAACACCTCAATTAGAGGTAATCCATTTTTGGTACTAAAGATTTCATTTGGTAGTGAGAGATGTCTAGCTATGGATTTTGCTCCCCTGTTATTTGGTGATTCCACATAATTTTTTTATACACATATTTATTTTAAGAAGCTTTTGGCTATAGTAGGTTTCCATATGATCCTTCAAGCAGCCTTTACTTTTAGCCGTCTCTCCTCATATTCCTTCCCTTAACTTCCATTTTCCTCCACTCTGTATTTAATCTGTATTTGTTCCAGTCCCTCTCCAGTCCATTCGTAACTACATATTCTATTTTGCTTTTCTTGGGATAGCCTTCCCTCCTCTCTAATCCTTTACTCTATATTTAGCCTCTTTGTTTATAAGGATTGCAGAATGCTTATCCAAGACTTAGAAACTAATATCCTTATATAAGCAATACATATCATAGACAATTTTTGAGTCTGGGTTACCTCCCTTGGGATGATTTCTTTTTCTAGTTCCATCCATTTACCATAAATTTTATTCTTTAACAACTGAGTAATATTCCATTGCATAAGTGTAACCCTTTTTTAATGCATTAATTTGTTGACAGACATCCAAATTATTTCTGATTGCTGGCTATTATGAGTAGAGCAGCCATGAACATGGATGAGGAACATGCTCTATAGTAGAATGCAGAGTCCTTTGGGTGTATTCCAAGACTGGTGTAGCTTGCTCTGGTACAGGTAGATCTATTCCCAGCTTTCTAAAGAATGACCACACTGAGTTCCATCAAGGCTGTAAAAGTTTGTGCTCCAACCAGCAATGCATGAGTGTTCTCCTTAACCCATATCCTTACGAGAAATGGCTATCATTTGTTTGATTGATTTTCATTACTCTGACTGGTGCAAGATGGAATCTAAAAGTAGCTTTGGTTTGCATTTCCCTGGTGACTAACGTTTTTTGACATTTCTTGGCCATTCGTGTTTCATCGTTTGGGAACCCTCTGTTTTCTACTGTTTTGTCCACCACAGTACAAAGTCTTTGTATCACTTGAGAGATTTTTATTTTATTTTATTTTACTTTTTAAGACATGGGTTCTCTGTGTAGCCTTGACTGTCCTGTATTCACTTTGTAGACTAGGCTGGCCTTGAACTCACAGAGATCCTCCTGCCTCTGCCTCCCTGAGTGCTGGGATTACAGGCATGTGCCAGTGCACCAGGCTATCTTGAGAGATCTTGTGTGTTTACTGATGTTAACTTAATGCATCACAATTTGGACTCTAAAGACAAACAGAAACACTAATTTGATAACATTACCTGTGACAGGTTTGATATCCATCTTTCTGCAAATACCCCTGACTTCTGAAAACTGCTACTGTACCTAAGATGGGCACTCACTGGTGAGAGATGAAAGCACCTATTGAGTTTCAGAGGAAAACAGAAGTACCCTGAAGAACAGCTGTTTCAGTTGAAGACTTTATTATGATATTGTGGATATTTAGCAGAATTAGATCCAGACAGCTTTGTTACACTCTTTTCAACTAGTCAGAAATTTCTTCTTCATGAGAAAATTGAAAATTAGGGTAATGGGAAAATGCAGGAATTACAAAGACTCTCTTAACGTGTAACACGGAGTTTTCTTTTGTGGGGAAGAGGAGTGAGCAGGATATCTACGATTTGTTATCATAGGAAAAGGGTTAAGGAGCAGGTGGTGATCTGTGTTTCTTCTCACTTTCTTTAAATGTTGGGGTCCTTAAAGAACTTTGTCTTTATTTCCAACTTTGCTATTTGAAGTGATGACCCGCTGAAGAAAATGCTTATTGACGGCACTGCCTGAAAGCTTTGCAAAGTTCTTGTTTTCCCAGAGACCTTTGTGTTTCAAGACTGAACCTTTGAATGCTAGCAAAATGGGGTCATTGCAGAGACTCTGAGGGAACAAGGAGACTAAAGCAAAGCATGGTGTGTACACGTGTGTATTGTGGGAAAGGAAGGTCCTTGATTTGAGCCAAGAGAGACAGAGAGATGGCTTGCTGGCCCTCTCATGTTTAATGCTCTGGAAATGTACAGCTAGCCTCTTGTTTTTTCTAAGGAGGTGGGCTTGTGATGTTTAGAGCCAACATTTTTAGATGATGGCAAATACACGCACATATATGTGAAATATATACAAATGTATGTATGTATGTATGTATATACAAAGCATATATATGGATTCATAACAATGATTATTTCAGCACGTATTTCATGTTGTAAAAAGTGACAATAGAAAGTTAGCATGTAACTGCCCACTCCCATCTCTCATCTAATGGAATATACATTCACAGAAAGTGTCATTAATATGGATCAGATACTCTAGACACAATGTGTTATCATGTAGCAAGCTTTGGACCCATGCTCCTCAATACTTTGTGCAAGCAAATAGGAGAACTTGTTCAAACATGGAATGGCAAGTTACTAGATGGGAAAACGTATACAGGCCCTTTGATACAGAAGAGGAGGATTGTATCTCATGCTGACACAAAGAGCTGACACAGTGGTGGAGAGTTCAACATGAGATGCACCATCACTAAAGTGGACTGTGGACCCCTGAATGCACTCGGCTTTACATCTGGTAGTTGCAAGGGTCAGACAATGACCAGGTCATAATGCAAGGAGCTGTTAAATCCCACCAAGAACCACAGAGCTCTGCAGGACACTGAGGGTGGAGGCAGCGGCAGTCAGTCTGAATTGATATATAAAAGATGTTCACTTCCTAGGGACAAATGATACCAATATGATGCCGAATGCAGAGCATAATGGTGCCTAAAGCAAAAAGCAAGCATCTAGGCAGGCTGGAGGAAACTTTCAGAGCTGGGAGAGGAGTAACACACTCTAATACCTGATATGCGTGCCCTATAAGTTACCTGGACACATGTAATTTTGTTTCTTTATGTTCCTGTTTGCTGAGTTGTGCTTCCAAACCTTCAAAATGATGACACCTGTGACAGCTATGGCAGAAAAAAGCCATTCCACCCTTCCTGCTGCCCATCCTACATTCTGGCTCTGCTTCCCTATGACACTCGGCCTTACTCTTCTTTGGCCAATGTGAACCTATTTATCACCCTTTTCAAATCAAGAAGTTTTGAAATACCTGGCATCTTTTAGGTGACCAGGCCTTTGCATGCTCACACTCTTGTGTGTACCTCTCAAGTAAGATGCTCGTGAATTCACGGGCTCAAGGTGGGTCTGGACATTATTCTCTTTGTGGGGTCATCACTCATGTTTGGTATAGCCTGCTCCACAGCCTTCAGATTCTTGTGTTAAAGCTATTCTTAGTAGAAATATAGGCAATTGTAGTGCCAAAAAAGCAAATTTTTAATTGACAGGTAAAATAACAGGAAATAATTTTAGAAGTCTAAATTAATATTTTAATACCCTGTAATGTTCCATTTTATTAGGAGAAAATCCAACTTCCTTGGCATTGGGCTCTGCAAGGTATTTCTGCCCCATTTCACCAGTGTCATTCTAAGCTGGCTCTTCCTGGCTACCTCCTGCCATTCCTTATGTGAACATCCTTTCCAGAGCCTCCTTGTTCCTCTTCTGCATTTATCATCTTCTGGTCTCTCTTCTTTTTTAGAGAACTCCTACTTCTGTAGATTTAAAAAAATACTTTATTCCCTTTGCAGGCTTCCCTGATTCTGCTGAGAAGTGTCCCTTCAATTGAAGCATCAGTATCTTCATCCACAACCTGATTACTTTATTTACAAAAGTGTATTGCAGGCATCAATTTACATAAATGCCTATCTTGTTACCTCATGTGCATCTGGTAGTAAGGGATTATGTTTTATTCATCTTTGAATAAAACCTAACATACTGTTGCCTGCCCTAAAAAAGAAGCTCAATAAATGTTTGTGGAACGAATGACTACAAATAAATCATGAAATGTATAAAGGAGTCTGGATGATAGAAAACATTTGTCTTGACACATGGGATTAGGCACAACAAGGGACATGAGAAAGCAGTAGAATAATTCTGTCATAAAACGCGCTTGTTAAAGGAGCTGAGCACTGTGAAACACTGGAAACATTTCATTAAAAAAAAAAACACTTTGCTATAAATTACAACTTGCCTCTCGAATAAGAAACACAATCCCTGAAAGATGTATATCATTGATTGAGTAATCGGAATTGTAAAATTACATTCATCTCACAAGTTGGGAGACGCCTAAGTAGGTGGAATCTGTTGAGTTCTGAGCAAAATTGGCATTTCCTTATTTTCTGACATTAAGGTGCTGAAATATGCTGGCAGGTATTAACATGTTTGTTGATGGTAACTTGGCTGGGCAGGATAGAAACTCCAGTGTGAGTTTTATGATTACATTTTCATTACAAAACACAGATCTCTATCGAAGGCAGTTTATTGCTCCGGGTTATTAGTCATCTGAAAGTATGATGTTTGAGTGTTTATCCCTGTTTAATTTTAACAGTGGAGCCAAGCTTGAAAACCCATTTGGTAAACAGTTTAGCCCATGTCCCCAATTCAGAGGTGATGAGTGAAGGCATGTGAAAGTCAGTTAAACCAGATGTTGTATATTGTAGAATTAAAAAGTCATTTAAATGTTGTACAATTTCTGAAACTGTTTCCACACAGCAGTATATATAAACATATATTAATCTTATGCATAATAGCATGTATCTCTAAGTAAATGCATTATTTCACTATTTTTATATGTATTAAAATATGTGTGTGATATGTGTGTGTATGTATGTTCATATGTGCTTTGGGTATGTATGTTCCATATGTGTGAAGGTGCACATTGACGAGTGAACACTCATGTGGAGGCCTACTTTAGGCATGGAGTGTCTTTGTCAGGATGCAAGCTCTGTTGATCCTGGAGTTCACTGCTTCAGCTAATTGGTTTGCCTGCTTGCTCTGTGTGCTTCCTGTCTCTGCCTCTCACCTTCTGTGATTACAAGTAGGTCTGCCTGCACACCAGGATTTTATGCAGAGTCTAGAGATCCGAACTCTGGACCTCACGCTTGCATAACCAGCTCTTTACCCACTGAATTCTGCCTTCGAGTTATTCATATTAGAATAGCTTACAACACTGAATCCATTTTCAGTGCCGGATTATTTTCTCCAGATGCAAAAACATCTCTGTTGACTTCCGGCAGAGACTGGGCATTTATTTATTTCCCTTCACCTCCCCTCTCATTTTTGAATATGAATGTAAACACTTGATGTGGACTAAGGCTATCCGTTCACACCAAAGGGGGGAAAAATGAATTCCCTCTTGTGCCAGGATTGAGTTGTAACAGGCAATTAGAGGCCAGGTTGGTGGAGCACTCCCGTGGGTCTACTAATGCCTTCCGACCATTGCCCATGGCCGCAGATTGTAATAATTAGTGCTGTAAGCATAAATACGAAAATGAGGGGGCTGTGCTAGTTGATCCCTAAGGTCCCGTCCACCATCAGAGTTTTAAAATCGGTGAGCCTGAAACTGCTAATGTGTTTATGACTACATCCAATTTATGCCTGGGGACAAATTATTCATTAGAAGGATAGGTCATTTTTCATTAATTTGGCTCAGAAAAATAAAGGTAAATGAAAAGTGATTGCCAGCTAACGTTAGTAATAGTAATATATGGTTTCTACAACATTTCTCCTTTTACAAAGATACACCGAATTTATAGTAATATTATGAATTAGCTCTCTGAACAGAATTTCCTTTCACTTTTGGCAACTGTACACACAAAAAAAATTTAGGATTAATGCACACCTTTGATGTTCCTGTGTTGTAAAATATGCCGAAGGATTTCTCCTAATCTGAGCATGTCCTGGAAGGTAAGCTCAGCTAAGCCAGGGGCTTGATGAAGACCAGGGACATCCTCACCTATTTTCTAGCATGCCTTTATTAAGGCTCTAGTTAAGCAAAGGGAAGTAACTAATATTCACTGATAGCTATGTAAAGTGGTTGTTAATAGTCTGATAAAAATGAAGAATGCTGAGTGAGGGGTATATATGATGTACAATATAAGTACAAGATTCGTGGTAGAATATTCTAGACAGACAAAATCATTTTAAGGAGAAGTTACGTGGGAGATGAGGGTGACAAAGAGATCATTTTCTAGAGATAGAGCATGGATGATGCAAAAAACCCATTATGAGAGTGTGCTTAGCATCCTTGAAAGATAGAAAGAACTCCTGGTGTCTCGAGTGAAAAGAAAAGGAGAATCCTCAAAGATGATACCACAGAGCTAGTTGGGGAAAGGGTCTCTACCTCAATTAAGTATTTTATTAAAAAGCACACAAAGCCAATCAGATTATGTCAATGTAGCTCATGCCTTAGTTGTACATAAAGGAATTAATGCTCAACTAAAAGGAAGCTTGATGGTGTTCAATCAGAGGATTGACCTCGTGCAGGAGCAAATTGATACCCTATGGCAAATCGCTCAACCTGGCTGTCAATGAAAGTATGCTGGACTTTGTGTCACTAGCATACAACATGAGAATTTTTCCTGTGCTGCAAATCTGTCTAAACAATTGTCGAGCTATATTTTAGGTAATTGGACTGGAGAATTCGATACTACGATGGAGCAGCTGAGAGTGGCCATTGTCACAGTAAATTCTACCAGAGTGGACGCAGGACTAGCCACAGGATTATCAACATGGATTGCTGCAGCCATGAATCATCTGAAGGAATGGGCGGGCATGGGAGTGTTAGCAGGCCTTCTGGTGTTGGTCTCCTTGGTTTGCCTGTGGTATATATGCAAGATTATATATGGTCTCACAACAGTGTGATGCAGCCATGATCATTCAGGCCTTTACAGCCATTGAAGCAGGACATTCTCCCCAAGCATGGTTGGATACCATAAAAAGCTAAAATGATACGCTGAGGATGTGAGGCTAAGCACTGCACTCAGGGTCAGCCGCTTTGGACCCAGAGAAGAGCATGTCTGATTGCATGCGGGTTGATGCCCCAGGTCCCGCCTCTGAGAAAAAGGTATCGGACGGGTCTGATGCTCTTTGGGTGGATGACACCTAAATGAACATCTGTATAAAGTCCCAATTTATTTCTAATATCAGAGATCAGACCTCTACTCTTGCCTGATGCGTCTAAAACAAAAAGGGGGAACTGTAGAGAGCTGCGGAATGCTATGCCTTAAAGATGGAGCTGGTTTCCGCCTTCCACCTTCCCGATGGTGAGTGCTCTCTGTCATGAACAATTCCACATTTGGCTAAGGCTGAGGATCTGGCTTGCTTCCATGTATGTGGACCTATCTGCATTGCCCCCGTGGCACGCCTGGGTTGGCTACCCAGAGGCTATTTAAGCTGTGGGCTGGCTTTCCCCGGGGTTCGAGGATTGTTCAATGTTCCTGAATAAACTGCATTGGAAAAAAAAAAAAAAAGCACACAAAGCAGTTCAATTCAAGTGACACGTTTGGACATATATCTACAGAAGGCTAAATATAGCAAAAAGAAGTCCAGTGCTGTGTTTTAACTTGGAACCTCTCCCCTCCACATCTTGTTCATCTTTTCTTGTCAGTGAATGTGAGCTCAACACCTTCCACAGTCCTCTTAGGAAAACTGGCCTTTTGCAAAAGCTCACAGCCCTTGCTTTGAGAGTTTTATTCCCCGTATCTCTTCTCTTGAGTTCTTTCTTCCTTTTCTTTCTCACAAATGGCTTTGAACTTTCTTCCAAAGGGGATGTATCGAAGACCCTCAGAGGAACTGAGCTCCAGCCAACTGAGGGTCACAAATTCAACAGGCAGACAAGTTACTAGTTGTCCTGCCGTCACATGCATTCTGAAGTACTGTGAACTGCATTCTTTCTCAAAATTTCACAACACACAGGGAAATAAATATAAGCTATGCAAAGCCCTTCCATTTATTAAAAAGCAGACCCCGAAACAGTGGAACATTTCTCAAACGTCTTTTATTCTGAAATTCATATATTTTTGCCCTGAAAAGTCATGAATAGTATATGCTACAAATATCCTTGCCAGATAGTCTCAGTGCTTCCATCCAGGCACCCACCCGTCCAGCTACCCAGCCTTCCGTGCTTATAATCAGACTGTGTACTGGAAATAGAAAGGAAGAAAGGAAGGAAGGAAGGAAGGAAGGAAGGAGGGAGGGAGGGAGGGAGGGAGGGAGGGAGGGAGGGAAGGAAGGAAGGAAGGAAGGAAGGAAGGAAGGAAGGAAGGAAAAAGAAAAAAAACACTGAATAGACATATTTGTGACATATTTGTCTCAAGTCCTCATCCTGGTGGAGGGACTCTCATACAAAGAGATAATCCACAGTATGCACATGCAGTGGCAAAGGTATGCAGGAGAGAGCAGACAGTGATTCCTCATTTAGGCTATCATCTAGATGGCCATCATCCCCTTCTTTGGAAGCTAAGTTACAAAGCAAATGCTAGAAATGCATTTCGATGTAAAGGGCAGCAAGAGGGGTCTTTGTAATCATTTTAATCATAGACTTTTCACAATTCATGAGCTGAGTTTTGACACTTGCTAGATCTGTGACTCTCGTGGTAACTCCCCCTCCCCATTTCAAAACAGAAAATACGATGTGAGTGTCCATCCAGAAATTTCAAGAAGACATTTAAAAAGACATTTGCATGCAACCTGGGGCGAGTTCCCTGGCGCTTACTACCCAGAGATGAATGTGCAGGGCTCGGGCCTCACCCCAGCCTGCTTTCCTGGGACCCTCACATGACCTGTTGCTAACTCTAGGCCATTAGTTTATATGAGTGTATAATACCTGATCCTTCCAGATTTTTTAACCATTTTCTTGAATTGTTGAATGGATAAATATTGCCTCATAGATGTATATTTAGGTTTATGGTAAATGTAGTGTTTGTTTTTAATGAAGGTTTTTTTTTTTTTTTCTAACATCATAAATCATGGCTAGAAAAAAAAAAGAAGTCAGAGCATGGCAAAAATGGAACTTTACTGAGGGTATAGATTATAGTTCTAATATAAACCCAATTCATTTTTAGTAGCTGTGGGAAGTGTGAATTGTCTCCTGCCTTATAAAGACACAGACCTATTGAATCCTGCCAGAATTTGTTCTTTCCTAGAAATATCCTGGAAGAGAAGACTGTAGCACAAACATGATCTATTTTCTTATCAAACAGGAGACAGTAAAGGTATTATTCTAGAGAAACAGTAAATATCTCATATCTGTGACTCGGTCTCAACACACAAATGTGTTGATCACTGCATCTCCGCTCAGGGACAATTCCAATAACAAAGCATCACTGTAGTTATCTTCTATAGGATATCAGTATTGTAGTGGACACAGCCAACTTGATAGGTACTCTGTCCAAATCTGATAGAACAATCATTTGGACCTTTCCCTTTTGGTTTTATCTGTTCTGGTCTCATGATGCAATGAGGTGGGAGGGATTTAGCTTCATGTGCACAGCCTAAATCGTTAGATTAAAACATGTTTAGAAAAGTACAGATGAGTTGAGAAAAGTTTTAAAAACAAATTTTGGCTTGGGATAGACAAGCCACACACTCAATTTTATATTTTACTTGGTAGTGGAGCCATACATGGCTGGAAGGAGATAATCAGAAACATACATCTTTATGGTAAGATTATACACACACACACACACACACACCAGTCTTTGTGGTTCTTGCTTAATTTTGACACTATTGACCTCTGGGAGCTGATAGTCCTTTTTTGTGGGGGTGGCTTTAATGCTGAGAACTCTAATGCACTGCATGACTCTTAAGAACATCCTCACTCCTCTAGGTACCAGCAACACAATCTACCTCTTCCTGACCAACTGTTATAACCACAATGTCTCCAGATGTTGTCTGGGGTCAGGGAACACACCCCTAGGTGAGTACCACTATTTTCAAACATAGGCTAACTTTGAATCTTTGATAAGGTGGGCGCTAGAGTGTAAAATGATTGGTAGAAATTATGCCAGGCAAGTGACACTCACAAAGCACAGAGGTGAATCAGCCCTGCCTCTGAACGACTCTGCAGCCATGGTTCTGATGCCATCATCTCTCTTTAATATTAGAGCTGAGGCCATGGTGAAGTGCAGACTAGACTCTTGCCCTACTGGAAGCCAAGAGTAACCATACAATGCCACTACCAGGAGCAGCCTCATTCTGATCTATCTTGGGCAAGCTGTTATCAGGAGCTCTGGGGTCCAGTGAGAAGGCACGCAGTGTCAAACAGAAAAGCAAATCTCAGAAAGCAGTCATGGGATGACTGCCCACTTGCTATGCCCTCCTGAAGGTCCCCTCTCTCTGGGCTGAGATCTCCCAAAGCTCTCGGCTTATCTCCATTGTCATGCTGGCTGTAGTCCACACTTCCTCCTCAGAGCTGTCAGAATGTTCTCTCTGAAGCACAACTCTGAAATTATCTCTGCCCTACTTGAAAGGCTTTGATGTCGCCTCTGAGATAAAGCCCGTGCTCCTTAGCCTGGCATCCATGCTGACTTCATCTCTGACACCCCTTTTACATACTTGGAGTCCAAACTCACATGTGACTGTGACCTTTTTTGTCTATGTTTTCGCACAGGCAGCCATTTCTAGTCAGTGGCACGTCAGTGTCTGTCCAGTTAGTACTTTTTTTCAAAAGTTGTCAGAGGGAAAGCTTTTATCTTTGTTTTTGTGTGCTCTCACTCGCATTTTCTTTCTTTCTTTCCATAGCACTAATTCAGTAATGTCATAGTTTTCAGTCCTTCTGCTGTTTTTTCTAACTCCTCACCCTTCTGTACCCCTCCCATTTCTCTGAAGTTTTTCTCTCGGCCTTTTCTGGTGATAACGCTCCCCTTTGATAAATTTCTACATAAGAAATAGTCCCTATACCAACACTCGTCTTCCCAAATGCTGCTTGGTAACCACAGTCATTTTGGTCCTGGTGTCTTCCAAATGCATTGACCACTGCTCGAGCAACAGATTCTTTAAATTAAATGTCAGTAGAGCAATAGACCCTGCAGGTCTCCTTCACCTTCCCCAATCAACATGCCCTCGGTTTGAGCTTCGTTTTTTTCCACAGATTTGGCATGTTTGACATGGCATACAATGTGACTATATGCATAAAAACAACCCCAACCATGTCCAATTACTGATTGGCCAAGTCCAGTTAACACTGCCATTAGGATGTCCCCTGGCTTTCCCGTTCTTAGTGAATTTACTCATGCTTTATTGTATGAACCATTGCAAATACACATTAGTATGTGACCGATCTTGTCCTATTTCAGTGTATTATTTTTCTTGTTTCAATTAAAAATATTTCTTCCCTTTTATTCATGAGGTGTTTTTTCTTTTTCTTTTTCGCCTGCAGGTGTGGATAGGCACCATATATGTGCAGTGCCCATAAACTACTGCAGATTGTTTGTAGTCATGTAGGAGGGTTCTAAGAAATAACTCCTAATCCTCCACAGGAACAGCAAGTACCCTTAGCTTCTGAGCCGCCTCCTTGTTTCTGACTGAGCAAACATGGTTATGTCCCGTCAGCATCTGAAATCCTTCTAGGGCTTCCATAGGACAGAGCTTAATTATAATGACATGTCAGACTAGTAGAATGAGCACAGCATTGGGACTACAGCAACACCAGATCCATTAAATAGCATGTCAGTCCCCATAAAATATCTGTTAACTGTACATTTATTTGCTCTATATATGTGTTTATTTGTTCACACGTGGCTATGTGCACATGTGTGAGCATATTTGGAAGCCAAAAGTCAATATCAGGTGTCTTCTTTAATTGTCCACTTTTCATTGTCTCCTCAGTATTTGGCAGAGCTGGCTAGACAATGAGCTTTGGAGATCGCTCTCCATTCTCCCATGTCTGAGGTTACATAGACACATCCCACCATGTCTGACTTTCATGTTGATGCTGGGGACCCAAACTCAGGTCCTCATATTTCTCTAGCAGGTTCTTTTGTAGCTGAGCCACATTTCCAGTTTCCGTGAGGTCTTTCATTCCATGAATCTTATATTCCAGCTATGTGAACTCCACAGCCGACCCTGAATATACAGTATCACTTCATTCCTGTATAGCTCTTTTATATATAAACCATCTTTTTCTTGCTCATCCTCCTCATCACCTTCTCTTGTCTGCCTTCTTAACTGATACTTTCTCTTTAGGAACTTAATCAAGGGCAGTCTCCTCCATGAAGTCCTGTTTTACTTTCTCAGATAGAATAAACTTCTCTTTCTCTTCTTCATCTGCCCTCATCATGGGAAAGTAATGCCATCAATTAATTAAATTACTTCACTTGCCAGCTCACTTACTAGATTAATAGTAAATCAGCAGTTTTCTGAAAAGACTTCAAGTAATGTATTCCCAATGTCTACTATGAGAATCAGAGTAGAGAGACTTTAAAAATGAAAAAGAAATCAGGAAAAAATAAAAGACAAAGAATGTGTAAGACATTTTAGGACTTTTTGCAACTTTGTGTTTACTGATTCTAAAATGGCTTGTGTTGGTTCTCCTGTGATTTTCATGGATAAAGAATGACAGGAAGTCTCTTAAGAGACATGACACACGGACACTGATTTAAAATAAACTGAGTGGTAATGTCCCCCTTTAGCTCAGTTAGTAGAGTGTCTGCAGAGCAAGCTCAGATAGGGATGGAAGGTGTAATGGCATGACATCACCAAGGAGCAGAAGCAAAACGGTAGGCAGAAAGGGGGCATTAGCGACAACACTAAGTGGAAAACCAGCAAACCTCTGCGGCCTTAAATTCTATCACTTGAATTCTTCAAGAGAGGAAAAGTCCTATCAACAAACAGATAAGATGGAAGCTCACAGTTGGTGCAAGGACTGTGACACTGAAGAATGTTAGCTAAAATTTCTGTTCATGCTTCTACTGCAAGGGTAACTAGGAGGCCTAATTCCACTAAACACTATCCCTTGATTAGAGATGTGAGAATATCAATGACTATAATTAAGACAGCGGACTTTACTTTAATAAAATCTGTTTTGAGTTTATGCTGAAACTTTTGTCATAAGTCTCATGATTAAATCCCATCTTTCAGTATATGATTGTCACCACAGAAACCAACCATTTGGATGACCACAGCTTTGTATAACCTAATAATTTCATATCAGGCAGACATAACCCTCAGCTAAACCTAAAAGAAGATACTCAGGTCATGAAATAAGAACACCTGTTGATGATCAGGATTTAAAAATTTTCCATCCTGGGATGCACCATCGGCCTCACACAAAGGATGTTCCCAGCATTATCTCCTCTCACCTGGAGGTAAATAGCAAGGTGGAGCCTCCTGCATATCAGATTCCATTATTTAGGCCACACACTCATGCCCGTGTTGGCAGGATTTACGGACAGCATGGTGACTGAGACAGGCAATGTCTCTACACAGAAGGTCGGGGAAAGATGGAGCGACAGAAGGATGAGGTCCAACTTTATTTGAGGCCAAAAATTGCGAGCTTTGGCAGAGTCATGTAAGCTTTGCTCTGGTTTTTGAGAACATGAGAGTTGAGGTCTCCCACCCCTTCTGGACCACCATCTGCCTCAGCCTTCCTAAGGGAGCATCATGACAGTGATATCTGAGCACTGCAGGGTTTTTTACTTTGGGTAATGGTATGGAGAAACACTGCCAGAATTGTAAGTACTTCTATGTAATTTTGTAAAATTCCAGCTGAGGAATTGGTTTGTAATGGGAGTGGCATCAGTATTAGCCTCAAGATTAAAAAGGGCTATCATAAAACTCCATGCATCTGCTGAAAGGGTTAAACTCCATATAGTCAGGTAGGAACTAGAAGCATAACCAGGATCAGCAATGTTCATTGTACCATTTGGTAGAAAACACTATGACCAACTGACAGTTGCTGACTGCTTCCTTTAAGCATACAGCCAATATTCAGGAGCTGGCTGATGACTGATGCTATAGCTGCCAATCAAAATTCTCACAAAATGCCATTGAGGCTTCAGGTATACATTGCTATTGTGGATCTTAAACACGTCATACTATTTTACTGTAACTGCTGTTCTGTCAGCTACTTGAAGTGTGTTATATATATGTTACTACTTGTGTTACTACTCAGAACTAAGAAATCTTACCCCCAGGGTTAGGAACAATATGGATGGTGCTATCATGAGGCTAACTGTTGAATATTCTAACTAACTGTGTAACTTCACATTCTGGATGTCAAAGGGATACACCTGCATTTTATTAGTTGACCCCATGAAAGCTCAGCAAGATATGAGAATAAGGTATATGAAAAAGAAGATGGAGGAGGAAGAGGAAGAAGAGAACGAGGAAGAGGAGGAGGAGGAGGAGGAGGAGGAGGAGGAGAGAGCCTCTCTGTCTTTCCTGTGTTCATCTCACTGTCTGCGATGAGAAGATAAATATAAAGGGATCCATTCTTGGCTCTGCTAGGCTCCATGGGTGACCATCACAGGATTCACATACTCAGGAGTAGTCAGTTCATACATGAAGACAAAGACATCTGAAAATCACTGAACTTGTACCACACTCTCAACAGCTCAAAGTTTCTAGTGTGTAAAACATTTCACACACTCTTCAAATCTTGTTCATCCAAGACTGTTGGCCCAACAAAACCTCTACTAATATCAGGAATACGGCAAATACTTCAGTACATCCTTGTACCTTACTAGACACAAAAGAGTTCGCACTGGAGAAGCATCATAAAAATGTACAGAATGTGGAAATTTCTTCTCCCAATTATCAATCCTGAAATAGTATTTTAAAACCCAAAGTAGAGAAAAACTCTACAAATATAAAGTATGTGGAAAGTCTTTTAGCACCAACTCACCTCTTAAGTTCAGAAAAGAAGATGGTTTTTTTGTTAGAAAAGTTGTATAAGTAGTAATGCCCACAGCGTGACAGAAAACACAACTGAATTCTACCAACAAGATGCCCATTTGCCTGTTACATAAGTGAGAGATATAGGATACACAGAACTAGAACACACCCCTTCTGACATTACATACAGGGTCAGAGGCATGTATCTGTGGAATCAAAGAGGGAAAATAAGATGTCCAAGCCCACCCCACACCATCACCACACTTCACTCCCCTCCTCCAGTAAGGTATACCTCTACGTTTCACTTTATAAACTTTATATGCCTTGCCAGCATCCCATGTCCTGATGAGAGATGGGCCATGAGGAGGAGCTTTATAATCACGAATAATCCTCAGAAGAATGACTCATGGATAAACGAGCGTTGCAGCGGATTTGTTTAAACACTCGTTGGAATGCTGGCAGAGGCGGGAACAACAGTTGTGACCTTAGCTCCTCTCTTGGAGGCCAGACACCTTTCCCAGACATGGAGCCACTAATGGGAAATTAAAGGCAATAAAGTGACAGCTGGAATCCTATAACAGACAAGGTTTATATTGTATCCAGAGAAATTCACGCTTAAATTTCTTTCCAATAACGCAGATTGTTTCTTGTCCGTGCTCAAGTTGGTGGACACTCTCGTGGTAATGCCATTGTATGAGCGCACATTGTTCCATCTCTACAGTTTTCTCCTCTTCTTCCCTGGCTGGATGATGTGGTTAGGTGAAAGGAGTTTCCAGTGTGTTGTAGTAAATATGTAAAGATGAGTATTGGGCTCTATTACGTTTATTATTATTAGCTCTAAGATTATCACAGCAGTATTACTTAACCCGCTTTTCACAAACAACAAGACACAGACACCTGTTAGGTTTATAATTACATTATTTACCTTGGGCCCCACAGATATTTCACTCACACTGTCTCAATATCCTCACCAACCATCTCCCAGCCCTCTCCAGGGCCATCCACCTTAATCCTTTCTATCTGGACTACCTTCCTTACATAATCTCATGGTACTTGCTTGTGTTTTTCATCTGGGCCTTTTCACGCTATTATTGGTGCATTTCCTCTCGGCTCACTTGTTTGTTTTTTTTTTTCTCCATCTACCACAGAATCCTTCTTCCTCCTCTCTTCCCACTCATCTGTTTCCCATTCTCTCTTAAACCCCAAAGCCTGGGAACCCTAACCACGCCTATCCCATTCTGCCCTGCCCAGGCATAGGTTGTTTAATCAACCAATCAGGAAGGTTTACACAACACAGCTAAGAGTACCCAGATCTTGAGGGCTAATAACGTGCATCAGACCAACTTCCAACACCAGTTACAGAGAGTATGATGTACGCCACGCTCTCAAATAGTGCTTTTTCCCCAATGACATTATTTTTCCAATTCTGAGTCACTGTAATCGAGGAAAGGCTCAACAATAACTATTTCTGTGTCTTCCCAAAGTACCTGAATCAAGTCAGATTGTATAGCAGAAAAATCATTAATAGGCTTGCTCGCCGGAAAAGAAACCAACTGATACACATCAATCAGTAGCAATAAGAAAGTAATTCAGTAGCTATTTTCACTTGTAACAGTGTTAGTCCTATCACACCTTTCTACTCTTCTAATTCTTGGTCAACACAGGAAGCAACTGAGGTTTATATGGGCTAAATAATTCCGTTTGGGTTTTTGGCAAAAGTGATAAAAGCAGGATTTTAAACTGGGCAGTCTGACTCCAGAACGAGGCTTCTAAATTACTTTTGAAATCGAAATAAATTCATATGACTGCGTTCATGGACAGATCCTGGATCATTATCATCGGTCACTCTTGTCCCCCTTACAATACACTTTCTTGACTAGGAGGGAAAAAGCGACTTCTAGCTACCTCATTGGAAATACCAGGGGAAATGTGTTGCACTATTGAATGTCATCTGCAAAATGTGTCACATCTGAAAAAAATATTAAGGTCCCCGCCTAATGGGGAAACTGAGTGGGTAAACAGATGGTCACAAAACTGTCTGTCTGGGAAGTGTGAGGATGGGAGCATGTGCGCAGGATCAGGAGAGAGCCAAGGAAAGAGTAACCTGCTGGAAAGAAAGGTTGCTTAGAGGAGGAAATATTCGACTTGTGTCTTAGAGAAAAAAAAAAAAAAAAAAAAAAGAGGAGTTCACCAGGCAGGAAATGGATGGAAATACAAGAACACAGAAAGAGAAATACATACAAAAGACCATTACCTTGGTCATGTGTGTTGGTGAGGGGAGAGGCTTAACATGCTTTGGCAGGTAAATCTGGGGAAACCCAAGGTGAACATGTGTGGTCATGCTTGTTTCTCATTTGGGAGTTTTTTTCCCTGCCTGGTGAGCAGGATTTTAGCTTATAGAACATTTGGAAACCAGGGAAGGATTGAAATCTGTGCAACAGTGTGACCCTGATGGCATTTCTGCAAACTCACTGTGGAGAAAACACAGAAATGAAGTTAAGAGACACAGGGAGGTCAAGAGAGGCACTGTGATTCTTACAAACTTGCAAAAATTGTTAATGCGCAAGAGAACACAGACCTGAGGCATAAAGGGGAGACAAGTCAAAAAATACAAACACTGAAGTTTGAGTTGATAGAACTAGCTCTAATTGCTGAGTAGAAAAATGGGAGGCTCTGAGATGTATAAAGTCTTAACTCAGGTAACTTTGTGAAGTGTATTCACTTTTCATTTTTTTAAAGAAATAATACTTTATTATTCCACCACTAAAATGTCATTAATATACAGATGATAATATGGTTTGATGTCATTAAATTTTTATTAATAATGGGAATATTCTGAACTAAGAGCTCTAATTCAGATATGTACATTTTAAACTTCTAATTCAAAAAGTTTTGTGAAATTTCAAATCATATTGATTATACTTATTCATTCCCAAAGACATTTCTAATCTACCCTGAACCTTTACAACAACCTTATAGCTTCTAAGCACAAGTATCAAATTAATATTTTGGGGGCATAAATAGAAAAAGTATGCCCCAAAAACATCTTAGATGAATGTTTAGGAAAAATTCTTTATGTTTAATAATTCCTTTAAGGCATTCTAGAACATTACTTTTTGGGAAAAAAATGAGCATTGAAAGCCATTGGTACTATTTTAATTTTTTTTATTATTAGTTACATTTTATTAACTCTGTATCCCAGCTGTATCCTGCTCCCTCATTCCCTCCCAATCCCTCTCTCCCTCCCTCATCTCTTCCCTGCCCCTTTCCAAGTCCACTGATTGGGAAGGACCTCCTCCTCTTTCATCTGACCCTGTTTTATCGGGTATCATCAGGACTGGCTGAAAAGTCCTCCTGTATGGCCTAGCATGACTGCCCCTCCCTTGGGGGGTGGGGAGGTTCAAAGAGCCTGCCATTGAGTTCCTGTCAAAAATAGTCCCTGTTCCCCTTACTATGGGAAGCCAATTGGTTAATGAGCTACCATGGGCTACATCCGAGCCTGTTCTAGGTTATATCCATACATGATCCTTGGTGGAGTGTCAGTCTCAGAAAAAAACACTGAGCCCAGATATATTTTGGTCTTGTGGAACTCCTATCCTTTCCACATCATACTAACACCCCCTTCTTTCATATGATTCCCTGCACTTTGCCGAAGGTTTGGTTATGAGTCTTAGTATCTGCTTTGATACACTGCTAGTCTTTCAGAGGCCCTCTGTGGTAGGCTCCTGTCCTGTTACTTGTTTTCTCCTACTTCCAATGCATATCCCATTTGTCTTTCTAAATGAGGATTGATCATCTTTCCCCGGGTCCTCTTTCTTGTTTATCTTCTTTAGGTGTATAGATTTCGTTATGTTTATCATATCTTATAGGTCTATATGAGTGAGTATATAACATCTGTGCCTTTCTCCTTCTGGAATACCTCACTCAGAATGATCTTTTCTAGATCCTACCATTTGCCTGCAAATTTCATGATTTCCTCATTTTTGATTGCTGAGTAGTATTCCATTGTGTAAAAATACCACAATTTCTGTATCCATTCCTCCGTTTAGGGACATCTGGGTTGTTTCCAGGTTCTGGCTATCAACTCAAAAACATCAGAAGCCCTCCTGTATACCAAAGACAAAAGGGCCGAGAAAGAAATCAGGGAACAACACCCTTCACAATAGCCACTAATAACATAAACCTTGTGGTGACTCTAACCAAGCAAGTAAAAGACCTGTTTGAAAAAAAACTTTAAGTCTCTGAAGAAAGAAATTGAAGAAGATATCGGAAGATGGAAAGATTTCCTGTGCTCATGGATTGGTAGGATTAACATTGTGAAAATGGCCATCCTGCCAAAAGCAATTTACAGATTCAACGCAATTCCTATCAAAATACCAACTCAGTTATTTTCGGACCCTGAAAGAAAGATTCTTAGCTTCATATGGAGAAATAAAAAACCCAGGATCTCCAAAATGATCCTGTACAACAACAGATCATCTGGAGGTATCTCCATCCCTGATCTCAAGCTGTATTACAGAGCAATAGTAATAAAAACTGCATGATATTGGCATAGAAACAGAAAGGATAATCAATGGAACCAAATCAAAGACCCAGAAATAAACCCACACACCTATGAAGACTTGATTTTTGACAAAGAAGCCAAAACCATACAATGGAAAACAGACAGCATCTTCAACAAATGGTGCTGGTCCAACTGGATGTCTATGTGCAGAAAAATGAAAATAGATCCATATTTATCACCCTGCACAAAACTAAAGTCCAAGTGGATCAAAGACCTCAACATAAAACCAGACACTCTAAATTGGTTAGAAGAAAAAGTGAGGAAGAACCTAGAACTCATTGGCACAGGAGACAACTTCTTGAACAGAACACCAACAGCACAGGCTCTAAGAGCATCAATCAATAAATGGGACCTCATGAAACTGAAAAGCTTCTGTAAAGCAAAAGACACTGTCATCAGAACAAAACAACATGTTACGACTGGGAAAGGATCTTCACCAACCCTATATCTGACAGAGAGCTGTTATCCAGAATATGTAAAGAACTAAAGAAGTTAGAAAGCAGAAAATCAAGCAATCCAATTAAAAATGGGGTACAGAGCTAAACAGAGAATTCTCAGTAGAGGAATACAGAATGGCAGAGAAGCACTTAAAGAAATGTTCAACGTCCTTAGCCATCAGGGAGATGCAAATCAAAACTACCCTGAGATTTCACCTGACACCTACCAGAATGGCTAAGATCAAAAACTCAAGTGACAACACATGCTGGAGAGGTTGTGGAGAAAGGGGAACTCTCCTCCATTGCTGGTGGGAATGCAAACTTTTACAACCACTTTGGAAATCAATCTGGCGCTTTCTCAGACAATTAGGAATAGTGCTTCCTCAAGATCCAGCTATACCACTCCTAGGCATATATGCACAAGAGGCTCAAGTACACAACAAGGACATTTGCTCAACCATGTTTGTAGCAACTTTATTCGTAATAGCCAGAACCTGGAAACAACCCAGATGTCCCTCAACAGAGGAATGGATACAGAAATTGTGGTGCTTTTACACAATGGAATACTACTCAGCAATTAAAAAATGAGGAAATCATGAAATTTGTAGGCAAATGGTGGGACCTAGAAACGATCATCCTGAGTGAGGTATCCCAAAAGCAGAAAGACACACATGGTATATACTCACTTATCTAGACCTATAAGATAGGTAAATACACTGAAATCTATCCACCTAAAGAAGATAAACAAGAAAGAGGACCCAGGGTATGATGATCAATCCTCACTTAGAAAGACAAATGGGATGGACATTGGATGTAGGAGAAATCAGGTAACAGGACAAGGAGCCTACCACAGCGGGCCTCTGAAAGACTCTACCTAGCAGTGAATCAAAGCAGATATTAAGACTCATAACCAAACCTCCGGCAGAATGCAGGGAATCAAAAAGGGGGGGGAGTTAATATGACTTGGAGAGGACAAGAGTTCCACAAGGACCAAATATATCTGGGCACAGGGGTCTTTTATGAGACTGTTTCTCCAAACAAGACCATATATGGATGCAACCAGATCCCCTGCTCAGATGTAGCCCTTGGTAGCTCAGTATCCAAGTGGGTACCCTAATAAGGGGAACAGGGACTGTTTCTGACATGAACTCGATGACAGAATCTTTGATGCCCCCCCCCAGGGAGGAGCAGCCTTGCTAGGCCACAGAGGAGGACTTTGCAGCCAGTCCTGAAGACACCTGATAAACCAGTATCAGATGTAAGGGGAGGAGGTTCTCCCTTATCAGTGGACTTGGAAAGGGGCAGGGAGGAGATGAGGGTGGGAGGGTGGGATTGGGAGGGAAAGAGTGAGTGGTATACAGCAGGGATACAAAGTTAACGAACTGTAACTAATATTAAAAAATAAAAATAAAAAAAATGGCAGAGAAACACTTAAAGAGATGCTCAACATCCTCAGCCATCAGGGAGATGCAAATCAAAAGGACCCTGAGATTTCACCTTACCCCCATCAAAATGGCTAAAATCAAAAACTCAAATGACAGAACATGCTGGAGAGGTTGTGGAGAAAGGGGAACCCTCCTCCATTTCTGGTGGGAATGTAAACTGGTACAACCACTTTGGAAGTCAATCTGGCGCTTTCTCAGATAATTAGATATAGTGCTTCCTCAAGCCTCAGCTATACCACTCCTAGGCATATACCCAAAATTTGCTCAAGTACACAACAAGGACATTTGCTCTACTGTGCTTGTAGCAGCTTTATTTGTAACTATCTGAAAATTTTATATTTAATTTAAACTTTAAATAAATTTTAAATAAAATTTTAATTTCAATGAAAATTTTATATTAGATTTGATTTCTTCCCATGATCTAGCCATTTAAATAAAATAATCATTTGTAATCTTACTATGCTTAATGTCTTTATGCTCAATGAAAGATCCAGTCCCAAATAAAAAGATCTTTACCCTTCTGATTGGATTTTAGGATTACAAATGAGAACGGACATGAAAATTTTATTCCTGCGCAACACACACTCACACAATTTTTAGTAACTGAAACAAGATGAGTGACTATGCCTGAATGCAAAACAAATGCCTGTTTCTATTATGTACTGTAATGACTTAACTTTTGATACAGGTTTCACTACGTAGGGCACACTAAACTCACCACCCAGGCTCTTCCTTATAGGGACTGACAATGCCAGGTTTCACATTTATTTGAGGAAGAAAAGTACATAGCTATGCAGAGAGTTCAGGCTGTAGGCAGAAGAGGGTGGGAGGTAGGGAGATAAAAAAAAAAAAAAAAGACGGGGTTAGTATGCTGTAGAAATTTGGGCTGAAACTTTGGGGTTGGCTATGTTCTCAAAGGGCCTGTTGAACTGAAATTGATATAAGAGTGATAAAGAGTCCAGACTGGCTAAAAATGGAAGGGTTGGTATTGGAGGTACAAGAAGCTAGTGAGAAAGACAGTTTGAGCACTATAAGGCAAAGTTCTAAAGAGTGTCAAGAGAAGAGAAAATCCCATGGAGTTGAAAATAGTCATCTATCCAAATACCCTAGAAAGGCCAGCTGTCAAGAAAGACTAACTGTACTACAGACTGGCAAAAAGGTCTCAGATGAGCCTGAGGGGACAAGGTTTTAGTGAGTACATGGAGGTAAAGATAGGTGATGGCAATTTGAACACACATAACTAAAAATGAAAGAACAAGAAATGTACGTGGAGTCTCCTTTCAAAACACCGAGTCCAATATCATGTGCCTTCATTTTCACATTTAAAGTGTTTCTTACATGTCATAAGCAAGTGAGTCAGGCTATTTATATGTCACTTAATGACTTCATCTTACTTATCTTTTTTTTTCATTGTAACCAATTAACTTTTATCCATTCCTCAAAGCACAGCTTTTAAATTAGCAACAGCAAAGAGGCTGAATAAATCAGCACCTTAGTTCCCTTAAATTCACTCCCTTTCATTTATCTCCTGATTTTTTGACACTGACCTTTCCATAGTAGCCATTACTCCATATTTAGTTTCCTTTGAAAGCTTTATGGCTCTAGCTCAGTTGTGAAATGTCATTGTTCCTGTTGTCCAGTCTTCCTTGATACCCTCCCATTAATGGCTTAAGTTTTAAATCAACCCAGAAACGATGTAACCTAGGCTTCCTGTCACTTCTTCCTGGGGCTTGATCCAGCACTCCATGTATGTTTTTGTTTTTAACTTTTAGTGATATTATAATATGTTGCTTCATTGTATCTAATCAGTTTATTCAATTGAGGAATCATATATCTTGGGAACAGAAGACAACTGATATGTTGTCAGGAAGAAACACAAGCATATTTGTGTCCATACCTGTGTGTGTGTGTGTGTGTGTGTGTGTGTGTGTGTGTGTGCAGGTGTGTATCAGGTGTGGTCACTCATGTGCGTGCATGCAGTAGTCAGCTTTGTCAATTCCTGTGTCTTCTTATATCATATTCCACCTGAAACTCATTGATTCAGCTGGATTAGACAGCTCGATTGCTCCCATTATCCTCATTCCTCCATCCTTCCAAGGCTGGGATTGCAGGTGTGTGCTGCCACGCCCGGGTTTTTATTTTGATCTTTTGATCTGGGGGATCATGTTTGTACAGCAAGTGCTTTGACCCATTGAGACATCTCCCCTGATCCAAGAGGACTGTTCTGTTCATGTAACTTCTTATTTGAACAGTGGTATGAGGAGGTACAAAGCAGGCCTCTGTAGCAACTCAGTTTTTTTTTTGGTTTTTTTTTTTTTTTTTGGTTTTTTTTTTTTTTTTACCTAACCAGCAGCCCAGCAGGGCAACACAATTGATTTATACCTACTTGGTTCAGGTGACTCCATGGGATTTCACTGAGACTTACAAAAATAAGCAGAGACATATTTAAACAGGCTATCTCTATATTGAATAAACTCTATACTTACAACGAAGCACAAATACACATTCAGCAATTCATAAACAATATTCAGAAGTGATGGTGATCAGATTCTAGTCAGCGACAGCACTGGTTTCAGGGTACTTAAAATAACCACAGACAGGAGGGCTCATATACTGTCTTGGCCTATTCCTGAATCTCTTTGCTCTTCATCTTCTGAAATGTCTGACCCTCTGTGGTATAGGCCAGCTCAGGCCAGATTGTGCATACGGTATCCTGTGAGGTTCTGTCACTGTAGCAATATCTCATCATATGTAGACGTGGGTTTAGACATCCACAAAGGGGCCACAACCCAGTCACCTTACCTGTGGTTAAAGAATTCGGGGTGTTCATTATTTTCATGATTTCTATCTCTTTCCTTAATCTATCTAGAAGACCCAGGACTGCTGAACCTCCTGTCATCTCTACAAATGTATTTTCTCTTATGCTGATACTTTGGGAGAAGTTCCTTTGTATCTATGACTTTAGAGTAAAAAAAAAAAAATTCTGGCATGGGAAAGCTTTTTGACAAAATCCAATGCTTAGGTAATTGCATATCCAAAACAAAGTGGATAGGGATGGAAGGGCTATACCTCAGCATTATAAAGGCGATGCATGTCAAACTTATAGCCAATGTCATGCCAAATGGAGAAAAACACACAGCATTTGCTCTAAGATCAGCAACAAAACCGGTGTCCACTGTTTCCATGTCTATTTGGTGTAATGCTTGAAGTCTTAGCTAGAGCAGTAAGACAAGAGAGTGGAATAAGGGAGATACACATAGAAAAGGAAGAAGCCAAAATTCCCCCTTTGAAGATGATATGGTTTTATATATAGGAGACGCTACAGAGTCCACCCAACATGTAAAGGTGAAAAATACTTTCAACAAAGTGCCAGGATACAAAACTATGAGGCAAAAACCAATAGCCTTCTAATTAACTAATGACAAACATTGCATCAAGGAGTCCGGGAAATGACCTCACTCACCATAGCCACAAAATATATCTGAACATAAATAAAAGACAATTACATTTTAAGAAAAGACACTAGGAGGTGGAAAGACCACTCCCCCATGCCCAAGGATATTAGCAATTAATGTTGTGAAAAAAAGCTATCCTACCAAAAGCATTTTGCAGATTCAGTGTTATCCCAATCAGAATTCCAGGGCCACTCTTCATAAACAAGAAAAAAAAAACTTAAAATTTATATGGAGGCAAAATGATTAAGGATAGTCAAAGCAATCCTGAACAACAACAACAAAAGCATACTGAGAAAGGAATCATCACTCCTGATTTCAAGTTATATTATAGAACCAGAGGAATACAAGCTGCATGGTATTCATAAAACAGACAGGCAGCTCAACGGAATACAATAGAGCATCCCAATATAAAATCCATGCAACTACAGCTCCCTGATTTTTAGAAAATGTGTCAAAATTACACTGGAGAAGAGACAAGCAACTTTATCAAACAGAACTAGGAAATCGGATATCAACATGTAGAAGAAGAAACCTAGATCTTTATCTCTCAGTCTATATAAAACCCAATCCAAATAGATCATGGGCCTTAATACAAGACAGGGTACTTTAAAAGTGTTAGAGGGCAAAATAGAAAGTACATTTTCTACATGCAGGAACAGGCAAGGAAGTTCTGAATAGGACTCCAGTAGCCCTATAAAACATCAGCAATGGACAAATGGGATCTCATGAAACTAAAAAGCTATGAACGGCAAAGAATAATGTCAGTGGAGTGTAAGCTCACAAATGGGAGAAAATTATTTGCTAGCTATACCTCCATATCTACATTTGTAATACATAAAGAACTAAAAATATATTAACAGACAACATTTAAAAATGGGTGCAAATCAGAAGAGGAATTCTCAAAATAAAAAAATACCAGTGGTTAATAAACACTTGGAAAAGGTGTCTCACAGGATTAGTCATCAGGGAAATGCAAATGAAAACTACTATGAGATTACATCTCACCCCACTCAGACTGGCTATCATCTAGAAAACAAATGACAAGAAATACTGATGAGGAGTGGGAAAGAGGAATCCTCATTCACTCTTTGATGGGGGGTGGGGACAGGGAGTAAGCTGAAACAGATATATGGAAATCAGTTTAAAAGGTTTTTCAAAAGCTAGACATTAAACTTCTATTGGTCCTGACTATACTATTCCTGAACATACACCTAATGAATCTGACATCCTACCACAGAGATAATTGTACAACCAAGTTCATTACTCTTTGTTTACAATAGCCAGAAAATGGAATCAGCCTAGATGTCCATCAACTGATGAGTAGATAATGAAAATACGGTACATATACACAATGGAATTTACTCAGCTGTGAAAAAAAAAGAAGTTCATAGATAAATGGATGAAAATGGAAAAATAATTACACTGATTGAGATAGCCCAGGCTCAGAAAAAGAATTCATGCCTGGTACTACAGGCTCCATCAAAAACCTATGGCTGAGGTCTTTGGCCTTTGAGTGAACTGACTACTATTGTTTAGCAAAACTGTCATGGCACCAAGATATCCTCTAAATATTTATGTTCATGACCATCAATAAGTGCTACCCCTGCCTTTATCAGGGGAGATTCTCTCTGCAATTAACAGGAGTCAAGGAAGAGACACATGGCTGTTCAAGTTCTTAGTCCAAAGAGGACATTTACACCATGCTCCCTAAGGCTCAAGAATCATCACAGAAGGGATGGAAGAATGTGAGAGATGGAAGGGAGGGAGAAGAACTATAAATATTATGTTCTGGGCATGACACAATGTAATCATAATTTCACTGTAGGAACTGCCTGTACTGAGCCTGTACAAGACTGGGCCTGCCAGCAGTCAATCGTGACTCAAAGAAAGACTCACAGGGCTGGTCTTGTTCCCTGCTGACACTATTGACTATCGATGGATTCTGGTGGAGGGACAGCCATTGTCTTCATTTATATACCTACTAGAGCTCACCAAGTTCCAAGAAATAGTTCCAAATCCATGGTCAGTCAGAGGATCATAGTTAATCTCAGTTGACGACCAAAAAAAAAAAAAAAAAACAAAAAACCAAAAAAAAAAAAAAACACAAAAAACCAAACCCTCAAACAAACACACACACGTGAATGTTTAAAAGGAAACTTTAAGGAGAAAGCAAGCAAGTAATAGAGAGAAGAGGGAAATTTGATAAAGTGGCCAGTTAAGAATGATCTTAGGTAAGTATAAAATTATCAAAAGCAAATTCATTAAAGGTTAAATAAAACAAATAAATTCATTCTCAATACTGATGAAATTAAATTAAATCCAAAATTCAATTCTCGTTTTAAAACAATGATCCTCCTAAGGAGTGCATTCCTAAAATGAGCATGCTCGGAAACTGCTTCACTTGGCCCTTGAATAAGAGAGGTCTGCTTTGAAAATTATTCCCTTTCCTCCTTCTAACCCCTTCCATGTACCAGCCTTACCCTTTCTCAAAATCCTAGTCTCTTTTTCTTTAGATAGATAGATAGATAGATAAAAAAAGATAGACATATGTGTACATACATGTATATATGTGAATGTATAAGCACATATGTGTGCATATATATTCCTCAATAAATAATACAACATTCTCAGTCCGTTTAGTGTTAATGTGTAGATTCAGAGAACATCCCTTTCAATCCTCCAATGTAATTTTCTCTGTGGCTCTTTTCTGCTTCACACTTTAAATGACAAGTTAAGTAATTGGCTCATTCACTTTTCAACCTAACATCCACTGAGTATGACTTGAGGGCACCAAAGCAAAACCAACCCACCTTCCTGAAAGAAGCCTCTTCTCTAGCTGGGTACTTCCAGGACATGCACACAGAGGCTCTTTCTTAGGCTTGTGTAGGTTGCAAGGCACCGTTAAGGACTAGACAAAGCTTCCCAGAGCAGCTAACATTCAATCCAACCATTAAAAGGTGCCATGAAACCTTTTTTTTAAGTGAATGGAAGATGACTCAGGGTGAAGAAAGAGAATGTGTGTAGATTTGGAACTATGAAAAGCACTGGATAGTGGGCCGAGAGTGTGGAGCTGGGAAGAAGAGGGCCTCTGTATTGTGCTTTGCATAGTTGAACATGCTTGGGCTTTGCATGTTAAGAATGTTCTCATCTCTGAATTGTGTAAGCATTAAGAAGAATGTTAGTCAGTCCCACAAAGAGCAACCGCATCACACCTTTGAGGGAATTTGTTATTACAAGGGTGACAAATGCCTCCTGGAGTAGGGTGAGGCCAACGCTGGAGCACCAGGCCAAGGCCATCCATCGTATGAAAGGAAGGCATGGACAAAGGACTCTTTGTTCTCTGGATGCTTAGTTAATGGAAGTTTTTAAGGTGGAAGTAAAATTGTTTCGTGTTAAGTTTACAGGGAAAAATAATCAAGTCAAATAAAATTCAGGGTCAGAGTAGGAGGAGGGTTGGTCTTAAAAGAAAAGGAACCAAAAGACAATAATCCATCTGTGGTTGTGGTACTTTGTGAGTCATAGCAGCACAAAGAAAAGGAGTCTTACTGGTAGAAGGAATTGGGGAGGTTGGAACCACAGATATAATGGACCAATTCTAGATGTCCCCATGGTTGTGTGACTGACTGACATGGTGTCTGGGAGAGTGGACATCAGTTCATACAACTAACTACTTCTAGTCATCAAGGGTGACATAAGGTTGCACAGTGTTTAGAAATGAGAAAAGGGACAGTTTTAAAAGCCTTGTTGACATTTGGAGAGAAGAGTGTGGTATCCAGAAAGGAAACTAGAATGGCTTCCTTAACCAGCCATAAGAATCTTGCCATTCATTAAAGACACTTTCTAACAAGTCGCCCTACAGCCCCAAGTTGAGAGATATAGAAGAGTACAGCCAGATTCAGTGGATTTTCATGATTTAATCGTCATAATGTTCTCAATTTAACAAATGTATAAAAATCAGTTGTAGTCTCTCTTTTAAAAATGCTGTGATCTAAAAGGAGCGTCCCCATCTCCCTTTCAAAACAATAACAACAACAAAAATATGTCACTTTTTCTACATGAAACAGACGGGCTATTTGGGTATCACATAACCAAAACAACTGGGCTGGTTTAATTACCCACTCAGCAAATCGTTCTTTTGGTACTGAGTAGATGGTTCTGACCAGGGTCCCCATCAGAAGCAGCTGAGTAAAGAGAACAGGGACAGTGAGCGTCTGAGGGATACACTCACAGGGGCTGCTGTTACACAAGTGGGTCTGTTTGCTAAATATTACGAATATCCGCAGTGACTCACAAGAGCTAAGTGCATGTGGTGGAATAAAGATTAAAGTAGCAACAGAGAGTATTAGGCAACATCTGCTCTCCATCAGAAGTCAGTGTTGAGACGTGCTCCATGGAGCACAGAACCTGATCAAACAACACTTTCACCACTCTGAGAATGTCATGTTAAGAAAACAGTGGCTAAGAAAATAATGGCAATGGAGCAATGTACACAGGAGCCATGGGAGCAGGCTTGAGGCCGTATCTCAGTCACTTACCCACAAATTTCTGTGCCGGCTTTGTATATGACTAAGATGTCTATTGGAAAGGCTCATTGCTTAGACAGGGAAGATGAAGGGTGAAATTGCTAACTATTATTAACATTCATTGACTTATTCAACAATTGGGGGCGTTTAATGCATGTCAGACTCCGTAACTTCAACAGTTGGGTGAATCAGAGTCACCTGATGATCTCATGCAGATACTAAATTCCTTCGTTGTCATCTGGACCACCAAGTTCTCTAGTGTGGTTAGTACCTCCTTGGTCAATCTTTTTTGAGCTAACTATGTTGGTGACCTGGACAGCCTGTCACCTCGGTTTCCCTTCATTCCTTGCTACTTCTGCTTCTTTGCCATATATTTATTGAGTATTTGTGTAAGACATTTTGCGAGGTGTTAGAGAAATGCAAATGAATGAGACAGAATCTTACATCAGTGTAGATTAGAAAGGAGAGACAAACAACAAAGCCAATCTCTCTCTCACACACACACAATAGGTAAAAGCATTGAGAAATCCAGATGTGAAATGTCAACTCAGCATGGGGGGGGAGGTTCTTTCCAGAACTGATAGAAGATGATGAGCCTTGAATTAACATGACATGGTGATCATGGCAAAGTATGGATAGATAGGAAGCAGCAAACAAACAAAATAGAAAGAGTTCAGGGAAATTAAAACTTATGGTTCCACAGTGTGGACAAAGCAATGCTTATGGCTGCACCCAAATGCAAACAGCACATCATCAAAGGTCATGATGTAACACCAAGAGTTTGGATTTCATCCCGCAGGCAACAGGAGCTCTTAGACACACCCGAAGCTATGGGCATGCCAAACTCTGTGTGACCACAGCCACCCTCGCTGTTTTCCCAACTCTTCACTGGAGTAGGTCTCCTTCCTTTAACTCCACACACCAACCCAACCTGGCAAAACTGTATTTATTATTCTGAGTTATATACCAGACAGCATAGAAGTGCTTTCACCAAACTTGGCCTATATATCAGCCACTGGTTCCAAGCTGGAAGGCTGTAAGAACAAATTCCTATACTGTGCTGGTGGCTGCAGTGAGGATATACAAAAGTATGGCTCATATTTCAGTAGACTCATCTCATGTGGCTGCTAAGGCCATATCTTACAGTGTCAAGAAAGGCTGAGATCAATAAATGGTTGGTTTATGTTTTATTTTAAGTATGCTCCGATTCATCTTATATAATGTTGCTCTTCTTTGTAAGAGCTCAGAGCCAAATCTGCAATGAACGTGTAAGAAACCTTAGGATCTGACTTAATTATTTTTGTAGGCTAATCCCATCCAGCTTTCATCTTATTTTCCTTTTCCTGTTCGCTCAGTGTCCTGATTTCCTCATTCACTTTCAAAATATCGCCTATGATTTTAGATACATCTGAAATTATTTTGGGGGTAATTTGTACTAGATTAAATTAATCAACAATTTTCCTTTCTTTGACATCCTTTAATTCCTTGGTTGTTATGAGTCCTTTCCAGTACTCTGCAATGTCAATCACTGCCTGCTCAGGGTACCTATAAATCTTCTGTTATCCTTTTCTTCTCCCTCTTGAATTGAGCTTCAATACTCTTATTATTTTACTAGAATCTAGTACTGTGCTAGGTGGAGATACACTCCATGCTTGCTAGAGGAACAAAGAAATAGATGGCGAAGTAAAAGAAAACCAGGTTAATCTTACCTTTAAAAGAGCAGGAAATGACACAGAACACAAATGAAACAAAGACAAGGCCTCCTGGGGGTTCAAAACATATTTTTGAATCTGAAGCTCAGAAATAAGGGAGGGGTGGAGGTTTCATTTGTTTGGAGATAAGAGATGAAAGGGCCGCCTATAGAATGGCTGCTTACCAGAACAGAGCCATTTAAGAATGCTTGCTTAGTACGTGTTGAACTATTGTGCTGGGGGCTGTGCTAGGTGCTATGAAAACAGAGAGACAATAACCTTGAAGGAACATGAACTCTTAATCCTCTGACTAAGGGCGTGCTAGATGAATTTAAAGTTTAAAAAAAAAAAAAAAAGGACAGCAGCATTTAGTAACTCACTTAGAAAAATCTATGAAAATATTTACTGAACCCTGTTATGTTCCAGTTGTGGTGACTCATACTCATTAGCATTCCATGTATTGTTCCGTTGCTCCCCAGTTTACCCAGAGCATCCACGGACTTGTCTTCCTTGAGATACACAATGGCCCTGGAGGGGCAGAATGGCAAATGCCTTCTCCCTCTTTGGTAGATGTAGCGACTAAATCTCAATTAGGATGAAGGGCTTCTATATGTTCACTCACTAGTGGTTGGTGGCATTGTGAGGGAGGCTTTCTGACTCACAGTCTCTGTGTCCAGGTTATTTTGCTAACTCAACAAACTCTAGGCTGTACCTGATATCAGCTTACCAAAGGACCGAAACCATTCTGGGGAGTTTCACCACTCTGTCTCGTCGATGCTGGCTTCCTGGAACCTCTGGGATGAAGTCCAAGTTCTGCAGCACTGCATTTGAGGCCTTTCCCAGGCTGGCTTCTCCTGCCAGGCAGTGTCATTCCCGAAGCTTTCCCTAGGTTTTCTGCACCTGCCCTGCTTCCTTGTCAGAGCTTTAACCCAAACCCTTCCAGAATCATAGAACATCAGGCGGATTCATTGTTAATGCTTCAATATTTTTAAATCCTTATAAAGTTTGCCAAGCCCATAAACCATATTTATTTGTTTTATTTTAAAAAAATGTTCGTTTATGAAAAATGTATAAATGTGTTGTTAATTGATGTTTGCAATTAACAAGTTTAGCCTCAAAGCAAAATGAAAACTCTCAGGATAATTCACTGTGTTTATATTCCATCCATAAAGACCACACTTCATGAACCTATGTATGAACCTCCGGTTGAAAGATATGGCATGTTATTACACTGTGAAATCACTTGGGGAAGGAAATTTATTCCATTCTCCTTCATAATACTAGTACATGTCTAAGATAGGTGGATGGACTGGTGGGTGGGTGGGTGGATGGGTGGATATGGAAAAGCGGCCTGGTAGATGGAAGGTAATTGGATAGATGGTGTATAGGTAAATAGTATGAAAACTGTGATGACAAATAAAAAAGAAAAAAAAAAAGTCTGCATTTGTCAATCATTGAAAATGTCTATAATTAACTTGTGGTCTTTTTATCCTTTGCATAATATTGGAAACCTTATTGAACAGATATGAAAATCTCATACATGATGACAAAATAAAGGGTGCATTTATTTATCCATTTTCTGGCAACGGTGCAGTAGAAAACTTCTGTATCCAATTTATCTTGTTAATTCCTTCCTCTGGGCACTCAGCTCAGCCTTTTCCCCTTCAGCATGCACAAGGTAGTAGCTATTTTCATTCTCAGAATCCCCTGGGCCTATATTTATTGCTTATTGATTGTACCTATTCTAAAGTAAGCCTATGCTAAAATTCAAATTTATTCCATTATGAAGAAGACAATGGGTGCTTGCCAGCAAAGGCGACTGGATAGAAAATGAACATTGACTTTTGTTTTGTGAAAAGAACAAAGGATGAGGAGAAATACACTCTCTCTTGATAAATTCCCAACTTCCTTCTTAGTAGGAAGGTGACAAACACTCCATGAACCACGAGTTCACGCGTGTCAAGTGAGGGCTGAAGGAGGGCAATGAGGCTGCTTGTGAGAGTGGGTGAGGCTGTTGGATACGAGCAGGAAAACAGCTTTTTCTGCTAGTGATTTCTGGGAACTCTTCCAGAAATTTTTAGATGGCGTTTCCTTTTCATGGAGTTGTGTTTTGTTGTTGTTGTTGTTGTTGTTTTTGTCTTTTAATACTAAAACCTTACTAACTTAACTTAGCTCATGCTGGATTTTTTTTTTTTTGTGTGTGTGTGTGTGTGTGAAATGTTCATATATGTAGTATACCAAAGGAATCTAATAAGAGAAAAGGCCACGTATGTATGCTTTCTGTCTAATGAGCTTTGAGCTCAGCATAACCATGACTTTTAGAAAGGCAGTGGGTATGGAGTTTTAAGTTTGAAACAAAAATAAGCATATAATATTAGAATTCACTGGGGCTGAGGAGATGGCCCAGAGGTTGGATACTTTCTGCTATTTAGGACTAAAGTTTGATTTCTAGCTCCTGCATCAGATGGTCCTTCATTTGCCAACTACATGTGACTCCAGTTCCTGGGGATATGATGCCCTGTTCTGGCATCTTCAGGCTCTTTATGCTCACACAGAGAAACATATGCACACACAAAAACGTGCAGAATTTGTGCACATTTTCATATCTTGTGATTTATTTTTCTTCTTAACTAAAATTTGAGTGAACCAAACACAGCTATAGAGAGCACAAATCAAGTCACTTAATTATCCTGAGAGAATGCTGTGTGTAATGTAGTTTTTCAGTAGGAAAAAGGGAGGAGATTTCAAAATAAAACACTGGGATCCTAGAGAGTGTCTCACCTCCATTTTTTCTTTCACTTTTTATTCCTCTTTCTACTGCCTCCATCCTCTCATGTCCTTGCTTTTCTCCTTTCTCCATTTCTCCCCCCTTTTACTCTCCCCTCAGTAACATCACATGAGAAGTAAGTATAATGCTTTCAATTAACAATCAGTATGAATTTAGGAAAATTGCTTAAACTTCCCCTAATATTGGAAGAATTATATTTTTGAAATTTCTCATTTTCTGGTACTTTTCCCTTGGACCAAAATAATCTACCATCTTTGGCCTTTTCTCCAATCACACTCTTTATGGGCTTCCCCTGGTGAGGTGGGGCATAGCAATGATTCCAGACCTTCGCATACAGAGACACTTTGAAGTAGTGAGGGGACGTTGGTGAGACTTGGGCCAGACTTTAACCATGGCTATGTAGATATTTCTGTACAAAAGAGAAAACCAGGGCTTGTAGTTCCAGAGAACCTCACGAACCAGATTCCATGTTCAGTAAAAGGGTACACAGCTGTCAGTGCCTTTATCTCTCCAGTCAGTTTCCTTCTGAAGTTATCTTCTTTCAACCCCTAAAACATTTTTGTTGTTTCTAACCTTGATGAACTAACCTTGAAGTATTCTTTTTCTATGATCCTTGGATTGAGCCCCAGCTAGCCTGCCATAGCTGTTTTACACTCTCCTGCCCTCTACCCTCAGGCAATAGGAGTACTGTTCTTGGTCCTCCTTGCCATGCAGGGTGAACTGCACACTCAGTTTACATTCTGCGCTGTGACTTCAATTCCTGAATCACTGAAACCTGAAGCGCTCTGAAGTTCAATAATCCCTTCTTGCACTGATCTGTCAGTCTGAGTGCTGTCCCTTTAATTTATTTGTTTCTAATGTAGAAAACTCCTTGGAAGCAGATTATACCAACATCTGTGTGAGGACACTTCGTTCTATTTGACTTCCACACCCTAAGTTTGCTTGCTAATCTGCCCAGCTATTCAGTGCCAATCTGAAAGACAACGTGATCCTTTTGGGGGTACAAAAGTGTCTCAATTACTTTAATGTTCATTAGTTTAGCCAAACAAAGCTTCATGAAAGGGTAAATGCTATTTCATTCCAAGCCCAAGTTGTCCTAACGACACTGTTTAATTCTAACAGCATATACTAATAGGCCTGTTTACAATCTGCTTGGTGGCATAAAAACAAAATCCGTGAGCAGTTCTTAGAGTTTGAGCATTCTGTGGCCCTGAGTTAATCTAATGTGTTGCCGATCCCTAAGAACCACACAAAAATCTGATGATTAGCAACCCTCTCCCACTCTCAGGAGCAAAAAGAAGGTATATTGATTGAAATTCCACCAAGACTAGAGTAACCCATCAGAAAATGACCCTAGGTGGCGTCTCAAAACTTATTTTTCCTCATATCTTTGTTCCTGGGAAATAATTTCCTCTACCTTTATTCGCCTCTAAAAATTGCTCTTTCAAAGTTGGTTAGGGAGAAATACATCCATTTTCTTCATCAAAACCATTACATCAGGCTGAAGTGTTTAGGGGAGAGCTGTGCTGTGATTCACTTGGAAAAGCTTTACAAGAATACGATGGATTACTTTGAAGGTAGGGGGATAGATAGAAAGCAAGATCTGAGCTAAAGTATGCATAATAAACCAATAATGGGAGAATCTAGGGGGAAGGCATACAGATGTTCACTGAAAATTTCCTCTACACTTTGCTACACCTTTGAAATTTTTTTCATTCTAAACTGTTAAGGGATGAAAAAAAAACCCACATAAGACAAAGAGTCATTTACACACTGTGGTAGCTCACCGATAGCACCATGACCCCAGTACAATGCAAGATTTACTTTCAGCTGATGAGCAAATGGACAGGTCTTCGTGTTTCGAGGCTGTAATTAGGGCGCCAGTTCAGAGATTTGGCAGTCAGTGCTAAATGGGAACAGTTTCTGCTTTGAACTGTACTCATCAAAAGACAAGATGGAACACAGGCTTTTGTCGTGATATTTTTGCATTGTAACCTGATGAAGCTAGCTCGGCTGTGCTTCTACAGGCTCAGTCCTACTCAGGACAGCATCCAGCTCACCCTGGCCTTGAAGAGAAAGAGAAGGGGGGGTGCCGCAGCACTTTGTTATATATGGTATATGAATTCTTGATAATGACAAAAGATGTGGAGAGGAACAAACCCACAGCAGTACAATCTGATTGCAAAGCATAATAGGAACCATTAAAGGAGAACGTTAAGGAGCCACTACTAAGGCTGCCTGTCCACATAGATTCACACAGTCTACTGAAAGAGGAGGTCATTATAAAAGTTGGGGTGCTACCTAACGGGATAATGATGTCCCTAACAATGCGTTACTTTTATAAAAACCAGAATTATTCTCTATTCACTGAATATCATTTATGAAAGAGAGGATGGTTTCTAACCTGATACACAAGCCAGTTAGGGAAACAACAATGCTATACTTTCAATTCTAACAGCAATTACTGGTAATGTGAGACCACATCATCCTATCTAGTTACCTTTTAGAAAAGGAGATGCTTTCTATAGCCTTCTAAAAATGCTCATTGTTATCAAAGACGGTGTCTAGACAAGCGTTTGACTTTCCTGTCAGGACCCACAGCTGTCAATGTCATCTCTC
Organism: Meriones unguiculatus; assembly: GCF_030254825.1. Taxonomy (NCBI): domain Eukaryota; kingdom Metazoa; phylum Chordata; class Mammalia; order Rodentia; family Muridae; genus Meriones; species Meriones unguiculatus. Next base: position 63,226,552 of record NC_083362.1, on the reverse strand, counting down.
TGACCTTACCTCGGGCAGATATGGTATATATAAAATACATGTCATATTTCAAAGAATATTTGAAATCCATTGTACTTTTTCCCTCTTCACATTAAATATTATCTAGGACTAGTTCAGTTGCATTCTTTCATCATGGATTTTTTTTTCCAAATAAATAGTATTAAAAAAAAAAAAAAACTTGGACAAAAATTCTAGAAACATCCTGCAAAGCAAAAGAAGAAAAAAATCAAACTTGGCTAGCTTTTTGGTCATATGTTAAAATGTCATAGACATTTTGTTTGATGGACAAAATGTTGGCCTAATTTTATTTTCTCAGATAAAGTTTAATGATTTGTAAGTAAAAATGTCAGCACTGGTTCAGGATTAGGACTACACGGTGTAATAAATGTTAAATTTCTCCATACCTTAGCAGTAACTTTAATACATGCTAGGGTGAATTTTTAAAATCTTTGTATGTGTGCATATATGATATAATTGTAATTGGGTACATGCATATGTATATGTGGTATGTGTGCATGTTTGTGCCAGTGTCTGCATACATGCCTTAGATGTGTGGGAGTCAGAAGATAATCTCTGGCATTGTTTTTAGTTCCACTGTGTTTGAGACAGGCTCTCCTGCTGTCTTCCCACTGTTTTCACCAGTCTAAGTGGCCTAAGAGCCTGTGAGGATCCTATCTCCACCTCCCATCCCACATCCCACGTGAGAGTGTTGGGGTTAGAGGTGCACACTACCACATCTGGCTTCATATGGATTTAAGAATTCAAATTGAGGTCCTTGTCCTTGCACGGCAAGTGCTTTACAGACATAGCCATCTCCCCAGGCCCAAGAATGGTGATTATTTTTTTTTTTTTAAGAAATGTGTTTGTCACAGATTATCCATTTATTAAATTTGTTTTTTGGATTTGGGTACTTTCCAAAGGTTTTATGTTTTGTGTTTAAATTTTTAACCTCAAAATTATTAAATCTTATGTATAACTATTTGATGGCCTTCATCTACATTAACTTTAGTTAGCTCTCTCTCCTTTGTTTTCTAATGCCTCAAATGGCATGCTGTAAAGAATTAAACTTTAGGCACTGCATATATTGCTGCTGACAACATTCATCAAAGGCAATGTCAAATCACTGCAGGACTTTGGTTAGCTCTCAAAAGACAAAAAGAGCCAATAGGTTTGTTTTGTTGTTGTTGTTCAGCTTACTTTCTTTTTATTATGTTCTTGACTGCCTCTGCCTCCGTTTTTCCTTTTTCTTCCCTACCTCCAGCTCTCTCTTCCCTTCATTCTTTTCCCTTTCCACTCATCCTTTCACAACCTCTCTCTTTCTCTTAATAATTTGGAAACATCTGCTACAGTTTGTAGTTAAAGAGACGAGCCAGGACCACATTTTCATGATACGATGATCCCATCGCGGCATCTGTAGTTGTCCAGTGGTTGTGTCTTATCATCTATGTCAGATAAAATCTGAGGCTTTAATTGCCTGATAAGGCAATGAGATACCTACTCTGATGCTTGGTAGACACGTAGAGCACAGGCTACAGTTTGATAGACAGACGCTTCCCTTCAGTTCCTACATAAGTAGTCAAGTATTTTTTCTCTCTTAAAGTGACCATTTTGAGAAAGAAGTGATTACAGAGTGACTTTCTTTACTTTCCCACAATTTCTTTCAAAAAAAGAAGAAGGAGGGGGAGGGGGAAGAAGAGGGGAGAAAGAGGTAAAGAGAAGAGAAAGAGAAGAAAGAAGAGGAGGAAGAATTATGAGGATGAGTATTTATCTGCCTATTGTTGATTATGTTTAAAGTGCTTTTCAAACAGCACATTTTGGAACTTTTGGAGATTTGAATGTTTTGTAAAAGGATCAAGAAAACATGACAGAAGATGTGCTAACCCCATCGCAGCACATATGGGGATAATAATAAGCTGGAAACACCACAGCGACTTTCAAACCTCCCACTTGAACTCAACTTCGGCTCCATCTTGGCAAATTTTCCTATTGCACTCAAGTGGGCTATGTATCAATGACTACTGCAGTCTTGATTGCTCAATAAATAGGCTATTCCCATGATCAATTCAATACTTTTGACAAATATACTGTTTGTGTCCATTCTGTATTTTGAGCAGTAATTTGGAAATGAGCCTGCATATTCAGCAATTGTTTTCATCGCCTGTACCATTGTATCCATGACAATGCAATATTGGCTGCTGATTTCAAGTGAACTGTGAACAGAAAGACCCCATACTTGCCTCTTCTCCTTTAGATGAGAATATCATGACCAATGCCACTGGCAGAGTAAACAAGGACTGAGGAGCTGGCTATAGGAGGCACCATCTGCAGCGATCCAAAACCACCCCTTAGCAATCTGCTAGGCAATTATGGAGCTGGATGGGGTATGCTTGCTATTGAAGGAACAACAACAAAAAAAAATAGCACAGAGACAAGTAATAGCAATGTTCGTTAATCTGTTTGGCATCAACCTAAAGTAAATCCATTCTGAATAATATCAGTGCTTCAAACAGTTTTGATTGTCTCCTTAAAGTCCAAGATGCTCTGATATCTGTTCAGCCAGTGTAACTTTCTGTATCCTGGTGGCATAAATATAGTCTTGTTCTTGTTTGCATTTTATTATGTAGCAGCACAGAGGCATCAAGATATTCTCTACCCTGGTGGTCATGTTGGAATGTGGAAGTCATGGCTTCTCCACTTCCATCTGTCGTTTCTTTATTACCAATTTTTGACTCTCTTCTCTTAAGGGAAGTGGAGTCTTAGAGCAAAAGATGCATGCTTTTGGTTTGGAAGTTCTGTGTTTGTCACACAAGTCTGAGGACCTGTTCAAAATTGCTCCCTGATGTTCTGATACACACTCTGACCAGAAGCAAATTAGAGAATGAAGGGATTCTTTCTTCTTACACTTCTATGTGACAGCCCATCATCCAGAGAAGCCAAGGCAGGAACCCAGAGCTGGAAGTGGAAGAGACCATAGAGGAACATTGCTTACTGGCTTCTTCCTGGGCTTGCTCAGCTAGCTTTCTTATACATCTGCTTATGGATGGCACTGCCCACAGTGCCCAGGGCCTGCTTCTATCATGGAACTTCAGATACATGCTTTATTTGGACTTCTTAAAGAGAAGGGATTGTAGGTAGGACAGGGTAAGAGGCAGTATAGGGATGAGAAAAAAGTGACAGACGAACAGGCATTTTCTGGAAGACTACAAGCTCCAACAGAGAATGAGTCGACTATTTACAGGCACACTCTCCTTCCCTCTCTCTGCAGTGTTCTGGTGTGCCACTATGTGCTACAGTGTTGAGTCCTGGGGCTTCACCTTGACAGCCCACTATTTCAGAGAAAGAACTCGTGTCTCTTTCTTTAAGACCTGAGCCAAGCCCCAATCTTTTTGACACTTTCTAGAATTTACCAGTCCTGTCAGTCAACGCCTCCGAATACATAACTGTGTGAGCGTGTCCTTCCTCTGCTGATACCCACTTCTTAGGGATAGCATTGCCACAGTGCAAAGGGTTTGCACAGCTCTGAACTATTGTGCCTGCCCACCCAGAGCCTCTTAAAGAAACAGCACAATAGCCCTCCGCCTCCTCTAATTTCCTGGATGGCAAAAGCGTGAAATAAAGTAAAAATAAGAGAAAACGAGTTTAAAATTTTCAGCATTTAAATTTGCTAAATATTTACCAGATTATATTCTGTTATGAGAAAGCAGGGGGGAGTTATATTGTGGCTGAAATTGACAACAGGTAGGAGTCAGTCAAAAGTTTTCTTTTAAGTCTAAAAGACCTGTTTGGTTTTTTTTTTGTTTTGTTTTGTTTTGTTTTTTTTAAGACTAGATGAGGTTTTTAATGAGCAAGGGGAGATGGGCTTGGGTCATTTGCAATGATAGGGTACCTATAGTCAGCCTTACAATTCCTCTATATATTTCTGTCTGGGATTTATATGCACATAATATATACAGAATCTTTAGTATTGATTTTTTTCTCCTGAAAGGAAGAAAATTGAGTCTTCAGAATTCTTATCTTGTGCTAGAGCTATCTAGGTAGAGTTTAACATAAAACAGAGACATTGAGAATTTGGAGAATAATTCTAAGGGTCTTGTTGTAGCTTTGGGTTAATACAGTGTAACAATAAAGGGGAGTATAAAAGAAACCAAGTCATTTGTTCACCTGACTGTTCCAAGCTTATTTCTAATGGTCCTTAAGTGTCTGCTCCTAAAGCCACTCTGGTTGGAGAGTACTCTGAGCACGCCACAATGTTTTACACAAATGCTTCATTTTACTAATGTTAATCCATTTGCATGTTGAGCATTATGTTTGGCATTTACCAGAAACATTTAAATTAAAATGACTAAGAAATTATCATCCTCATCCGAAGAGTTCAAATTGGGGGCCTTTGGATGACACAATGCCATAAATTATGATACTATGTGTTAATGGCTATTTTTTTAAGTATTTAAAAAATCCTGTTGAAGGTTGAATTAATTCAATCTTCCAAAGCCACAGTTAAAATGAGAGTTGTAAGTATGATATACCATGACAAGCTACCTCCAGACTACCAGTTTGCAGAATTTCATTTAGAAATAGTAAAACCTAAGGCAGCCTGATTAATGGCCATCGAGCTGGTCAATAACATTGAATCAATACAAAATAAAAAGGATGCTGGAGATCAATGAGAGGTAAGACTCCCAATTATGCCCAAATCGTACTTTGTTTGAGTGCTTTACCCAAATCCACTAATTAATCTTTATTATGTGGTGTTGAAAGTGGTGAGTGTCATTATCCCCAAATAACACTTTGAAGCACTAGGACCTAGAACCGTTCACAGGAGATGCCCAACAGCAGATGTTAGCCCGAGCTCAGACCTAGGACACTCAGTCAGCTTTGGATAAGTCATCCTGGGAAAAATCTGCAGCTAAAAACATACAATCAGTTATGCATGGACAGCTGCAAAAGCCAGCTCCATTCTCAGTGACCTTGGATAAGTTACAGTCTCATAGCTTTAATTTCTTCATTTATAAAAAAGGGTTGATATTGTCTCTGTGAAAGACAGTTTTGATGTTGGGATGGTTTAATGTTTATAAATTCCTGGAATATATTAAGGGCTCAACAAAAAACTGTCATTATTGTTGTTAGAGTTGTTTTACTTATTTTTGGAAATAGTGGTTTATGAGCTTAGCAAAGACAAAGAATAGGAGTAGCTAGGCTATTCTCAAAGCAGGATGAGAGCTGCCTCTTAAGATGGAAAGAACATGACTTGATTGCCTGCCATGTGCCAGACATATTACTCAGTTCTTAACACTTGAAACTGGTTCTTCTACTTGGTCCTCACAAAAACCCAGAAATGGAGCTACCAGAACTAATGCTGGAGCCTGTGCTCTTTGCACGGTAATCCGCCAGCTCTCATGATCCCAAAGAAACGTTTCTACAAAGTGGCCTCTGCTGCAGTGATGGAGGGAAGGAGAGTCTAGAACAGTAGGACTCAGGAACCTAGAAACACAAGCATGTAGTCTGCTCCCAGAAGTCTCTCAGCAAGGATGAGACTTGAGAGTCTCAAAGCCTCCTATGAGAGATTGAGTGGAATGTCAGAGAGGCTCCAGGGAAGAAATGCAACAAAGAGATCAATAAACAACTGCCATTATTATTGTTAGTGTTGTTTTGCTTATTTTTGGAAATGGTGGTCATGAGCTTGGCAATGGCAAAGAATCGGAACAAGGAGGCTCTTTTCACAGCAGGAAGAGAGCTGCCTCCTAATATGGGAAGAGGGTAGCCTAATAGTGGGAAATGAAGAAGGACATGAAAGCTCATATAAAATCCAGAATGGAAGAAGGATACCAAAGCTATGTAGGGTACTTTACAACATGCATGTAATTCAGTTTCCTGCCTTCCCCCCAAGTCATTCTCACTTCC